>NC_090647.1:281314843-281930557 GCF_040937935.1 Hyperolius riggenbachi
CAGCCAAACCCGACACCCTCCCGTGCAACCCCGCCTACCCCCTTTCCCAACCGGGAAGAGAACCTTACTTTTTCTGTGTGCCGATCGCTGCAGGGACGGAAGCCAGGAATCTACTTAAGTCCAGACCAGGAGTGATGGGTCTGCGTGCGTGCGCTTGGCTTTGAACTGCGCGGCGCTGCGTTCCCTGAGAGCACCCGGCCAATGAGATCTCCGGCGCTGCATTCCCTCTGTGAAGCATCCGTCCAATGAGAGATGATGTGAGCGAGGGGCGGCAGCGAGGGGCGGCGCTGCGGAAACACGCTGACACATGCGGCCATGATCCTAAATAAACAGCTGCACAGAGGGACACAGACATTGCGGCACCCCTGGAAACTGCCCGCGCCGCGGCACCCACTTTGAGAACCGCAGGTATAGACACATTCACACTGTATTTTGCTAAATGGTAGCTATTTTTTTTTCTAGCATATTGCAAGCGGTTGTTTAGCGGTTTGCGTTAGCGTTTTTTGCGCGGTTTGCGGTTTTTATATGGGAGTTCCTAGCGTCTACAGCATTTTGCGATTAGTGATTAGTGTTCTGATTGGGTGGTGTTTTTTTTTTCTGGACCAAAAATGCAATAGCAGCATAGGGGGCGATATTGTGGCTGGGAACGCGAAGAATCACTTGCGTTCCCAGCCTGACGGACGGTGACGGCGAAACCGGAAGTAGCCGCCGGCGGGGACGGGAGGATCGGAGGGACACGGCGAGGGCACCGATCAGCTGTAGGGGGCTGAGGGAAGCCCCAGGTTAGTAAAACTTTTTTTTCTGGCTTAACCCCTTGAGGACCACAGTCTTTCTACTCCTTAAGGACCAGAGCCCTTTTTTCCATTCAGACCACTGCAGCTTTCACAGTTTATTGCTCGGTCATACAACCTACCATCTAAATGAATTTTACCTCCTTTTCTTGTCACTAACACAGCTTTCTTTTGGTGCAATTTGATTTCTGCTGTGATTTTTAGTTTTTATTATATTCATCAAAAAAGACATGAATTTTGTCAAAAGAATGATTTTTTTAACTTTCTGTGCTGACATTTTTCAAATAAAGTAAAATTTCTATATACATTTTTGTCCAAATTTATTCTGCTACATGTCTTTGATAAAAAAAAAATCCAATAAGTGTATATTTACTGGTTTGGGTAAAAGTTATAGCATTTACAAAGTATGGTACCAAAAGTGAATTTTCCCATTTTGAAGCATCTCTGACTTTTCTGAGCACCTGTCAGGTTTTATGAGGTGCTAAAATTCCAGGATAAAATACCCCCCAAATGACCCCATTTTGGAAAGAAGACATCCCAAATATTCACTAAGAGGCATGGTGAGTTCATAGAAGATTTTAATTTTTTTGTCACAAGTTAGCGGAAAATGACACTTTGAAACAAAAATAAAACAAAAAAAAAGTTTCCATTTCTGCTAACTTGTGACAAAAAAGTAATAAATCTGCCACGGACTCACCATGCCCCTCTCTGAATACCTTGGGGTGTCTACTTTCCAAAATGGGGTCATTTGTGGGGTGTGTTTACTGTCCTGGCATTTTGGGGGTGCTAAATTGTAAGCACCCCTGTAAAGCCTAAAGGTGCTCATAGGACTTTGGGCACCTTAGCGCACCTAGGCTGCAAAAAGGGGTCACGCATGTGGTATTGCCGTACTCAGGAGAAGTAGTATAATGTGTTCTGGGGTGTATTTTTACACATACCCATGCTGGGTGGGAGAAATATCTTTGTAAATGAGATTTTTTTGATTTTTTTTTACACACAATTGTCCATTTACAGAGAGATTTCTCCCACCCAGCATGGGCATGTGTAAAAATACACCCCAAAACACATTATACTACTTCTCCTGAGTACGGCGATACCACATGTGTAACACTTTTTTGTAGCCTAGGTGTGCTAAGGGGCCCAATGTCCTTTGAGTACCTTTAGGATTTCACAGATCATTTTGAGGCATTTAGTTTCTAGACTACTCGTCATGCTTTAGGGCCCCTAAAATGCCAGGGCAGTATAGAAACCCCACAAATGACCACATTTTAGAAAGAAGACACCCCAAGGTATTCTGTTAGGAGTATGGTGAGTTTATAGAAGATTTTATTTTTTGTCACAAGTTAGTGGAAATAGATTTTTACAGTTTTTTTTCACAAAGTGTCATTTTCCGCTAACGTGACAAAAAATAAAATCTTCTATGAGCTCACCATACTCCTAACGGAATACCTTGGGGTGTCTTCTTTCTAAAATGGTGTCATTTGTGGGGTTCCTACACTGCCCTGGCATTTTAGGGGCCCTAAAGCGTGAGTCTGCGGGCGATCTGATGGTGTGGGGGTGATCCGATGCTCGCAAAAGGCAGGTTAGGGTTGTATGGGTGGCAGTGAAAGGTGGTGACAGGGGATGATTGACGGGTGATTGACAGGTGATTGACAGGTGATTGACAGGGGAGACTAGATGTATACAGTATACAAGGGGGGGGTCTGAGGGTGTGGGCGTGTAATTGGGTGCCCAAGGGGCACATTAGGGTCTGATCTGATGGGTAGCAGTGACAGGTGGTGACAGGGAGTGATTGATGGGTGGTCAGTGGGTGATTTAGAGGGGAGAACAGATGTAAACAATGCACTTTGGTGGTGATCTGACGGTGGGTCTGAGGGCAATCTGAGGGTGTGGGCGGCGGGTGTTTGGGTGCCCGCAGGGGGCAGTTTAAGGTCTGATCTGATGGATGGCAGTGACAGGTGGTGACAGGGGGTGAATGATGGGTGATTGACAGGTGATTGACAGGTGACCATTGGTGATTATAGGGGAGGATAGAGTTGGGGAGCAGATGGTTTTCATAGACATTCATATGTTGATTCCAGTGTCTCAAAATATTAGTCAGCAGTATTCATAGCTGGCTAACAATATCTGTGATAGTCATCATAGGTGGCTCCCAATATCTGGCACTAGCCATAGGTGGACCACAACATCTTTCACTTTATGTAATTATAGATGGCAAGCAATATCTGTCAGAAGTTATAGGTGGCCACTTATGTCTTCTTGTAGTCATCATTATTCCCTAAGTATCTGCCCGCAGTCATAGTTGGTTCCAAAAATTTTTTTACACTGTCATATAATTTTTATAATGTTTAAACATTATGATTAACCACTTAAGCCCGAAGGGTTGACATTTTTTTACATCCGAGCAACTTTCACCCCCCATTCATTTGCCAATAACTTTATCACTACTCATCACAATTAATTGATCTATATCTTGTTTTTTCCGCCACCAATTAGGCTTTCTGTGGGTGGTATATTTTGCTAAGAGCCACTTTACTGTAAATGCATTTTAACAGGAAGAATAAGAAAACAATGGAAAAAATTCATTATTTCTCAGTTTTCAGCCATTATAGTTCTAAAATAATACATACCTCCATAATTAAAACTCACGTATTGTATTTGCCCATATGCCCCGGGTATTTCACCGTTAAAATTATGTCCCTATCACAATGTATGGCGACAATATTTTATTTGGAAATAAAGGTGCATTTTTTCCGTTTTGCGTCCATCACTGTTTAGAAGCCCATAATTTATTAAATCATATTGATATACTCCTTTGACATGAATATTTAAAAAGTTCAGACCCTTAGGTAACTATTTATGTTTTTGTTTTTTTTTTTTTATTGTAATTTTTTTTTTTTTTTTTCATTTAAACTTATATGTGGGTATTTTTTGGTGTGGGAGGTAAACAGGGTTTTTTTTTTTAATATATTTATATGTTTATCTGTAAAACTTTTTTTTTTTAGGTGTAATTTGCTATTTGGCCACAAGATGGCCAGAATCAAAAAGTCCTGGGAGTGATCGATCTCGCTCCCAGGCAGAAGAAAGGAGCCCAGAGCTCAGAAAAGCCGCAGCGTCTGAAGAGACGCTGTCGGCTTTTCTCCGGGGGGGTCCGATCAGCGAAAGGGATTTATAATCCCTTTCACTGATCGGTGGGCTAGCGGGCAGCAGCGGGGGCGCGCACGGGGGGGCCCGCGGGCGCGCGCGCGACCCGCGGGAGTGCACGCAGCCCAACTGGACGAGAAATCTCGTCCAGTTGGGCTTAAGTGGTTAAAGTAAAGTTAATCCTAATTAATAAATGTATAATCCATACAGTGGTCATGAATACTGTAAACATTTTTTGCAGGAATTTACAAGAGGCCGCTATGACCTGTCGGTGGGCGAGTCAAAGAAGCAGGTGGTCCGGAGGGTCCAGTTCCTGTTGAGGAAAGAGTTCAACAGGAACTTGAAGGTGAAGCAGGTCCAGATGATGTGGAGCGACCTGAAGAGGAGGGACAAAGAGCTCGTCAAGAGCATTCAGGAAGCCCTGTCCTGTAAGTCAGCAAACTACTAGTTTATGTATGTGTATCTTGGGTTTTTTATACTGTATCTAATTATCCTATAAAAATACCATGTGCAGTGAATATTATAATAGAGTTGTGTAGTATATACAGTAAAAGTACCCGTTCAATATTCACAGCTCATCACTTTTTGTGTGTGTGCGTGCACTGTCTGTAGTGTACTACACACACTCTATTTCCTTCTACTGAATCTGATTACTACTGATTATTGTATTTTCTAGTTAGTGTACTAGGGGACACACTCACTGTTCACTGTTCACACTTACTGATTACTGAATTATTGTATTTTGTATTAGTACTGTACTAGTAATCACTTAGCGATCTAATCACTTAGTGATTAGTGTCACCTCACCCACCAACCCACTCCATTCAAGTACCCCACTTTTTCACCCGCCCTTTTAAAAAACTTTTTTGTTTACGCCCAAAACATCAAAGATGTCTGGAAGTGGCAGCCAGCGCGGTTTGGGAAAGGGGAAGGGCAGCAAGGGAATCAGGAGGAGAGGGAGCAGCATTGTGGCAAGCCGCGGCCGCGCCACCATGCACAGTTCCGCAGCAGCAGCAGCTGCGTCAGTGGCTAACATTCCGCCTCTTGCCACTGGCCGTGGATGCCTTGGGCGCCGCCCAACAGGAGCATCTGCAACTCACGCTGCAGAGACACAGCAGCAGCAGCAGCGTGTAGTACCTGCTCCTATTTTCCTCCAGCCGGGTCGGAAACGTCCCATTGAGGAAAAGGATGCAGCCACTGTGGTGCAACTGATGACAGAGGAAGAGCAGCCCGCCATCAGCTCTGCATCCGAGGCCTCCACCCTCACCACCACCACCACCCCTGTTCGCAGCAGCCACCCAGCAGGGCCTGGGGAGGAGGCCAGTTCACCGTCACTTGGCGATCTGTCATTCAGCAGACTTTTGACCCCAGGCATCATGAGTAAATTGTCTGCTGTTGTTGGCGATTTTGAGGAGGAGATGCTGATGGGCACTTTGGGGGAGGAGGGATTGGACAGCAAGACTGTGGCGACAGTCAAGCAGCCCATCCATGCATCAGGAGAGGAGTTTGGGGGGTCATCATCCCAGCAGGACATGTTTCAGGAGGGGGAGGATGATGATGACACGCTGACAGACAAAGACTGGGTGCCACCAGCTCCTGGGGATGTCGTCGTCAGCAGCTCTGAGGAGGTGGAGGAGGATGGGCTTGTGGGCCTTGCAAGGAGGCGCATCATTGCAAGCATTGGCAGCAGTAGGCAGGTCCCACAGCCTGCTGGTGTCTCAGGCTCAGCAGCAGCAGCAGCATCTGCCAGTACCACCACCAGCCGCACCCAAGCCCCTTCCTCCCTCAACCACCACAGGGAGACAGGCAGCAGCGGCTCCAGGATGTAGGGGGTTGTTCTTGTCACCAATCTGGCGATTTTTCACAATGCCCACAGTGTACAGCAAGTACGCCACTTGCAACCACTGTCAGCGGAAGTTGAGCCGAGGTGCAGACCCCTTAAAGTTCAGCACCAGCTCGCTCATCAACCACATTGCTGCTAAACATTTCCACCAGCATGAGGAGTTCCAGAGGCTAAAGGCATCTGGTGCTGGCAGTGGCACCACACCCATCACTGCACAGCCTTCAGCAGCAGCAGCAGCAACAGCAGCCACCCGCCCTCCTGCTCCTCCAGCAGCACCAGCAGGAGTGCGGAAACGCACTGCTCCTCCCCCCTCTGCAACTCCTGCCGCCGACACTGAGGCCTGTTCTGGCAGCCAGTCCTCAGTGGCCTCTTCTGCTGTGTCCGCTGATTCCCGTGCTAGCAAAAGGCCACGCCAGAGCCTTTTGAGCGAGTCCTTCCAGGGGGTGGTTAGGGCTCTGCCTCCCAGCAGCCGTCGCGTGCGTCAGCTGAACGGCTTGCTGGCACGGGCCATGTGCTCCCAACTCCTGCTGTACACGCTTGTGCAGGAGGGGAGCGACATGCGTGCGCTGCTTGCTTGTGCAGCCCCAGACTGGCAGCTCCCCAGCAGACACTACTTTGCCCGCAAGGCCATTCCTGCACTGCACCGCTTTGTGATGGCCAATGTGGAGCGAGGGCTGGAGCACGGGGTTGGTGAAAGGGTCCACGTCACCATGGACTCCTGGAGCAGCCGCTTCGGGACAGGCCGCTACCTGTCCTTCACTGTCCACTGGGTCAGCTTGGTGGAAGGGGGTGAGGATGGGAGAGCAGCAGCGGGCACAGCAGCAGCAGCAACACAGTGGGTGGTGCCACCCCGCAGGGTCAGGGGAACTGCAGCAGGTTCCTCCGATCCTCTGCCATCCTCCGGCACACCTGGCCAAACCCCCCGCCTCAGCAGCAGCATGAAGGCCCGCCACTGCCAAGCACTGCTGCAGTTGGTCAGCCTTGGGAAGACCAAACTGACAGCAACCCATGTGTTGGCTAAACTCCAGGAGCAGGAGAGGATTTGGCTGACCCCCAGAGGCCTCAGAGTCGGAGAGGTGGTGGCCGACAATGGGGCCAATCTGGTTGCCGCAATTGACAGGGGAAACCTGACCCACATCCCCTGTCTTGCCCACGTGCTGAACATGGTGGTGCAGAAGTTCTTGCGCACCTACCAGGGGATGGGCGAACTGCTGGAAACGGCAAGGAACGTTGTGCGTCACTTCCGGTGCTCGGCTGCAGCCTGTGCGAGCCTGGAAGACGTGCAAAAGGAGCTGGAGCTGCCACGCCATTGGCTGATCCTTGACGTTCCAACTCGCTGGAAATCCACCCTGGCGATGTTGGAGCGTCTGGTTGAACAGAAGCACGCTGTCAACCAGTACCTTGCCCTGGCCACTGTTTCCGCCGCTCAGAGAAGGGACAAGACCAGCAACATCCCGTCCATCGTCCCCGATGACGACTGGAGGCACATGCAGCAGGTGTGCTTAGTGCTGGCTCCCTTTCTGCAGGCCACTAACATGGTGAGCAGGGACCATGCTATGGTCTGCGAGTGGGTGCCCCTGGTTTGTCTGCTGAACAGGGCCCTCGATTCTTTGCTGGAACAGGGAGCGGCAGCCTTGGACCAGCAGGAGCGGCAAGCAGCTGCACAGTCCACCTCTGAGGGGGAGGAGTAGGAGGACTTGGTGGAGGTCCCTGACCTTGCTGCTGATGAGGGGGATCAGCACAGCGCAGCTGAGTTGGTGCTGGGGTGGAGAGAGGATGAGGCGGCAGAGGAGGAGGATGAGGACAGCACTGCCGTCGATGTGCCAGCACACGTGGCTCGCCTCTTCCCAATGGCAGTGCACATGCTGACATGCCTGCGCAAGGACCCCAGGGTGATCCAGATGAAGCAGAGGGAGGACATCTGGATCAGCATGATGTTGGACCCACGCCTCAAGGGGAAGTTGAGCCAGTTCCTGCCGCCTGCAGGAGGAGACCCAGCGCAACAAATAAGGAGCTTGCAGCAGGCCCTTGTTGAGCGCTTGGAGGAAGCCTTCCCCCAGCCTTCCACCCCCACTGTCCAGCCAGCACAGAGGCAGCAGCAGGTGCCTGCATCCAGCAGCAAGCGCCCCACAGACCTGCTGTCTCTCAGCAACAAGCTCTACAGGACTGTAGAGGCTCCGGCAGCAGTGACTAGAGAGGAGGTGCATGCAGCAGCATCCTCCTCCGGTCACAGCCAGCGCCTGACCCGCATGGTGGCTGACTACATGGGGTCCTACAGCGGGCTTGACAGCGATGCCCCTGTTGATCCCATTGAGTATTGGGTCAAGCGCCTGGAGATCTGGAGCAAGCTGGCGCAGTACGCCCGGGAAGTGCTGTCCTGCCCCCCTTCCAGCGTGCTGTCCGAGCGCTGCTTCAGTGCAGCTGGTGGCGTGGTCACCGAGAAACGCTCACGTCTGTCTCACAAGTCTGTGGACAGACTGACGTTTCTCAAGATGAACCAGGCGTGGGTGGAAGGCGAGTTCCTGGCCCCTGTTGTCGGCGAGAGGGGGACATGAACTGGCTGCCGGAAGAACCATCGTTAATGTGCCTTACCACCCTTTACCACCTCCTGGCTCTTGCTCACTAAGCCAGCCTGGTTCACTTTGACTATTACGTCGCCTGCAGCCACACATTTTACATCTACAGTGGGCTGCTGTGTACTGCCCTTCTGCTGTCTGTCTGTCTGTGTTTCCCACTGCCAAGGGTACACAGATTTTACCTTCTGCTGCCACTCTGCCACCAGCTATTACGTCAAACAATAGCTATATCTGTGTAATTTGCTGTAAAAAAAAAAAAAGTAAACCATTAAAAAAAACAAAAAAAAACAATTTTTAATTTTTTTGAGGTGCCCGGGTTGAAAACTGTGTTGTCCCAGTTGTGTATTGGACACGATGTGGGCTGCAAGACCGCTGTCTGGGACCTCCTATTGTATTTATTTAAAGCCCTGGTATCAACGCTAGGTACCAGGGCTATTATGTCACGCTGCCTACCTACCTGCTGCCACACTCACAGTACTCCTCCATTCCTCCTGCTGCTGCCTGTCTGTCTGTGTTTCCCACTGCCAAGGGTACACAGATTTTACCTTCTGCTGCCACTCTGCCACCAGCTATTACGTCAAACAATAGCTATATCTGTGTAATTTGCTGTAAAAAAAAAAAAAGTAAACCATTAAAAAAAACAAACAATTTTTAATTTTTTTGAGGTGCCCGGGTTGAAAACTGTGTTGTCCCAGTTGTGTATTGGACACGATGTGGGCTGCACGACCGCTGTCTGGGACCTACTGTTGTATTGATTTAAAGCCCTGGTATCAACGCTAGGTACCAGGGCTATTATGTCACGCTGCCTACCTACCTGCTGCCACACTCACACTACTCCTCCATCCCTCCTGCTGCTGCTGCTGCCTGTCTGTGTTTCCCACTGCCAGGGTACACAGATTTACCTTCTGCTGCCACTCTGCCACCAGCTATTACGTCCAACAATAGCTACTCTCATTACTCCTCCATTCCTCCTGCTGCTGCTGCTGTCTGTCTGTGTTTCCCACTGCCAGGGTACACAGAATTACCTTCTGCTGCCACTCTGCCACCAGCTATTACGTCAAACAATAGCTACTCTCATTACTCCTCCATTCCTCCTGCTGCTGCTGCTGTCTGTCTGTGTTTCCCACTGCCAGGGTACACAGAATTACCTTCTGCTGCCACTCTGCCACCAGCTATTACGTCAAACAATAGCTATATCTGTGTAATTTGCTGTGAAAACAAAACAAAAAAAACATTAAAAAAAAAAGGTTTAATTTTTCTGAGGTGCCCGGGTTGAAAACTGTGTTGTCCCAGTTGTGTATTGGACACGATGTGGGCTGCACGACCGCTGTCTGGGACCTCCTGTTGTGTTTATTTACAGCCCTGGTATCACCGCTAGGTACCAGGGCTATTATGTCACGCTGCCTACCTACCTGCTGCCACACTCACAGTACTCCTCCATTCCTTCTGCTGCTGCCTGTCTGTCTGTGTTTCCCACTGCCAAGGGTACACAGATTTTACCTTCTGCTGCCACTCTGCCACCAGCTATTACGTCAAACAATAGCTATATCTGTGTAATTTGCTGTAAAAAAAAAAAAAGTAAACCATTAAAAAAAAAAAACAATTTTTAATTTTTTTGAGGTGCCCGGGTTGAAAACTGTGTTGTCCCAGTTGTGTATTGGACACGATGTGGGCTGCACGACCGCTGTCTGGGACCTACTGTTGTATTGATTTAAAGCCCTGGTATCAACGCTAGGTACCAGGGCTATTATGTCACGCTGCCTACCTACCTGCTGCCACACTCACACTACTCCTCCATCCCTCCTGCTGCTGCTGCTGCCTGTCTGTGTTTCCCACTGCCAGGGTACACAGATTTACCTTCTGCTGCCACTCTGCCACCAGCTATTACGTCCAACAATAGCTACTCTCATTACTCCTCCATTCCTCCTGCTGCTGCTGCTGTCTGTCTGTGTTTCCCACTGCCAGGGTACACAGAATTACCTTCTGCTGCCACTCTGCCACCAGCTATTACGTCAAACAATAGCTACTCTCATTACTCCTCCATTCCTCCTGCTGCTGCTGCTGTCTGTCTGTGTTTCCCACTGCCAGGGTACACAGAATTACCTTCTGCTGCCACTCTGCCACCAGCTATTACGTCAAACAATAGCTATATCTGTGTAATTTGCTGTGAAAACAAAACAAAAAAAACATTAAAAAAAAAAGGTTTAATTTTTCTGAGGTGCCCGGGTTGAAAACTGTGTTGTCCCAGTTGTGTATTGGACACGATGTGGGCTGCACGACCGCTGTCTGGGACCTCCTGTTGTGTTTATTTACAGCCCTGGTATCACCGCTAGGTACCAGGGCTATTATGTCACGCTGCCTGCCTCATTGACTGCCTGCTGCCACACACTCATCCTCCTCCTCCTGCTGCTGAATTTACCTCCTGCTGTCTGTGTTTTTCCACTGCCAGGGAGCACATACAATGGCGCTTCCACCATGCGCCACCAGCTATTTGTTACGCTCAAAAATAGCTGCATTTCTTTAAAAAAACAAAAAAAATATATATACTTTTTATTAATACTTTGTGATATTATTTTTAGAGGTGTCCGGGTTGAAAACTGTGTTGTCCCAGTTGTGTATTGGACATGATGTGGGCTTCACGACCGCTGTCTGGAACCTCATGCTGTGTATTTACGGCCTGGTACCACCGCTAGGTACCACACAGCCTATTATGTCTCGCTGCCTGCCTCATTGACTGCCTGCTGCCACACAATCATCCTCCTCCTCCTGCTGCTGCTGCTGAATTTACCTCCTGCTGTCTGTGTGTTTCCACTGCCAGGGAGCACATACAATGGCGCTTCCAACATGCGTGCGCCACCAGCTATTTATTAAGCTCAAAAATAGCTGCATTTCTTTAAAAAAAAATATATAAAAGAGAAATAAGTGAAGAAGAAGAAGACGATATAGAAGAAGAAGAAGAAGATATAGAAAAAGAAGAAGACGAAATGGAAAAATAATAATAATAAGAAGAGGATATAGAAAAAGAAGATATAGAAAAAGAAGATGAAGAAAAAGAAGATGAAAAAGAAGATGAAGAAGATGAAGAAGAAGATGAAGAAGATGAAGAAGAAGAAGAAGAAGAAGATGATGAAGAAGAAGATGATGAAGAAGATGAAGATGAAGAAGAAGAAGAAGAAGAAGAAGAAGAAGAAGAAGAAGAAGAAGAAGAAGAAGACAATATAGAAGAAGAACAAGAAGATATAGAAGAAGAACAAGAAGATATAGAAGAAGAAGAGGAAGATAATAAAGAAGAAGAAGAAGAAGATATAGAAGAAGAAGAAGAAGATATAGAAGATAAAGAAGAAGAAGAAGAAGAAGTATATACACTACTGAACAGAATTTTGGACACAACTTCTCTTCTCTTTCCACCTTTTTTTTTTTTTAAAGGAACATCCCCACATAATCACTTGCTGTTGTTACTTGGAAAAAAAGATGTTTCTTGCATCATTCACCCTCAAAACAAGTGTTGGAAGCTATTTAAGGCCAATTCGAATAGTCAGCTCGAATAATGAGCTCGAATACCGACTCGAATAGTGAGCTCGAAGTCCGAGGTCGAATCGAATAGTAAAAAATATTCGACTCGAATATTCGACCGAATTTGAATAATTTACTATTCGAATTCGACCAAACTCGAATAATAAAAAGGGGTATCCGAGCATCACTGGTGTTTAACCACTACGCATCCGGACCTTGTTTCCCCCTTATGGACCAGTGCAATTATACCCAGATATGCCCTCTGGATTAGTGTGTGCACCCAGGATTAGGTCCCCCTCCCATTATAGCCATATCTGCCCCAGTATAATTTTTTTCATTTTCATTCAAAATGGGTATATGTGGCTACATTATTTTATTACTCACCCCAGCTGCACATTTAACCACCCCACCCCTCACCTGGGGTCCTCAATCCCCCAGTATGGATAGTCAGATGTGCACCCCCATTCAGGCAGCCCCCTTCGTGGGTAGATCGCAAGCCGTCTCTCTCACCTCACCTCGTTCCTGCAATCAGGCTGCAGCCCGAGCCTCCGTTCTCCGCTCTACACGCAGCCCGGTGATGCCCTTTACTGGTTCTCGGCTTGATGACATCATCATGCCAGGATTCGGATATTCTGCATCATGGGGCTGACTGCAGAGCAGGGAATGGAGGCTCGGGCTGCAGACTGATTGCAGGAACGAGGTGAGGTGAGAGAGACTGCTAGCAGTTGGATACAGCAGCGATTAAAAAAAAAATTACTTTGATTAAAAACTTAATACTTTTTACCAATTTCATGACATATTTTGTTCTCATTATATTATTTATTATTCTTTATTACAGCTGGATCTGCTTCTCTTCCACCACCTGCACAGCAAGGCCCAGGCCGCGTCCGCCGACAGGACAGGAGGACCCCCCCTGTCTGCGCAGCCCCAGGACCTGCAGGAAGGAGATGCCCCTGGACCCAGCACCTCCTCCCGGTCTTCCTCCCCAGGCCCCTCCTATCGCAGCCAGCGAGTGGCCAGGCGATTTGCCGGATGCCTCCAAACTGGTAAAAATCTTGCAGTCTATAATTAAGAGGTTTTGGATCAGGATCAGGCGTCGAGTCCTGCGTGAACGCGGGTGGACGACGTCCACTTACTTTTATTGGAGACTGGACGTCGTCCACCCTAGTACCCTGGAGGGGAGCAGCGCAGTGGAGAGGAGCATTGGGCAGAGCAGCGGGGAAGGGCGGACGTTTCCCCCCTTCCCTCACCTTGGGCTCCACTTCTTGGCTCTCCCCTCCAGAATGATTGCGGCGCTGGCTGGTAGTGGCAGCGGGCCTCAGTGGGCGGGATTTACCTCCTCCTGTTCCGGCGAGTTGACATTGTGCGTGCAGCTAGTCTGGTCTAGTCAAGACCAGAGCAGCGGCACAGCTTCAACTCGCCGGAATGAGGAGGAGGTAAGTCCCGCCCACTGATGCCACTACCAGCCACCACCGCAATCGTTCTGGAGGGGAGAGCCAGGAAGAGGAGCCCAAGGTGAGGGAAGGGGGGGGGGAAACGTCCGCCCTTCCCCGCTGCTCTGCCCAATGCTCCTCTCCACTGCGCTGCTCCCCTCCAGCTGGGGGGACACCTGGCTACATATGCTGGGGCCACTATACACCTGGCTACATATACTGGGGCCACTATACACCTGGCTACATATACTGGGGACACCTATACACCTGGCTACATATACTGGGGACACCTATACACCTGGCTATACTGGGGCCACTATACACCTGGCTACATATACTGTGGACACGTATACACCTGGCAACATATACTGGGGACACCTATACACCTGGCTATACTGGGGCCACTATACAACTGGCTACATATACTGGGGACACCTATACACCTGGCTATACTGGGGACACCTATAGACCTGTCTACCTATTCTGGGGACGTCTATACACCTGGCCACCTATTCTGGGAATATCTATACACCTGGCCACCTATTCTGAGGACATCTATACACCTGGCTACCTATTCTGGTGACATCTCTACATCTGGCCACCTATTCTGGGGACAACTATACACATGATTACTTATACTGGGGACACCTATAGACCTGGCTAGCTATACTGGGGGTACCTATTTTGGGGGAACTGCTGTCAGATCTGTATTTATGGGGAACTGATGATGCCAGATTACGTGTATTTTGGGGGAACCTCTGCCAGATTGTGTATGTTCGGGGACCACTGCTGACAGATTACATGTATTTTGGGTGTTACGTGTGTTTTGGGTGATCCACTGCCAGGTTTCGCGTATTTTGGGGAACTGCTTCCAGATTATGTGTATGTTGGGGGAACTGCTGTTGCCAGATTGTCTATTTTGGGGTAACCACTGCCATATTATCTGTATTTTGGAGGAACCTCTGCCAGATTATGTGTATTTTTGGTGAAATGCTGTCAGACTACATCTAATTTTTGGGGATACACTACGACAGAGCTCAAACTTCCCCTGGCAGACCTTTTATACCACTGCTAAGGACATGTATATTTGGCCCCACCATGACCATGCCCACGCTATGCTTAACCAAACCCATTTTTTGGCGCGCAGAGATTTTTAGGGTGAGTCCACTCACCTCTTTTTCAAGGACTACACCCCTGATCAGGATGATACCATTTATTGGCTAACTTAAAAGAATAAGAGCATGCAAGCTTTCGACTGTAGAGACTTCGTCGAGGTACATTTCCATTACATGCGGTACACCGCGGGTGTCCTGAAACCATTGGCACGGCAATGGTATAGTTTGTATTGCATTCAGGTTATGCGGAGCGGTGTAGACTGATCCAAGAATCTGCAGCATGCTGCAGATTCTCGCAGAACAGGATCTGCGTCCCATCTCCTCTAATCACTTCTGCATTGTGAGATGCGGAAGTGATGCGGCGAGGTGGCCGCCTTTGCATCACTTCTGTGGTGGAACAGGGCCCTAAATGTTATTGTATAAGCTTTACATTACAGGTTGCTGTTTTTTTTTTTTTTTTTCCTTGTAAAATATCAATCAGGTTAACCTATTTTCCCTATTCTTTCCATAGTTCCACTATCCACTTACTTAAAAGTGAGGCGGGACTATAGGAGCCTGAAGGCAAGGGTGAGGAGGCATGAGAGAGGAGTGCCGGTCTGGGAGTTTAATATTCTACAGCAGCAGGTCCTGGAGCTGCGCGAAAAAACGGCCCGGCAGGACGAGCTGATCGCCCAATTAATGGGCACCGGGGGCAGGCGTGATGCCTAAACGCTATTTTTTGTGTGTTCTGTTTTGGGGTGGGGGGGGGGGGGTAAATAGTTTTGTTGGACCATTGTAGCCCCTGACACACTCCAATGAGTTGTTGTTCACCATGAGCTTGCTGGTTAGTTTGTACCTCTCGGTCAGCCCCGTTTCTATGGGCGTGCGATACGTGCAATCGCCCGGGGCGCTGGATTGTTGCGGCAGGAGGGGGGCACAGAGGTGTTGGGAGTGAGTATAATAGTAATAACTCACCTTCGTTCAGCAGAGTAGCCGATCCCACTGGCGGACGGAGGGGGCTATTCCGGGTGTCTGGAACACCCCCCCTGCACTGAGCTGTGTATTCAGCCAGGGAAGCCCGCATAATATAAACAGCCTCATTCTCCCTCCCTTCTTACTTCTGGTGCCTCCCTCCAGCTAATAGAATGAGAGAGGCAGCTGAGCTTCCCCCAGACCCCCACAAGAAGATGCAGCCTGCAGTGAGAGAATGTTGATTCTGGAGTCCCCCACTCAGGGCCGGTTTAAGCAACAGTGGGGCCCCAGGGCAAAATAAACATATACCCCGGAACAAAAATCGGCATTAGGGGACCTTTTTTGCAGCTGGTATAGTCAGGGTGTGAATTCCCAATCGGTCGGAGCTCCACATTCTGGCTATCCCAGCCTGCATGGGGGACAAGGGGTTAAAAAGTTTCAGGAGGGGGGACCCCACATAATTAAAAAAAAAAAAAAATCCCACACTCTAAACATAAAAAAAATTGGGAAAATAGGAAAAAATGCCAGGGATCTTCATACAGCCATATTGCGGCTGTATAGCGATCCCTGGCCAAAGCGCTGCGGCTGCGTATAGACCCCCTGGAAACCCCGTTAGGAAATTTATTGCGCTTTCGTTTGATGCATGTAAAATTACACTACCGTTAGGTTTGCTACTAAAAGTGACATTTACCGCATTTAAAAGTATACTTTTTTCCTTCGAAACTTTAAAATCGATTTTCTCAAAAACTATAAGGTCTTTTTGAAAAATTGTTTTTTCCTCTTATTCCTAATGATCTCCTTAACATATACTGCAAATTTAGGGTTTCTAGCATTTAAGGTGGAATTGCTATTAACCATTAAAGTCGGAAGGTTTTTAAATGTGTATTTTTTTTCCTTTGAAACCTTAAAATCGATTTTCTCAAAAACTATAAGGCTGATTTGAAATTTTTTTTCCTCTTGTAGCCACTAGGGGCCCCTACAAGCTCTGGGGCCTTGGGGCAGCTGCCTCCTTTGCCTCTATGGTAGTGCCGGCCCTGCCCCCACTCTCCACAGCACAGAAGTGTCAGACATGATGCAATTAGAGGGTAGGCAAGCTGGTAAATATGCACAGCATGATGCAGAACTTGCCTGGACTCAGGGTCCATGGGCAAACATCTGTCTGGTCTCTCCCTATTATTATAATGACTGCATGGGTGGATAAGGTGTTAAACAAGTTGAAAAGTTTTTGCCAGTCCCTAGACTCCAGGAGGGCTTCTTTCTGACTTGTGTGAAAAACAAAAGTTTGCTTTCCTAAAACAGAAAGAATTTGCGATAATTCAGGTTGGAGTGAGCTCGAGATGTCTCCCAGGCACCACTGCTGAATATATGCAAATTAACCATTGTACCCTTAGAAGCTAAACACACCTCCAGAACCGCTGGAATGCAATGATGTGTCAGCTTGTTAATATGTACAGAGCCATAATAATCCAACATGCATACAGACTGTTTCGGATTGTTTGATCCTCATCAGTGCATGGCATGGATTAATTTGGCTCTATGGAGTAGGGCTTGTAAATCCGAGAGGCACAGACTAACCAGCAAGCTCATGGTGACCCAGAACTCATTGGGGTATGTAAGGGACTACAATGGTCCTAAAAGCCCCCTTACTAAGATGTTAAGAAAAACAAAAGTTTGCTTTCCTAAAACAGAAAGAATTTGCGATAATTCAGGTTGGAGTGAGCTTGAGATGTCTCCCAGGCACCACTGCTGAATATATGCAAATTAACCATTGTACCCTTAGAAGCTAAACACACCTCCAGAACCGCTGGAATGCAATGATGTGTCAGCTTGTTAATATGTACAGAGCCATAATAATCCAACATGCATACAGACTGTTTCGGATTGTTTGATCCTCATCAGTGCATGGCATGGATTAATTTGGCTCTATGGAGCAGGGCTTGTAAATCCGAGAGGCACAGACTAACCAGCAAGCTCATGGTGACCCAGAACTCATTGGGGTATGTAAGGGACTACAATGGTCCTAAAAGCCCCCTTACTAAGATGTTAAGAAAAACAAAAGTTTGCTTTCCTAAAACAGAAAGAATTTGCGATAATTCAGGTTGGAGTGAGCTCGAGATGTCTCCCAGGCACCACTGCTGAATATATGCAAATTAACCATTGTACCCTTAGAAGCTAAACACACCTCCAGAACCGCTGGAATGCAATGATGTGTCAGCTTGTTAATATGTACAGAGCCATAATAATCCAACATGAATACAGACTGTCTTGGATTGTTTGATCCTCATCAGTGCATGGCATGGATTAATTTGGCTCTATGGAGTAGGGCTTGTAAATCCGAGAGGCACAGACTAACCAGCAAGCTCATGGTGACCCAGAACTCATTGGGGTATGTAAGGGACTACAATGGTCCTAAATGGTGACTTGTGTGAGAGACTGACAGGGACAGGAGTCCGATTACAGGCAAGTAGCCTGTCTGATGTGGGACTGCAATACAGATAAGTTCTCTGCTCCATCTCAGGCTATTCTCAATTTCTCCACTCTTCCTCTCTCTGGGCTAGTGCAACGCCAAAATGACAATAGCAATCTGTGGGAACACCCTCATAGGGTAACATTAGCCAAGCGCTTTTCAAATCACTGTTGATTTGAAAAACGCTCAGAAGCACTCTTGGTGTGCACCAGCCTCCTTCATTCACTTTTGTTTCCCTCTTCCACTAGTGCTGCTGGCTGTGTCTTCTTGTCATACAGGAAAGCTAAATAAAAGTGCAATCCTGGTGAGGCAAAATATTATTATTTAGTATTTATATAGCGCCGCCATCTTCCTCAGATGCATATATCCCTGCATCATATGGGTATCGCTTGCGCTATGGGACACTATGTGGCAAATTCCACTGAATTGTCCAAACTAAATCTCCCGTTCCTCTCTCGGGGAGTTGTTCCAGCGCTGTACCCCGTTCAAATTTGCTGCTCCCAGAAGCCCTCAGAAACACTTGTGTCCTTGAGTACTTCCAAAGATAGGCAGCTCCGTAATACGCCAGCGCACTTTTGTGCATGGGCAGTATGGAGCCACCTGTCTTCGGACATAAGTGCTTCTGGACCTTTCAGGAATCCCCCCCTTAAAAATCCTGCGTTTGCCCCTGGATCCCACGCTGCTTCAATGTACTTCCTTTCCCGGCATCTGTCTCAGTAACAGCGCCCCCCTGTGATGATGTTCCGCATGTCAACACAGGGGGGCGCTGTTACTGAGACAGATGCCATGAAAGGAAGTACATTGTAGCAGCGTGGGATCGGCTATTCTGCTGAATGAAGGCGAGTTATTACTATTATGCCCGCTCTTACCACGCTGCAGCACCTACCTATCTAAACTATACTGTAGCACCTACCTACCTACTCTATACTGCAGAACCTACCTACCTAATCTACACTGCAGCACCTACCTAATCTATACTGCAGCACCTACCTACGTAAGCTGTACTGCAGCACCTACGTACCTACCTAATCTATACTGCAGAACCTACCTACCTAATCTATACTGCAGCACCTACCTACGTTAGCTGTACTGCAGCACCTACCTACCTACCTAATCTATACTGCAGCACCTACCTACCTAATCTATACTGCAGCACCTACCTACCTACCTAATCTATACTGCAGCACCTACCTACCTAATCTATACTGCAGCACCTACCTACCTACCTACCTAATCTATACTGCAGCACCTACCTACCTACGTTAGCTGTACTGCAGCACCTACCTACCTACCTAATCTATACTGCTGTACCTACCTACGTTAGCTGTACTGCAACACCTACCTACCCACCTAATCTATACTGCAGCACCTACCTACCTAATCTATACTGCAGAACCTACCTACCTAATCTATACTGCAGCACCTACCTACGCTAGCTGTACTGTAGCACCTACCTACCTACCTAATCTATACTGCAGCACCTACCTACCTACCTAATCTATACTGCAGCACCTACCTACCTACCTAATCTATACTGCAGCACCTACCTACCTATGTTAGCTGTACTGCAGCACCTACCTACCTACCTAATCTATACTGCAGAACCTACCTACCTAATCTATACTGCAGCACCTACCTACGTTAGCTGTACTGCAGCACCTACCTACCTACCTAATCTATACTGCAGCACCTACCTACCTAATCTATACTGCAGCACCTACCTACCTACCTAATCTATACTGCAGCACCTACCTACCTACCTACGTTAGCTGTACTGCAGCACCTACCTACCTACCTAATCTATACTGCAGCACCTACCTACGTTAGCTGTACTGCAGCACCTACCTACCTACCTACCTAATCATTACTGCTGCACCTACCTACCTAATCTATACTGCAGCACCTACCTACCCACCTAATCTATACTGCAGCACCTACCTACCTAATCTATACTGCAGAACCTACCTACCTAATCTATACTGCAGCACCTACCTACGTTAGCTGTACTGCAGCACCTACCTACCTACCTAATCTATACTGCAGCACCTACCTACCTACCTAATCTATACTGCAGCACCTACCTACCTACATTAGCTGTACTGCAGCACCTACCTACCTAATCTATACTGCTGCACCTACCTACATTAGCTGTACTGCAGCACCTACCTACCTACCTAATCTATACTGCAGCACCTACCTACGTTAGCTGTACTGCAGCACCTACCTACCAACCTAATCTATACTGCTGCACCTACCTACCTAATCTATACTGCAGCACCTACCTACCTACCTAATCTATACTGCAGCACCTACCTACCTACCTAATCTATACTGCAGAACCTACCTACCTAATCTATACTGCAGCACCTACCTACGTTAGCTGTACTGCAGCACCTACCTACCTACCTAATCTATACTGCAGCACCTACCTACCTACATTAGCTGTACTGCAGCACCTACCTACCTAATCTATACTGCTGCACCTACCTACGTTAGCTGTACTGCAGCACCTACCTACCTACCTAATCTATACTGCAGCACCTACCTACCTACCTAATCTATACTGCAGCACCTACCTACGTTAGCTGTACTGCAGCACCTACCTACCTACCTACCTAATCTATACTGCTGCAACTACCTACCTAATCTATACTGCAGCACCTACCTACCTACCTAATCTATACTGCAGCACCTACCTACCTACCTAATCTATACTGCAGAACCTATCTACCTAATCTATACTGCAGCACCTACCTACGTTAGCTGTACTGCAGCACCTACCTGCTGCACCACCAGGTTGAGTATGTGGGCAAAACATGGCACATGGGGGATGTTGCCCTGATTCAGGGCGGCAATCAGATTTGCTGCGTTGTCACATACAACATGACCAGCCTGGAGTCTTCTTGGGGTTAGCCACTTCTGCACCTGTCCATTGAGAATGGCCAGGACATTTGGTGCAGTAAGTCTCTGCTGCTCAACGCTGACTAAACCCAGAACCGCCTGACAGCGTCGATGTACCACTCTGCTGTGGCCAGTTCCACGGGCACGCTTACTGGGGGGCTCAGCTGTAGCGGTTGCGACATGAGTAGAGTCAAGTGTGGAACTGTTCCCCTTGACCCCGTGGGGCAGCGCAACCAGCTCATTGGTCGCCCCAGGACTGGAACCCTCCTGTTGACATTGGAGGGTGACCCAATGTGCCGTAAAGGACATATAACGTCCCTGCCATGACAGCTGGTCCAGCAATCCGTTGTGAGATCTACCCTGTTGCCTACAGAATAGTCAAGGGACAGGGTCACATTATCCACAGTGTGGCAATACAGGTCAGGTATTGCTGTCCTAGGAAAAAAAATGGCGGTTGGGGATCCGCCATTCTGGTATGCCAAACCTCAGCAGCTCGCAAATGGCTGTACCCTCCTCTACAAGACTGTAGGGCAATAACTGCTGGACCATAGCCTGTGACAGCAGCTCATTCAGCCTCCGGATCCTGCTGTGATGGGAAGGCAGTGGCTTTGTCGACCTTATCGACTCAGTAATTAAGGGTTGGGTGCTGTGAGCCACTGACGAGGAACGTGCAATTGAGGTAGCTGAAGCTGACATGTGGCCTCTACTGCCAGACTGTGTTGCGGAGTGAAGGCAGGGGGAAAGGGTGCCGATGTCAGAACCTGAATGGGAAGAAGGATGGGGCACTGTGCGGGGTCTTTTACCCATTGCTTCCTCAATAAGCTGATGCTCTCTTATGCTTTTTTATGTGGGAGAGTTGTCCACCTGTGCCCGCTCTTGACAAGTCCTTCCCTCTGCACACCTTATGACCACAAATGTTGCATATGACAATGTAGGGATCAGATTCAAGATTCGGTAAAGTACTTCCAAACTGGGGCTTTCTTAGATGATTTTTTAACTGGTTTTTCAGTCTCAGGCCCAACAATTTGGGAGAGGGTGCTTTCAGCTGCAGGCTCAGGCTGTGGCTGCTGCCTCATTTCAAAAAGTCTACCAGAGGAGCCACTGCCAGAGGCGTATCTAGAGGGGTGCAGGCATGGCTTGTGCCACGGGCGCCACAGCACCATGGGCTCCATGTTTGCCCTGTGCTGTGCCGCCATGCCTGCTCCTGTGTGGCATCGCCCTGCCTGCCTCCATGCCTCCATGTCATTCAGACCTCAGATCAGATTAACTCTTATCTGGGGAACATGACTTAACTTATACATGTAGGGCGCACTTGGCTTAGTGTTAGAAAAGAGGACAGAGAGTGAATAACTAATAAAATTAAAAAAGTAACCTCAGAAATATCCTGAGCCTAAACACAAAAGCAACCATAACACATGTATGCAAGAAAGGATGTTGTTTTTAGAAGGGAAGGGGGCTCTGACTGAGGAAGGGGGGCGAAATTTCAGTGTTTGCCTTAGGCGCTATATTACCCAGATACGCCCCTGGCCACTGCTTCCACTAGGTCTCACGGTATGCTGATGCAGCCTCTGCGGCTCTGAATCATCTGAGCTGGCATCACCATGATGTTCAGACGGGGCATAGTCCCTATCCATATCATCGTCACTACATCCCTCATAACAACCCAGCTCATCATCATCAGGATAATTGGGAGAAAGAAGGTGCTGCTGCTGAGAGCCCTCATCCTGGATGTTACGTTCTCCCATTGAGGACAAAGACTGATCGCGGGCATGGTACAAGTTGTCATCATGATCATCACCCGCCAATCCCTCATCGATAACATTCTGAGGTTCATTAAAAAAATCTGGGCATCAGACTCTAGGTTTATGTCTGACTGCGAAAGAGCTTCGTCCACAAGGTCTGAAATATGTGCAGTATATGGAAGTAAAGGATCATTTTGGATGTTGGGGGCAGATCTTTGAGCAGGCGTGGGTGTGCTGCTGGTACTGCTGCTACTCTCCGTTGCCTGAAGATTGGGGGACTGAGAACCGCTATCTCTCGTCACAAAGTCCACAATATCATCAGCCTGGCTCTCCATAATGGGGCGCCGTGGGCCCTTCATCATCAAAGAATCGGGCGTAAGGTTGGAGGCTTTTTTTGGAGTTACATCTTCACTCCTCACTGTGCCTGTTGAGGATTGGCCACTACCTCGCACTGATTGTCCCCTACCAACTGACTGTCCCCTGCCAGTTTTGGACTGACCCCTGCCGGGTACAGAGCATCCCCTGCTTGGTGCAGAGCGTCCCCTTCCTGCTGTGAAATAGGGATGTACTTTTTGGTCTGCTGGTTCTTGATCACTGCCTGTCAAGGTGCCAAACAAACATCTTTTTGCAGTGGTTTCAATTCCTCGGCCACGGGCACGGCCTGCTCCACCTCTGCCAGACATTGTAGGGAATATGTTCAGCAAGTGCCAAACGTTATTGTTTTATTGAAATGTAGGGGAAAGTGACAAATGATAAACTTATAAAAGAAAATAAAATAAAAACAAATCAAATTAAAATTTCAATGTAATGAGGGAGGAGAGGACTGGAGAGCTAGTCCAAATTATTTATCAATTGCTTTGGGACAACGCACTTGAAATAAATCCCCCACAAAAAAAATGAAAATAAAATTCAATCAAATAATTAAATTAAAATGATGAAAAAAAAACAAAACAGAAATACAATTTACTCTCAGCACACGATCCCTGTATCTAACTGCTTTCACTCTATTACATATCACAGGCCCTTTCTTGTCTCTACAATCTACACACTTTCACTGTAAAATCACAAGCCCTATAATTAGTTTTCCCTGCCTCTAACACTAAACAGCAGAATTCTATGCCTAAGCAAAGCCCTAACTACAATAATCAACTTCCTAACACAGTCTTTCAATCACACAGATCAAAGATCAAAGAAAATGCAATAGAATTGCAAGTAATATCGGTGTGTAACACTCTCTGTCTCACTCCTTCTCCTCAGAAAGTGAAAGCAACCAACAAAGAACACAGATCATGGCTGACAGCTTATATACTGAAGGGCGGGAGAAGCTACTATTGGTTGCTTAGGATGTAGCTCCCAACAACACATGTTGACTGATTGGCTACTTTTAGAAAAGGGGAGTTGTACCTACGCAATTACGCGTAAAATTATTTGTAAATTAGCGTAAAATTACGCATACCTACACAATTACGGTAGACGGCGTAATTACGGTACCGCTTTACGGCTTACGCGTACATAATTACGCGTAAGACCGTAAGTTACGCGTAACGCTTACTTAAAATAATAGTAAATTACGATGCGTAATTACGCGCATGCGTAATTTAAGCCCAGCACTGCACTTAATAGATTGCTACTAATTAGAGGCAGTAAAACATTCAACCTACCTTATGAAAGTTAAAAGAAAACCGTGGTATACAGGAGAAGAAGGAGGATAAAAATAATTGTTTATCTCATCAGTTTATTTTCACCTCAGTTTCACTTTAACCACTTTACCCCAAAGGCGTTTTTACCGTAACGGACAAGAGCGATTTTCACCTTTCAATGCTCATCCCTTTCATTTGCCAATAGCTTAATCACTACTAATCACAATGAAATAATCTATATCTTGTTTTTTTCACCACCAATTGGGTTTTTTGGGGTTGATATCTGTTTTCAGTAATTATTTTATTTTCTATGCATTTTAAGGGTAAATACAAGGAAAAAAATGAAAAAATACACTATTTCTCCAATTTCATTCCCTATGGTTTTAATATTAACACTGCTACTGTACATAAAACCCACACATTTTATCTGCCTATTTGTCCTGGTTATCACAAGATTTGAATTATGTCCTTAGTACAAAGTATGGTGACCATATAGTATTTGGAAATAAAGGTGTATTTTTTTTCTTTGGTGGTTTTTTTCTTCACTATTTTCACGTGCATGTGAATGCACGGCACGTGCGGGAACGCGTACATGCACACGTACACGCGCACAGCGGCAGCAGCACTGTCTGACTTATAAAAATGTCCTGGAGCCATTGAGAGGCTCTAGCAGGACGTTTTTATAAGTCAGCATGCCATTAAGTAGTTAATAAGTAAACAAGGACATGCACCAGTAGTATTTGCACACATGATGTACAGTAGTAAACTAGGTAAATTGTCAATATTAGTATTGATAATTCTCCACACCTATCAGAAATCCTGAAAATCCTAAACACATGGCCACATTTATCCTTTTTTGTAAAATATGTTGTTTTTTTGGAATTTTTCCAATTAATAGTATCAAAGTACAGATAATACAAGAGCAGGGATGCCCATTGGGTAGATTGCGATCTACCGGTAGTTCAAAAACACAGAAATATAGATACCATACATTTAGCACTTATTTTGACTGTAGTAGGTTTGTAACAGTGTTTATATACAGTAAGTAGAACATTTATCTTTTGATTGTGTTACATCCTCCACCGCTCCCCCTGTTCTCCTCCACCCCCTCTTTTGTTAGCTAAATGCCCCCAAGCAGCCCCTTCCGGGTTGGCTGCATCGGGCATTGCTGCACTGCGGCACTGCACACGTGCATAATGTTACAAAGATGTTTCTCCTACTCACTTCAGCTCTGGTATCCTTTAAAACAAAGCTTCACTTCTACATATTGCAAGAATATATGCAATTGCATCAACATATTACTTCAGGACAGTGGGGAAAACACTTAGTTTATCCCAAATGTGTGCAAATCATATATGAGTATATTCAAAATACTGTAATATAATACAGTACATGAGGCAGATAAATCCAAAGTGTGCCACTAGATGGCATGTGAAAACCACAGATGTAGACGCTGCAGACAGGACACTGCATATCCTAATGAGACTTTCCCCGTCCTCTTCAACCTCCAGGAGCCTGCGCTGGCAGCCCCCAAAAAATCAGATGACAGGCTTGTTGTAAGCTGTAGCGCAGGCACAGTAGCGGCTGCAATATTTACCTACTGCACTCCTGCATAGGTGCAGTATCAGTTTTCCGATGGGCTTTGGCGGAAATAGCCGACCTTGATCGGGTCCGCTCTACTGCGCAGGGCACATCACAGACGTCGTGCTGCTTAATGCTGTATGTAGAGCACTACACTCACAATGTATTCCTATAGGCAGCACACCATTTGGTATTTTTTTGTTTGTTTACACTTCAGTTTGGCAGGAGAAAAACTCCCTGCCTGTGTTTCTGCTTTTTTTTACACAATTGAATCGCAAGTGGATAAACGCACATGGAAACACAAACACAGTGAAATGTGATTTTGTTAAAACATTTGTGATTTTGGACACCTCAAGTATGCACCCAGCCTTAAGGCTGCTTTCACAGTGGGACATTACAGGCGCACGTTAGAGCAGCCTGTAACGCAGCCCAACACTCACAGTAATGAAAAATCAATGGGCTGTTCACAGTGCCCACGTTGCGTTACAGTGTAACGCTGGACGTTATTGGAAAGTGCAGCATGCTGTGGGTTCTCTAAGCTTTAGCCGTGTTAGACTGTTTGCACATGCTCAGTAATTTGGTTTTTTTTATATTTCTGTGCAGGAGAGGAGGAGGGGAGAGTCTGCTATTGTTGGCAACCACATGGCTAATTAATATTCACTGCACTGCAGTGTTTTCTTCCTGGAGCGGCCGCTTATTGGCTGGCGGGACCACGTGATGCAGAGTGTTCCGATCTATACTGCGCACCAAGAGCTGCATAACTCGGCTCACTCTGGCGTCCTTCAAAACCACCAGGCGTTGCGTTAGGGGCACGTTATGCAACCTTAACGTCCCGTAAAACGCAACGTCTTGGTGTGAAAGAGGCCTTAGGGTGGCCATGCACCATACAATTAAAAGATCCAATTTTACACCAATTCGATAAATACAATCGGTTGTCCCGAAAAATCAAAAGTTTTTTTTCATTCATTTGAGAAATCCGATTGAATTTCCCAATTTTATTCAATGAAAGAAGATTGGGAGTGTTGGATTTTTCTGATCAATTTAAATGAAAATTGTATGGTGTGTGGTAGATTGTCAATTACTTGATGTACAGATCAAAGCAATTTTTTCTGAGTTTCCAATAATTTTTATCATTATTGAGGAAAAATTGAACATGTGTGTGGTACATTGGTCATATTTTTAAAAATGTTACAATCAGTCAGAAAATTGACTGCAATTCTTGGATTGAAAAGATGTTTTAGAAGCATTTATTTATATACCTAAATGTATGGAGTAGAGACATTGGGGTGTATGCACTAAACTGTGTTAAGCAGAATAACGTGTGTAAAGTCTTACCACACTATAAGTACAGCAGATTGCAATACACTACATGCAATGCATTACGCTCTATATGCATATGATTAAAGTGTACCACAGATGTATTAAAGTAAAGATTTGATACTTACCCGGGGCTTCCTCCAGCCCTATAAGCATGTCTGAGTCCTTCACCGTCCTCCCGCGGTCTGTCGTTCAGCAGCAATCAGCCCTGGTAACTGGCTCAGTCACATCAGTCGGGGTCTTCTGCACATGTGCGAACCTCCTGCGCATATGCCAAAGACCACAACTGACGTGATTGCGGGGCTGATTGCGGCTGAATGGCAGACTGTGGGAGGACGGTGAAGGACTCAGACATGCTTATGAGGTTAGAGGAAGCAGAGGGGGGAGGGGGACAGTTTAAAAAGATTCTGACATAGTTGCCTTAGCTTTTTTTAAATTGTATGTCATGAGGGTATGTCACGGAACAGGATTTGCAGTCAAGTTCCTGACCGCTTCCTGGTTGGATTGGTGCAGTCATGCAAGCAATCAGAAAATGACTTTGTTGTGTTCTTTTTAAACCAGAGATCTGTCCTTCTGTGAGGAAAGCATTCCCCTCACCCCTCAGGAATGTCGCACGTGGCCGGATCCCCTGCAGAGACCAGCTCATTTCCCCAACAGCCAAATGGCTGCATTCAAAGAGCCAGGAAGCTGGCTTCCCAGGTGGCCATGAGAAAGCCAGCCAGGGCGGCACCGACAGGGGCAAATTTGAATGCATGTGTTCTATGATTTCTTGTCTATTACATGGAGACCGTGTATCGCACCGCTATGAAATTCATATAGTCTTATTCGTTAAAGTCTGCCCAACATGCTGATATAAAATTCATGGCAATATCTCGTCCGGTTATTGCGGTATGAATCTTCTCAGGAACCTGACCCGCTGCCCTAGTCATGTCTGATATCATATTAATCTGTATTTTCCGACAAGTATGAATCTGCTATCCACCTAAATATGACATGTATCGTCCGTGAGTTACGGCATTTTATAAGTAAACCTCAAATCTCTCTCAGAGTGAATGAACTGTCATTGGTTGGCAATTCAGAGGGGGCAGGCATTGCCAAACCCCCGAACCAGCTTTATCAAAAGCACATTGCCAGCAGGCGGACCTCATTCCTCCATATTCCATCTTCCTGGGAGCCTTCTGCCACTCTGAGGAACAGTGGCGGCCATCTTGTCTGAACTTTGCTCCTGCCTGAACTAAACTGAGCTTTAGGGCCTGTACACACTGCTGCGCTTGCGTTGCGTTTTTAAAAACGCATGCGTTTTGAAAATCGCAAGGTCTTTTGAAAAAGAATGAAAATCATGATGACTTGTACACACTGGTGCGATGCTTTTTAAAAAAAAACGCAATCGCAGTGCCTGCTGCGCTTTTTTAAGCGCAGCGCTTGAAAAACGCATTAAAAACGCATGCGTTTTTGCCTGCGTTTTTCAGAAGTCAGTATCCCAGAAGACTCTGTTTTTTTTTTCTAGTTTACATTTCAACAGGAATCAGGAAATTGCAAAGGATTCTTTAGCCAATCAGCAATTACTAGAAAAACGCAAACGCATCAAAAACGCAGGCAAAAGCGCATGCGTTTTAAAAACTACATGCACTTGCTATTTTTAAAAACGCATGCGCTTGCGATTTTGCTTGCGTTTTTCAGTGTGTAGTTGTGTACAGGCCCTTACAAGTTTTCCCACAAAAGGACATCTTTCCACGAACCTAAGGGCCCGTTCAGACTACAAAGTGCGGACCGCAACGCATGCGGACCGCAACGCGTACGAACGCACGCCATCCGCGTTCGTATGCATTGCGTGGCTGATCCCATCACTGAAAAGTGAATGGGACAGCCGCGCGTTTTTGTAAAATCTGCGTGCAGCATGCGTTCCCGGACCGCATGCTGTGTGAACATCAGACATTGCACTTTATGCAATGTCTGATGTCCTGCGTGTCGGCCCCCCGCACGCGTTTCCAAAACGCATATGGAAACGCGTGCAGTGTGAACGGGCCCTAAGTATTTTATCCTTTTCTTTTCATACTGCGCTACTAATGTCTCAATAATTGTTGATTTTAATGATTGTCTGTATATATTCATTATTTATATTGCACGTATAATAAAGACTTTATGAAAAGTCATTTTATCCGTTCAGCTACACCTGCTATTCAGCTGCACAAACTGAACTCCAGCTTCTGGAGAGACGCTACTATTGTCGCTAGCTAGACAGAAGAGAGTGTGTTTAACCGTTTTTATTTGCAGGTCTAGACTTAGCCAGTCAGTGAGTTCCTCTGTCTCATGGTAACAGAGGTGGTGGCAGTTATACCCTGAAATAGTGTGTAATTTGTAATTACCGTAACTCACAGGCTCCCTTCTAGTCGGTCTGCTGCCCAAATTCCAGCGGTTTCTGCGCACCGCCTGCAACCACAGCTTTCATGGTCTGTGTGCTGAGACCGATTGGAAGGCAATTTGCGTTCCGGCCACCAGGGGTCCTGTGACAGGGTATTTTACTGTTATTTTAATGCATAAAGGCTTTGTAATTATGGACCAGACACACACAAAAAAACAGAAAAATTACACCTATATTTCCCAATAAAATATTGTCCCCATACATTGTGATAGGAACATAATTTAAAGGGGCACTATAGCAAAACATTGTAAAATTTAAAATATGTGAAAACATGTACAAATAAGAAGTTTATTTATTTTCAAAAGTACTTAGTGAATGGTAGTTGCTCTGTCCAACTGCCAAAAACTGTGTAGTGAGTCGAGAAGCTGGCCAGCATCATTGTTTAAATCCTTTTTAGGCAATATTTTTATAAAGAATAAAAGCCTTGCTGAGAATCCCCTATGGAGAGATGGACTAGTCTAAAACTTGTCGCTTCTGTCAGATTTCTACTACCTGCTGTAAGTGACAGCAACATAGGAGAAAAGTAATTTATGGCTCAGGAGATCCTGTTCTTCTCCACTATGCCGGTGTTGTGTCCAATCGTGACACAACACAGGCTGGATCCTGCAGGCTGCTAGGGTGCAGGGAGGGAGACCGGGACCTGTCCTTTGTCTCTGGCCCCCTCCTGTAGTGTGCCACAGTCCGCCCCATACCCCCCTCCCCTGTGTCATTCCTCTTCCCCGCTGCATTACAGAGCACAGCGGGGAGAAATAAGGGCAACACACACAGACTCACCTCATACTGGAGTTCCCATCTATACTCTATGAACTACCCCCACCCTGTACAGCGGTAGTGCAGAGAGTGTAGACGGGAACTCCAGCACCTGGAACCAGGACGAGGTGAGTCTGTGTGCGCTGTCTTTATTCCTCCCTGCTGCGCTCTGTAATGCTGCTGGGAGGAGGGGAGATGCCGAGGAGGAAATGAGGTCAGGATTGTCTTCAGCCTGTGGGACCAAAGATGACCCCTGCCAGGAACAGATTTCTCTTTATTTACTATATAAAAATGTACTGAAATCAAAACGTGGATCATCAGGACTTATAGGAGACGGGATGCTTCTAATCCTGTCTCCTGTAAATCATTGGGATATGCATAAGGAAGGCATTCAAAGCTGTTTTTCTCCACCTCGGAGCTGTCGATGATGGTCGACCTGATACCGCATGATGTAACCTTAATAAATTGACATTTACTGACATTTGTTGAGGTATTTACCGCACAAGTCTGTAATTTACCTCACTGCTCAGAAATTTCAGCTTTTCATGTGGTAACAGCCTTGATGAATTAACATTTTGCTAAGTGCTCGGTAAAGTTGGCTGTTTTCTGCATTACCGAATGCGGGAATGCTTTATGAATTGAGGCCAAAGTATAGCTAATAATTCCTCTTTTTTACTGTAAGCGGTTAGGGTAATAAGAGGTGCAATAGGCTTTTATAAAACACTTGGGAGAGTGTAAGTGGGGTTTTGTTATTACTATTATTACTGATTTATAGAGAGCCAACATATTCTGTACATTATTGATTTATATAGCTCCGTAGGGCTTAAAGGAAACCATAGACTGCGTCTAACTAAGATTTTTTACTTACCCAAGGCTTTCTCCAGCCCCATAAGCACAGATGTGTCCTTCGCCGGCGCCTTGTGGTCAGGTGGGGTCAGTCACGTCAGTTGGGGTCTTATGCGCATGAGCAGGAGGCCATGCGCATGCACATAAGACCCCGACTGTCGCGATTGAGCCAGTTACCGGGGCAGATTGCCGCTAAATGGCAGACCGCGGGAAGACAACGAGAGACTCAGACATGCTTATGGGGCTGGAGGAAGCCTCGGGTAAGTAAAAAATCTTAGTTAAGACGGTGTCTCTGGTACATTTTAAATGCTTTATTACACATTGAGCAGAGCAGAAAGTGGGTAGGAGGATAATGAGACTTCTGAGTTGCAGTGGCCATAAAGAGTTAATCTATCTCTGTAGTGAGAAGAGGTAGTTGGGACCAGGTGATCTGCTCTTTGTTGGGGAAGCAGCTCCCACTCTTCTGGCAGCAAAGAGTTACATGGCACAGCCACCCATGTGGATAATAGATTATATCAGTAGACATAGCTTATTTTGTAGTGTATGACATGTTTTGGGCAGGGTCGTTTCTTGGGCAGGGCGAGCGCCCTGGGCGCAGACTGGCAAGTAGAAGAAGGGGGACACAGGCAGAAGGACATAACCGCTAGGGAGCTGGTGACACGCAGTGCAGCCAAATGGAAGAAGAAAGATTACCAGCATGATCGCCTTCCTTGACTCCTCCTGAGCTACCTGTGCCAGACATCAAGCCATCATCACGTCATCACCGCTTGATGACACTTTATGTCCTGTAGCGGTACTGCAGGCTGTCAGTGCCTGTCACCCATGGAGGAGTCAGCTTTCAGGGCTCTCTTCACCTGTGTGTTTTCCTGGTCCCTTCCTCCTGGATGAGGGGCTGGTCACTAGTAGGCAGATCTACTTGTAACCTGTGGCTGTGTGACTGTCCCTAAAGAGTTATTGCCTATTTCCACTTGTTCGGCATCAGTTTTTCTGCATCCAGATTTCTGGATGTGGCTATTTAATGCCTGTTTCCACTGCACGCAAATTCTGCAGAAAAACTGACTCCAATGAAAGCCTATGGGCCTGTTTCCTCTAAATGCGATTTGCAGATTTCTGCATCATGCATTGTTTCCCATACAATGAACACGTTAGTAGAAACAGGCCCATAGACATTCATTGGAGTCAGTTTTTCTGAATCCAGAATCCACGTTTAGTGGAAACAGGCCCTAATGCTGGGAATACACGATACGTTTTTCCACTCGATAGATGGGTTCGATAGATAATTTCCGTCATGTCCGATATTCCTTCCGATCATTTTTTGGGTCAATTTCTCATAGAAGTGAATGGAAAAAGATAAGAAAAACGAGTGGAAGATAAGAGAATCGAGCGCAGAATCAAGCTGAGAATCGAGCGGGAAAAACGATCGGATGGAAAATCGAGCGGAAGAACATATCGTACCCAGTATTAGGGTTCGCAAGTCCACGGGAGTGGGGTGGGGGGAAGGGGGCGCAATTTTTACACCCTCGCCCTGAGTGCAATTTACCCTAGAAACTGCCCTGGTTTTGGGAACTTACTGGTTATGCTGATCACAGTCATAGCTCCCAACAGTCCCTCTTTTGGAGGGACAGGCCCTCTTTGGGAGCCCATTCCTTCTGTCCCTCTTTCCTCCTCATTTGTCCCTCTTTCAGGACTTTGTCCCTCTTTCTATGTAAATATATATATTTCTCTACTAAAAATGTGTTTGATTGACTCTAAACTTTATCTCCATCCTTTAAATTGATATACTACTAATTTTAAAATGTTAATATGAAGAAAAATGAACCAGGATAGAAAGGAAAAGTGTGGTTTGAATTATAAAACAACATATTTTTCTTATGAAATCTTTATGGTATGCATGACTAGGGGTGTGACAGGGGCGTGATCAGGGATGTGGCAGGGGAGTGGCTTAAGTGTCCCTCTTTCTCATCTCAAAAAGTTGGGAGGTATGATCACAGTGCAGGTAAAAAAAATCCATCTGAAATTCGTGTACTGTATTGTTTCAACTCAGTTTTGTTTAAATAATCTGTCCTGGGCCAGAAGGTGGCAGTCACACACCACGTCAGAAATACAATGCAGTTTAAACAAACTAGTGGCAAGCTGCACAATCTCTTTTGCGCTCTCTCTTATAAATATGAGGTGGTGGTGGGAGATTAGATTTACTTACCGCCCCTGGCAGTCTATCAGATCCCTCCATGTAGTTCTGCTGCCTTCTAGGTTGAAGCATCTCTCTCAGTCGCGCCCCCGAGCATCCTGCATTTGTGCAGTTCACAAAATGCCGTTACTCTCTAAAGTGTCCTCTTTACATCCTTGACAAACCTAAATTGTAGGGTAACTTGCTTTCTCCCAAATGTCCACTAAAATGTAAAATGTACAGACATTAGATTGTTGTACATCTTCGAGGAACAGTGACTTGTCTTCTATAAGCTTCTATATCAAAAGAAACCAGCAGTGGCAATTTAAGACTTAAAAATAGATATATAGTTCAATAAGAGCTTGTAAGCATGGCTGGATTTGTACTTTTTGCCACCCAAGGCCAACTGTCACCTGACCAATAGCATCGCAACCCACACCCCCCTCCTTTTCAGTATAGGTAGGTAGATGACCCCCCTCCACACACACTTGTGTATACATAGCCAGATGCCCCCCCTTCCCGGTCCTTGCAGTATACGTAGCCAGGTGCTCCCCCCATAGCTCCCAATTGTCCCTCTTTTGGAGAGACAGTCCCTCTGTCCCTACTTCCTCCTCACTTGTCCCTCTTTCAGGACTTTGTCCCTCTTTCTATATAAATATATATATTTCTTTACTAAAAAATGTGTTAAATTGACTGTAAACTTTATTCCCATCCTTTTATATTGATATATTATTAATTTTAAAATGTTAATATGAAGGAAAATGAACCAGGATAGAAAGGACCAGTGTGGTTTGAATTATAAAAACATATTTTTCTTATTAAATCTTCATGGTATGTGTGACTAGGGGTGTGACGGAGGCATGATCAGGGGTGTGGCACTGGCGTGACTTAAGTGTCCATCTTTCTCATCTCAAAAAGTTGGGAGATATGTCCCCCCCTCCCCTTGCAGTTTACTGTAGGTAGCCAGATGCTCCCTCTCCTTACAGTATAGGTAGCCAGATGCTTTACCTATCCCCCTACCCTCTTGCAATGATGTAGGTGGCCAGAGATGCCCCAGGTTGCCAGATTATACCCCCCACCCCCCCATTTAGGTAGCCAGAGGCTTTCCCCCCTTCCTTTGCAGTATAGGTAGCCAGATGCCCCCGCCCCCCCTTCTTCCAGCCCCCCACAGTCTTACATGTCTCTCGTTGCTACTGCGTATAAGTGGTTCTGTCTGCCCGTCTCTTTGATCTCGCTCCTGTAGCCAAGAGCAATCTGCACATCCAGAGAACTCCAAGGACCCTGATAAACTGTGGGGGGCGGGAAGAAGTCCCAGGTAAGTAAATCTGAATGTTTTTCCACGTCTATATATTGCAAGAAGGCATTTAAGGTCAGTTCACATTTGTTTTTAAAAATGTATCCGTGGCTCCGTTTTTTGGCCCGGACCAAAATCGGAGCCACGGATACCAATGTTAAAAATAGCGGCTGTCTTCACACACTTCAAAAACGGATCCGTGGACAATCCGTGGGATCTGGATTGAAAAAATGAACGGAGAGTCTGGATTTGTCAGGACTTCACAGACCTCCACAGACCCAGGATACACGGAGGAGTAGTGAAAGGCAATGCAAAAATAGATCTCCCTCTACACAGAGAACTTCGCACGCAGAAATGGAGGGAGATTCGGATTGCCTACTGCCTGCTCCTCCCCTCAACTTCATAGGTGTGCCCGGGTAGGCTGGAGGGGCAAGCAGCCAGGAAGGGGGGCAGGCACAACGGCGGGGAGGGGGTCGGACCCCCCCTCCCTCACCTGGGTCCCCCCTTCCGTGCTCCCCTTCCAGCTAGTTTTGTTAAAATCAAGCCAACGGGGAACTCACTCACTTCCCTGCGTTCCACCTCTCGCCACGTGACTTCCTGAAATGCCACCCAGAGCCGGACCATTGACCAGGCACCTCAAGCACCTGATTAGGAGCGCCATTCGGTGTCTAAAGGGCCCCCTCTGAGCCCCTTAGCATATATTCCCATTCCCAGGCTGTCGCTGCCACTCTGTGTGTGGCTAATTGGCCCCATTACCAGCAATGATGTGCACAATAATGTTCCTGCCCGGCTGTGCCCGCTCCACTCTACCGCGCCACCGCTACAAAAGAAACACTGAGGCTGGCTGGCTGAGCGTCGCCGTTGGCATGGCAAACAGACGCTCTCCAGTCCAGTCCTCAGCGATAGCGAATCAGCATACTCCGGCGCCCCCCTGTGTGGCGCTCATTATCACATCAGCTGCTGCTGACGTCATTGGCCCTCGCCTTCCCTCCTCGCTTGGTCAGTTAGTGTTCAGCCGCACAGGAGAGCGCATAAAGCAGTTCACAGTAGTGATGGGAATTCCGGCTCTTCTCAGAGAATCGGCTCTTCTGAATCGGCTCCCATTAAAGAGCCGGCTCTTACGGCTCTCAATCGGCTCTTCAGTAAATATCACTGGACACCACTCAGAATAGGAGTAAAAGCCCCGCCCCCTGTCTCCATGACAACTCCAGACTGCTTCTCTGACTCGGGCAATCCCTCCTGCTACTGCTCTGCTCTGCCCCATAGACTCCTACAAGCTGCAACTACAGGACTACATCTCCCAGCATGCCTCAGCGCCCTTTATCACAGAGCAAAGCAGAGCTGTGTGGGGCGGCTGAGGCATCGGCTCTTTTAAAACTGAGAGCCGGCTCTTGTTGTTCACAGCAAAGGGCCGGCTCTTAGAGCCGGCTCGTTCGCGAACGACCCATCACTAGTTCACAGTGTATGTGCTATAGTATTGGAGACAGGCAGCAGCCATTTATCAATCAAACCAATCAAACTTTGATGTGGAACATGATATGATTATATATATATATATATTAATGCATGCAAATATAAACTGTGTATATATATATATATATATATATATATATATATATATATATATATATATATATATATATATATATATATATATATATATATACTGTATATACATATATATATATATATATATATATATATATATATATATGTGTGTGTATATGTATATGCATATACTGTATATCATGTGTATATAACACATTGGTGCCTCAAGGTGCTTCTTCCATGAGCAGCTGAAGGCAGTGAACTCACGGCCTGCCAGCTGCACCTGTTCATCTTCTGGGCATTTGCTAGTATTGTTGCTCTTACCAAGCAGCTACGTACTCATAGCTACTCGGAATCTAAATTTAAATGACAACTGTGACCGCGGGAGATGTGGGTTAACTTACCCATGCGGCCGTCTGATCTGATGCACTCCATTTGCGGCACACTTTGCATACCATGTCACTCCCTTGCTTCCTCCTTCAACCTGGAAGGAGGAAGTGTGAGAGTGACGTGGTATGGTATGGTATGCGATAAGTGCCGCAAATGGAACGCATCAAATCAGATGGCCGCATGGGTAAGTTACCCTCCCCTCTCCCACGGTCACAGCTGAGTGGGTTGAGGGGGCCAAATCTGCAACTTTGCTTAGGGCCCCATTTTGGCCTTAATCCGGGTCTGAGGAAGTCACGTGGTGAGCAGTGGAACAAGGAAGTGAGTGAGTTCCCCGCTCACTTCTGGCTTGATTTTAAAGGCGCATACACATGCCATACCGTCAGACGCTTCTGCTGGGCGAACGTTCAGCCGACAGTAGCACATGTGTACGCGCTGTCGGTAGACTGATAATGCTGTTTCTGAACAATCCGCTGAGCGGATCTGCCGACAGCGCGTACACATGTGCTACTGTCGGCTGAACATCCGCCCAGCGGGAGGGTCAGACAGACCCATCGTTTGCGGCGGTATGGCGTGTGTACGCACCTTTAAGGAAACTAGCTGGAGGGGGAGCACGGAGAAGGAAACCCAGGTGAAGGAGGGGGGTCCGACCCCCTCCCCACTGCTGTGCCCGCTGCCCCCCTTCTTGGCTGCTACCCCCTCCAGCATGGTGGCCCCCTCCCCACCCATGGCTATGGGACACGGATACGTTTTTAAAAACGTTTTTTACGGTTTACATTCTGTTGTTTTTTTTTTTTAAATCGGAGCCCGGACTGCAGATTGTGTTCTGCAACCGCACTGGTGTGGACCGAGCCTTAGACCAGCTACTCTCCTATTGTGATGTGGGCTGAAACAATGCAGCACAGAGGCAAGCTTACAGCTTATTCAGTGTTTTAGTATTCTCCCCAGGAGGCACTTTTCCTTGGTCTTCTACAAATTATTTTTGCTGTTCTGTAAATATATTGTTGAATGTTTTCCCCACTGGAGGCAATAGGGAGCAGCAGTGGATAAATACAGCCTGGAGACCCCACCATTGTCAGTGCTAATTATCAGATGACCTTTGGACCATTATTAGGTAATACATCACTGTCATTTCCTGAGGTTGCCGAGGCATAGGCTGGAGAGGCTCCAGCCTCAGGGCGCAGTGTAGGAGGGGGCGCACAATTCATTCAGCTGTCATTCCTAAATGTGTATGAAGCAGAAAGAAATAAGAAAAGGGGATACATAGCAGTGACTGCAAGCCAGATAACTAGATATTAAGGTGTTGGGGAGGTTGTGGGCCCTGTGGCCCTCTTAGTCTAATAGCAATGCGTGTGTGACAGCTGAGGTGGGAGGGATGGAGGGGCGCACTTTGGTGTCTCAGCCTTGGGTGCTGGAGGACCTTGTCCCTGCTCTGGGTTACCTATGTACTTTGTCAGTCTCCCTCTAGTTACAGTGTGTTCCAGTGTCTGCAGTTCCTGGTAATGGAATTTGTGAGATGTCCAGTGCACAGTTTCTAAAAGTGCAGGGCAGTTTCTTGCTATTTCCCTTCGCGCAATGCATCTCTTGCCACATCCTTTCCTTGTAACCGTAAAAAGAAAGATTATAGCCTACATTCATTTGTTTTACAAGCACCAATTAAGAATAGGTTATATACAGAAATGCTGTGCAAAATATGCAATTTTATCCTTGAAACAGAAGGTATTTGCAATTATCCAGCTTAATGTGAACAAGAAAGATTTACCATGATGCAACACTACTGAATATACAAATCATCCCTTTGTATTGGATTGTGATTACTTTTTCTGGGTCACCATGAGTATTCTGGGTATTCTGTAACATACAGAAATGCTGAAATACACAATACAGTATATTACCAGGCCAGAGACTGTAGCAGGTGGAAAACTATTGTTAGTCAATATTGAGGCCAAGGCCCACTGCAGGCTTTAGTGCCTGAAGAAGGTTAACAGGTGAAATACAACTCACTGACACAAACTCAGTGAGCCCACATAACACACCCTTCCTTTAAGGGCCCGTTTCCACTAGCACGAATCCACACGCGTTCTCTGCTTGCGGATTCGCATAGCCAATACAAGTGGATGGGCCTGTTTCCACTTGTCAGAAATCGTGAGCGTTTTTCTGTGCAGGAAAAATCTGCACGGTAGACCCCACAGAATTCGCTTGGCGTGTGGAATGCATGCGAATCTGTAATTAGGGATGGGTATCCGCTATATATATATATATATATCAGTTATATACATACAAAAAGTAACAGCTGTTAGCTTTTAGGCTATGTTCACAGTGGCTACAACATTTCATTCCCTGTAACAGAAGAAGCACAACGGATCGGCAAAGCTGTACCACACCTTATCTGCGTGTTGCCTCACATACATTGAAGCATACGGTTAATGAAATGTATGTTTCATTGCACTGTTAACACACACAATTTGTGGTAAATACACTGCATGCAGTGCGTTACGATGCCTCACACCATTATACAGCAATGTACCCGCTGCACTGTGAGGGTTGCATAGGTGATGCATTGCAGTGCACCACTATGAAACTAGCCTTATCTGGTATTTTTAAGTGTAATTTAACTTGTATCTGTCAGGTTGATCTGTTTTTGCTCCCTGCACCGCTTGTCACCTGCCATATCATTGTTATGCTATTCACAGCTCCTCTGTTCTGCTAACAAGCAGTGCCCATTATTAAAATTACCCTCCATCCATTTCTTAATGGAACTGACAGTTGTGTATAACAATTCAATAAAGCAAAGTATGCTAAGAATAACTATACATTCCCCCTCCTGCAAGTTTCACTCCAGATTTGTTTGCCTAAAAACGTCCTTATGTCTGTGGACTTTAAAGAGGAGCAGTCAGCCATACTATCTCTGACAAAAAAAAAACACATAGCGGTATATAAGTTGATAAATACTTGCTCTACTTACAAAAAATATGTATTGCACGGTCCACATGTTTGATTTTAGTTATTTTTCTACAGCAAAAAAAGAGAAAATCCTTCTTAGCATTTCTCATTTTGATGGCTACTTTGAAGCCAATTCTGATATAATTTCCTCCCTTAGTCTGATTTGCCCGCCCTTCACTAAAGAAAGTGCATTGTCTCAGCATGAGAAAATTTGGCCAATCAGAGAGGAACAGAGGTGTGGGAGGGGAAAACAGGAGGGAAAGAGGCTTCAGCCAATCAGGCTGCATTAGTTAAGTCCGAGGGGAAGTACAGAAGCAAAAAAGGACAACCCAGCATGCCCTGCAACTTTTTGTGTACCAAATTTTGTGTGTACCAAATAAGAGTCAGGTAAACTGGGGAATGATAATTTATCAACAAGAAAAGTAACAGTGATTTTAACTTTTGGATTACTCGGTTAGCATCCTTATTACTTGTTTACCAGATAAAAATAAAGAATTGATTTTTGATTTTATGCCCAACAGTTACTCTTTAAAGAGGAGACTGAGAAGTGTGCCGCAGTGTACTGGGAATAATAAAGGGTTTATGGTTATTATTGCCAGTTTGTTTGCTTATTTATTTTGTCTGTTTTTGTGCTATAAATGAATAAGAATTTACAATCACATTAGTAATGTTAACTGTTTTGAGTTTGATGTCTACATTGGTGTAACCTAGGAGGCAAGTCACCAGGATCTGACAGATGAGATCCCACCGGGACCCTTGGATTAGATGACAGATAGGGTAGGCTACATTTACTACTGAAGTTTGCTTGTGTTTAAAGGGAATCTGAAGTGAAAATAAATGTATGATATAATGATTTGTATGTGTAGTACAGCTAAGAAATAGAACATTAGTAGCACAGATATGAGTCTCATATTGTTTACAGTACAGGAACAGTTTAGAAACTTTAGTTGTTACCTATGCAAAAGAGCTCTCCGACCAAGCTTGGTCTGCTACAGTTCTGTTTTCTGAAGCACTTATCTCAATCTGTCTCTCACTGTTTCTTGTTTGTTTAAAGAGGAACTGTCACGAAAACCTTAAAATTTAAAACATATACAAATAAGAAGTACATTTCTTCCAAAGTAAAATGAGCCATAAATTACTTTTCTCCTATGTTGCTATCATTTACAGTAGGTAGTAGAAAGTTAACATTACCGACAGGTTTTGGGTTAGTCCATCTGTTCATGGGGGATTCTCAGATTGGCCTTTATTCTTTATAAAGACATTCCCTAAAAAAGATTTATACAATGATACTGGACAGCCTCCCTGCTCACCGTACTGTGAAGAAGCGCGGAAGAGCCGCCGCCATGAGTCAGCGGGAGGCGGCTCTTTCCGCGCACAGTATGGCTGGACACGGAGAGACAGCCGCCTCCTCTCAGTGTGAGGCGGCTGTCTCTGTGCAGGGCATGGCGGAGCGCGGAGAAACCGCCGCGTCGGACGCGGCTGTTAGCGCGCATGGCCCCAGTGCGGAGACACCGCAGAGTGGTGCTGGTGTGGCTGGGACACGTAGTCCCTCTAGGTTTAGAGTAACGCGCGCGCGCACTCAGGCAGGGAATATATGACGGCCAGAAGTGAGTCAGCTGACCAGGCTGGTCAGCTGACTCTGGCTCCACTCCTCATTGGTCCAGCACTTAGGGAGGTGCTGGAGAGATCTCTGTGTATATATACTGCTGGCTGCACAGTTGCTGGTTGTCTGGCGTTGCGAACACATACGTGGGAGCACTCAGACCTGTAGTCAGATCCTTAAGTGTGCCGGGACCAGCTGGAGCTGTAATCCTACACTTAGCTAGATTCTGTTGATAGCTAAAGTACTAGTTTGATTGTGATTATCTGTTATGACCCTTTTGCCTGCCTGACTATCCTCCTGAACTCTGATCTTGTACCTTGCCTTTCTGATACTCTGTTGCCGAACCCCGGCTCGTCCTTAGACTCTGCTTCTGCCTCCTGATTTTGTACCTAGATATATCTGATACCCTGTTGCCGAGCCCTGCCTGTACTTTGACTCCGCCTCCGTGTTCTGAATCTGTACCTTATCTGTCCGTGTGTTTACGACCTGGCTAGTCCGACCTCGAGAACCGACCTTACTATTGAAGGCGGTTCCCCGTCCTGTTAGTGACACTTCCTCCTGAGTGTCACTTTCAGACAATCCTTCCTACTCTCAGCCTGACTCCTCCCATCTAGGAGAGTTCAGGTTTTCGGAAGGAATCCGTGCAGTACTCCTTACTGCGCTGAGGCCTAGTCCTCTAAGTGTTACTGTTGCACCTAACACTACACTCTACTCAGGTGAACAGAGGTTAGCTGGTATATCGGATTATTGGTGATACTGCAGATCACTTATAATCTGGTATATATCTGTATTCCCAGTGATACTGCAGATCACCGGTAATCAGATCCTCTCTGTGCTTCACCGTTCGTTACAGAACGCCAGACCAAAAGACCGATGGATGCACGCGCTGACCCTCTGGGTGTGCTTGCCACTTCGGTGGATAACATCCATCAAGCACTGGGCCATCACAAAGCTTTAATTGATGCCCTATCAGGGTCTGTACAAACCCTCCAGACGTCAGTTGATGAGGTGCGATCCCCTCTCAGTGGTGATATCCGTATGCCCGTACCTGAAAAATTTTCTGGCCACAAATCTGACTTCCGGAATTTTAAGAGTAGAGTGTTATCTTTTTTCGAGTTGAGACCCCGATCCTCGGGGACTGAGACCCAACGGGTCATCTTTATTAAAACTTTGTTAACTGATGACTCCCAGACCTGGGCGTACAATTTGCCCGCCGGTGACTTAGCCCTTACCTCGGTAGAGGAATTCTTTAAAGCCATGGCAGTAATCTACGATGACCCAGACATTGCTGCGACCTCTGAGCGGAAGCTTAAGCTCTTACGGCAAGGCAAGGGTCCAGTCGAAGATTATGCTGCCGAATTTCGTAGGTGGTCAGTTACGGCCAGGTTTGACACCTATGCCCTGTTGGATTACTTCCTATCTGGGTTGTCGGATGAGGTCTCCGACCTAATGTTAAGTCAACCCGAGCCCAAGACAGTCGATGAGGCCATCTCATCGGCCATTCGAATCGACCGACTAGGGGTAGTCATCATGTCAGGTTGACTTCGTACGCAGCGCCTCCCGCTGAAACCCTAATAACTCCATCTCCTTCTGTCTCATCGTCTCCGGTCTTGCCTCCACTTGAGCCGATGCAGATCGGACGGTCTAAACTGACGCAAGTGGAGAGAAGACAGAGAATGTCGGAACAGTTAGGTTTGTACTGTGGTGGAGGGGGGCATAGGGTACGAGACTGTCCCATTAAGCCAAATAAGAATAAGCCGGGAAACGCTACCGCCTAGGAGTTGTAAGGGGTGACACCCTAGGCGCCCAACTCACACCCCTGAAAGAAAAACGTTTGCTCCTTCCTTGTACGATTACGTGGGGGGACAAATCTGAAGCCACGGAGGCCTTTGTTGATTCAGGATCCGCGGCTAATTTTATGAGTTCAGAGTTTGCAGAGAAGTTGGGCATTCCACTCACCCCAGTAAAACCACCTATCCAGGTTACTGCCGTGGACGACTCCCCGCTACAAAGGGACCGTCCGCTGTCTCAGACACCAGAGGTGGAAGTCATTATTGGGGTACTGCATAAAGAAGGGTTAAGTTTCTTTGTTTTACACATGATTACCTCCACAATTGTCCTAGGTATGCCTTGGCTGCAGCTCCATTCGCCACTGATTAATTGGGCTGCAGGACAATTAACCAGTTGGTCAGACTTCTGTTCCCAACAGTGTCTAGGGAAAGTGACATTAGGTCAGACCAAGATTCATGTGGAGGGTGTTCCCGAGCAATATTCTGAATTCTCGGATGTATTCTGTCCCAAGGCTGCTGATAAGTTACCTCCTCATCGCCCTTTCGATTGCCCCATCGATCTCCGTGCCGGTTGTATGCCCCCGAGGGGTCACCTGTATAATTTGTCTGGTCCAGAAAAAGTGGCTATGCAGGAGTACATCCGTGACAATCTCGCCAAAGGGTTCATTCGCCCCTCCCAGTCGCCTGCGGGGGCCGGTTTCTTTTTTGTTAAGAAAAAAGACGGAGGTCTCCGACCTTGCATCAATTACCGTGGCCTGAATAAAATCACGGTGAAGAATCGTTATCCGTTACCATTGATAGACGATTTATTCATGCAGGTCACAGACGCTAAGATCTTCTCAAAATTAGATCTAAGGGGTGCATACAACCTGATCCGCATTAGAAAGGACGATGAATGGAAGACGGCCTTCAACACACCCGACGGGCATTACGAGTACTTAGTGATGCCCTTCGGGTTGTGTAATGCACCAGCCGTCTTCCAGGAGGTAATCAACGAGGTATTCAGAGAGGTGTTGGGTAGATTTGTGCTGGTATACCTTGACGATATACTAATCTACTCCAACAACCTCTCCGACCACAGGGTCCACGTTAAATTTGTATTGGAAAAATTGAGACGAAATATGCTTTATGCCAAGGTGGAGAAGTGTATTTTTGAGGTGACCACGGTCACGTTCCTAGGGTATGTGATTTCCACCTCGGGCCTGTCAATGGATCCTGCCAAGGTCACAGCTGTCTTAGAATGGCCACAGCCAGTGGGGTTGAAAGCCCTGCAGAGATTTTTGGGTTTTTTGCGAACTACTATAGGAGGTTCATAAAGGGGTACTCCACGATAATTGCCCCCCCTTACCAGTCTCACAAGAAAGGGGGCAGATACCAACCACTGGTCCCCTGAGGCTGTGGCAGCCTTTTCGCACCTGAAAAAATTGTTTTGCTCAGCGCCTATTTTGAGGCATGTAGACACGTCCTTTCCCTTTATTGTGGAGGTCGATGCCTCGGAGGTTGGGGGTGGGGGCGGTGCTGTCTCAACGGTCGGGGTTGCAGGGCAGACTACATCCATGCACCTATTTTTCCCGTAGGTTTTCACCGGCAGAAAGAAACTACGACATAGGCAACCGGGAACTTCTGGCCATTAAATTGGCATTTGAAGAATGGCGCCATTGGTTAGAAGGGGCAGAACATACGATCACGGTTTACACTGATCATAAGAATTTGGAATACATCGAAGGGGCTAAGAGACTAAGCCCCCGTCAGGCCCGTAGGTCTTTATTTTTTACGAGGTTCAGATTTATAATCACGTACACTCCAGGCAGCAAAAACATCAAGGCAGATGCCCTGTCCAGATGTTTTGAACAAGAGATAGCACAGCCTCCCGCTCCTGAGTCCATCATCTCGCAGAGGTTAGTGTTAGCAGCCACAGAGACCTGGGAAGATTGGGCAAAGGTTCTGGGTCCCTTTCAGCAGGATGTCCCTGAGGGAAAACCTGAGGGGGTTTTGATTATCCCACTGCCATTTCGATTTCGCCTACAGGTTCTACAAATGTTCCACGCCCATAAGAATGCTGGTCACCCTGGGGCTTCTAGAACGCAGGATCTGATTGCCAGGTGTGCTTGGTGGCCTTCTATGGCAACAGACTGCAAGGAATATGTCAGGGAATGTGCGGTATGTGCTAAGAGTAAACCCTCCTGGCTGGCACCTGTGGGAAGGTTACAGCCTTTGCCCACCCCGAGTGAGCCATGGACCCACCTGTCCATGGATTTTGTTGGGGAATTGCCCAGGTCGGAAGGCATGTCGGTCATTTGGGTGGTAGTCGACCGCTTTAGCAAAATGGCCCATTTTGTGCCCCTGAAAGGACTCCCCTCGGCTCAGGAATTGGCCGAATTGTTCATCATTCACGTCTTCCGGCTGCATGGCATTCCGGAAAACATCGTGTCAGATAAGGGAGTCCAATTTGTGTCTGGATTTTGGAGGGCATTTTGTCACCAAATGGGCATGGAGCTGTCATTCTCGTCAGGCTACCACCCACAGACCAATGGGCAAAAGGAGAGTCAACCAGTCTTTGGAGCAATTTTTGAGGTGTTATGTTGCGGAACGATTGGGTCAAGTTTTTGCCTTTCGCGGAGTTTGCACACAATAACTTGAAAAGTTCCTCCGCGGGGTACTCTCCGTTTCAGATAGTAACCGGGAGGTTGCCTAAATTCTCCCCATTACCAGTGGCCTCCACTCCGTTTCCAGCACTGGAGGATTGGCAGAGGTCACTCAGGGACAATTGGGGAATTGTTAAAGGGAAGGTTCAGGGACTAGCTAAAAAAAAATAAAAATCCATTTCCACTTACCTGGGGCTTCCTCCAGCCCGTGGCAGGCAGGAGGTGCCCTCGGCGCCGCTCCGCAGGCTCCCGGTGGTCTCCGGTGGCCGACCCGACCTGGCCAGGCCGGCGGCCAGGTCGGGCCTCTTCTGCGCTCCATGGTGCGTTCCACGCCGGCGCGCTGACGTCATCGGACGTCCTCCGGGTTGTACTGCGCAGAAAAGCCTGGAAGGAGTTGTCCGGAGTCCACTCCTCGGGGGGGGGGGGGGGGGGGTGGCGTACTGTGAAGAAGCGCGGAAGAGCCGCCGCCATGAGTCAGCGGGAGGCGGCTCTTTCCGCGCACAGTATGGCTGGACACGGAGTGACAGCCGCCTCCTCTCAGTGTGAGGCGGCTGTCTCCGTGCAGGGCATGGCGGAGCGCGGAGAAACCGCCGCGTTGGACGAGGCGGTTAGCGCGCATGGCCCCAGTGCGGAGCCACCGCAGAGCGGTGCTGGTTTGGCTGGGACACGTGGTCCCTCTAGGTTTAGAGTAACGCGCGCGCACTCAGGCAGGGATTATATGACGGCCAAGTGAGTCAGTTGACCAGGCTGGTCAGCTGACTCTGGCTCCACTCCTCATTGGTCCAGCACTCAGGGAGGTGCTGGAGAGATCTCTGTGTATATATACTGCTGGCTGGACAGTTGCTGGTTGTCTGGCGTTGCGAACACATACGTGGGAGCACTCAGACCTGTAGTCAGATCCTTAAGTGTGCCGGGACCAGCTGGAGCTGTAATCCTACACTTAGCTAGATTCTGTTGATAGCTAAAGTACTAGTTTGATTGTGATTATCTGTTATGACCCTTTTGCCTGCCTGACTATCCTCCTGAATTCTGATCTTGTACCTTGCCTTTCTGATACTCTGTTGCCGAACCCCGGCTCGTCCTTAGACTCTGCTTCTGCCTCCTGATTTTGTACCTCGATATATCTGATACCCTGTTGCCGAACCCTGCCTGTACTTTGACTCCGCCTCCGTCTTCTGAATCTGTACCTTATCTGTCCGTGTGTTTACGACCTGGCTAGTCCGACCTCGAGAACCGACCTTACTATTGAAGGCGATTCCCCGTCCTGTTAGTGACACTTCCTCCTGAGTGTCACTTTCAGACAATCCTTCCTACTCTCAGCCTGACTCCTCCCGTCTAGGAGAGTTCAGGTTTTCGGAAGGAATCCGTGCAGTACTCCTTACTGCGCTGAGGCCTAGTCCTCTAAGTGTTACTGTTGCACCGAACACTACACTCTACTCAGGTGAACAGAGGTTAGCTGGTATATCGGATTATCGGTGATACTGCAGATCACTTATAATCTGGTATATATCTGTATTCCCAGTGATACTGCAGATCACCGGTAATCAGATCCTCTCTGTGCTTCACCGTTCGTTACACGTACACTTTTTTTTTGGCAGTTGGATGGAGAAACTGCCATTTACTAAGTAGTTTTAAAAATAAAGAAAACCCTAAGAACCCCCTGTGAGAAGATGGGCTAGTCCAAAATCGGTAATGTCAGATTTCTACTACTTACTTTAAGTGACAGCAACATAAGAGAGAAGTAATTTATGGGTAATTTAACTCTGGAAGAAACGTACTTCTTATTTGTATGTTAACATGTATTTTAACCACTTGCCGACCGCGCACTCATACCGCGCGTCGGCAAAGTGGCAGCTGCAGGACCAGCGACGCAGTTCTGCGTCGCCGGCTGCAGGCTAATTAATCAGGAAGCAGCCGCTCGCGCGAGCGGCTGCTTCCTGTCAATTCACGGCGGGGGGCTCCGTGAATATATCCGCTTTGTTTACATTGTACGGCGCTGCTGCGCAGCAGCGCCGTAAGGCAGATCGGCGATCCCCGGCCAATCAGCGGCCGGGAATCGCCGCCATGTGAGAGGGGACATCCTGTCACTGGCTGCACATGACGGATAGCGTCCTGTGCAGCCCAGATCACCAGGGGGGACAGGGAGGAGAGGGAGGGGGGAATCTCGCCACGGAGGGGGGCTTTGAGGTGCCCCCCCCCGCAACACCCATCAGGCAGGAGCGATCAGACCCCCCCAGCACATCATCCCCCTAGTGGGGAAAAAAGGGGGGCGATCTGGTCGCTCTGCCTGCACCCTGATCTGTGCTGGGGGCTGCTCAGCCCACCCAGCACAGATCAGCTAAAACAGCGCTGATCCTTAAGGGCCCTTTTCCACCAGCGCGTTTGCGCTGGCTGAATCGCAAAAACGCAAACCGCTAGCGATTTTACAATCGCTACGGTTTGCTTTTTAACATAGGAATCGCGGTAGGTCATTTCCACTACCGCGATTCGTTTTTTACTTGATCGCGATCGCGCCGCGGAGCGACTTTTGCCGCGATTTTGCTATGTAGTGCATAGCATAGCAAAATCGCGGCCGCGAACGTCAGGGAATCGCCGCTAATTGCGATTCAGCAATCGCTAGCGTTCAGCGTGAACGCTAGCGATTGCTAGTGGAAAAGGGCCCTAAGGGGGGGTGAAGGGTGGGTCCTCAAGTGGTTAAATTTTAAGATTTTCGCGACAGAGGTCCTTTAAGGTTTTACTGCAGGAAAGTTCAAAGGGTCAGAACCTCTGCTCCGTTTTTTATAGTTCAAAATGCAGAGTGTAGTTTTGTAAACTGCAAATATTAGAGAATGATGAAATGTTATAAAAAAAATCTATATATATGAAAATAAAAATATGAGGCTCTTTTCTTTGCTACTAATGTTCTATAAATTATCCGTACTACACATACAATCCATTATATCATACGTTCCCCCCCCCCCCCCCCCCCCTTCAGCGTCATTTTAAGGGATAAGCGTGAGAAGCTTATTAGCTGTTAGCTGTTAGTTACATACAGTATGTTAATTGTGCTACAATTTTGTATAATCTGACACCAGACATTGTCAGTCTGACATTAGCATTGCTCAGGACCAGGTGGATTCCAGTTTATATTTTTCTCAATCTGCTACAGAAGAGATGAACAGAAATAATCCATGTTGACAGGCAGTGGCCATCTGCAAGTCTGATCACTGGTTTCTGAATCATCAAATTCCTTCATGTATGGAAAGCCTAAGGCAGAACAGCCAAGTGCTAAAAAACAGTATCAATACATCTACACAAATTGTTTTCAACCTGCTAAAATATTTGCAATCCTGTTAGCCACTCTTGCAGTGTACACAGCACTAGAAGCAGACATTGACCTTGATCACGGTGGAGAGCATTGGAAATCAAGTGATTTCCAATAAAAAACATTAAAACCGGAAATCATGTGAACCAGCAAACCTGGGTTGGATTGAGTTGGATTTGAAAACTATCTGCCATGTGATAGCAATTGTTTTCAACTCTCAAATAGGTAATATCAGATCACAGTGACGATTGCTGAGAAGTCTGTGCACAGTTGCAGTAACGTACATACACCTGTACTTCTTTGTAGTACAGTAATTCTAACACTAACAGGATATATTACAACAATTGTGCACTGCAGATGCTGCATTTTATGTTTACATGACTGCTCTTTTACTGAACTTTCAGCAATCATTGCTACAATCTATATAATAAAGCAGGACGGATAGATCAATATTAGGCTGTGTGGGGGGGGGGGGGGGGGACAAGAAGGGGTGAATAAGGATTTAAACATAAAAAGTGATTAGTGATGCTCTATTTTGGAATGAAGACAGTGTTTCTATGCATCTTCGATGATCCCCTTGTGCTCACCGATACCCTTGATGTTAAATCTACTTCCTGACATCCTATCCAATGGGAAATTCCCTTCCTGTTGCCTAGTCTTAAATGACCTCCTCCTAAAGCTAACCTCTTCTTGGAGCCCTAACCCTAAATTTCTTCACCTACCAAATAGAGAAAAACCATCCCCTGTTTATAAAGCTATGTGCACATACTAGATCACGCTCCACCAAGGCGACTGATCAAGGCAGGCAGCTCTTGTGCACCTCTAGTATGTGTACAGTGGCCGACCAATGTCACCTAGAAAGAGGATGCTGGATCTTTAGCGACCCCCAACAGCCCCGATTGCATTTTTTCCACCAATCCCTCCTTCCACGGGAAGCCTCACCATTGTGCGCAATTGTTTTTCCTTCACATCCCCCTTCACAGCAACAGACACATGCAGGCTTGAACTTGGCCCACGATCTGTTGCCCAAAGGATCGAGCTCCAATCTTTGCTGACTGACAGAAGTTACAAGTGTGTAATTAGCTTCTTATAGCTAAGAAACGTGTCTGTATAGTGCTCATGCCCAAACTGTTGCAGGAATGATCGATGAAGATTGTTAAGTGTGACAGTTGTGTATGTATGGGGGAATGCTCCTGTAGTGAGATACCACCTGGGCATCACAATTGAGAATATACAGTATATTAGTAGAAATGTTGAGCTGGACTGTTATCTGGTGTTAGAATTGGTGACATTTCTGACATTGGAGGAGATTTAGGGCTAGTTCACAGTGCTCAGTTGCGTTTCAGAATAATTCTGCATGTCAACTTGCGGCCCATACAATTCTATGGGCCTGTTCACAGTACAGCTTGTAATGGATTACATTATTCTATCACGCTGCATGCAGTCTTTGTATTAAAGTCTATGTCCAGACTCCATTGCAGTTCACATGCATTATAACAAATGCACTCTGCAACTGACTTACGATTTCTGATTTGCGATTTTAATTTTCACTGGATGCTAGCAACACACGAAGAAAAACACAGAAAAAAATGCAGCATGCAGGATTTTTTTTATAATACAGATTACCGAGCAAGCGCATGGTGAACCAGAACTCTCAGGATGTGTAAGGGAATCAAAAATCAGAACCAGAATTGCATGTAGTGTAAAAGAGCCTAGAGTGATTAATCTTGTTTGTGGGTGTATTCAGAGCAGGCTAAATTGCACCTAGGGCGAGGGTGTAAAAATCGCCTCCCCCCCTCTCCTTGTGGAGCCAGGTATAGGTGCCCACAGTATAGGTTAGCCAGGTCTAGTTTCCCCCAGTACAGTTAGCCAGTTGTAGGTCCCCCAGTATAGGTAGCCAGGCATAGTTGCCCCCAGCATAGGTTAGCTAAGTAGGTGCCCCAGTGTGGGTTACATAGGTAGGTGCCCCCAGTATAGGTTAGCTAGGTAGATGCCTCCAATATAGATAGCCAGTATCCAGTTAATGTATAGACAAGAGTGGCTGGGCACATCCGGTAAAAAAGCCTTTATTGTAAATACTTAAAAGGTTAGCATCAGCAGCACAACAATGCCCGGAGAGAGAAGGATAAGCACGCAAGACTGGTCTACAGCTGTTTCGCACTATGCAAATTAGTGCTTCCTCAGGACAACAAAGCCCCCAAACATCACCCCTTATATACTGTACCTCTTGAAACGGCTGCTGAAGAAATGGAGGACGCCCCGTGCAGCGCACCCACGAACTCAACTAATTCACTTCCTGGACGCCAACTGCGTTCCATTCACAGGAAGTCGCGGACCGGAAGTGGTCATCAAACCTCCCTGGGCCAATGAGAAGCGAGCGCCGGCGGCGCTCCGCTCACGGATATTAAAGAATCCTATCTTAGGCAAATTCCGCCCCTAGGTAGCCCTGTACTAAGAGTGACACGCCCCTCCCACTGGTATCACATACAAGGGGCGTAACCAAATACTCAGGAACGCCTCCATGTAACCAGGGAGAGGCGGCGTGCCTAGCAACCACACAGGCCAATAGGATAACAGCAATAGCTGTCCACAACTATGAAGCTGGAACTGGAATTTTTTGGTTTTGAGCACTCTGGAGTTGTGTTTAACAGTGGTCCTGTGCACCTCTCTCTCTATAGTGGTGGATCTGTCTCCTGATTTCTGAGGTGGCACGGACTTACTTTGGCTTTGCCGGATCGGAGTGCATCTAAAAATGGCACAGTCTGCCCTAAAGGAAGGCCGCCGGGATGTGGAAATTTTCCCTAAAGAGGACGATGACTTAACCTCTTGCTCCCAGGAATTGAGAGGCCTTGAAAATCGTTTATATAACGTGATGGAGAGAGAGGTGAGGAAATACTGGACGATAGTTACCTTGAAGAAATATAAGCACGTCAAGAGAGCTCCAAGAGGAGTCAGATTTTACAAACAGCTCATGCAAGCAAAGACACGTCCGTCTGCTAAAGAGAAATGTGACAATTTGTTTAAAAGATTTGTCCTGGCTTTTCTTGACGTTGTAATTGAAGAGAATGAGATCGATTATGCTGAAATCATGGATGAGATTGCTAAAGTAAAATCGATTATTGCTGCGGTTTCAAGTGAGGAACAATTACAAGAAATGATAGATCGTATAGAGCAAAAACTGGTCCCTATTCAAGATCAAGTAAAAAAAGATAAGAATGATAAGTTCATCAGAGATCGTTTAGATTATGAGCAAGACAAAGTTTTTGCATGGAGAAATGGCTATAGAAATGGAAATGAGGGCAATAAAAAACGACATCAAAGACGCAGACGCCATTCCAGGAACAGGGGCTCCTCAGACCCAGATACCTCAGTTGGCTCAGTAGGTGGTGCCCTAGCCTCTGGTAGAGATACCAATAGTTCATCTGAAGATGATATCCCTTTGGGAGGAACAAGACCAGGAGAGGCAAGAGGAAACAGAAGGGGCATCCTCAAACAGATCAGCTGGAACAAAGACCAACTGAGGAGATCGGAACGAAATCGGAAGAAATAAAAGTATATAACCTTTCTGGAGTTCCTCTGAATTCTGCTTGTCTGTCTCTTCTTGCCAAGGGCATGACATTCTGCCCATCTGCCCCTTTCGATTCCATAAAATTCGAACAAGAGTTGTTTCTCAATGCCCGAAAGTTGTCCCTTCATCGTTTTTTTCAGAATCATAAAAAATCCAAGACTCAGGTCACCTCCCCTAACTTCATCACTGTGCCCCCCCTAATGGGTGATTGTTGGAATTATTGGGACACTGATGCTTTGAAGGATCTGTGTGAATTGACAGGCGATTATGGTCCCAATATGGTTGACACCAATCGACCTGTCCCTTTCCATATAGGTGGACGATCTACTTTTAACCCTCCGGCTATACCGGGTGGCTCTGTGGAACTCTTTGTGAAAAGTGTTACGGAAGAATGCAAAGCATTGATATATCCATCAACGCCAAACAACTTGTCCTCAGCTGAAATTCAAGCTTTAAAATGGTTGAAAAATAATAAAGAGCTTACAATAAGGGAAGCAGATAAGGGAGGGGGGGTAGTAGTTTTGGCCACTGGGGATTACCAGGCCGAGTGCCTGAGACAACTCCAGGATAGGTCCACTTACACGAAACTACCTTGTGACCCTACCCCGTCCTACAGTTTGGAGTTAAAAAATCTGCTTTCGAAAGCTGTAGCTGATGGAACATTGGACAGAACTTTTACCAACAAGTTGGTCCCGCAACATCCGAGGAATCCGGTGTGGTACACCATTCCAAAGATCCATAAATCCGCTGATCGACCACCAGGGAGGCCGATAGTTTCGGCAATTGGCTCCCTTACTGAGTCTCTGTCCCAATTCTTGGACTTTAAATTTAGGCCCCTTCTAAGATCTTTGCCAGCCTATGTGGGTGATACTGTTGAAGTGTTGAACATCCTTAACTCATTTGAATGGCAGTCCTCTTTTCATTTAGCGACAATTGATGTTGTTTCTTTGTACAGTAGAATATGTCATGGAGATGGTCTACAGGCTGTAGCCAAGTTTTTGCCAGCACTGCAGTACTCAGAGGAGGAACAGTGGTTTCTGTTGGCGGGTCTGGAGTTCGTCCTCACCAGGAATGCGTTCCTGTTTGACCGCCAGTGGTACCGTCAGGAGGTCGGCACGGCAATGGGGAGCCCTGTGGCCCCCACCTATGCCGGCCTCTTCATGGGCCACTGGGAGGCCAACCACGTCTTTGTTACGGGGAACGTGTTCCTGGGGAGGATCAAACTCTGGATCCGCTTTATAGATGACATCTTGGTGGTATGGGATGGGGATCAGGCTTCCTTTCAGAATTTTGTAACTGGGATCAATGATAACGATGTCAATATGGCCTTTACCTCTAATTGGGGTGAAGACCAGATTGAGTTTCTGGACCTTGTTGTTGATGTTAGCAGGGGGTCGTTAATAACTAGGACCTTTAGAAAACCTACAGCGGTAAACTCTATTTTACACTCCTCCAGCTACCATCCTCCTTCTACAATTAGATCATTACCCTTCAGTCAGTTCCTCCGTCTCAGGAGGAATGCTACAACTATGGAGGATTTTGTAGATCAAGCTGAACAACTCAGAGAAAGGTTACTTGCTAGAGGCTATAGTGATATGGTTATCGCTGAGGCCTTCCAGAAAGCTGCTAAAAGAGAAAAGAAGTCATTGTTGACCCCCAGGATGAAAAAACAGCAAAATAGATTTTTTATGCATTTTACATATTCACCCATGTTTGAGAAAATCAAAAAATCTATTAAGAACAATTGGTGGATCCTGCAGGAGGATCAGCTCCTAGCGGATAGGTGTCGTCAGGCCCCATGCATCTCCTACAAAAAGGTATCTAATTTAAAAGATCAATTATCCCATAGTGAGTTTATCAGCCAGAGTACACAGAATTGGTTGAGTAGTAACAGACCTCTGGGTAATTATAGGTGCAATTCATGTTCATGCTGCAACTTTTTGATTACTGGAAAACGTTTCTTGAGGTTTGGAAGAGAGGTTAAATTTAAGCAATTTATGAACTGCAAGACTAAAGGAATAATATATGCATTAACATGTTCTTGCCAATACATCTATGTAGGACTGACTACACGCATGATGCAGGATAGATACCAAGAGCATTGTAGATCGCTGGGGAACCCACGAGCTAAGGGTTGTCCTAGGGTCATGGAACATATGAACATTGTCCATGCAGGTGACTCTTCACAATTGCGGTTTTTTGGGCTTGAAGTGGTGGAAAGAGATTCAAGGGGTGGGGATTGGGTAAAAAAAATTACAACGTAGAGAAAGTTTTTGGATATCTTTTTTTGAGGCAGTAGGTCCAATGGGACTCAATGAACGAAACGATCTGGCAGTATTTTTGTAAGTGATGTAGCTGTTTGTATTTTAATAATGCTCTGTTCATATGTATTAATTCTTGATTTTAATATCTGACTTCTTCTTTCTTTTCTTTTTCCCTTTTCCCTCTTCGTCCTACAGGCTGTCTGTTGAGAGGAGGAGCCCGTGTGTTAGCAGTACCCGCAAGTGGCATCAAACGTCTGGGACAGGTATTTTTGTAATTTGCCCCGGCCCTGGTGGACAGTATATACTGTCCTGTGGGTGAGCTGGCCCTTTATGTTCATTGGGGGGTGGAATGTACGCAGTTTCCTCCAGCTTCATAGTTGTGGACAGCTATTGCTGTTATCCTATTGGCCTGTGTGGTTGCTAGGCACGCCGCCTCTCCCTGGTTACATGGAGGCGTTCCTGAGTATTTGGTTACGCCCCTTGTATGTGATACCAGTGGGAGGGGCGTGTCACTCTTAGTACAGGGCTACCTAGGGGCGGAATTTGCCTAAGATAGGATTCTTTAATATCCGTGAGCGGAGCGCCGCCGGCGCTCGCTTCTCATTGGCCCAGGGAGGTTTGATGACCACTTCCGGTCCGCGACTTCCTGTGAATGGAACGCAGTTGGCGTCCAGGAAGTGAATTAGTTGAGTTCGTGGGTGCGCTGCACGGGGCGTCCTCCATTTCTTCAGCAGCCGTTTCAAGAGGTACAGTATATAAGGGGTGATGTTTGGGGGCTTTGTTGTCCTGAGGAAGCACTAATTTGCATAGTGCGAAACAGCTGTAGACCAGTCTTGCGTGCTTATCCTTCTCTCTCCGGGCATTGTTGTGCTGCTGATGCTAACCTTTTAAGTATTTACAATAAAGGCTTTTTTACCGGATGTGCCCAGCCACTCTTGTCTATACATTAACTGGCTACGTGGAACTGGAATTTTTTGGTTTTGAGCACTCTGGAGTTGTGTTTAACAGTGGTCCTGTGCACCTCTCTCTCTATAGTGGTGGATAGATAGCCAGTATAGTTGCCCCCCAGTATACGTTAGATAGGTAGGTGCCCCGAGTATAGGTTAGATAGGTAGGTGCCACCAGTATAGGTTAGATAGGTAGGTGCCCCGAGTATAGGTTAGATAGGTAGGTGCCCCCAGCATAAGTTAGATAGGTTGGTGCCTCCAGCATAGGCACAGCGGCGGGGGGAGCATGCATAGCATAGTTACAAATCAACTCAACTAACTGTAGCCTCTATCTCCTTCCTGTTCCCGGCGTCTGCCGCGTTGGTAATCCCCCCTGCTGTGTTGACATGTGGTCACATCATCATAGGGGGCGCTGTTACCAACGCGATGGACGCTTGGGACACGAAGAAGATAGAGGCTGCGGGGGATCGTGGAAGGTGAGTTGTAACTACACTATGGCCGCTCCACCAGCGCTGCACCCACCCTCCTGCTGCTCAATCCGGCGCCCCAGGCGATTGCGCGGTTCTCTCACGCCCATAGAAACGGGCCTAGGTGAATTGTTCATAAAGAGGACATATTAAGATTTTTCTGTTTTATATATTTACTATTGCACTTTTATATTCCACTATCTATCCAGCAGTGGCTGGATAGTGTGCTGGTTAAGGAGGAACTTCAGCCTAAACAAACATACTGCCATTAACCTCCTGGGCGATACAATAATATTGCCAGGGGGCGCCGCAGCACTTTTTTTTTTTTTTTTTAAATCACGTAGCTAGCCTAGCGCCAGCTACATGATAGCCGCTGTGTAGCGGCATCCCCCCACCCCTTCCGATCGCCTCTGGCGATCAGAGCAAGTAGGTAATCCCGTTCAGAACGGGATTTCCTTTTTGGCTTCCCCCGTCGCCATGGCGACGATCGGGATGACGTCATCCACGTCATGGCGTCGGAGGGAGTCCCGATCCACCCCTTAGCGCTGCCTAGCGGTGATTGGCCAGGCTGCGCACGGGGTCTCGGGGGGGGCCTTCTAATGCGGCGGGTAGCGGCGAATCGGCGCGGAGCGGCGGCGATCGGCGTGTACACGCAGCTAGCAAAGTGCTAGCTGTGTGTAACAAAAAAAACAACTATGCAAATCGGCCCACTAGGGCCTGAGAAATCCTCTGCGGCGGGTTACCCCGAGCTCAGTTCGGGATTATCGCCCAGGAGGTTAAGTTACATTAGTTATGTTAATTAAAATCGATAGGTAATATAATCTCTTACCCATCCTGTTTTAAAAGAACAGGCAAATGTTTGATTTCATGAGTGCAGCCATCTTTTTGGTTGAAAGGAGGTGACGGAGCATGAGGCACAGTTCCAACTGTCCTGTGTGCTGATCACCCCTCCCAGTTGTTAGGCAACGTGAATAACAACATAGGAAATCCCATCATGCTTTGCACAGCATCAGGGGAAAAAAGCCCGGCAGTTTTATTTGATGTATGGAGCTTAGCTAAACATGCTGCTAAAAATGATGCTTTGGTAAAAAAAACAAAGTTCTGATGCTGTAAAACTGTTAAAGAAACACCAAGACTTTTCAGTTCTGCTGAGTAGATTTTTAGTCCGGAGGTTCACTTTAAGGGCTCTGCCTCTGACACAGGAGACCTGAGTTTGAATCTCGGCTCTTCCTGTTCAGTAAGCCAGCACCTATTCAGTAGGAGACTTTGGCAAGACTCTCTAACAATGCTACTGCCTATAGAGCGTGCCCTAGCAGTGCCGCTCTGGCGCTTTGAGTCCGCCAGGAGAAAAGCACGATATAAATGTTATTTGTCTTGTCTACACTTATCTATGCTATATCAAGAAACATATATCTGTGTATCAAGTAGTTTGGTAAACATATCTTTTCAGGTAGTAAGAAATCGGTATTTGAAGTTTCGCTGAAATCGGTCATTGTACATGCGCACACACACACACGCACGCACACACACACACACACACACACACACACACACACACACACACTCCATGTTTATGTACTAATTACAATTAGTGTCATGTGTATATATGTATTTTTGGGGGTCCCACGCCCCCCATCCCCTTGCACACCTGGGCAGAATGGGACTCCCTGACGTACATTGCTCGCAATTATGTAGAGTAGTTGAGTGGGCAAACACGTCTTCCCCGAAAAATTGGATTTCAATCTAACAAGAGACCTCACAGTGTTTAAACTAACATTGGGTTGGGCAGACTCCTCTAGCAAACTATGAAGTCGTAGGGAAACCCTATCCTACTTGCCACAGTGAAAAATATGAGGAAATATCTTCCTATGTTTGGCTTATCTTCCTTTCCAGGGAATCTTACTCTGTTACAATAGCATACAGAAGTAATGGAGGCGCCAACAGGATACAATATCATAAATTTAAAACAAAATAAGATGGGGGGGGGGGGGGGGGGTAAGGGTGGACTTACTGCCCCAGACAAAAATACAACAGGAGTAACTTAGAAGTGTGTGTATAAAGCACAGCACCTCTGCTATTGTGATCCACCTGGTGGATGGGTGTGCACACCCTTGTTTCCTTCTAGGGAGAGCGACTTCTTCACCTGAGTGGGGACAGGTCTAATATCCCCTCATGTGCATATAGTGGTTGCCTGAGCTTTGGCAACCCACACGTGTGAGTATATTTCAATTTGCTGCTACAATTTATCCACCATCATCAATAATACACTATTGGGGGCTCTCGATTTTGTTTTTCTTGTTTTACTCCATTACAAGATAACCCTAAATACTTGTCATCTGCAAATATTCCTTTTCTGAAGAACTGGCCTTCTGGGGCTGTCCTGGGGACAGGGCCGGCGCTACCATAGAGGCAAAGAAGGCAGCTGCCCCAGGGCCCCAGAGCTTGTAGGGGCCCCCAGTGGCTACAAGAGGAATTTTTTTTTCAAATTGGCCTTATAGTTTTTGAGAAAATCGATTTTAAAGTTTCAAAGAAAAAAAAATACACATTTAAAAACCTGACAAATTTAATGGTTAATAGCAAATCCACCTTAAATGCTAGAAACCCTAAATTTGCAGGATATGTTAAGGAGATCATTAGGAATAAGAGGAAAAAACAATTTTTCAAAAAGACCTTATAGCTTGAGAAAATCGATTTTAAAGTTTCGAAGGAAAAAAGTATACTTTTAAATGCGGTAAATGTCACTTTTAGTAGCAAACCTAACAGTAGTGTAATTTTACATGCATCAAACGAAAGCGCAATAAATTTCCTGCCGGGGTTTCCAGGGGGTCTATACGCAGCCGCAGCGCTTTGGCCAGGGATCGCTATACAGCCGCAATATGGCTGTATGAAGATCCCTGGCATTTTTTCCTATTTTCCCAATTTTTTTTTTTATGTTTAGAGTGTGGGAATTTTTTTTTTTTAAATTATGTGGGTTCCCCCCTCCTGAAACTTTTTAACCCCTTGTCCCCCATGCAGGCTGGGATAGCCAGAATGTGGAGCTCCGACCGATCTGGACTTCACACCCTGACTATACCAGCTGCAAAAAAGGTCCCCTAATGCCGATTTTTGTTCCGGGGTATATGTTGGGGGGGGGGGCAGGTTTATTTTGCCCTGGGGCCCCATTGTTGCTTAAACCGGCCCTGCCTGGGGAGTCAAAGACTTTCTCTCTGGTGGCTCATTAAGATCGTTTCAGGCGCTTGCCGCCTTGAGAGACAATGTCCACCTTTCAAATTGGCAATATTTCCAGATTCGCTCATATTTGAATTCACTTAAGCAAGTTTGGATGGAGTAAACCCTTGTCACCCTTCGGAAATCTGATAATTAGCAGACCACAGAGACATCTTGTTTCACAAATATATTCGCTGTTGATTTCAGCTTTAAAACCAAACAAGACTAAGTTTCAGGAGATATGGGAATCTGAGTTGGGTGGGTCTATCAATGACGACCAATGGCAAAAGATATTCTCTTTGAATCATAAGGGATCATTGAACATTAACACTCAAGAAACTGGTCATAAAACCCTCTCCAGATGGTATAGAACCCCTCAGGTGCTTCACAAAATCTTTCCTTCAGTACCAGACATTTGTTGGAGGTGTGGAGACTCAGGTGCTGGTATGTTACTTATCTTCTGGTCATGCACATTGCTATTGCCCTCCTGGAAAACTATACATAAATTGATGGAATGCATACTATGCTCTAAGATACACTTCTCTCCTGTCACCTTGCTTCTGCATGTTACCTCTGACTCTATAAGATTATGTAAAAAGTCTCTCACAATCCACATGATTAACGCAGCTCGGCATTGATTTCTCTACATTGGAATTCTCCTATTCCACCTTCTAGCAAAGATTGGCTAAAATGGGTGAATGCTATTGAGGCCCTGGAGGAACTAATCCTCCTCTTCCAAGATAGATCAGAACAACATACTTTGACTTGTCCCTTTGGTTAGACTTTCAGTATTCATAAGAATATAAAGAGATAATGAACACTTAGGAGTCGCTTTTTTCTATCTCTCTCTTTCTTTCCCTTATATCTTTTTCTCTTTCTTGCTTTTTTGCTCCGATGCTACGGGATCCGCTGGTTATTTATGTGCTCCATATATGATAACTGCTGATCTCTATAATAAAGTTATATGCACTATTTGATGTAAAAGATGCTCCTTTTGTCACCGGTTGATGACTAGTCACAACATCTTTATATATGTATACCAAATCTGACTATTGTACTGTTCTACGCTATACTATTGTAACGCTGGGGGGTCATACTTTCTGACTAGCCAGCACAACAAGGCTGAGAGCTGAATTATGGAAGAGGCTACACTGACTGCCCAGAGCAACTGCAGCTCTGGGCTTCTGATAAGACGCAATGACAGCGCAGTGCGATGTTGCGCTGCTCTTGCGATAGCAAACATTCAGACAGATACAAGACAGACTGGAGTGAGGTAGCCAATAGCAACTACAGCACTGGCTACCTGCAAGGACAGGACTAGGAGGACAGAGGCTGACAGAAGGAATGCTTGCTAATCAAGTCACTTGCCTCAGTGACAGCAAGCATTCACAAAGACAAGAGTGAGGTAACCAATAGCAACCACAGCAATGGCTACCTCGCAAGGACAGGACAGAATAGTCAGGAAGTAGCAGAATCAAAGGCAGGCAAACGTAATACATAGACAAATATACAATAGATATGATTACAATTTACAGCTATCAATGAAACTACAAACGACTGACTAACATATGTATATATCGGCGATTAACCGATATATAACATAAGCAAGGAAAACTGGCTAGGATCAGGAGCAATACAGCGAACAAGGCTAGGCAATATAAATCTCTATACTAGAAGGAGTACGTATATATCTCCCCGTGGGAAAAATATGACGTAGCTCCACAGGATAACAGAACTAAGACAAGGAATATATTTTACAATATCAAGGGACCCAGTAACAGCTTATGCTGGATACACACCATGCATTTCCACGTCGAATGCGTCCGTCGATACGCGTCGATTCGATTATTTCCGAGCATTTCCGAATGCATTTCAATGATTTTTAGGTCGATTGCCATGTAAAGTATGGCAAATCGACCTAACGATCCATCGAAGCTTGTCGGAAATAATCGAATCGATGCGTATCGACGGACGCATCGGACGCGGACACGCATGGTGTGTATCCAGCATTAGACAGAGCTGGAACTATGACGGGTCGGGGTCTAGCAGGACAGGCAGGCCTTTATGCTGGCATCAGCCAAAGGATGCAAGCATGCAAATCTCCACACAGCTGAATGGTAATCACTCAATCCTGTGCTGGCCTGAATACCATTTGCTAGCTGAAAGACCATCATAACAAATGCATGCAGTACTATGCAAGAACATGCATGCAGGAAATCAAGGGCTATCTGGCTGCAGTTCAGCTGTAGTAAACCATTGGTGAAATAATGACAGCATCCTGAGCTGTCCAGAACTGCAGAGCAATTGCAAATGACAATGTGACTCATTGCAAATGCACAACCGAATGCATACTGACAAGCCGGAACTGTCCATTTGCGGCTCCACCTGTAATGGACAGAACATGCCACAGGCAGGGCCGGTTCAAGTAACAATTGGGCCTTAGGGCAAGATAAGCTTGGGGGCCCCCCAACAGACACCCCTAACCAAAAAGCGTCATTAGAGGCCCTTTGTTGCAGCCAAATCTCCCTCCTGGGCCCCTGAACTGGCTGCTGGCCCTCCCCCAATCACCTCCCAACTTAACAGACTCTGCAGAGTCCCTGGGGAGCAACAGTTAAGATGGGGAGGGACACCTTGGGGGCCCCTACAGGCTCAGGGGCCCTGGGGCAATTGCCCATTTTTTCCTATAGTAGCTCCGGCCCTGGCCACAGGAGGAATCCTAACAACTATGGTCTACTTTTCTAACTGTTCTAGTGCTACAACTTCATTGGTTTTTCTCTTTATTGTAATGATTTTTTTTAATAAACTTGAATTGTGAAAAAAAAAAAAAATTCAGGGAAAGTGGGTGAAACATAAAACAGCCAATCAAATATTAGCCATTCATTTTAAATGGGAAAATGTATACTGCAACCATTGTTCGACTGGTAATCGCAGGATTCTCAAACTTGGCACAGTTGGTCAGTGGGTGGCTGGGATTAATATTCAGGAAAGTGGGTGGAGCCTACAACAGCCAAACAAAATTCACCTATTAATTTTTAAGGGGAATATTTCAATTGATGCCACTCTTACACTGTTAATGGTAGAGGCTTCAAACCTGCTACAGTCGGTCATTGGGTAACTGGGTCTCAACTTCAAAAAAGGGGGTGGAGCCATAAAACAACTAATCAGATTTGTTTTATTGTTTTCAATGGGAAAATGTAAACTGCTTCCATTCTCACATTTCTGAAGCCAAGGAACCCAAAGCTCACAAACTAGGTCATTGACTAGCTGTGTGCCAAGGTTAGAAAAAGTGGGCGGACCCAACAACAACAACCAAATACATACCAAAGCAACACCAGGTCTTCAGCTAGTAAAATGTAAAAATAAAAGATACATTTTATGATTAGGGACTTTGTACATGGACTTTTTTCTTTGTATTTAGAAATATTTGGCTTCTATTTCATAGTTATAAATAATAGTCTTTTATTTTCAAACATGTGAACAACCCAGCTCTGAATAAAGAGTACAGCATATGGAATTTATCCATTCCTGATCCATAAGGGAAATATTTAATCAATTTCCTTGTGAATATAAAAAACTATAAGAGAATTACAGCTGCAGACATAATATATTTTCAGCACCAATTATGTGATTTACCACTGTACTAGTTGCAAATCCTGGTACTGCAATTTTCTAACTGGCCACTAGATGGATGCAGACAATATTTTTCTCTATTGCAAGTTTGGAGATAGCCAAAAGGTCACATTTTATTTTAGAGCCTCATAATGTCCAAGCTCAGCCAAGTGTGTGTTTATATATGCGGAGGATTTAAAAGGAACCTGAGGTGAGAGATACATGGAGGCTGCCATATTTATTTTCCTTTTAAACAATACCAGTTCCTGACAGTACTGCAGGTTTATCTGGTCAGTAGTGTCTGAATCACACCTGGAACAAGCATGTAGTTAATTTTGTCAGATGTTTATCAGAACATCTGATCTGCAAGCTCATGCTTGTTCAGGGTCTATGGCTAAAAGTATTAGAGGCAGTGAATTAGCAGGTCACCCAGGCAAAGTGCATTGTGTAAAGGGAAATAAATATGGAGGCTTCCCATGGGCAGACCTACCATGAAGCCAACTGCATCATGTGATTCAGGTGGCAAAATCTAGGGGGTGGAGTTTGGATAAACAGTTTGGGCCCCCTAGCACCTGCCTTCTCTCTGCTTTCCGGCCCGCCTTCCTGGCACACACACAAACCCTCCTCATCCGCGCATCATCCTCATTCGAATGGTGGCACCTGCCGCCCTTCCCTATGACATCATAATCAGTAAAACCCCATCACCAGTGAGAGATCAACATGGCCAGTCAGAGGAGTAAACTTGGCACGCGACCAATCAGGCATGGGCGCTGGCTGGTCTGGTGCACTATGACTGGCCATGGTGATCTCTCACTGGTGATGGGGTTTATATGAGGGGTATATATGAAATGAGGTATATATGATTTCTGGGGAAGAGGGGACTGGGGCGGTGTATTCTCCAAAGTTTGATTCTGGCAGGTGAAAGTCTAGAACCAGCCCTGCAGCCTCCATATGTCTATCACCTCAGGTTCCCTTTAAGATGTTGTCCTTTACTTTACTGCCCCTCCTTCATGTTTTTTTGTGTATAACAATATAAATGAAAGTATCAAGCTTATAAATTCTGAAAGTTTGTAAATTGTGTGTTCACAAGCTAAATTCTCTTAATACACATGCTTGTATAATGTATATCTATAGATGGATTGAATTTGCCTTTTGCTTAAGAATTCTTCATACGCTGACTCTGGAAGGTTTGGGCAGAGGTATTTCCTTAGCCATGTATTTTCTGGTTAATAGGTGTCTTATTCCTCTCTTGTTTATATATATGTATGAAAATGGAGTATAGGGTGAGGTATTCTAACTTATAATAGTGGAGAGAAGAAATACGTGCACCTTCCGTCTTGAATAATCCGTGTTTTATTGCAGCAGTGAAGGTAAAATCACATTGGACACTGTATTGTAGTCAAAAATTCATTAACATACCATATTGTGGAGCGATGAAGGTGAAGGAGGTGGGCGGCGGGTGTAGAGGCGGAGAGCGACGGCCGTTTCGTGTCGCGGGGACACTTGGTCACGCTGCGTTCCACCAGAATACAGAGGGGCGGCCGATTCCGGATTAAGACGGAGATAAACTCCGCCTCTTCCGGAATGGTCGTCCTCTCCGTGATTGGAGTAGCGGGGACAGCCACGTCAAATGCGCCAGGCGTAGTGTACCTAGTGCGTGCGTCCAAAGAGGCGTCCACAAAGAAACTACATTACCCATAAACCAACCTGCAGAGCAACTGTGATACAGGTCTGCCGCTTATAATACGTTAGTAAAAAGCCATAATTAGGGTATAAACTGGACAGAGGAAACATTTTAACATCTCATAATCCTGGGTAAAAGTGTTTATATACTATGGTACAGGAAAGTGGGCTATATTTTAAAAAAGCCCACCATCATGCCTGTGCCATCAGACCTGGCTAGCCCCGCATACTAAGACTGTGCCAACATATTTAAAATATTTAAAGTGGCAGTGACTCATTATTAGTGAAACAAACAGTAAAAACAAACTGGACACTCAGCAGCTGTCATGGACATGTGGGTAACACCCTATATTAAATGTTACTCATTACGAGAAAAGGGGGGGAGGGGGGAGAAATTCTCCCATATTATAAATCGGAGGTTGAGGACAGGAGGAGTCTAAGTGGATAAATAAATCATATAGGGATATGTAAAGACCATCCGTTGCTCCAAATAGCGCAACATAAGCCACTATTTTTTAAAAAGAGAAAGTATATATATATATAGATGGATATACATTTCTGTCGGGCGATTAGCCCACACTTCCCCACATAAATTTAACACATGTAGGGAGTTTTAGTGGTGTAGTTGCATCTATGGGCACAAAGAGGGCAAAACATATTCCAACGATTTATGAGTGCCTTAAAATATGAGGCTCATTATCACTGTAGCACACCAAACGGGACCATTGTATCTAGGAGCTACAGCTTATATACACAATGGAAAAAAGAAGAAGAATTCCCAACTCAGTTTCAAGGATCTAATGTGCTAGCCATCTCTATTTTATCATTCATTCCCAAGGGGCCCATTGCTTCAGTCCTTATGATCAATTTGGTCTCTTCTCTCAGAAGTATTTTGTCACGGTCCCCATCCCTTCGTGGGTTTTCTACTTTCATCAAACCGGCAAACTTTATTCCTTTGCCTTCTGCAGCATGGAAGTTCCTCATATGGCTGATAAAACGAGTACAGCCCTTTCCAGTTCTGATGGATACGATATGTTCACGTATCCTGACTCTCATGGGTCTGGTGGTCTGACCAATATAGTATCTACCACACTGGCAAAACATTACATAAACTACATATTCAGATTGGCAGGTAATAAAGTCCTTTACTGTAATACTCTCTTTCCCTACCTGGATATTTTTAGATGTTAACATCTGTTTACAGAATTTGCAATGGCCACAGCGGTAATTCCCCTTGGGTAATGCCTTATCTAACCATGTGGTGGCTTTCGGCGAGGTAAATTCACTCTTAGTTAATATACTCCCCAGTGTGGGGGCTCTTCTAAAAGTGACCCTCGGTGCTTTTCCAATGCATGTAGCCAAAGACTGATCTTGCAGAAGAATAGGCCAGTTTTTGTAAATGGACTTTCTAATTCGATCTGCCATAGGCGAGAAATCGAAGAGCAGTGACATTTTGTTCTCTTCTAATTGTGTTTTGGGTTTTCGATCGATCAACAATTTTCGATCTTGTAGGTCCGCTCGTTCTTTAGCTTGTTTTAGTATTCTCCTGCTATAACCCCTCTTTTTAAATCTATCGGTAAGGTCATTTATTATTTAGCTTATTATTACTTATTATAAGCGGCAGACCTGTATCACAGTTGCTCTGCAGGTTGGTTTATGGGTAATGTAGTTTCTTTGTGGACGCCTCTTTGGACGCACGCACTAGGTACACTACGCCTGGCGCATTTGACGTGGCTGTCCCCGCTACTCCAATCACGGAGAGGACGACCATTCCGGAAGAGGCGGAGTTTATCTCCGTCTTAATCCGGAATCGGCCGCCCCTCTGTATTCTGGTGGAACGCAGCGTGACCAAGTGTCCCCGCGACACGAAACGGCCGTCGCTCTCCGCCTCTACACCCGCCGCCCACCTCCTTCACCTTCATCGCTCCACAATATGGTATGTTAATGAATTTTTGACTACAATACAGTGTCCAATGTGATTTTACCTTCACTGCTGCAATAAAACACGGATTATTCAAGACGGAAGGTGCACGTATTTCTTCTCTCCACTATTATGAATTGACTCTCTATCCCTGTAACGCAGCGGAGCACACGTCTAACAAGGAGCTAGCAGCAAGGACCTGACTGGAGACGGTGAGAGTGATTTTGCTTATTTTACCCTTCACTGGACACTTGAATAGGAGTGCCGCACCATATTTTCCTCTGCTTTAGTGAAATCTACAAAACGTCTGTTCTGTCAATTACAGTGCTGAGCACCCGACAATGAGCTCTGTAGAAAATACTGATAAGTAACACAGGAGAGCCTTTGACATGTATTAATGAAGATATTGACGAAATTGATATTGATCAGTTTATGTTTGTCAGTGAGAAGGTAGCTGTTGGGAGAGAGGATCTTTCCAATTTTTTCTCCAATACAGCAGTATCCACAAAAGCAAATAAGGAGGTGGGAGCGAGGGTTTTGGAGTCTAGACTGGGCAGACTCAGTGAACAAGAAACCAAGCTGTTCTGGACAGTGGCTACACTCAAGCGATATAAAAAGGAGGGGATCGTAGCTAGAGGATTCAGACAATATCGGGAACCGTCTGAGTATAGAGACGATAAAGAATTCGTAGATGAGTGGACTGAGGCATATTTAGATCTAGCTACCAAGCTGCAGGACATTGTGTTGAGGAGGACAATCAAGGAATATAATAAAATTTCCGAAGAATTACAGGACACTAAGAATAAATTTAAAGCATCTGTGACCAATATAAAGTTTGATTTTACCACCATAAAAATCGAAGATAAAGTAGTCAAGATACAGGACGAAATTAAAACTAGGAAACTACGAAAGTTTTTTCGGGATAAAGAAGATTACAAAAAGGGGAAAGTCTTTAATTGGGGTCCAGCACCATTCAACAGAGGTGGAAAAAACCCAAAAGGTAGAGGGTATTGGACAACCGATTCAGGGTCAGAAAGTGACGCAGACACCCCTAAAGGCGAAAAAACTCCCAGAAAAAAAGCTCCGAAAAAGTTTCCAAAAAAAGGTAAAAAGAAAGTCGTTATAGAGGATAACAAAGAAGAATCTACTTTATATTCATCATGTGCAGAAGTAACAGTCCCTTTAGAGGTAGGATCCGAAGAGGAGGACGCAAGCGATCTAGAAACCGATATAAAAATGGTGAGATGGGAGAGATCGAGTACCCTGAGGGATGTAAACAAAAAGAAAAAAGCAAAGAACTGAACAAAGACAAGTCACATATAAAAGACGCTGAAAATGAGCTACAAGTGGTGAATATCTCTGGACAAGAAATTCCTAAGAACTGTATTTCACTATTAAAGAAGGGACTTAACTTCTGCCCCACACAAGAATTTGATTTCGTTAACTTTTCAATTGATCTTTATAAAACAACTCGCAAAATGGTGATCCGCCAGAGATTCTCCCAGCCCAATACGATCAGTAAACCGAATGACAATAAGGAATCCGAATCTTCAGAGAGCTCTCCTCCCTCTTCCTTTCCTTCAGCCTTTCCCCCAATGACAGCTGCAAATGCAGCCACGGGAGGGGATGATATCCCCAATCCCGTCGGCTGCGGCAGCGAGGGGACTTTACTGCCTTCTTTCCTCTTTGGTGCCTCTGATTTTCCCACTGTCCCCTTCAATCCATCCATTTCCCTCCCTCAAATGACAAACGGGGTCCGGGCTGGTTCCTTGGGCTTTTGCCCTACGGTCCAGTGGACACCAACGGATGAGGAAATACTGCATTCACTAAATGAACTGATGGGAGAAAATCAAGAAGAAAAGTCTATATGGATGGGAGATAATATGGGACCTACATTGGGAGACAGTGGTAGCTTTAGAGCCTGCCGATCGGTACAGCCCTTCCCAGTGACTCCAGGGTCAGCCATAGATTTGTTCCACAATTGCGTACTAAAAGACATAAAAGCAGAGATTTATGATTGTGCCACCCCGAATCTGTCTAGGGAGGAATTGAGAGCAGTGTCATGGTTCAAAAATAGACAAGATCTGGTGTTGAGAAAGGCAGATAAAGGAGGCAACTTGGTCATAATGACCGATGTACAATACAAAACTGAAGCTTTTAGACAACTTAATGATAAAGATATTTACCTGCCACTGCCTTCTGATCCAACACATAGATACACAACCAAACTGCGTTCTCTGTTACGAGTTGGTGTAGAAACCGGATTTCTTTCTCCTAAGTTGGCCAATGACATTCTCCCTCAGTTTCCGAAACGACCGGTCTGGTATTGCATACCAAAATTGCACAAGTCCATGACGGCACCGCCGGGACGTCCCATTGTATCTGGATGTGGATCTCTCACTGAGAGGTTGTCCAGGTACCTTGACCACCTCCTGCGCCCCCTATTGGGGGAGGTTCCGTCCTATTTAAGGGACACACTGCAAGTTTTGCAGATGGTGGAGCGCACCACTTGGGTCCCCGGAGATAGGTTGGCCACCATTGATGTGGTCAGCCTTTATAGCCGTATCCCTCATGACCTGGGTATACAAGCGGTTAGACATTTTTTATTGAAAACAAACAAAGATGAGAAATATATTGATTTTCTCTGCGAATGTTTAAATTTTGTTCTTACGCACAATTCCTTTCTTTTTGATAACAGATGGTACCAACAGGTATCCGGGACGGCAATGGGGACCCCAGTGGCGTGCTCCTATGCGAACCTCTTTTTGGGGGCGTGGGAACAGTCTGCCGTCCTCTCGGATGCTAATCCTTTCCGGGAGCACGTCAGACAGTGGTCAAGGTACGTGGACGACGTCCTGGTGGTGTGGTCAGGGACAGAAACTAAGTTCAATGAGTTTATGACATATCTGAATGATAATACAATTAATATGCAATTCACTTCAGTGATAAGTGAAACCTCAGTAGAGTTTCTTGATTTATGTCTAAATATTAAGAATGATAAACTGTACACTAAGGGATTTAGAAAAAGCACGGCAACTAATTCGCTGTTACATGCTGACAGTTTTCATGCTAAAAGCGTCACGGAAGCAATACCGTATGGCCAATACCTCAGATTGAAACGAAATAACATGCTAGAGGAGGATTTCCAGGAACAAGCAAATGACCTTACCGATAGATTTAAAAAGAGGGGTTATAGCAGGAGAATACTAAAACAAGCTAAAGAACGAGCGGACCTACAAGATCGAAAATTGTTGATCGATCGAAAACCCAAAACACAATTAGAAGAGAACAAAATGTCACTGCTCTTCGATTTCTCGCCTATGGCAGATCGAATTAGAAAGTCCATTTACAAAAACTGGCCTATTCTTCTGCAAGATCAGTCTTTGGCTACATGCATTGGAAAAGCACCGAGGGTCACTTTTAGAAGAGCCCCCACACTGGGGAGTATATTAACTAAGAGTGAATTTACCTCGCCGAAAGCCACCACATGGTTAGATAAGGCATTACCCAAGGGGAATTACCGCTGTGGCCATTGCAAATTCTGTAAACAGATGTTAACATCTAAAAATATCCAGGTAGGGAAAGAGAGTATTACAGTAAAGGACTTTATTACCTGCCAATCTGAATATGTAGTTTATGTAATGTTTTGCCAGTGTGGTAGATACTATATTGGTCAGACCACCAGACCCATGAGAGTCAGGATACGTGAACATATCGTATCCATCAGAACTGGAAAGGGCTGTACTCGTTTTATCAGCCATATGAGGAACTTCCATGCTGCAGAAGGCAAAGGAATAAAGTTTGCCGGTTTGATGAAAGTAGAAAACCCACGAAGGGGTGGGGACCGTGACAAAATACTTCTGAGAGAAGAGACCAAATTGATCATAAGGACTGAAGCAATGGGCCCCTTGGGAATGAATGATAAAATAGAGATGGCTAGCACATTAGATCCTTGAAACTGAGTTGGGAATTCTTCTTCTTTTTTCCATTGTGTATATAAGCTGTAGCTCCTAGATACAATGGTCCCGTTTGGTGTGCTACAGTGATAATGAGCCTCATATTTTAAGGCACTCATAAATCGTTGGAATATGTTTTGCCCTCTTTGTGCCCATAGATGCAACTACACCACTAAAACTCCCTACATGTGTTAAATTTATGTGGGGAAGTGTGGGCTAATCGCCCGACAGAAATGTATATCCATCTATATATATATATACTTTCTCTTTTTAAAAAATAGTGGCTTATGTTGCGCTATTTGGAGCAACGGATGGTCTTTACATATCCCTATATGATTTATTTATCCACTTAGACTCCTCCTGTCCTCAACCTCCGATTTATAATATGGGAGAATTTCTCCCCCCTCCCCCCCTTTTCTCGTAATGAGTAACATTTAATATAGGGTGTTACCCACATGTCCATGACAGCTGCTGAGTGTCCAGTTTGTTTTTACTGTTTGTTTCACTAATAATGAGTCACTGCCACTTTAAATATTTTAAATATGTTGGCACAGTCTTAGTATGCGGGGCTAGCCAGGTCTGATGGCACAGGCATGATGGTGGGCTTTTTTAAAATATAGCCCACTTTCCTGTACCATAGTATATAAACACTTTTACCCAGGATTATGAGATGTTAAAATGTTTCCTCTGTCCAGTTTATACCCTAATTATGGCTTTTTACTAACGTATTATAAGCGGCAGACCTGTATCACAGTTGCTCTGCAGGTTGGTTTATGGGTAATGTAGTTTCTTTGTGGACGCCTCTTTGGACGCACGCACTAGGTACACTACGCCTGGCGCATTTGACGTGGCTGTCCCCGCTACTCCAATCACGGAGAGGACGACCATTCCGGAAGAGGCGGAGTTTATCTCCGTCTTAATCCGGAATCGGCCGCCCCTCTGTATTCTGGTGGAACGCAGCGTGACCAAGTGTCCCCGCGACACGAAACGGCCGTCGCTCTCCGCCTCTACACCCGCCGCCCACCTCCTTCACCTTCATCGCTCCACAATATGGTATGTTAATGAATTTTTGACTACAATACAGTGTCCAATGTGATTTTACCTTCACTGCTGCAATAAAACACGGATTATTCAAGACGGAAGGTGCACGTATTTCTTCTCTCCACTATTATGAATTGACTCTCTATCCCTGTAACGCAGCGGAGCACACGTCTAACAAGGAGCTAGCAGCAAGGACCTGACTGGAGACGGTGAGAGTGATTTTGCTTATTTTACCCTTCACTGGACACTTGAATAGGAGTGCCGCACCATATTTTCCTCTGCTTTAGTGAGGTATTCTAACTTACCCAGTTTATATTCACGTTGAGAGCAGTTGAATACATTCCTTTTTATAAGCTATTTCAATCAGTTTGACCTTTGCCATTCATCTTCTCCCTGACTCACAGCCAATTACCTATAATAAAGATCTGATCAGTTTCAAAGAATTAATCATTAGTGTGACTGGGATGAGCTGTGATGCTGGGTACACACCATGCGTTTTCGCTCGATCTGTGGGTCGATCAGGATTGATTCGATTATTTCCGACATGCTCGATTTGGGTTTCCATCGTTCCTGCCGTCGATTTTGCATACTTAACATGCAAATCAACGGCAGGAACGATCAAAACCCAAATAGAGCATGTCGAAAGTAATCAAATCGATCCCTGGATTAAGCGGGAAAACGCATGATGTGAACCCAGCATAAGGTTTGGACTGATTTAAGCAATACAAAACTAGCAGAGCATGAGATAGATTACTGCTATACAGTACTCAGATTGCTGCTTCTGGATGAATATTGTGATCAGAGAGTACTGATCATTAGTTTTAAGTACACCTGCACTGATAGTGGTGGCTGTCATATATATTTCCTACTAAACAATATCGGTTGCCTGGCAGTTCTGCTCATCTCTTTGGCTACAGTTGTGCCTGAGTTACACATCTGAAACAAGCATGTGGCTAATCCAGTCAGATTTCAATCAGAGCACCTGATCTGCCAATCAGCATTGTTTAAAAGGAAATAAATGTCATCCCCCATATCCCTCTCAGTTCAGGTGTGCTTTAAATTGGCCAAACTGTGTATGATCACCGTAACAAGTACAATTGAATGGTGCTATTCTCTTTGCTGCATTTATTTTCTACTTTAGTCATTTCAGAAAATGCAAGTTATAGTATGAAAATAGAAGTTAATGTTTACAATCGAAAAGCTTCAGGTAAACAGACCGAGTGAAAATGTAATTATCTGTGGGTCAGTTATGTTCAGGTCATCAAGTATTGTGCTGAAACTCTGAGCAAATAAGAGAGGTCAGTCCCATTCTAGATATGCTACGTTGTTTATCTTTTGGCCGCTTTCCATGAGAAACACTCCAGTGTCACTGTCTCACCACTAAATGCCATACAGGCATTATTCTTTGATAGGCAATATAACCATTTGCAGTAGTTTTAGTCAACCGTAGTGCGGGCAATCTGTGGCAGCCATGTACAGGTGACAGAGCTGTGTACCGTCCTATGTGTAGGAAATGGTCTGGTGAATGAAAAGGCAAAAAGCAATTGGTTAAAAAAGATTCAGCCTTGCAGGTTTCTATTTGCCTTAATTGTGTTAGGTGCAGAACATGTGTGATGCCTGTACAGGCATCAAAATGTTATCAAAGATTATTTTGGCCTTCTGAAGTCTAATGTCTCTTTGGGTCTAAAGATGTAGACCAGGTATGTCACTGATCCTTCGAATCAATGATGAGTAACCTTATATGCTTAGTATGGATACAGAGGCGCCTAAAGGATAAAAGAATCTAAAAAGTTTAAAGCATGAGGAGGCAGTGGTGGACTTACCTCCTCCAAGCAGACACAAAAATTGCCAGTGTGTTTGTCAAATACAACAAGTTTATTTACATACTCTGGGGGACAATGGGGCTTTTATGCTTCCTTGCCTGATCTAAAAATGAAGATGTCAACAAGCAGGGGCGTCGCTAGCCCTAAAGATTAGTGGCACATGCCCCGGATCTATTCTGGGGTGCCAGACCAGCCAGCACAGAAGCCATGTAACTCTGCATAGTTATCTTTAAGTAACACTGCCTATTTATGGGATACGCTGCATTTTTTTTGTATTAATGGAGAGGGGGCTTTATCCAACATTTTGCTGGGCGGGCTTACTTAGACCGCTGATCAGTTTATGTAAATTTGGCCCCACCCATAACCACACCCACATACTGGTTCATGGACACACCCACTTTCCGGATGGAGTTCCCAAAAGTGCCCCGGATCTCTTAGGATCCTAGCAACACCCCTGTCAACAAGGAGTTAAATCTCTGAATCCTAAGCAGCTAATCTTGGTTGCATATTCTAGGGCTCAGCACTGAAGGTGACTAAAATGATCAGTTCTAGAAGAACTTCAGCTGAAGTAGAATTATAGTATAAATGCAGATACAGTAGAGTCTGGGGCACCGATGGGGATCTGCTGATGCCATGTGCTTTCTGGTTGCATGAGTTAAAATTAAAAATAGACCCAGCTATAACACAATACTATACCCCACACTATATACGGTACATACTTTGATGAACTCTGTATTAAATGTTTAGATACAGTTATTGAATATATATTAACCTTGGGGTGGCATGGAACCCAGCCTTTAAGCACAGCAGAACCCACAAACAACCTAATAAATTGACGATCACCACTGTGAGTACTGCGGGCGACTTGTGCTGTTTGGTTGAGACTGCTGGTTAGTTGAGTTCTGGATAACTGGAACTCTACTGTAGATACATTTTTCAGGTGGTTAGTTTGTACTTCTGTGATTGATTGGTTACATTCAACCTACATAGGAAGCCAAAGTGAGACATGGTCACATGATTGTGACCAGCCAATCAGAGGAGTACAAAATGATCATCTGATACATTGATCATTTTTTCTTACATGAGTTTATTTTGCAGGAGAAATTCTGTACATTTTTCCAGAGGTCACATTTAGCTTAAAGTAACTTTGTAGTGGGAAGAAAAAGAAGAAAAATACACTTGCTTGTAGCATGCTACCCAGTTTAAGTGTTCAACAAGCTTCATTTTAATGACACTCCCAGGTTTAGAGGCCAGGATAGGGTCACAGGTGAGAAGTGCACGACTGCGTGGAGATGACATGGTAGCAGGTGGGTGAAATTCAGGGAAGCAGTGAATTTCTGAACAAGAACCTGAAAAGTTCAAGAGCGATGCAACAAATGTGTCAAATTACTGTGCTGGGTTTGAGTGGCTGGTTGTCTCAGCAGGTGCTGATAGGCATGACTGATAGCACTGTTATCTGCTGCTACACAGATTACTGATAGGTATCTAAAGCTGGAGACTACAGTGGAAGGTTAGGAAACAGGGTAGGGGGAGGTTAGGTTTATTTGTAAGGGGTAAAGCCCCATACACACGCTCAACAGCGATCTTTTATGCAGCACAATTATCACACAACTTTTGTTGTGAAACAAGTTGAACAACAAAAAAAAGTTGCTTGCTATTGTTCACACTACTGATAAGACTGATAAAACGTCAATTCAACAGTTGGATTGACGTCTTATCAGCTGTGAACAATAGCAAGCAACTTTTTTTTAGTTGTTCAACTTGTTTCACAACAAAAGTTGTGTGATAATTGTGCTGCATAATAGACCGCTGTTGAGCGTTTGTATGGAGCTTTAGAATTTTAGGGGTAAGTATCAGAAGGTGGTCACTGTTAGAGCAGATGTTAGAATTAGGCGTTCTGCTGGGAATACACCATGCGTTTTTTAGGCAGATAGATGGTTCGATAGATAATTTCCGACATGTCTGATCTCACTTTCAATCATTTTACCGCTCGATTTCTGATAGAAGTGAATGGAAATTTATAAGAAAAGATAAGAGAATTGAATGGAAAATCGAGCGGAAAAACGATCGAACGGCAAATAGACCGCAAAAACGCATTGTGTATTCCCAGCATTATATAGATAGTGGAGAAGATTAGGGGACAGAACAAGGTTTATGTTATGAGAAGAGCTAGAGCCAGAAAATGGTTAGCATAAAGGCATGAAGAAGAGAAGCACCTATGACCTCTTCTTGTATGGGTTGGGGGGCTACGGATGGAAGCTGGACATCCGGACACCTGGTGAGTATAATAAAGTTTATTGAAAAAAAAACTGAATCGCTAATCGGAAGTGCTGTACAGTTTACTGTACAGTGCTTCAAATTGCCAGAAAACGGGAGCGTATTCGCTCTAGGAATCGCTGCACACATCGCTTCCTCAATTTAAAAGCACTGCAGCGATTCCTAGTGGGTTCCAGCCCTGAGTTGAGAAGATTAATGAGATGCAAATAATTCCAGCTTGCATGCAAAAATCAGGCAAGTTGTATAAAGCTTGGGGCAATCAAAATCAACAGGAAGTACATACGGCTGGTCCAGTTTCATACAATTTGCATTAGGCCCGGTTCACATTGGCCTAAAAAATAGAAGGCTTAGCGGACCATAACGGAAGGGTCGAGAACGGATCCAATGTTAGCCAATGGATCCATTCACTTTGGTCAATTCAAATGGATCCAGTTGGCATATTCCACCAAATGGACCCCAAGTTTGGGTCTACTGCGATTCTTCCAGACAGACGGATATGCCACATTGACTGCGCACTAACAGAACGGTGGGTCACGGATGCCATGGATCAGTTTTTACACGGATCACTTTTCCATCCCTGCCAATGTGACTGGGCCTAATACTTGTAAGCAAGGCGGAATTATTAGCATGTCATTGAACATCTCTGATAGTGAGGCAGCGTTGGAAAGCAGGTGGTAGGAATACATGACAGTGGATTGGCATTTGCAGTAGCTTGTTTCATATACAGAAAGCGAGGAGGCACCTTGGACTTTACACAGGAAGTGGGTGACTGTGAAGTGAGAGGAGCACTCCTCACCTTGGGAGGGAAGGAATTTGCCACAAGGTTTATTGCACTGTCACTACACATTTTCCTGGGAGTGTTCATATATGAAGTCATATTATACCACAAGGCAAGAGGCAGAATTGTACATTTCTCTATACAGTACCTGGCATTCTTCACATGCAATTTTTCACCATTAAAGGGATACTGTAGTGAGAGGGATATGGAGACCTCCATATGTATTTATTTTTAACCACTTAAGGACTGCAGTCATAAAACCCCTTAAGGACCAGACACTTTTTTTTCCATTCAGACCACTGCAGCTTTAACGGTTTATTGCTCGGTCATACAACCTACTATCTAAAGGAATTTTACCTCCTTTTCTTGTCACTAATACAGCTTTCTTTTGGTGCTATTTTTCAAATAAAGTAAAATTTCTATATACATTTTTGTCCAAATTTATTGCGCTACATGTCTTTGATTAAAAAAAAATCCAATAAGTGTATATTTATTGGTTTGGGTAAAAATTATAGCCTTTACAAACTATGGTGCAAAAAGTGAATTTTCCTATTTTGAAGCATCTCTGACTTTTCTGAGCACCTGTCATGTTTCATGAGGTGCTAGAATTCCAGGATAGTATAAGCAACCCCCAAATGACCCTATTTTGGAAAGAAGACATCCCAAAGTATTCACTGAGAGGCATAGTGAGTTCATAGAAGATTTTATTTTTTGTCACAGGTTAGCGGAAAATGACACTTTGTGACAAAAAAAATTAAATAAAATAAAGTTTCCATTTCTGCTAACTTGTGACAAAAAAATTAAATCTGCCACGGATTCACCATGCCCCTCTCTGAATACTTTGGGATGTCTACCTTCCAAAATGGGGTCATTTGTGGGGTGTGTTTACTGTCCTGGCATTTTGGGGGGTGCTAAATTGTAAGCACCCCTGTAAAGCCTAAAGGTGCTCATTGGACTTTGGGCCCCTTAGCGCACCTAGGCTGCAAAAAAGTGTCACACATGTGGTATCACCGTACTCAGGAGAAATAGTATAATTTGTTTTGGGGTGTATTTTTGCATATACCCATGCTGGGTGGGAGAAATATCTCTGTAAATTAGATTTTTTTTTTTATTTTTTTACACACAATTGTCCATTTACAGAGATATTTCTCCCACCCAGCATGGGTATGTGTAAAAATACACCCCATAACACATTATACTAATTCTCCTAAGTACAGCAATACCACATGTGTGACACTTTTTTGCAGCCTAGGTGCGCTAAGGGTTACCTTTGGAAACTTGAAGTGGTTTCCACCGAAAAGGCTGGGCATGGTAGCTTCTTGGATTGGCGGTTGCGTATTGTGTGGCATAACGGTTGTTCTCAGCCACAATTAAGTCGTAGAGACCAGCAGTGGGGATCTGAGGGTTTGGCCAAGTAATCAGGAGCCCACACGGGGCAAATTAGGGCCTGATCTGATGGGTAGGTGTGCTAGGGGGTGACAGGTGGTGACAGGAGGTGATTGATGGGTGTCTCAGAGTGTGATTAGAGGGGGGAATAGATGCAAGCAATGCACTGGGGAGGTGATCGGGGGGTGTGGGGGGGGGGGAGGGTCTGAGGGCGATCTGAGGGTGTGGGCAGGTGATTGGGTGCCCGCAATGGGCAGATGAGGGTCTGATCTGATGGGTATAATGAGTAGCAGTGACAGGGGGTGATTGATAGGTGATAAGTGGGTGATTAGAGGGGAGAACAGATGTAAATAATGCACTGGGGAGGTGATAAGGGGGGGTCCGAGGGCAATCTGATGGTGTGGGCGGGTGTTTAGGTGCCCGCAAGGGGCAGATTAGGGTCTGATCTGATGGGTAGCAGTGACAGGTGGTGACAAGGGGTGACGGGGTGATTGATAGGTGATCAGGGTGTGATTAGAGGGGAGAATATATGCAAGCAATGCACTGGCGAGGTGATAAGGGGGGGGTCTGAGGGCGATATGAGGGTGTGGGCGGGTGATTGGGTGCCCGCAAGGGGCAGATGAGGGTCTGATCTGATGGGTATGATGGGTAGCAGTGACAGGGGGTGATTGATGGGTGATTGATGGGTGATCAGTGGGTGATTAGAGGGGAGAAAAGATGTAAACAATGCACTTGGGAGGTGATCTGAGGGCGGGTCTGCGGGTGATCTGAGGGTGTGGGCAAATGATCAGGTGCCCGCAAGGGGCAGGTTAGGGTCTGAGCTGAAGGGTGGCAGTGACAGGTGGTGACAGGGGGTGATTGATGGGTGATTGACAGGTGATTGACAGGTGATCAGTGGGTGATTGCAAGGGAGAATAGATGTATACAGTACACGGGGGGTGGGGGAGTCTGGGGAGGATCTGAGGGTGTGGGGGGTGATCAGGAGCCCCCAGGGGGCAGTTTAGGACCTAATCTAAAAAATAGCGTTGACAGATAGTGACAGGGAGTGATTGATGGGTGATTAGGGGGGTGATTGGGTGCACACAGGGGTCTGAGGGGGTGATCGGGGGGGGGGGGGGGGGGGGGGGTCTGAGGGGTGCTGTGGGCGATCAGGGGGCAGGTAGGGCTAGATTAGTGTGTGTGTGCGTGTGCTCACCAGGGGGGCTGCCCTTGATCACTGGGACTGCCAGGGCAGGAGGCAGCCTGTATAATACGCTTTGTATACATTACAAAGCGTATTATACGCTTTCTATGTAACAGATCGGGGGTTAACAACCCGCCGGCACTGCTAATTGGCCGGCGGGTTGACGTCGCGGGTGGACAAAGCCTAATGCCGGCGGATTGCGATCCCCGGCAATTCCGCCCCTCAGGAGCCGCCGCCAATCGGCATTACGCGGTCCTGGGGGTGCCACTTTGCCGACGCCCATAGGCAGTGGGCGGTCGGCAAGTGGATAAAGAAAACTCAAGGTGGGGATTATTAGTAAATAAAAAGCACTGCTAACTGATCCGGGGGGCTGGGCGGATCAGGTAGCCGCAATCCCTGCCGCTCTCCACCTCTCTTGTGGCCTCTCCTGTGGTGAGCAGCAGGGGGAGCAGCCAAAGAGAGACAGGGCTGCCCAGTGGAAGCTGGGAAAGGCCTGCAGGAATGCCCCCAGTGGACATTTAAGCAGGCAATACCTCCCCTCCCTTCCCCTCAAGATTGGCGACAATTGCATGCAGCGCGGCGGTGAAGGGGGGGGGGGACAGAGGCATGTCCTGCAACAGGGAACATGCCTTGTGTCCCAATTCTATTTCCCCCAACCGCCTCGGGTACACTTTAAAGAATACCAATTGTCTGGCAGTCTTACTGATGCTGATCTCTTTGGCTGCAGTATTGTCTGAATCGCAATCCCTACTATAGCCAAGGCAAAAAGAAAAAAAGAAGATTTTTTTTCAATCATTTATAATACTGTGTCCTATATATCAATGTGTTTTATCCTTTTTATTTGAACATATTTATGTACTATGCTTTTTGCCAGGGCCATTTAAAACACAGCTGAACCAGGTCTCTGTATGGAGCACTGTCAGTATAAAGGGCGTGCTCTTTACACCACTTAATGGTCCACCATGAGCACCAAAATGAGCACCGAATTTAACAATTATCGAAAACAGACCTCCCCCTAGGGGAGGTTCATAAGTGCTGTGGGCTTTTGAGGGGGAAACATGCATTTACTTAGCTATAAGGAGCTCCTCTGTGCCTCCCTCACAGCCCCCCCCCCCTCCCCCCGTCTATATGAGGGCCTCCGACCAGGGCCGGCCTTAGGTTTCACAGTGGCCTGAGCAAAACCTGATTTTTGTGCCCCCATCCTCTTCCAGCATGCGCACGCACACACAGGCTAGCAACGTGTTCTGTTGGTTTGCAGAGGGGTGGGTGGGGGATGAGGGCCGATGGAGCAGTACAGGAGTGACATCACGCAGAAGCCGGGTGAGTGGTAGAACAATGTACTTGGCCAGACATTCACCAGGCTAATAGCTGGCCAAGGCATCAGAGGCTGCTGTACACATGGTAGATATTCTCAGCAAAGGTGGTCATTATCAGCCACCTCGGCCAAATTTCACCTAGTGTTTATACAAAGCTTTACGTACAGGGTTAAGCACAGCAGATCCTGATAAAGTTGTACTTAAAGAATAGGCATTTTTAATATAGCCAAATAGTTACAGCTTCCCTATTCTACCCTTTTTTCTGCATTTTGTGTTGTAATTGTGTAAACGTGCGAAAAAGGGACTGAGGATATTTTATCAACTGTTGCTATAATATCTTTCACCTGGCTATGCAGTAAATACACTACAAAAATACATTTCTGTGTGTGTTTTTATTAATTTTAGGCTGCAATGCAACAAATGTGATAAGGGAGATGGTTCTTTTCTACAGTATGCTTATTGTACAAGGCACTTGTATCTGTTATTTATAATGGAGGTCCATGCTAAAGCACATTCTGTACCCAGATGTACCTAGTCTTGTCCCTTCCCATTAATGCTCTGTATGCTTGACAGACAGCGAAATCAGACCTTAATTAAACTTTCCTTCACATCAGTGGCGTACCTAGGGAATTTGACACCCGAGGCTGTTTATTTACAGCCCCCCCCCCCCTCCCCCCCCCCCAAAAAAAAATTGATAGAAGCAGTGACTGGTTGGGGCCCCGAGCATGTCGCTGCAAATTTTGGGGGATTTGGGGGGAAAATGAGTCATCAGGATGTGGATGGAGCTAACCGTTATGAAACTCTGTGCTGCAGAAGATGTCAGTGCTATAAAAAATACACAATACTAATATGGTAGGACACTAGACTATGACTATGGTACGATTAAATTGTGAGCTTCTCTGAGGACAGTCAGAAAAGTGGAACATATGAAGGGGGGATGCATGCATGGGGGGGGGGGGGGGATAAAGAGGTAGAGGCACAAGACAGACAGCCTGGTGGGAGAGGAGAAGTGTCAGGAAGACCTCTAATCTAAATTGCCTGGAGCTTGCTTTTCTGCTCACTACATAAGTCGGCTGTCAGAACCTGTATCGCTGGCTTCTGCAATAGCAGACTGCTCTGCAATATTGATTAATTACTCTGATCAGGATAAATAACCAATAGTCTAGGGCACTCTGGTATTACAGCAGCCAGTGCACATGGCTACTAATGACAGGCAACTTTTGAAGCACTAAACACAGACATCCTGCCACCTCTCTCTACTAATGTCCCAGCTGCAACACAGCATTCATTCTCTCTACTCACCCTGCTGCTCAGCTCATTCACTCACTGCAGGCTGAGTGTAGAGAGCAAGGAGACACATTCCCCATAGGACAGGAAGGGGGAGCGGTGCCACAGCCAGTGCAGGAAGTAGTACAGTCCCCTTCACTGCCTGCTGCTATTTTCCCAAATGTTGCCCAAACTATGAAAAGGTCCCAAGTGGTAGAACGCAGTGGCTGAGCACCACAGCGGCACCCTCAGCCATGGCTACACCTGGTGCTGTGAGTGCCTGCAGCCTTATGGTAGGTATGCCACTGCTTTACATGGTTGTATCTCTCCTATGTTATACATACCTAAATAACAATATTTCACTAATACACCTAACCATGCAAGCCAATGCTACAGAATGTTCTGTCTTTGTATCATGGGGGCTGCCATGGCACATAGCATGGCCTGCATCTGGCAATTTTTCTAACTCTTAATTTCTGCCTTTAATGTCTCTTAAAGGGGAACTGAAGAGAGAGGTATATGGAGGCTGTCGTGTTTATTTCCTTTTAATCAATACCAGTTGCCTGGCAGCCCTGCTGGTCTATTTCTCTGCAGTAGTATCTGATTAAAACCAGAAACAAGCATGCAGCTAGTCTTGTCAGATCAGACTTATAAGTCTGAACCACTGAAACACCTGATCTGCTGCATGCTTGTTCAGGGGCTATGGCTAATAGTATTAGAGGCAGAGGATCAGCAGGGTTGCCAGGCAACTGGTATTGTCTAAAAGGAAATAAACATGACAGCCTCCATATACCTCTCTCTTCAGTTCCCCTTTAAAGGACAACTGAAGTGAGAGGTATATGGAGGCTGACATATTTATTTCCTTTTAAGCCATACCAGTTGTCTGGCTGTCCTGCTGGTCCTCTGCCTCTAATACTTTTAGCCATAGACCCTGAACAAGCATACAGCAAAGCAGGTGTTTCTGGCATTATTGTCAAAAGCACCATGCCTGTTTTTGGTGTGATTCAGACACTACTGGAGCCAAATAGACCAGGCTTCCAGGCAACTAGTATTGCTTAAAATGAAATAAATATGGCAGATCCCATATACCACTCACTGTAGTTGTCCTTTAAATAACACTGTGTGTTTGTCTGTGGCATGCGGAACCCCATTCGTTTAAAGCGGACCTGAACTCAGAACTTGCTCTCTGCTCTAAAAGATACGCATAATAACCTTTAAAGAAAAAAACATTTCCTTGTTACAGCTGATACAAATCCTACAATAAATCTGCAGTGTGTCTTCCTGCTTTCATGGAAGCAGACATAAGCTTAATATCCTGTGTTTACAAATGAGCAGCTCTGCCTCGGCAGAGGAGATTCCCCAGCTGACAAGATCAAATTACACGGGTGATTATAAGTCACCGATAAGGGAAAATTAGACAGGCTAAACTCTCTAAATAGATACAGGGGGCATTTCTATGTTTTCATTCTGTCCTGTGCAAGAGTTCAGATCCACTTTAAGGTTGCTGCGCTGTGCTCATTATTTATATTGCTGTACTTTGTTAAGAGTGATAAGCATCTATATTGGCACAATTTACACAAAGGTAAAGATAACAGTTATTGCTTGTCTTCCTATATGCACGGAATTTATGTTGTGCTACTGATATTACTTTATGTAACATCCCCTTTAAAAGTGCACATGTGCTAGAAAAGCCATAGCTCAGCATATCCTATAATCCAGACCACCTGGCCATCTCTGGCATTCCGGGCCACACCCTATCATAACGCAGTGCAGAGCGGTGAAGTGCATCATAGCATTCAGGCTGAAAAGTATCTTCCCTACTCAGGTCTATGGGGGGACAGCTGGGACTTTCAGAAGAGAACAGCGGCCACAGAACAGCTGCTACTGAACTTATAAAAGGGATATTAGTGTTTTTCATTCACTATTTTTATGGAGTGACACGGACAGGGGCATGTAAGGGGCCTGGGATTTCTGAATACTATCTGAATCATTGCACCAGAAGGGGTATGCAGATCAGTTATTTTTATATCACTGGTTGCATATTTCAGGTGTGTCTTCTTACATGCTACAGAAGCCCAAAAAATCAACATGGCAATCAAAAAGGAATTGTTAACATACTACTTCAGTCACTTGACAGCCCATTCTTCAATTTATACGATAGTATGTTGCAATGCACAAAGCTTTATGCATAGTACCTGTACTTTCTGCAATAAATATATTACCTAGCTGATTGCATCCTGTAGCTCCCTACTGCCAGTAAAGTTGGAGTTGCTTCCTTAGAGGCCAATTCACCAGACCCCACCCACCTCCTGTCTCTGCTGATATTATTACTTTGTGGCCATGATTTAAGCCCAGCAGTCATCATCTCTCCTGTCTCTGCAATGTTTTACCCCACTCCTGTGGATTTAAGGGGAAAAAAAATCATTGCCCTGCCTGCAATAAGAAACGATTTCTCACTGTTGTATAATTTAACTCTATTATAAAGACACTGTTTAGGGTTTCAGAATGGTTAAATCAATTTATACACTGATCAGGGACAGGGAGATCTGCTAAACAGATGCAGTGATGCAGTGCTGGCCACAAAAAAAGTTAATTTCTCAGCAGCACAGGGAAGTTGTGGGCAGAGTCAGATCTGTGAATGGAAACGGCTTGTAGCTGTCTCCTCCCAGAAGATGTGGGTGAAGATGGAATACAGGGAGGAGTTTGGACATCTGCAAACATGACATGGAGCTACAAGATACAGCCATCCAGGCCTGGATTTACCTTAATGGCCTGGATTTACCTTACAAAAGCCTATAGGCACAGATGTCCTGGCACCCTAGACTTTGCCCTCCTTGAACCTACAAACCTCCACCAAACTACATCGCGAGTGTGCTGGCAGGTCCAACTGTCACTTCTCCCTTACTTCCCTCACCCTTTATAGGTAGCTATAGGTGCCCCTTAGCATTAGGTAGCCAGAGGTACCCTTAGTATTAAATAGCCAGTGGTGACATTGACTGAACTTCTGCATAGGGAAGGAGGAAGGGAGGCACTAGGAGAGGGGAGTGAGACGCCTTTCCACCATCAGGCGCCTGTAGGCACATGCCTACATTGCCTTATGGTAAATCCAGCCCTGCAGCCATCGCAGTACTTTAAAATATTTATAGTAAAAAAAAATACAGATGTGCAATGCAGAAAAGGTTTGTGAATTGCTAACCATTGCATATTTTCAGTCATACATATCTGAAACTGACTGTGTCCATGTTCCTCTCAATAAATGTTTCTTAATCACAACTTTGACTTTTTAAAACAGATTAAAAAGCAAAACCCATAATGCATCACTTAAGGAGAGTGAATAGAATATGCAAATCATTTATTTATGCATGTAAACAGTCAGGCAAACATCCATAGCCTTTGGTGTACAGCATAATTATATGCTATTCATTTTGTAGAGCCATATTGTAACGCTCGGTGAAGCACAGAGAGGTCTGATTACCGGTGATCTGCAGTATCACGGGAAATACAGACGTATACCAGATTATATGTGATCTGCAGTATCACCGATAATCCAATATACTAGTTAACCTCTGGTCACCTGAGTAGAGTGTTGTGATTGGTGAAACAGTAATATAGAGGACAAGCCTCAGTGCAGCAAGGAGCACTGCACAGATCCCTTCCGCAGGTCTGAGCTCTCCAAGACGGGAGGAGTCAGACTGACAGAGGGAAGGGAAGTCCGAAAGTGACACTCAGGCGGGAGTGTCACTAACAGGATGGGGAACCGCCTCCAATCGTGAGGTCGGTTCTCGAGGTCGGGCAAGCCAGGTCGTAAACAGACGGACAGATAAGTACAATATCAGTAGGCAAAGGCGGAGTCAAAGTACAGGCAGGGTTCGGCAACGGGGTGTCAGAAATATCGGGGTACAAAATCAGGAGGCAGAGGCGGAGTCAAAGTACAGGCAGGGTTCAGCAACGGGGTATCTGTAATGATCGCTGCTGCAGCAGGCATTGCTGGAAGTAGTAGTGCTGCAGCTCAGGTAGTTCTCATCTCTTTACATGCAAGCTGCATAGCTTTGTCTGCCTTTCCCTGCTGTCAGCTTGTGACTGATTATCATTCACCTGTGTGGGAATCTGCATGTCTGCTCCCATTGGATGACCTCAGTATAAAGATCTGCTTCCTGCAGTGTTTCCTTGGGTTTTCATAGCTTCAGTTTAAGCCTGTCTTGCTGTCGCTTCAGCCCTCGATCGTGTTTCTTGTTCTAAAGATACTTTGCTGGTCTTTGCATCATATATTGGTTCATTGCCAATATATATGCATACCAGCACGTTTATTATTTTCCTTGTATTTGTGTTACGTTGATACATCAGTGTCGCTGATGTATACGTACACGAACTGTTTATATCCTGTGTGCAGTTAGTCAGCTTTCCAGCACGTTTTGGTAGGTTGCGCGTACCGTGACCACCCGTGCTGAGGTAGTTACCCTGCTCCTGGTTCTGTTTGTGGATTGCGTTCATCTCTGCGAAGAGATAACGAATCCTTCTGAATCCTGTTCTGTTACCGTTTGTGGATTGCGTTCATCTCTGCGAGGAGATAACGAATCCTTCTGAATCCTGTCCTGTTACCGTTTGTGGATTGCGTTCATCTCTGCGAAGAGATAACGAATCCTTCTGAATCCTGTTCTGTTACTGTTTGTGGATTGCGTTCATCTCTGCGAAGAGATAACGAATCCTTCTGAATCCTGTTCTGTTACCGTTTGTGGATTGCGTTCATCTCTGCGAAGAGATAGCGAATCCTTCTGAGTCCTGTTCCCTGTATTACTCCAGTCCTAGTCAGCGTTCCTGCTTATGTCATATATCGGTTCATTGCCGATATATACATATGTTAGTCAGACGTTACAAATAGTTTCATTGATAGCTGTAATTGTAATACGCTAGGAAAACATACTTATTGTATATTTGTCTGTGTTACGTTCATCTATCTTGAACCTGCTATTTCCTGACTATCCTGTCCTGTCTTTGTGAGGCACGCCATCGCTGCAATCGCATTGGCTGCCTCATTCCAGTGTGTCTTGTTTTGGACGCTTGCTGTCGCAAGCGTTCATTCTGTCTACCTGTCCTGATCTCCTCAGTTCTGGTTTATGCGCTCAGCGCTACTTTGCGCTGAGACGTTATAGCGAAAGTATTGTTTGTGGCTGTCGGATCTGCACCGGCTCTGTGCGCCACAATCTCCTATTGGAGTCAGTCCTCCCCTCCACTATACTAGGGATAGCCTGTTTCCTTGTGCTAGTGTGTGTACCTCCTCCACGTCAGCTCATGCGTTGCATGCTGACTGTGGAGATTACACCACCAAGCCTTACAGTATCAGATATAGCGAGGTACAAGGTCAGAGTTCAGGAGGATAGTCGAGGCAGGCAAAGGTCATAACAGATAATCACAATCAAACTAGTACTTTAAGCTATCAACAGAATCTAGCTTAGTGTAGGATTACAGCTCCAGCTGGTCCCGGCACACTAACGGATCTAACTACGGATCTGGGTGCTCCCACATATGTGAACGCAACGCCAGACAAGGAGCAAGTGAACAGCCAGCAGTATATATACACATATACTTCTCCAGCTCCACCCCAAGCACTGGACCAATGGGGAGTGGAGCCAGAGTCAGCTGACCAGCCTGGTCATATCTACTTCCTGAGTGCGCGCGCGCGCGTCACTCTAAACTTTGAGGGACTATGAGTCCCAGCCCCAGCAGCCCCACTCTGCGGAGTCTCCGCAGCGGGGACATGCGCACCAACCGCCGCGTCCAACGCGGCGGTGACCCGGCGCTCAGCCTGCCTCTCCACGGGGACAGCCGCCTCATGCTGGGAGGAGGCGGCTGCCTCCCCGTGTGTGCGGCCACTGGACACGGAAAGATCCGCCGACCGCTGGCTCATGGCGGCGGCTCTTCCGCGTTTTCTCACAGTACCCCCCCCCCCCCCCCGAGGAGTGGACTCCGGACAGCTCCCTCCAGGTTTTCCAGGTTCCCAGGTACCCATTGCCTCTCCTCAATCCCGTACCCCTTCCAATGTACGAGATACTGTACCGAGTTCTGTACAGTACGTGAATCTATGATCTTTTCCACCTCATACTCAGGTTGGGCATCGACTAAGACAGGAGGAGGAGGAGTGGGACCCACCTGGACTGCGGGTTTGAGAAGTGATACGTGGAAAGACCTTACTCCGCGCATGCTGGTGGGAAGATCAACGGTATATGTGACATCGTTGATCTTCCTGGTAACTGGGAACGGACCCACGAACCTGGGACCAAGTTTATCAGAGGGTTGTTTTAGGGTCAGGTGACGGGTTGAGACCCAAACCAAATCTCCTGGTTGGAATTTCCACTCCAAAGAGCGTCTTTTGTCAGCCTGACCTTTCTGACTCTGGAATGCTTTCACAAGATTATTCTTGATGGTCCACCACATGTCCTTAAACGACCTTTGCCAGGCCTCCAAGGCTGGGAACGGAGTGGCCGCAACTAGTGTTGGGCGAACATCTAGATGTTCGGGTTCGGGCCGAACAGGCCGAACATGGCCGCGATGTTCGGGTGTTCGACCCGAACTCCGAACATAATGGAAGTCAATGGGGACCCGAACTTTTGTGCTTTGTAAAGCCTCCTTACATGCTACATACCCCAAATTTACAGGGTATGTGCACCTTGGGAGTGGGTACAAGAGGGAAAAAAATTTAGCAAAAAGAGCTTATAGTTTTTGAGAAAATTGATTGTAAAGTTTCAAAGGAAAAATTGTCTTTTAAATGCTGAAAATGTCATGTTTCTTTGCACAGGTAACATGGTTTTTACCGCCAGGCAGTCATAAATGTAATAAAGAGAAGAGGTTCCATAAACAGGGACCGGTAACGCTAACCCAGCAGCAGCAGCAGCACACGTGATGGAACAGGAGGAGGCGCAGGAGGAGAAGGCCACGCTTTTTGAGACACAACAACCCAGGCCTTGCATGAGGACAAGAAGCGTGCGGATAGCATGCTTTTTACCGCCATGCAGTCATAAATGTAATAAAGATAAGAGGTTCAATAAACAGGGACCGGTAACGCTAACCCAGCAGCAGCAGCAGCACACGTGATGGAACAGGAGGAGGCGCAGGAGGAGAAGGCCACGCTTTTTGAGACACAACAACCCAGGCCTTGCATGAGGACAAGAAGCGTGCGGATATAGCAGCAATGCTTTTTGCCGCCATGCAGTCATAAATGTAATAAAGAGAAGAGGCTCAATAAACAGGGACCGGTAACGCTAACCCAGCAGCAGCAGCAGCACAGAGCACACGTGACGGAACAGGAGGAGGCGCAGGAGGAGAAGGCCACGCTTTGAGACACAACAACCCAGGCCTTGCATGAGGACAAGAAGCGTGCAGATAGCATGCTTTTTACCGCCATGCAGTCATAAATGTAATAAAGATAAGAGGTTCAATAAACAGGGACCGGTAACGCTAACCCAGCAGCAGCAGCAGCAGCACAGAGCACACATGATGGAACAGGAGGAGGCGCAGGAGGAGAAGGCTACGCTTTGAGACACAACAACCCAGGCCTTGCATGAGGACAAGAAGCGTGCGGATATAGCAATGCTTTTTGCCGCCATGCAGTCATAAATGTAATACAGATGAGAGGTTCAATAAACAGGGACCGGTAACGCTAACCCAGCAGCAGCAGCAGCACAGAGCACACGTGATGGAACAGGAGGAGGCGCAGGAGGAGAAGGCCACGCTTTTTGAGACGCAACCCAGGCCTTGCATGAGGACAAAAAGCGTGCGGATATAGCAATGCTTTTTGCCGCCATGCAGTCATAAATGTAATACAGATGAGAGGTTCAATAAACAGGGACCGGTAACGCTAACCCAGCAGCAGCAGCAGCACAGAGCACACGTGATGGAACAGGAGGAGGCGCAGGAGGAGAAGGCCACGCTTTTTGAGACGCAACCCAGGCCTTGCATGAGGACAAAAAGCGTGCGGATATAGCAATGCTTTTTGCCGCCATGCAGTCATAAATGTAATACAGATGAGAGGTTCCATAAACAGGGACCGGAAACGCTAACCCAGCAGCAGCAGCACACGTGATGGAACAGGAGCAGGCGCAGGAGGAGAAGGCCATGCTTTTTGAGACACAACAACCCAGGCCTTGCATGAGGACAAAAAGCGTGCGGATATAGCAGCAATGCTTTTTGCCGCCATGCAGTCATAAATGTAATACAGATGAGAGGTTCAATAAACAGGGACCGGAAACGCTAAACCATCCCAGATGTTCATTGGTCATGTTACTTGGTTGGGGTCCTGGAGTGTTGCGTAGTCATTTCCAATCCAGGATTGATTCATTTTAATTTGAGTCAGACGGTCTGCATTTTCTGTGGAGAGGCGGATACGTGAACCTTGCAGGCAACGGCATTCTTCAAGCTTCGGGTTATTTTGCTGACCACGTGCTCATGCAACTCAGGCACTGCAGAGCGCGCAAAGTGGTAGCGGCTGGGAACCACGTAACGTGGGATGGCCACTGACATCATGCCCTTGAAGCTGTTTGTCTCCACCACTCGATATGGCAGCATTTCGCAGGCCAGAAGCTTGGCTATGCTGGCTCTTACTGCCACGGCCCGGGGGTCATTTGCTGGCAATTTCCTCTTGCGCTCAAACATCTCCGAGACAGACAACTGAACCGTAGGGCTGCACAACGAAGGGCTGTTGGTTGTTGTGTTTGATGAACACTGGGAGACCTCAAGAGCACTACTCCGGAAAGTGACAGTGTCAGCGTCATCTGATTTTTTGGAATGTTTTGAACCACGCAATGGCTGGGCTACTGCTGCTGCTGAGGCGGGTCTGGTGGTGAGTCTGGTGAACCCAAGGGAGGCAGTGTTGCTGGTGGTACCCTGTCCTGCCGCGTTTGCCCACAGAGTGGGATGTTTGGATAGCATGTGGCGGCTCATGCTGGTGGTGGAGAGGTTGTTAATACTTTTCCCCCTGCTCAGGCGGGTCTTGCACACCTTGCAAATCGCCATGGTAACATCCTCAGTGCAGTCTTCAAAGAAAGCCCAGAATTTGGAGCACCTGCCTTGCTGGCGATTTCTGTTTGCGCCTCTTTTGCCTCTCACTTGAACTTCCACGCTTGTGGTGCCTGAAATTGCGCGCCGCCTACCTTGTGGCACAAGGCGAACTCGTGCAGCAGTGGGTTCTTCAACAGACTCATCTGTGCTGCTGCTACGACGGCGATGTTCTCGTTCACAAACAAAATCTGGGTCTATGTCCACATTGTCCATACCCTCCTCTTCCATCTCCTCAAACTCGTCATATGTCATTGTGGGGGGCCGCCGCCGTGGAGTACAGCTCCCCAGCACAACCGTCAGGGGAAACACCTCTTCCCTTGCCCCTCCCTCTTTCACCGGATTTCTTCCTCATTTCACTTATCCTTACAGTACACGCTGACTGGCAGCAGTACAGTGGCAGTACAGAAATGCTATACAGTGGTGGGTGAGCGGTGTACCACTATTGCCAGCAGCGACACAGAGCACAATGCTATACAGTGGCGGGTGAGCGGTGTACTACTGTTCCCAGCAGACAAAGAGTGGCAGTAAACACAATGCTATATAGTGTGGCTGAGCCGTGTACACAGAGTGGCAGTAAACACAATGCTATATAGTCTGCTATATAGTCACCCCGAACGGGGTGATGTTCTGCAGCACCCGAACAGTGGCGAACACTGTTCGCCCAACACTACTGGGAACGCAGATTTTAGTACCTAAACACACGATACAACATGTTTTCCGGGGTCGGACTCTGAGGCACATACAGATGGTCCCGATCATCATCCTCATCATACAACTCTTCTCCTGAGTCTGACCCACCCACCACCTCTGCCACCCCAACATCCCCAGACACAGTCACAGACCCCTCATCGTCCTCAACATTAACTTGGGATGCTGGCCTGAGCCCGACCTCCTCCTCCACATCAGGCCCCATCATCCCCTCAATGGCAGCCCTCATTAATCGCTCTGGCGCCGGACCGATGGACACAACGTTCTCCTCCGGGGAGGGCTGCTGCTGACCACTGGCTGCTGGGGTGGATGTTATAGCTTGCGTGGGGCGTTGGCTGTTGCTGTTGTTGGGAGTGCTGCTCACAGCGGAGGTCTCTGAGGAACTCATGGTGAGCTCATATAGTGGTTGACGGTGAGTGGAGTATTACTGATCCCAGCAATATACACACTGACTGGCAGAGTACGCAATGCTATATAGTCTGGCTGAGCCGTGTACACAGAGTGGCAGTGAACAATGCTATATAGTCTGGCTGAGCGGTGTACACAGAGTGGCAGTACACACAATGCTATATAGTCTGGCTGAGCCATGTACACAGAGTGGCAGTAAACAATGGTATATAGTCTGGCTGAGCGGTGTACACAGAGTGTCAGTAAACAATGGTATATAGTCTGGCTGAGCGGTGTACACCGAGTGTCAGTAAACAATGGTATATAGTCTGGCTGAGCGGTGTACACAGAGTGTCAGTAAACAATGGTATATAGTCTGGCTGAGCGGTGTACACAGAGTGTCAGTAAACAATGGTATATAGTCTGGCTGAGCGGTGTACACAGAGTGTCAGTAAACAATGGTATATAGTCTGGCTGAGCGGTGTACACAGAGTGTCAGTAAACAATGGTATATAGTCTGGCTGAGCGGTGTACACAGAGTGTCAGTAAACAATGGTATATAGTCTGGCTGAGCGGTGTACACCGAGTGTCAGTAAACAATGGTATATAGTCTGGCTGAGCGGTGTACACAGAGTGTCAGTAAACAATGGTATATAGTCTGGCTGAGCGGTGTACACAGAGTGTCAGTAAACAATGGTATATAGTCTGGCTGAGCGGTGTACACAGAGTGTCAGTAAACAATGGTATATAGTCTGGCTGAGCGGTGTACACAGAGTGTCAGTAAACAATGGTATATAGTCTGGCTGAGCGGTGTACACAGAGTGTCAGTAAACAATGGTATATAGTCTGGCTGAGCGGTGTACACAGAGTGGCAGTACACACAATGCTATATAGTCTGGCTGAGCGGTGTACACAGAGTGGCAGTACACACAATGCTATAGAGTCTGGCTGAGCGGTGTACACAGAGTGGCAGTACACACAATGCTATGTAGTCTGGCTGAGCGGTGTACACAGAGTGGCAGTAAACACAATGCTATATATAGCGTGGCTGAGCGAGGTGCACAGTGGCAGTACACACAATGCTATATAGTCAGGCTGAGCCGTGTACACAGAGTGGCAGTACACACAATGCTATATAGTGTGGCTGAGCGAGCGGTGTACTACTATTCCCAGCAGACACAGAACAGTAAACACAATGCTATATAGTGTGGGTGAGCGAGCGGTGTACCACTATTCCCAGCAGACACAGAACAGTAAACAGAATGCTATATAGTGTGGCTGAACGAGCGGTGTACCACTATTCCCAGCAGACACAGAACAGTAAACAGAATGCTATATAGTGTGGCTGAGCGAGCGGTGTACCACTATTCCCAGCAGACACAGAACAGTGAACAGAATGCTATATAGTGTGGCTGAGCGAGCGGTGTACTACTATTCCCAGCAGACACAGAACAGTAAACAGAATGCTATATAGTGTGGCTGAGCGAGGTACACAGAGTGGCAGTAAACAGAATGCTATATAGTGTGGCTGAGCGAGCGGTGTACTACTGTTCCCAGCAGCGACACACAATGACTGGGGGGGACCCTGGCTAGCGTGGCTGGAGAGCGAACTACCCTGCCTGCCTACCCAAAGCTAAACCCACAGAGAAATGGCGGAGATATGACGTGGTTCGGGTATTTATTTACCCGAACCACGTGACCGTTCGGCCAATCAGAGCGCGTTCGGGCCCGAACCACGTGACCCGTTCGGCCAATCACAGCGCTAGCCGAACGTTCGGGGAACGTTCGGCCATGCGCTCTTAGTTCGGCCATGTGGCCGAACGGTTTGGCCGAGCACCGTCAGGTGTTCGGCCGAACTCGAACATCACCCGAACAGGGTGATGTTCTGCAGAACCCGAACAGTGGCGAACACTGTTCGCCCATCACTAGCCGCAACTGACAATGGGGAGAATTTAGGCAGTTTCCCTGTCACAATCTGAAATGGACAGAAACCTGAGGATGAACTCTTTAAGTTATTGTGGGCAAATTCTGCATACGGTAAATATTTAACCCAATCACTCTGTGCCTCGGCAACGTAGCATCTCAGAAATTGTTCTAACGACTGGTTGACCCTCTCCGTCTGGCCATTTGTCTGTGGGTGGTACCCTGAGGAAAATGACAATTTCATGCCCATTTGGTGACAGAATGCCCTCCAAAATTTCGAAACAAACTGGACTCCCCGATCGGAAACTATGTCTTCTGGAATGCCATGCAGTCTGAAGACATGGGTGATAAATAAATCGGCCAGTTCCTGGGCCGAGGGGAGTCCTTTCAGAGGCACGAAGTGGGCCATCTTACTAAAACGGTCAACCACCACCCAAATAACTGACATGCCTTCAGATCTCGGAAGCTCTCCCACGAAATCCATGGACAAGTGGGTCCATGGTTCACTCGGGGTGGGCAAAGGCTGCAAAGTACCCACAGATGCCAGCCGGGAGGGCTTGCTTTTCGCGCACACCGCACATTCCCTGACAAACTCTTTGCAGTCCGCGGCTAGCGAAGGCCACCATGCACATCTGGCCACGAGATCTTGTGTTCTAGACGCTCCAGGATGTCCCGCGTTCTTATGAGAGTGAATCATCTCCAAGATCTGGAGACGGAATGGTAACGGAACAAATAATACCCCGTCTGGCTTCCCTTCCGGGACATCCTGCTGAAAAGGACTCAAGGTCTCTTTCCAGTCCTCCCAAGTCTCGGTGGCGGCTAACACCACACTTCGTGGGACAATGGTCTCGGGAACAGAGGGCTGTGCTGTCTCCGGCTCAAAACACCTAGAGAGTGCGTCTGTCTTGGTATTCTTACTACCTGGCGTATACGTGATCAAAAATGTAAATCTTGAGAAAAATAGCGACCATCGAGCCTGCCTTGGACTTAACCTTTTAGCCCCCTCGATGTATTCCAGGTTTTTGTGGTCGGTATAAACCGTGATAGTGTGCTCAGCCCCCTCTAGCCAATGACGCCACTCTTCGAAGGCCAATTTGATGGCCAGGAGCTCCCTGTTGCCTATGTCGTAGTTTCTCTCTGCCGGAGAGAACCTTCTGGAGAAATAGGCACACGGGTGCAGTCTACCCTGAAGACCAGAACGCTGGGACAGCACAGCCCCCACCCCGATCTCTGAGGCGTCTTCCTCAACAATAAACGGAAAAGAAGTGTCCACGTGCCTGAGTATCGGTTATCGGTGCTGAGCAGAACAACCCCTTTAATTTAGAAAAAGCCTGTAAGGCCTCGGGAGACCACTGAGTGGTGTCGGCCCCTTTTTTAGTAAGGCTAGTGAGAGGGGCGACTACTGTGGAGTACCCTTTAATAAACCTTCTATAGTAGTTCGCAAACCCCAAGAACCGTTGCAATGATTTTAACCCCACCGGCTGCGGCCATTCCAGGACCGCGGAGACCTTGGCAGGGTCCATAGACAAACCTGAGGTGGAGATTATATACCCCAGAAAGGCAACCGACGTGACCTCAAAAATACATTTCTCGAGTTTGGCGTATAACAGATTCTGCCTCAGTTTGTCTAGTACCATCCTGACATGGGTTCTGTGTTCCGGGAGGTTGTTAGAGAAAATGAGAATGTCGTCTAGATAGACTAAAACGAACTTTCCCAACACCTCCCGAAAAACCTCATTAATGAGTTCCTGGAAGACGGCCGGGGCATTACATAAACCGAATGGCATCACCCTATACTCGTAGTGCCCATCAGGGGTATTGAAGGCCGTCTTCCATTCATCGCCCTTCCTTATACGCACCAGGTTGTATGCCCCCCGTAAATCCAGCTTAGAAAATATTCTAGCCTCAGTGACCTGTGTGAACAAATCGTCTATGAGTGGTAACGGGTAGCGATTCTTCACTGTGATTTTATTGAGGCCACGATAATCGATGCAAGGCCGTAAACCCCCGTCTTTCTTTTTAACAAAAAAGAAGCCTGCCCCAGCGGGCGACCGGGACGGCCTGATGAAGCCCTTTGCCAAGTTCTCACGGATGTACTCCTGCATGGCGAGTTTCTCGGGGCCAGATAAGTTATATAAATGGCCTCGAGGAGGCATACAACCGGAACGAAGGTCAATGGGACAGTCAAATGGCCGATGCGGGGGTAATTTATCCGCGGCCTTGGGACAAAACACATCGGGATAATCAGAGTATTGTTCCGGTATACCCTCCACCTGTACCTTAGTTAGACCTAATGTCAGTCTCCCCAAACATTGCTGGAAACAAAACAATGAGGTGACCATGCTGTCAACTGTCCTGTGGCCCAGTCTATCTGCGGGGAATGAACCTGCAACCAAGGCATGCCTAGGATAATAGTGGAGGTGGACATGTGTAAAACAAAAAATTGTAACTGCTTCCCGTGCAATACCCCTATGGTGAGCTTCACCAGCGGAGTCTGTGACAGGGGACGATTCCGCTGCAAAGGGGAGTCGTCAACTGCCGTGACCTGAATGGAGGGTCTCACGGGAGTGAGTGGTAGACCCAACTCCTGAGCAAACTCAAAATTCATAAAGTTAGCCGCTGAGCCGGAGTCAATAAAAGCTTCAGTGGCGACAGACTTATCATCCCATGTAACCGTACAAGGGAGAAGTAATTTTTTCTCTTTAAGGGGTGAGGTTTGTGTGCCTAGGGTGTCACCCCCCACTACTCCTAGGCAGACCCGTTTCCCGCCCTGTTGGGGCAGTTTCGCACCCTATGTCCTGCTTCTGCACAGTATAGGCACAGTTGTTCCGTCATCCTCCGCCTTCGCTCCACCTGGGTCAGTTTTGATCGACCAATTTGCATCGGCTCTGGTGGAGGCAAGGCCGGAAAGGGTGAGACAGGCGGAGATGCTGTTACAGAGGATGCAGCAACCGGTGCCGCGTACGAAGTCACCCTGACACGGTGACTGCCCCTGGCCTGTCTCTGATGGCGTAGCCTGCGATCTACTCGAATGGCCGATGATATGGCCTCATCAACTGTCTTGGGCTCGGGTACGGTTAACATTAAGTCGGAAACCTCCTCCGTCAACCCAGACAAAAAATAATCCATTAGGGCGAAGTTATCAAATCTAGAGGTGACTGACCACCTACGGAACTCCGCCGCATAATCCTCGACCGAACCTCTGCCTTGCCGCAAAAGTTTGAGCTTCCGCTCTGAGGACGTAGCAAGGTCAGGGTCGTCGTAGATTATGGCCATGGCCTTAAAGAATTCCTCTACCGAGGTCAGAGCGGTATCGGTAGGAGGCAGGTTATATGCCCAGGACTGGGAGTCCCCAGTCAACAAAGTCTTAATGAAGATGACCCGTTGGGTCTCAGTCCCCGAGGATCGGGGTCTTAACTCGAAATACGACAACACTCTACTCCTGAAATTCCGGAAGTCAGACTAGTGGCCGGAAAATTTATCAGGTACAGGCATACGTATGTCCTCACTATGAGGGGATCGCACTGAATCGACTGACGTCTGGAGGGTTTTCACAGAGCCTGATAGAGCATCGATTAAGGCTTTGTGCTGGCCCAGTGCTTGATGAATGTTATCCACCGAAGTGGCAAGCACAGTCAGAGGATCAGCGCGTGATTCCATCGGTTTTGTGGTCTGGCGTTCTGTAACGCTCGGTGAAGCACAGAGAGGTCTGATTACCGGTGATCTGCAGTATCACGGGAAATACAGACGTATACCAGATTATATGTGATCTGCAGTATCACCGATAATCCAATATACTAGCTAACCTCTGGTCACCTGAGTAGAGTGTTGTGATTGGTGCAACAGTAATATAGAGGACAAGCCTCAGTGCAGCAAGGATCACTGCACAGATCCCTTCCGCAGGTCTGAGCTCTCCAAGACGGGAGGAGTCAGACTGACAGAGGGAAGGGAAGTCCGAAAGTGACACAGGACGGGGAACCGCCTCCAATCGTGAGGTCGGTTCTCGAGGTCGGGCAAGCCAGGTCGTAAACAGACGGACAGATAAGTACAATATCAGTAGGCAAAGGCGGAGTCAAAGTACAGGCAGGGTTCGGCAACGGGGTGTCAGAAATATCGGGGTACAAAATCAGGAGGCAGAGGCGGAGTCAAAGTACAGGCAGGGTTCAGCAACGGGGTATCAGATATAGCGAGGTACAAGGTCAGAGTTCAGGAGGATAGTCGAGGCAGGCAAAGGTCATAACAGATAATCCCAATCAAACTAGTACTTTAAGCTATCAACAGAATCTAGCTTAGTGTAGGATTACAGCTCCAGCTGGTCCCGGCACATTAACGGATCTAACTACGGATCTGGGTGCTCCCACATATGTGAACGCAACGCCAGACAAGGAGCAAGTGAACAGCCAGCAGTATATATACACATATACTTCTCCAGCTCCACCCCAAGCACTGGACCAATGGGGAGTGGAGCCAGAGTCAGCTGACCAGCTTGGTCAGCTGACTCATCTTGACAGGCATATCTACTTCCTGAGTGCGCGCGCGCGCGTCACTCTAAACTTTGAGGGACTACGAGTCCCAGCCCCAGCAGCCCCGCTCTGCGGAGTCTCCGCAGCGGGGACATGCGCGCCGACCGCCGCGTCCAACGCGGCGGTGACCCGGCGCTCAGCCTACCTCTCCACGGGGACAGCCGCCTCATGCTGGGAGGAGGCGGCTGCCTCCCCGTGTGTGCGGCCACGGGACGCGGAAAGAGCCGCCGACCGCTGGCTCATGGCGGCGGCTCTTCCGCGTTTTCTCACACATATAATCCAACTTGCAGTGTTTCAGGCTGCCTTGGCTATTCCTAGTGCAGGGTATGGATTGGATTTGGCTCTCTTAGTTGGACTTATAAAAGTGGTTGTATAGAGTACCCAGCAGAGTTATGAAGAACAAGAACTCCTAGAATTTTTAGTAGTGGGCCTAAAGTAACCACAGATTTTTTGAAATGCACATTTCCCTTACTAAGTTTGAGAACCTTGCAAAACTAAAAAAAATGTGACTAGGTACAGCTCTGTTAATGAAAGAGAGATCAACCAGGACCTCATGTTGATGTATTCTTTTGATGTGGTCATGTGGATGTGTGTGTTGGAATGTAGGCACGTGACAGCCTTTACTCATAATACTGAAGTTGGGAAGCTAGTATACCTGTCACTTTTCCCAGATGCTACAGTCACACAGCTGAAACATGGAGTAAAAAAGAAAAAATTGTAATAGGAAACCAGTCATTTCAGTGTCACCCCCCTCTCATTTTCCAATCATGTGACCAACAAAAAGTTTGCATCTGTGAACTTAAAACCAGGAACCCTGTAATTAGCAATACTCAAGTTGGTGGGGAAGAGTGGTATAGTGTTGATTATAAGCCTGGTTTTAATGAATTGATTTTTACATAGTTTTAATTAAAAAGAGAACTAAACCAGGAGGTTGCCATTGCTGCTCCACTTCTGATCATGCAAGTTCACTAGGTTTCATGGTAATCCTCTGCATTTAGGTATTTCTGTGAAACTGAAAGACCTTGTAGTATGTGAGGTTCAGGGGTTCAGACTCCCCTGATGTACAGATCAGCATGACAGCCAGGCAAGTGGCATTGCCATTTTCCTTTTTCATGATGATTGACATATTCCTTGAGGAATTCATAACTAGTCGTATGTATTTTTTACTGTCCAGAGGAGTAGAGGACATGACAGCCTTTTACTGGGAACATCTCAGTTCAGAACTACATGATGAACAGCCAGCCAGGCTAGAGCATGGCACACACTTTCAATGTCGATTGGCCAATATTTGCCATCTCCATGTAGTACAAGGGCCAACAGATTTTGAATACTATGAGCAGATTGTAAAATTGAAGATGTGTACCAGGCTCAAAGAGAACCTGAACCCGGTACAATTATTTAAAATAAACACATGATGTACCTGCAAATAATTACTACGTACAGTACTTGCCATGCTGTCAGTTCCTCTCAGAAGCTCACCATTTTCTTCTAACAATGATTTATTTAAGTTCTGACAGGAACTGAAATATATTTGTTTTTTTCAGTTAGATATTAGTTGCTGTCACTTACAACTGTAAGGACAACTGATGTGCAAGGTAATGTCCATGTTTCCCTATGGCTCAAAGGGTCGATATTACAGTTTAACAGTGTGCTGACCAGGGAACTGTTACGGGGTCATTTCCTTTTTTAAAATGAAGGATGGAGAATTCCATTGATCACAGTGGATAAACAGGACGTGGGAGGGTAGAAAGAGATTGATGAGCATACTACGCAGGGGGTAAATATGATGTGTGGATGTTTATTTTGACTTCTCAGTTTATTTTGACTTTTCAGTTCAGGTTTGCTTTAAGAATCTCCTGTGTAAAACTGTTAATTTTGTAAGTACAGAAAACTAGTGGTTCACATTGAAATAAATCGTACTGATGCTAAGACCAGTGCTAGGAGTGCAAAGAAAACTGGAGTAAATTTAGAGCGACCAGAGCAACTAGTTGCACAGCTTCAACCCAGTTTTCTAAAGGAGACCATACATGATACAATAAAACGATTTGCTTTTGCCCCAATTTCAGAAAACAATGGGTTGAATGGGATAATCTAATGTTTTGTTTTTTTTCTCTTTCCAGTGAGAATTCTGATTGAATTTCCCATTTTTTTCAGTTATAGTCGATTGGAAGTGACTGATTTTTCTGATTACATTTTATGGAAATTAAATGGTGTAGGATAGATTGTCCATTTCTTGATATAATAGACCCAAGGATTTGTTTCAGATTTTTTATTTTTATTTTTCTTGCTCCAATTGGGGCTACATTCGCAGTGGGAGGTTGGGTTGTAATGCAACGTTAAAGTCGCAACGCAAAAAAAAGTGGTAACGCACATTAACGCTGCGTTACCGTCCCATACAGTAGGTACAGTAGAGCATACAGGCAATTAAAAGTATGTTTTCCTGTACCTGGTAACGTGTGCATTTAGAGATAACGCACTGCAGCAATGCTTTACCGTTACAATGCGACACTAACGTCACACTGTGAATAAGCCTTGAGGATAAATTGAGCATGTGTGTGATACATTGCAGATAAAAGGAAATCCACTCTGGGCTTGACCCTAAATGCGGGAAATATACTGTATCTCCAAATGGCTGTTTCATATATGCTGTATGTTTGCATTACTTACAAAATGAAAATTGTTTGGAGATATATTTCCCGCATTTAAGGGTCAAGCCTGGAGTGGATTTCCTTTTATCTACATGTGACTGTTTCTGGGGGTGTGATGAACCTCTTACCACTGTTCTGTGACTCCCCGCTAAACAAGGTGTGCACCAGAGGCCCGCAGACTACCTATTCTGTCGGATACATTGGTCAGATTTTTCATATTTTACAACCAATCACAAAAATTTATTGTAATTCTTAAATAGAAAAGAAATATAAAAGATTGTATTGTGTGTAGTTACCTTAAGGCTGAGTTTCCATTTGTACGATCCCGGCAGATTCCCTGCATACAAGTTTAAATGAGGGATTACAGCCTATTGAAATCAATAGGCTGCAAAGAAATAAAAGTTTGTACACTTACACCATCTGAACGACCAACAGAACTGGCCCTTATGAGTGATATGAGTGAACACTCTTTGGTGCACTGACAGTGGCATGCAGATCCTTCCCCTGCATGCTCAGCCACAAATGAAACCAGAAGTGATAATTTCAAGCGGAAGAACTGGAGGCGGCACTGCAGCGCTATGTGCTGTATTGCAAAACCTTGTATTTCACGTCAAAGGTGCATCCAACAAGGAAAACGAAGTGTGTCCAACATAGTGGGGTGCAAGCAAGGTGGGTGCCTGGTGAAGAGCGGAGCAGCTAATAGCTGTTTCACGTCAGCAGGATGTTGCTCTCACCCCACTATGTTGGACACACTTTGTTTTCCTTGTTGGATGCACCACTGACACGTAATAAAAGGTTTTGCAATACAGTACATGATCCTTATTAATTAGTAGTTATATATGGCCAACATCTTCCACAGCGTTGTGCAGAGTATATTGTCTTGTTTATTAACTGTCCCTCAGAGGGGTTCACAATCTAATCCAGGCTTTCTCAACCAGGGTTCCCTCGCAGGCACATGCAGAGGGGGGAGGCTCTGGGTGCCAAAGCAACCCCACCCTTTTAAAATACCCATTAAAATGCCCCTTTGGCTGTGAAAAAATAAGCCATGCCCTGGCCATGACGAGCTCCGCCCACCGCATGCTGGAAGCCCCGTCCACCACCTGCAGAAAGCTCCTCCCCATCTCGGACACTTTGGAGTAAAGAGGTCCCATACAGGATTTCTAGTGTAACCATCCCTGCAGCTGTGTGGGAGAAGGTAAGATGGTGTCTCCCTGACAGCAGTGACCTCTCCCCTCCCCCAGCATTCACAGTGACCTCTCCCTTAACCCTGCACCCACAGTGACCTCTCCCTTCACTTAGGACCCATACTGACTTCTCCCTTCCCAGCATTACCACTGCAGTGATCCTGCCTCTCCCAGCACCCACACTGACTTCTTTCTCCCCCAATGGCATCCTTGTTGTCCCCTGCAGCACCCACAGTGACCTCCCTCAGCAACTAAACTGACCTCTCCCTCCCCCAGCACCCTCAGTGACCTCTCCCTCCCCCAGCACCCCAATTACTTCCCCTTCCTGGAGGACCCACACTGACCTCTACTGATCTCTACTTCTCCCAACATCCACTCACATCCCTTTCCCCCATAGTTGGCACCCAGTACAACATGACACCAAGCACCTGCACCCAGGCCTAACATTGCACCCAGTACTCACACCTGCATACAGTCTCCACATGGCACCCATCTGCACCAAGCACCCACTTAACCAGTACCCGCACCCAAAGTACCTGCATTTAAAACCTACGTGACACCCAGCGCCCACCCATAGCCAGCACCTAGTACAAGCATGGCACCAAGTATTCGCACCCATGTCACACCCAGTCCCTTCACCCAGCACCCATATAACATCCGGACACGCACCCAGATCTCACATGGCACTAAGTACTTGCAATAAACACCCACATGACACTTGATACCCACCCATAACCAGAACCCACATGACACCCTGTACCCACACCCAGAACCCACATGGCACCCAGCATCTGCATTCAGCACTCACATGACAACTAGTACCCCCTAGCCAGAAACAAGGAGGGGGGGGGGGGGGGGAATGTGCGGCCACTGGTGACAGACAGGTCCTACTGAATCCACACCATTGAATGCAGCCAGAGCTTCTGTGACTGAATGTATGTGTCAAGCGGAGGGGCTCAGGGGGATGGTTTGAGACAGTTTGAGAGCTGGAGGGTGAAGGTCACATGTCACTGCAGGGCAAGGGGGCTGGGGGGTGAAGGTCCCCCGCCACTTGTAGGTGCTACTGTGCATTATTTTTTTTTGGGGGGGGGGAACTTTTTTTTAAAATTTGAGCACCCCCCCACTTAAGGACCCTCTGCATGGCCCTGGTTCCCTGGAACCCCAGGGTTCCTTGAGTACTATGCAGAGGTTCCTTGGCATTGTTCCCCATCGTGAGTGTTGGGGGGCGGTATGATAGAGAGCACACTATAATAGGGGGTACTGTAAAAAGAAGCACTACATTGGTGGCCAGAATACTAATGAACACACTAATAAAAAAACACTAGAATACGACATTATAATACAGGGTACTGTAAAACAGCCACACTAGCTTTTAAAGACCATGCCACCTGCAAAATAAATTCAGGGGTTCCTTAAGATCCAAATATTACTTGCATGGGGTTCCTTGAGGTCCCAAAAAATTGTACAGGGTTCCTCCAGGGTAAAAAGGTTGAGAAAGGCTGATCTAATCCCTACCATAGTCATATGTCTATGTATGTATTGTAGTCTAGATTAGGGCCATTTTTAGTGGGAAGCCAATTAAGTTATCTGTATGTTTGGGATGTGAAATCGGAGTGCCCAGAGGAAACCCACACAGACATGGGAAGAACATACAAACTCCTTGTAGATGTTGCTGGGATTTGGAACCAGGGGTCCAGTAATACAAGGCTAGAGTGCTAACCCCTATGCCACCATGCTGAAGTCCTACCTCCAGTACTTCCTCCTGGAGAAATGAATAGGCTGCTTCTGAATGCAAGTGCAGGGGAAAAAATGCCTGTAGCATTTTTACAGGGCATTGCATCAGAATCCCCACAGCAGTACTGTATTTGGATGCGATTTCGCATCAGCACTTTGATTCAGATACGGACGCAGCACCCTAGTGAAAACAGCCTTACAAGACTTTTTGATATTGTACTATGCATATATTAAAATCTTAATGTGTGCTCAGTAATAGTTTATGATGGCACTAGTGGTGCCAGGCAATATGCTTGTCTTTAATATAATTGTATTTCCTAAAATGTAGTAGTAAGGATGTTTACATACAGTACATGCATATAATGCAAGGAAAAGAAACAAAAAGAAACCACACTCATAACATTTCACTCTATCTACTAAGCATTTCCAATTCTCTAAAGAAATATTGAGTAGTAATTCAATATAAATAAGACATCTTTATATACACTCTGTCAAAATTATGCTTTTTAAGTTGCATATATGCATGTACAGATATACTGACTGATAACGTACATTACATTTTTTCCCAGTTTCTTTTTTTTTTACGTGTTTTATCATTTGTTTTTAAAAACATATTTGAAATCTCTGACATGCCCCTGTGTGGCTGCCGGCCAGAGGAGCTGTCTCTGTGTTTGTCAGTGCATGTGTGAAAGGTGTGTGTGAAAGTTCTGAAGGTTTGGATCGCCGAAAATTGTGCCTTTTCTGTATTTAAACTTTTAAGTAGGAGAAATTGTTTTACATTCTCTGAATACACTGTGATAGAGCCAAAAATAAGCTTTTACAAGCACAAACGCAATTGCAACTGCGCTTGCAAGTGAAAAAAGAGCCTTAGTTCCCAAAAGAGGGACTGTCCCTCTGAAAAAGAGACAGTTGAGAGCTATGGATGAACTTAACAGCTGTTGGTGTTAGTGGCTAGTGAGAGGGCTCCTGAACAAATACTTTGTGGATGATTAATTTAAAAACCGCTAATCCAGCAACCTACAGTTTATTCTAAAAAAAAAAAAAAAAGAAAACCTTTTCCACTTGCGGCGAATGCGAGTGAAACACGACCGCATCGGAAACAGATGCGGTGTAGATTCTACCTACTGCAGTCCCAAACCATTTGAGGTGCACTTTTTTCTTATCTCAAAAAGATAGGAGGCATGTCCCAGAGTGAAAATACATGAACTATTGACCATTTATATTTTCCTCTTACAGTAAAAAGCCCAGGTATCTGCTTAGGAAAGTGTTTTATGCCTAATACACACAGTACGATTTTCCGTGCGATAGATGGATCCGATTGAAAAAATCTGTCATGTCCGATATTGCTCCCGGTCGTTTCTGCGCTCAATGATGCAAGAAGTGAGCCAGAGTGGGATTTATGCATATTACCTAAGTACACGGTCCTAAAGAAACCGGAAATTACTAAGGCCGTGAGAATAAAGAGAATCTGTCAGTATTAAAGAAGATAAGTAAAAGAGGAGGAGTTGCATTGCGTCTTGTGATACTAAAAGTGTACTACAATAAGGAGTGAACTGACCTTTGACCAAGATACAGAGTCCACTTTCTTGGAGTACAAGTTTTGCAACAACTCTTAATTAGAGCTTATTCAGCCTAAAATTCAAAGGGCCATATGCAATTCACTTTTTCACCTGGGTTTTCTCCTAGGAGATAATTTTTCATGTTCAAACTAAAATAACTTTCCAGCACTTTTCAACTAAAAAAGCACCAAAAAGTAAATGAAAAAGTACTATCAAAATTATTTTGATCATTGTCTTGCTTTCTAATGGCTTAAAATGCATTTTATTAACAAATGTAAAAATATCACCCAGGAGAAAACTTAGGAGAAAAAGTGAATTGCATTTGGGCCAAGAGAGTTATATTGTGGGAGAGTAAGTTGGGTGGCATAGTTGGGTGCATTGGTAACTTTATATTTTATTTTGTTTACTTTTATTTCCCTAATCCTTTTTGATTGTTTGATTTCTATTTTATTTTGTTTGCTATTTTGGGAGGCCCCATCCAGAAAGGTGTGTTATGTGTAAAGTGGGTTTGTGGTAGATTATCAAGGGTAAAGAGAGATCTGTGAGCAAGGTGAATATCCTTTTTTGGATCAACCAAGGAACTGTGCAACTATACAGTACCATCTTAAGAACTGTCATGAGTTCCCCCAAGGTTTTGCTGCGCAATAAAGCTTGGACTTGGTTAGAATGGACTGAGAACTGTTTAGGAACTGAAATTGCTCAGTAGACCATCCCCTTCCCCAGCCCACGCCCCAACAGTGGTACTGTGATGTAAACATGCTATAAAGTGATTAAATTGTTGTACAAGAAGACCTTTGTAGCTCAAATTTCATATATAATTTGTATGTAACTTAACCTTTTTATACTGCAGCATTTACTGGTGCACCGGCTGTGAAGACTAGGAGATTGTGTATTTTGACCTGTGATGTGCAAGGGAGGTGTTTTGTGTTGTTGAAGTGTTACGGTTGATTGAAGCTACTGTGACCACTGTTAGATGAAATTATCAAAGATTTAATTGTGACCTGAGTCAGTATCTGGTGGATTCCTCTCAGCCGGAGCCCAGTGCTGACGGATAAATCGGGTTACACACGTGCTAACTGTTTAGCACGCCCGAGCTAACAGTTAGCACTGTTTTGTGAATCAAGCCCCATGTCACATGTCATCTCTGGTACATTTTAAGTTGTGTTCATGAGTCACACACTGAAACAGGCCTGCAGCCAGTGGAGCCAGTATTCAGGGGAACTATAATACCTGTTCTCACACTTTGTATAAACTGAGGGATGGAGATGCAAGGAGGCACTTCCTTTTACCACTCACAAAAGTCATAGATATCACACATTTTAAAAACAACCTACAGGCCATAAACATTGTATTTGTACATGTATTTAACCTTACAAGCAGATTTTTTTAATTATAGTTTTGCTTTAAGTATAACTAGGCCATAATAAATGAATTTGCAGTTCCTGTGAGAGGACTTGATACTCCATTACTCTGTAAATAGAATATTAGTTTGAAAGCCTAAATAAACTTTGGACCTCTTAGAAAACAAAGAAAACACCTCATGTGAAGTGATCCTTCTGAAGTTGGAAAATTACCACCCTGCCATATTTCAACAAGCTGTTTTGAAATATCAGGCTCAGAAGTGGCAACATGCAAAAATTTTAATTGATCTGGAGAACACTATGCATCCTGGCACACCACACCAAAGTCACAGCGTCTGTTCTGGGTAGTCATTGTTGCCAGCTTATCACGGCAGGTATGATTGTGCAGCAGAGAACAGCTAGGTGAAATTAGTTCATTTGCTCCTAGGAAACTATAACAATGCTTTACATACCATATATATCCATTAAAGGGAATTTGAAGTGAAAATAAAATTATGAAATAATGCATTGTATGTGTAGTACAGCTAAGATATAGACATTAGTAGCACAGAAACCAGTCACCTATTGTTTCCAGTACAGTAAGAAACTTCACTTGTTATCTATGCAAAAGTGCTTCCAATTTCAGGCTAAAATTGGTTGCATTAATCAGTCGGACATGCTGCAAGATGTAGGGCCGACTTGCTCGATCGTGTGCATGGCAGTAACTGCGAGTGATATCAGGCCGAGTGACGAACGGGGCGAGACCCCCAACGCTGTCCCCCCTAATGTGTAATGTACCCTCGGTGCCCAGTGCATTTATACATTACCTGTCCGTGGCCGCTGCTTGTCCTCCGCTGGCCCCGGACTCACTCCTCGCTCCATATATGCGCCCCACGTGGTTGCCGGAGTAACAGGGGGCATGTTTTTGACGCCACACACATGCCACATGGGGCGCATGTATGGAGCGTGTGCTGGGGGCCAGTCGAGGACATGCAGCGGAAAGGTAATGTATACAGCACTGAGTACTGGACACCGAGGAGGTCTTATCACACTTTGGGGAGGCAGCGGATGCGGCGCACAAAGCCGATTCTGGATCAAATTCAGCATGTCGGCAGCCAACAGATCTCTCTCTAATGAGATTCGATTAGAGAGATATTTGTCTCTTGGTCGAATCTGCCCATCTATAAGTATTAAGAGACAGGACGGCTTTTAAAGCCGGGACTGCGTATCTTTGGAACGGCCCCCCCAAGAGACATCCGAGGGAGGGACCAAAACCTCGCGATACGGTGGGCGGTAAACCTCAACCGCATCCTCCGGATACGGAGGAATCTGATTCTTCTATAGAACCTGTAAGTACAGTATCAGAGAGCTCTACATCAGCTGGAGAGGGTTCACGCAAACACGACACTAGGTCGGGGCGTGACCCTCTTAAATCCATTAAACAGAAAGAAAAAGACAAGAGACAAAAGAAAAACGGGTCATCATGCCAGGAAGCATCAGAGATTACAGTGACGACCGAAATAACACGGGGTCCAGTAGATTCGGCCCAGGCGTCGGCGGCCTCATCGGTGCCCACATTAGCTTCACCCTCTGCTTCATCTTCTTTTTTAGCCAATACTCATCCGGCGAGGTAATGGGCGGCTCTCGGCCAATTGGGCAACACCCAGCCCTAGATGGGATGCAGATCATTAACCTGACGGGGGAGGTGGTTCCTCAGTCACACCTGGCCTTGCTATCAAAAGGTTTGGGCTTTTGCCCCACTAATAATGCTGACATCTTTGAGACTGTGGTGGACCTGCACTTGTTTGGGCGCAGGGTCCTCCTACAGTCCTTGTTTGGGGATATACCCAAACAAACTAGATCAACTTTTAATGATGGCCCTTGGTCTGATGAGGATTTACTGACCCTTCAATCTTTACAAGAACTGGCAATTGAGACTGCACCCATAGATATGGATGATATGGGTGGTGCGTCTTTTGGTCCGGGTCCCCGTTATTATTTGCCTCAGCTGGATGATGTTGGCCTGCGCAATAAGTCTAAGAAGTTTCCTCCTTTCTCTTTGAGTCCAAATCTGAAAACTTTTGTCGACGTGGTTGAAAAAGACTTGGTCAAATTGAAAAATCAAAAAGCAACCACGGATAATCTAACTATTGAGGAAAGAAAAACTTTACAGGAGATGACTGAGGGCAACGGTAGATGGGTTATTAAACCCTCTGACAAGGGGGGAAACGTGGTCGTTATGGCAGTCGATTTGTACAGGAACATGTGTATGGATATTTTGAATAGACGGGATTGTTATAGGAGGGTTTCCGCGTCCATGGCCACCTCATGTCAACATAGACTTTTTTCGTTAATCGATGATGCTGCAATGAGATCAGTGATTGATGAGGACACGGTCAGATTTTTAAAAGTCGATAAACCAATTATACCGACGTTCTATGCCCTACCCAAGGTACACAAGAAATTGGATAAACCCCCGGGCCGTCCAATTGTGTCGGGATGTGGCTCGCTGACCGAAAAGATTAGTATATATATAGATCGTCACCTCCAATCACATGTGCAAGCACTTCCATCGTACGTTCGCGATACGTCACATTTGCTATGTATTCTAGAGGGATTACAATTACCCCCTGACACACTTTTGGTGGCCATGGACGTGGAGGCACTCTACTCAAGCATCCCCCATGATTTGGGCATTCGGGCTGTGGGGGTGTTCCTTAGTGAGCTAGGGATACAGTGTACAGCACACAGCGGATTCCTATTATCCCTACTTGAATTTTTGCTTACTAACAATATTTTTATTTTTGAGGGGTCCCACTACCTCCAGGTGCAGGGCGCGGCGATGGGGACCACTTGTGCCCCATCGTACGCTAATCTGTACCTGGGGGAGTGGGAGCGTGAACTTTTCTCTAGTGATGGTCTCTCGATGTACCTGTGCCACATTTTGGCGTGGCACAGGTACATCGATGACATCATCATCTTCTGGACGAGTGGTCAAAGTCTCCTGCATCAGTTTGTGGGAGCTTTGAATGTGAACTCCAGGAACCTGAGGTTCACTATGCAATATAGTCCTTTTTCAATCCCATTTCTGGACATCCTGATTTCATTGGGGGAGGGTGGTACTGTGTCCACTAGTCTATATAGAAAGGAGACAGCTACTAATTCTCTTTTAAGAGCGGATAGTTTCCACCCGTCCCATACAGTGAGGGGTATACCAACGGGTCAGTACCTTCGGGTAAGGCGGAATTGCTCAGATGATGGGACCTTTAGGACAGAGGCCAAAGCTTTGAAGAACAGATTTAAAGAGAGGGGTTACCCCGAGGGGATTTTGAGGCGGGCTTTCAAGAGGGCGGATGCGAGTGATCGTACATCCCTCCTTTCGAATAAACAACAGGGGACACGGGATGGTGGGGAAGCAGTGCGTTTTTGCACCAGATACTCTGCCCAACACCGACAAATCAGTCATATAATCAACAAACATTGGCATATTCTTACCAATGATACGAGGCTTAGTAGATTCGTTCCTGAAAGACCCCTTTTCTCGTTTCGACGATCACCCTCTCTTAGAGATAAGTTGGTCAGTAGCCATTTTGTAAATCCTTCAATAACATCTAAACATTGCAAACTAACGGGCACATACACATGTGGTGGTTGCACCATGTGTAGGTATGTGCGGGTGGGCCGGAGTGTCAGGCTACCGGATGGTAGGGATTGGACACTTGCTCATTACGTAAATTGTAATACCACGCTGGTAGTTTATCTGTTGTTATGCCCATGTGGCGCCTTTTATATAGGCAAAACCAAACGTGAGTTACGAGCAAGGATCTCTGACCATATAACCAATATAAGGAGCAAGAGTATGTCCAATCTCACCCCGGTGGCCAGGCACTTTAAAACCCTGCATGCTGGTAATCCAACTCAAATACGCTTTGTTGGTTTGGATCGCATCCATGCATCTCAACGTGGCGGGGACATGGACAGACTTTTGTTACAACGAGAATCTAGGTGGATTTTTGACCTGGAGGCGACAACACCTCCAGGATTGAATGAAAACACCAGCTACACCTCTTTCCTACCTGTTTGAGGTTCCCTGGCCCACCTTTTTAACGGTTCTCTGTGTCTGGTTCACCTGCGTTTTTCCCTGATTTGGGAGGTTGGTCCTTTCTGTGTGCATTGCTGCTAGCCGTTCAATTAAGATGTCTTTATTGAGGATGCTTGTTGCATCTAGACTATGTGGGGCCCTATTATGGTAGCCCCTCTTGTCTTATATCCTGAGGTATACTATACGGCTTACCATCAAATTCTGCTGGTTATAATGAGCATATGAACCATACTTAAGTATACACTGTTGATTTAAATATATATTGTTGAGTTGAATACCTTCCCCTCCGGCCTTGATTGTGGTCCGGTCCGGCCTCGCCCGCCCCCTTTGGTGGTGTCGCCTGGTGCGTTTGGGGCCTGGCGGGCGCAGCGTCTGGGGGGTGTTTGGCTGCCTTGGTGGCCCTGCTGCTCCCCGTCCCTGTGTCCGTCCGCCCTATCTGCCCTGTGTGCGACGTTCGGGCGTGTGGGCGGGGTCTTGGCAGACGCGCCGGCGGGTTGCCAAGGCGACCGGCCGCCGTGTCTGCCTGCCCCGCCCTCCCGCCCGGCATTGGCCGCCTCTGGGGGTGGGCGGGGCCGGCCCGGATGTGACGTCTGGTCAGCGGGGAGTTAAGATCCCCACGGGGGAACACGAAGAGTGTTGCACGCCTCCAGTGGAAGCCGGAAGTCCGGCAAAACCGGTCGAGGACGCACGTGCAGCGTCCCGGCCTCCATGCTGTCTCCCCCTCCGTTTGGACAGAAGTCTTTTGCCTCCCTCACTGCCAGCCTAGGATTATATCCATCAAGGATCAGCCTCTATGCGTGCAGTGGCACTGCACGCTCAGTTGACCAGTTGGACATCTCTTCTGTTGCAAACATCAATATAGGAACACACCTAATCAGCAACTTGGTTACAGCACATCCCAGGATATCCATTTGAGGAGACGTAAGCAGCCCCACGGGCATGATCTTTTGTATATGTATGTGGACTGCCTAGCTAAGCATCTTTAAGTGAGAGCTGCCACTTGGTTGATATGGAATTTGCTGAAGGTCTCTCACCTGTTCCTGTGACAGACATTTGCTTGCATTGACTCTGCATGTGCTTCAATGTTTGTGCTGACCAACCCGCTTTGATGTGCTTCAGATTGTGTGTCTTATACCTGCCTCTACTGAAGATGTTTTTCTGAGGCTGAATCAATTCATCTGCTATGATTGCATTTGCATGTTCCTGGCTGGAAAAATCCCCCTGCCTGCATTAAGTTGCTTGTTCTCTATCTAAGACTTTGTGCTAACTGGACGTCCAGTGCTATACATTTTTGGCCATAGATCTCACGGTTAGGATTGTACAAATAAAGGTCTTCTTTTATCATATCCCTCCATCTGGTGCAGCGGGATTTTTTCTTTGGATTTCTGGATGTTTGGCTTGAACTTCCCTGCTCCCATATGTGTCACAGACGTGAGTGTAGCAGCCTGTATACCAGTTTTGATTAGGATTGTAGTCGGTTGTTTTGGGATTTGTGGGGTGTGATCCAATTTGGATCCGGGGTAGGGTCTTCGGGGTCCAGGGTGGGGAGACTGTTCTTGGGGGTGCGGGGCGGGCACATTTTTAATATGTTTTTATTGTTCTATGGATTTGGATTAATAAAGATGAATGGGTTATTATATTAATCGAGTGATTTGTGTTTAATCAGGTCATACCCACCTTTTTTCTATCTCACCCTTTTTTTTACTATAACGATTGGTGTCAGCACACAGAGGATCTCTGATTATTGGTGATCTGCAGTATCACCAATAATACAGATGCTATACCCGATTATGTGTGATCTGCAGAATCACCAATAATACCAGTATAGCTTCACACAGGACACCTAATGTTGTAAAGTGTTTGGTGCAACAGTAAGAAAGGTTATCTCCCGAGGAGCGGGAGATACAGACTCTACTGCAGCCAGTGGACCCCTGAGGTGCAGGTGGCCACTGGCTGTACTCAAGCTGACCTCCTGAAGCGGAGGAGAGACAGACTGTACTGCAGCCAAGGATTCCTTGATGGATTGGGAATCAGACTGTACTGCAGCCAGTGGACTCCTATGGGGTAGAGCCCCCTGACTGAACTGCAAGAAGGACTTCCTGAGGAGCAGGTAGCCCTTGCAGCTAATTGACACCTGGAGTGTTAGTGTCACGAGTAGTACAGTAAGACTGATCACTCGAGGGATAAGTGACAGCAAGAAGTGTCAGACAGGCCAGGTCGGCAACACACGAGCAGATAAGGTACAGAGACAGAAGGCTGATTCAGTAACCGGGTACAGGCAAGGTTGGCAACTGGTAGACAGATGGGCGGAGGTACCGAATCAGAAAGCAAGAGAGAGGTCAACAGAGCCAGTGGTCATAACAAATATCAATAAGCACAATCCTAGTCTGAGGTGTGAGGTCCTTGGTCTCGACACCCGGGAACTAGTCTAAAGTATAACACAGTATCCTATACTAGGGTGTGAGGTCCTTGGTCTCAACACCCGGGAACTGGTCTAAAGTATAACACAGCAATGACACAGTAATCCTATACTTGGGTGTGAGGTCCTTGGTCTCAACACCCCGGAACTGGTCTAAAGTATAACACAGTAAACTTCAAGAGCGGAATCTGGCTAAGTGTGAATTCCCAGTTCCAACTGGTTCTAACACACTGTAGGATCTGACTGTGGTCTGAGTGCTCACACGTTTGTATTCGCAACGGCAGACCACCTGCAACTGACAAGCAAGTCCTATATATACTTGCAGCCCTCCGCAGCACCGCCCCAGCCACTCAGCCAATCCGGAGTCCAGCTGGAGTCAGCTGATCGGCCTGATCAACTGATTCCTCTTCTGCTGGCATAAAGGTCCTGTCGCCTGGCGCGCGCGTAGCTCTCCATCTGTGTGCACTAGAAGAACCAGGCGAACCAGTGACATGTTGCTGCATGGAAAACGCCGCCTGCTTGAACGCGGAGACAGCCGCCCTGCCGCTTGCCGGCGCGGCGGTGTCTCCGCTATTCATTACACCATCATTGTTAGATGTATGGCTACCTTTATACTTCAGAGAAACAGTGACAGGCAGCTTCAGATAAGATTTTTATTGCAAGAAAGTTAAAAGGGTCATTAGCTCTGCTCTGTTTCATAGTTTAAAATACAGTGTGGTTTGTAAATTGCAAATATGATAGAAAAATGCAATGCTATAAAAAAAAACCTCTATACCTGAAAATAAACATAAACATGAGACTCTTTTCTTTGTTACTAACGTTCTATTAATTATCCGTACTACACATACAATTCATTATATCAAAAGGTTTCTTTTTTGCTTCATTGTCACTTTAAAGGTTTCCAATTCATATTCACCTTTCTTTGTTCAAGGTGGAGCAGTCGTGAGCAAATTCATTTTGCATTTGCAGGGTACTTGGTAATGATGGTCATGTCTACAAGAACTCCTGGAGAAGCATGTGATCAGTTTGGTCAGGTGATAGATATCTAAGTATCTGATTTGCTAGTTATGATCATATGCTGAAACAGGATGTGATGACAGCGAATCAGAGCTTTGCACATCTATCAGCTGATCAAACAAATCACATGTATCTCCATGTGTTCTCCTAGACATGACCATCACTAAATTTGGGTTAGCTGCCTTGCAGGCATGCAAGCATAATTTTGATTGTCTGATTTTACCAAATGTGTGTAGCATAAGAGTAGATTATACTGTAGGTGACCATCATACTTTATATATCTGGTAAAATTGAACAAAGTTGTACGGTGTGTCACCCGGTTTAGTTAGGTGAACAGACATGATGCAGCTACCTGCAGGGTGGCAGTGATTTAGCAGCACTATGTGCACAGAGGCAGTCTTGTTTATTCTATGGAGAGAAGAGCGACAAAGGCAAGTAGACAATGCAGACAGACACTCATCAAGGAATGACAATAGCAGGAAAGGTTTTCCAACAAGCATGGCCTTTTATTTTATTTTAATTTATTTTTTTCATCCGACTGAATTTAACTAACACTATGTGCAGAAAATTTAAAAGTATGAGGTCATAGCTTGCTTTGCATACGGATGGCAAAACTGTAGTACCATGGACAAAAGGCAGGCAATAACGACATTGTGAAAGTGCAGCGATATATGATACCTTTTATCAATTCACAATGCCAGGTCAGACCAAGGCCTTCCAGTAACCAAGGCAAAATCTCCTCTCTCCCGATCCTTCCCATCCAAGCCACTATTATTTCTTAGTACTTATATTTACCTACACTCTTCAGCACCCCCTTCACTGCTCCATTACTTTCACATAGGCTAGATGAAGTGTAATAAGCCACCACCATATCATAAGAAGGTGCAATTATGGCTTACACATCATAGAAAATCAAACAACCGTTGCTACTACCAGAGCCGGGACAAGGTCCTCCAGCAACCAAGGCTGAGACACCAAAGTGCGCCCCTCCATCCCTGCCACCCGAGCCATCAAACACTGATTGCTATTAGACTAAGAGGCGCCACAGGGCCCACAACCTCCCCAACACCTTAATATCTAGTTATCTGGCTTGCAGTCACTGCCATGTATCCCCTTTTCTTATTTCTTTCTGCTTCAAACACAATTAGGAATGACAGCTGAATGAATTCTGCGCCCCCTCCTACACTGCGCCCTGAGGCTGGAGCTTCTCCAGCCTATGCCTCGGCCCGGCCCTGGCTACTACCATCATCTTGTTATTGCTTACAGTAATTATTTTTTTTAAAGCCACACATTTATTTTATACCACTAGTAACCTGACTATCTTCTGTGTGTGACACAGTCCAAAAGTTACTGTGCAGCGCACTAGCTGTGAGTCTGCACTGATGTCATGGTGAGGTAAACTGGCAATCACGTGAATATGTTTAAAGCAATTCAAATGTTTGGAGGCATGAAAGAAAGTATTCTGCAATGTATAACACAGAGCTAAGTTAATATTATGTGATGGTACCAGCAATCTGCTTTTTTTTTGCTGCTTCTATTGATCAAGACAATGTTATGTCACAACCACACCTGCACTTGTTTGGGGCTTTTTTTTTTTTTTTTTGTCGCTAGTTACTGTCAGAATTTTTGGTGGCATTCATGTTGTCGTAAGATCAATCACATGCATAAGACATTACATTGTGAGCTTCCCTGAGAGAAACTTGGTGACATGACTATATCTACACTACATAAAAGTGCTGCAGAAGATGTCAGCGCTGTGCTCACGCTACTGAACAATGCAAACACAGTACAGCCTATTTAATGCCAGTTTTGCTAAATCAATTCACAAGATTCTCACAGTCTGATGGGAAGTTTGCCCAAAAAAGTGTGAACCTTCTAGCAATGATTTCACTCATCCCTTCTTGTGTAGTTAAAGTACCAGCACATGCACACTAGACCCTATTTGCATCAGTACGCATATAACATTTTTGCACTGACAACAATGTCATGTGCACCTTATCCCAACAAATGAAGGTTGCTGGTCCCTTAAGAAGGCAGCCCATTCTCCTTCCCTTAGGGAAGGAAAGGAGAACATGACATTGTTGTCTGTGCAAAAAACCTTTTATGTGTACTGATGCAAAGTGGGTCCAGTGTGCATGGACCCTGGATGTGAGTAATTTGGTTTTAATCTATTGTGGCTTTTTAATAAGATTGCAATCCCCTGTGTGCAAACAAGTAAAGCCTGGATGTGGTTTTGTGCCCTGGTGGTGGCCACAATTGTCCCTCTGAGCACTAGGTGACTTCAGGCCACCTATTGGGGATTTTAAAGAGACAGTGCCGAGGAATATAAACCCTAAGACCTCCCTCTACCTGTGCCTTGCCCTAAGACCTCACTCTACCTATGCCGAAAACGTAACCCCCTCACCCCCCGGGCCCAAAAAAAATGTAACCATTCCCCAACCTTAACCTACCTCTGCCACAAAGCCAAGATTTGATGCAAAGAAAGTAAATTTTGGCACCTGGAAAAATCTCGTGTACCGAGGAATTCGCCTCTGGGCACCAAAATGAATGCTTTTATAATGGGCACGATTTGTGGTAAAGAAGCTTACTGATGCACAAAATGCCAGTAAATTTGCCCATGTGCTGGCTGCGCATGACAATATTACCTGTACTAACACCAGGGGAGCATCGACCATTACTACCTCATTGCTCTGGTAATGCGCATCTCCCTAATAGGTTAAAGGCCATTGATCCCTTGCCTTTAGTAACAGTAAAATTACTGTGCGCTACCAGCGCGTGACAAGTTTACCGTCCTTTTCTGCATCAGATGTGTTGTTGGTTCAGAAGTTTTGTTTTGGAAAAAATAAACAAATAATAGTTGTTATAAATTACAGATGTTATTCTTATTTCATTTCCTGTCCAATTACATTTTGTAGAATTCTTTCTGATGTTAAACTATCTATCTTTCCAAAAACTGATATGTATGTGTGTATTTTTGTTTGCATATATAGCTTATATAAATCAGGAAGGATTTTCTATGCATTGGTTATTATTAAACAGCACACTGGCCACCTCAGTAGTCTAAGTGTGTGACGTGACACCCTAGGTACAGACAGTAATAGAGGTCACATTGCACATCATAACAAACAAACACAACCTTTGGATCACAACGGATGATGTGTCTGAAAGGGCAGAAGACTGTACACGTGTAAATGAACATCAGAGTGAACCACAGATCAATAACCAAAACAAAACCTGTAACAATCATACTGCATACTAGCACGGCTCTGCTGTAAAGGGACTTTATACATTTACCTGCAAAGATAAAGGAGAAACCTATGACTTAAACCTCCAAAATCAAACAAGCCTTTAATTAAATGTATTACTGTTATCTTTTCATTTAGCAGTGACAGCTTTAATACAGTATATTGAGCACTGTCTGTGAACAGACCGCTGGCCAAGGCTGTATAGACACACCACTAGCCTCTAGGCTAGAAATGTGTTCATTTGTTAGATGGGGGAGGAGGGCTGATGGAGTGGCAACTGAAGGGTGGGTGGGGTCAGTGGGGAGAACAATGCCTTGGACAGCTCTCAGAGTCGATCCACCAGGATGACCTCTGGCCAACACACCAAGGGATGTTGGTGAGTGTTGAACACGCACTAGATCCTTGGCCTCTACCTAGCGTGTGTACAAGGCTTAACCCTTAAAGAGTAACTGTCGGGCATAAAATAAAAAATCAATTCTTTATTTTTATCTGGTGAACAAGTAATAAGGATGCTAACCAGGGAAATTACAGTTAAAATCACTATTACATTTCTTGTTGATAAATGATCATTCCCCAGTTTACCTGACTCTTATTTGGTACACACAAAATTTGGTACAAAAAAAGGAAGTTGCAGGGCATGCTGGTGTAACGATTGGTGTCAGCACACAGAGAGAATCTGATTATTGATGATCTGCAGAATCATCAACAATACAGATGTATACCTGATTATGGATGATCTGCAGAATCACCAATAATACAAGTATGACTAACCTCTGGACACCTAATGAAGAGTAATAGTGATTGGTGTAACAGTAATACGGAGGAGAGAGATCACCCGAGGAGCGGGTGATTCAGACTGTACTGCAGCCGGTGCACACCGGAGTGGATGAGACAGACCGTACTACAGTCAAAGGCATATGAATACCACAGCAATGAGAAGGAACACAATAATGCTGTATAGCTGACCACCTGTGGAGCAAGTGATTCAGACTGTACTGCAACCAGGTAGTGTTTGGTGCACAGTATAAGGGGGAGCAATCCTAGTGAGGCTTGACTAAGGATCCCCTAAATAACAGGTGGTACAGACTGTATTGCAACCTAGGAGTAGTTGATACAGTTGGTGCTGCAACCTAAGTGACAGATGCAGTACTGCTGCCTAAGAGCGAGTGATACAGACAGTACTGCCGCCTATGAATACCTGTAGGACAAGTATTACAGCTAAGCAGTAGTATCCTATACCTGAGAGGTTGGTGTAAGCAACTAGTTTCCCACACCAGTGGCAGGGCCCACTGATGCGGGTAGCGAGGTCAGAAAGACAGAGTTTGTCAAGGAGCGGTCAGATACAGTACAGAAACGGAAGACTGATTCAACGTCAAGAACAGGCAGGGTTGGCAACGTGAATCAGATAGGCTGAGGTACAGGATCGACAAACGGAAGAATAGTCAGAGCAAGCGAAAAGTCACAACAGATAAACAATGCAATAGTACTTTAAAGCTATCAACAGAATCTGACTAAGTGTGGATCCCCGGCTCCGGCCGGTTCTAGCACACTTTGGGATCTAACTAGGGTCTGAGCGCTAACACACTATAGCATTTGCAACAGCAGTCGCGGAACTACTGACAGACCTGCTCTATATATAGTCAACATGCTCCATAGCGCCCCCCAGTCACTCAGCCAATCCGGATGCTAGCTGGAGTCAGCTGACCGCATGATCAGCGGACTCCCCTCTTAGCTGCATAAAGGTCCTGTCGCTCTGCTCGCGCACGCGTAGCCCTTAACCTGTGAGCAATGGAAGGACCCTGAGCATATACCCGCGCGGCAGAGACCGCCGGTTGACACGCGGAGATAGCCACCATGCCGCTTGACTCAGCGGCGGCATCTCCGCTATTCCTTACAGCAGGGTTGTCTTTTTTTGCTTCTCTACTTCCCCTCAGACTTAACTAATGCAGCCTGATTGGCTGAAGCCTCTTTCCCTCCTGTTTTCCCCTCCCACACCTCTGTTACTCTCTGATTGGCCAATACTTCTCATCCTGAGACAATGCACTTTCTATAGTAGAGGGCGGGGAATGCATACACAATCAGGTAGAGGAGGGAGGAAATTACATCTGGAATGGCTTAAAAATAGCCACAGTTAAAATGGGAAATGCTAAGAAGGATTTTCTCTTTTTTTACTGTAGAAAAATCACTAAAATCAAAACATGGACAGTGCAATACATATGTTATGTAAGCATTTATCTACTTATATATGTGTTTTTTTCTGAGATAGTAAGGCTGACAGCTCTTCTTCAAACCCAATTTCAGATATACAATACATGATATTATGGCAACTGCACTGTATATTATAATAATGATCATAAATATAACTGCCTGATTGTTAGTCTGCAGTGCTGATGAGAACAGTGTGCATGCTAGCATGTGCCTGTGCTCATGACGCACAACAATAAGTGTGGCACTAATCAGGATGTTTTACCCTGGTGGCCGATTCCCCTCTTCCTTCCTACATGACAGACATTGGCAGCAATTGGTTTGATGATGTCATCAGCCTGTGACCTGATACATGCAGACACAAGAGGCACAACATCAGTAAAAGTGAGGGGAGAGGGATGATAGCCGCAGGAATCAGTAAAGGGTGAGACATACTTCACTGCTACTCTGACACATAGCTAGATATAGCCTGATGCATGAATCAGCTGTAAATATACCACGCACCCAAAGTGCGGGTTAATATTGACGTCCAGATGTTCTTCCACCATGCAAAGCGCTTTTCGTTATGACCAAATACCTCAATATTTGTCTCTTCAGTCCAAAGCACTTTGTTGCCAAAATGAATCTGGCTTATGTAAATACGCTTTACATAGAAAAAGTGACTCTGTTTGTGGCAAGAGTGTAAATAGTGTTCATACTCTTTACCCTGCCATACTCAGGTTCTTTGTACAAATTGCAATGAATTGTAGAACAATGTACAGATATACCATCTGCCAAACTTTTTCATATGCCTGTAAAATGTCAAAACTGCTCCAGTCCATCAAGGAAACAGGTCTAGGCGCTAAGTGGTTAAAGAGGAACTGCAGTGAAAATAAAATAATGAAAAAAAAGTGCTTATTTTTTACAATAATTATTTATAAACTAGTAGACCCAATTCTAGGTCTTCTCTTTTTTCTGCCGCCACCGCTGCCACCGCCAGTGTGTGCCTACCGTGCGCGCACACAACCGCCGCGCACCTCGCCTACCTCGCTCGCCCACCCACCTCGCTTGCCTGCCTCATTCCCTGGTCCCGTCCAGCTGTCCGTTACTGCGCGTATGCGCAGTAGCAAAAAACAGGGACAGATGGACGCAGCGACACAGGGATTTTATTGTATAGGATGGTTTAGTCAGTGTTTGTCCATTGTAAATTCTCCCCTGATTTACATTCTGAAATTTATCACATCGCGACATCTTTACTGCTGGCAGGTGATGTCTGTCGAAGGAGATGCTGCTTGTTTGGCATCTGGAAACAGCTGTTATTTCCCACAATGCAACAAGGTTCCCACAGCGTGATGTCAGTACCTAGGTGATGACATCACACTCAGCGATGGGCTTCCGAGTAGGAAGCCATTCGAATTTGGAATTAAAATGAGGCTTAATTGCCTCAGGTGTGAGCACAGGAGACAGGGGGTTACTTACCCGGAAGTCCGTCGGCTTCTATGCGTCTCAATCCACCTTGCACGCGACCTATGGGACGCGTTGCACGACTCACTACCACACTTTCTCCTTCCGGCTTGAAGGAGGAAGTGTGGTAGAAAATCTTGGAACGCGTTCCATAGGTCGTGTGCGAGGTGGATTGAGATGCATAGAAGCCGACGGGTAAGTAGACACTCACACTCAGGAGCTCACACCTGATGCAATTAAGCCTAATTTTAATTCAGAATTCGAATGGCTTCCTACTCGGAAGCCCATCGCTGATCACACTGGGGGAGGGGTTTCACCACAATATCAGCCATACAGATGTCCCTGATCCGTTTGAGAAAAGGTAAAGATTTCTCGTGGGAAAGGCGATTTCGGCTACTGATTGGGATGAAGTTCAATCCCTGGTTACAGTTCCTCTTTAAGTGACAACAATTTGAACCGCTAAGCTGCATCACACAGCATTGGACAAAGCAAGTGCTGCTGCAGTAATATGCATAGACCTGTAGTTTAGGGAGGTATTTTTTCCACCAACCAGCAGAAAATTTTTCATAACTCCGGGCCAGGTTTGCCGGATCACTTATGTCTTTCAGTTTTCCTTACTTTTCTTTAGCTCTAAATTAACCATATAGTCTTTTTTTCCAAACTTAAAATGATTGAACAGAATAAAACAACTGAGGCTTGCATTCCTACCAGAAAAGAGTCAAGAGTCAAGTTTCCACTAAAGGAGAAAGTAATCCGAAATAGAATAGAGTGGAGTTTTATAACAGGAATGAGAAGTTAGAAAAATTCTTGTAAACTAGAAAAAAGTCAATTCTCTCTTGAAAGGTTCTTACATAATATAAACTGCCTACACATGTTCACATGTTTTCTGGAGCATACCATACGCATTCTTATGTGTTAAAACATGTACATCCCTAAGTGGTAATGTATATGAACAAAAAAATAATGTAGATGTAAACAGCTCCCATTTTTCTTACACAAGTAGAATACCATGCATTACCATAGCAATGCGCCAGTTAACCCCGCAACGTGTATTGTGCTAATTGCTGTGGCCTGGCATTGGTACTGTTAAAATTGCTGTGCTCTGGCTGTGCAAGGCAAATAAAGTTTGGCAGCTGCATTTAGCGGCTGCTTGTAATGTCTCTATCTGCTCTTTGTTGTTCTGATCTGGGTAGGGGTTCCTGGGATTTCTTTTCCACGTCATTGATTATTCTCCATCACATGGTGCAGAGGCCATCAGTCCTCAGTATTACACAAGGCAATCTTTGGTCCTTTATGAACAGACCAAAGATGAATCGCAGATGGCAATGAAGAAACTCTAGGAGGCAATAGAGAGCAAAAGCTTATACGGCAGGTAATAAATATGCTTTAATATGGCTGCGCTTTATTTACATCCTTTCCCAAATCCGTAGAGTAATCAAGTGACATGACTGATTGAATGGAAGATGCAGATACTATATAAATAAATAATATGAATAGCAATAACAAATGCTACATTGCAGAGACAGCTCTATGTTCTCTTTCAGTGTAGCTTCAGCATAATTCCATATCTAAAGCTCTAGATTTAAAAGATTGCCACTGATCCACTCCACTTGAAATCTGATGCATTTCAACTTCAGGCCTTGGAGAGGACATTTGGCTTCAGAATCTGAGGCATGAAGTTACCTTACACCTCTTTTCCAGCCTTGTTTGTATTGCCTGTGACCCATAATTTATTGTGCCAGGAACAAGGTCTATTGAAGGACAGAAGGTACTAAGGGACATCGGTGTGTTCAGGTAGCAGCTACAGAAATGACTTAGGATGAAATAGGGGAAGTGTGTGTTGCTAGCTGGCACAAAACGGAGAGGGAGCCTGTCAGACAAGGGAAAGTGTCAGAGAGAAGCTGGGCTGACACAGTGGCCCCTCTATCAGTGGAGTAATCTGAGCTGGCATCTGCAAAGGAAAATATTTTTACACAATGCCCAACCTCTCCTGCCACAGATTACCCAACACACAATGGATCTATGTTATTAAATATGTACAAATGTAAAACCTAACATGGAACGATGTTGTATGTAGAGTTTTTGTACACTTCATAACACTAATGAGGATTTTCTTTTCTTTCTTTTTTATTGTTTAGCATTTCAAAGGTAAGCACTTTTTGGAACTTTTGTTATGTTATCTGTTTGAATGAGTTGTCAGTAGCTGAAATAATCAGCTTTAGCTGCCCTTTCATACTAGGTAATCTTACTTTCCCTGGTACCTCTAAGGCAGCATACTAATGGTTGACTCAACCCCATGTCAATATTGTTAGATATTTAACAACATTATTACCTTAAACTGCACTATAGTAGAACAACCACAAGATGTCACTGTGTGTAAAATGTGATGATGATCTTTATGGGATTGTTATTTCCTGTATTCTCTATGTTTCTCCCTGATCCAAGTAAGTTGCACTTCCTGGTGGTTGTGTATAATTTATCTCTGCATGTTTTTCTTCAGTAAAGAGTTCTAACGTGTTATACTGGGTGCCTATCTACATGTACAGAACACTCTACTCCATCAAATATAAGCTTTTGAAGCACAGGCCTAAGTCAATGTTTTTGTCTTCTCTCCAGAATAATGTCAAATCTTTTTTTTAGTCCTATTTAGGTTTACCTTTAAAAATTTGCTTATCCACTTTTTTTATTATTTGTTGTTTATTAGGCCCATTTTTCCTTCCTTTTTTTATCCACACAGGTTTTCTCTTTCCTGGATGAAGTCCCCATATCAGCATCAACAGCCAGACTGGAAAATCCATGGACCATGCCGATATAAATGGCAACTAAAAGTATGCTTATACTATGGTTCTCTATCATATAGTGGCACAGTGCCCTCTGATTCAATGACTTTCTTACCATCATCTTCTTTTTAACATGTTCCTATACAGTAACTGTGCTCAGTTCTAGGGGTTCTCCGGGTTCAGGGAAGAGGCGTCCTAGCGGCCATGACATTTCCAGCTTACAGTTCAAAACTGGAAGTGCATCAGGCGGTAAGAATACAGGGATTGGACACAGGATTTATGGACAAGTGCACCGGAAGCCATTTTGCTTAGCGGTAAGGGGTGTCCCTTGTCCTGATTGACCAATATGCATAAAAGCCAGAACTGCAGCAGATGCTCTGCTAAATGCCACGCAGCATCAAGCAGTGGTTGCAGCTGGTGATAGCTAGGATGGACATGTTGTTAGCAATGGAGATGTCAGGATGAGAGGATCATAAGTTCAGTCTTTTCCAAGTTGAGTTTCAAAAATCTGTCATACATCCAGGTAGAGATGGCAGACCGATAAGTGGAGATTTTATCCAGCATGCGAGATGTGGGGAAATCAGGGGTGTAGAAGGATATTTGGGTGTCATCATCATAGAGGTGGTAGTTTAGGCCATTTGAGGAGATAAGTTTGCCAAGGGAGGAGGTGTAGAGCGAGGAGAATAGGGGGCCAAGGAAAAAGGTCAAGAGAACGTCAGGCCCATTCTCGCTCCAGGACAACGACTAGATCTTTCAGAAGGGATGAAATCATCTTCTAGTCAATATGTAGAAAGATATCTTCAGTAACGTGATGAATCAAGAACATTCTGTACACAAGATTCCAGAAGATCGAAGGAAGAAATAGCTTTTTAACTTTGACTTTGCCCTAGTAGAGCCACTTATCCTTGCAGTAAAGGCCAATTTTAAATTAGGAGGACCTCAAAAAATTAGATCAATGCAATTTGTATTCGGAAGGCTGCAATAATGAATTATCTACTCCTGGCAGACATTTCTTCCACACATGCTCTAACGCATTACCCTAAATACTGTATATGCTGATTTATTGCACAGCAAGCATTGGGTCTGCACAATGGACTTTGCTTTATCTGATGATTAATACAAGTTGTGTTTGGAAAGTTGCCATAAGGAGCTGTGGATATTTCTTCTACAGCTAGCTTTAGGATCCACCCAACTACATACGGGGACATTCTGGTTTCCTATGTTTCTACAACAACACATACAATTGGTGGGCACGGATCATACTAATGGTGTGCAACCTCTATACCCAACTGTATCCAGGAACTGATTGGTCTCTTCACAGATGGTTGCTGACTGTTTGAGAAGCTGCTTTACTATCTGAAGCGGAGAGAGGGGAGGATAGATCCACACCATACAAGAACACCATAATGGAAAGTGAACAATTATTTATTTTTGGTAGCTTATCTATGTACTAATGTTACAGAACTACTTAAAGACAGACAATATTACCCCCCCCCCCCCCCCCCCCCCCCCCAGTTCAATTTTCATTTGCTTGGGATGGTTTGGAACTTCTGTCTTCTTGAGAACGTTCTTCTTATGTCTTGTTTACTTGAATGGGGTACCTCAACTTGAAGCATGGGGAGGTTTTTTTCATGGTGACAGAAATGACAATAAAAACCTGACAGAGGTTGTTACCCTTTCCTTCAGCATCTAAGATTATAAGATGTACTACTAAAACATTACAAATCGTATGGATAACTTTGTAATGTGTGTTATGATCATTTTCTTTCGCATGTTGTTTGTTATATGCATCCTATAAAAGTATATTTTCAGATTTCAGTAACATAAACATAGATTGATTTGTAGGAGCATGAGACACTCACACACCATTGTGATGTAGCCTCTGGCTTTACAATCAGCTGAGTATATTTTGGCATTTTCCCCAGTCATATTACCAAGTCTGGATGACAACATCTCACCCCACATCATCTCACTGCCTGGGAAGTTATGCCAGATTGTCTCAGTGTAGCAACAGTGAAGCAATTCTTGTCCAGAAGAGAGTCCTTGGAGTGTTTGCACATTCCAAGAAGTTGATACAGTCAGAGTTAGGAAACTGGTGTGAATATGCCAGGCCTGGATAACTCCCTCTCAAGCTGTCTTCATTTTAGAGAAATTTGCCACTGCACTGTATATAGTAATGTAAAGTCGTGAACTATACTGGGGGATCATTTACATCATGTATCAATGTGCTAATATATTATTATTACCCATTGTGTATAAAACACCAACATATTTTTGTTTTGGGTGCATTTTTTTTATTTAACTGTTTATTACTTTTGAACAAACTGACAGGTAACTAACTTCTCATTGCTTGTATAGTTAGCCTAACAGTCTTTACCTAAAAGTAATGTCACCTTTGTGAAAGTCACCATTTCCCTCCCCTGGTCAAAGAAGCTGTTGTGTAAGCAGCCCTCTCGCATAATGATGTCATGTCCATTTCAAACACAAAGCTTTGCAGCCATGAAAATATAATCACAATCAGGTTCCTTATAAACTAGCTCCTGGCTATATATAGTTACATAGTTATTTTGGTTGAAAAAAGACATACGTCCATCGAGTTCAACCAGTATAAAGTACAACACCAGCCCGTCCCCCACATACCCCTGTTGATCTAGAGGAAGGCGAAAAAACCCCCACCAGGCATGGTCCAATTAGCCCCAAATGGGAAAAATTCCTTCCTGACTCCAGATGGCAATCAGATAAAATCCCTGGATCAACATCATTAGGCATAACCTAGTAATTGTAGCCATGGATGTCTTTCAACGCAAGGAAAGCATCTAAGCCCCCTTTAAATGCAGGTATAGAGTTTGCCATAACGACTTCCTGTGGCAATGCATTCCACATCTTAACCACTCTTACTGTAAAGAACCCTTTCCTAAATAAATGGCTAAAACGTTTTTCCTCCATGCGCAGCTCATGTCCTCTAGTCCTTTGAGAAGGCATAGGGACAAAAAGCTCATCCGCCAAGCTATTATATGGCCCTCTAATGTATTTATACATGTTAATTAGATCTCCTCTAAGGCGTCTTTTCTCTAGACTAAATAAACCCAGTTTATCTAACCTTTCTTGGTAAGCGAGACCTTCCATCCCACGTATCAATTTTGTAGCTCGTCTCTGCACCTGCTCTAAAACTGCAATATCTTTTTTGTAATGTGGTGCCCAGAACTGAATTCCATATTCCAGATGTGGCCTTACTAGAGAGTTAAACAGGGGCAATATTATGCTAGCATCTCGAGTTTATATAAATTAGCTTATCCATTAAGAACTAAAAAAACAATTGGCAGCCTGGAGAGCGCAGTGCTGTCGCTTGGCTCAGCACAGCTAAAGGTGCGTGCACACGTCAGATTTTTCCAAACGACCAGTCGTTTGGATGTCAAATGTCAAAACAGTCCTTCAGCTGATAAGACTGGTTTTGACGGATCCGCTAGGATCTGTGTGAATTGTAATGTCTTGACTTTTCTTGAGGCAATTAGTGCACAAGTCCTTAATTTACCTCACTAGTTGGTAATTGTAATTTTCCGTGTGGCAATAGTTTTAGTGAATTGTAATTTGGGAAGGTGATCGGTAAAATCAGCTGTTTTCAGCATTACCAAATGAGGTCATGCTTAGTGAATTGAGGCCATCGTGCTGCGATGTATATACAGTGGCGTAGCTAGAGTATTTGACACCCGGTGCGGATAATTTACCGACACCTCCCTCCCCCCCAAAAAAGCTAAGCACACCGTGGCAAAAAATGGGTGTGGCCATGGCATCACATGGGCGGGGCTAACTGTAATGTAACTGTAACAGTAAGGCAGTGGGCTAATATAGGTAGCCAGAATAGTTGCCCCTAGCATAGGTTAGATAGGTAGCTGCCCCCCAGTATAGGTTAGATAGGTAGCTGCCCCCCATTATAGGTTAGATTAGGTAGGTGCCCCCCAGTATAGGTTAGATTAGGTAGGTGCCCCCCAGTATAGGTTAGATTAGGTGGGTGCCCCCCAGTATAGGTTAGATAGGTAGCTGCCCCCCATTATAGGTTAGATTAGGTAGGTGCCCCCCAGTATAGGTTAGATTAGGTAGGTGCCCCCCATTATAGGTTAGATTAGGTAGGTGCCCCCAGTATAGGTTAGATTAGGTAGGTGCCCCCCAGTATAGGTTAGATAGGTAGCTGCCCCCCAGTATAGGTTAGATTAGGTAGGTGCCCCCCATTATAGGTTAGATAGGTAGCTGCCCCCCAGTATAGGTTAGATAGGTCCAAAAATACACATTATGATTCATATGATCATATGCAACCTAGGTGAGAGACAGCACTGGTCAACGATAGCAATAACAAAACACCACACGCTACCAGTATTGGCTGCTCAATCACCAATATGATTTATTAGACAATTTTTAATTGACAGGTCGTACACAAGTGATATATATCAGTTACATATGAGCATATATCCACTACTACCGGTAGGACAATTTTGTCCCATAAGGCCAATCAGCCCAAAAAAAGCCCTAATGTTAATGACTCCACATAATGACCATGTCCATATATTAGGACCCAAAATCTGTAGTAGACAGGGCCGGTTTAAGCAACAATGGGGCCCCAGGGCAAAATAAACCTGGGGGGCCCCCCCAACATAAACCCCGGAACAAAAATCGGCATTAGGGGACCTTTTTTTGCAGCTGGTATAGTCAGGGTGTGAAGTCCCAATCGGTCAGAGCTCCACATTCTGGCTATCCCAGCCTGCATGGGGGACAAGGGGTTAAAAAGTTTCAGGAGGGGGACCCCACATAATTTTTTTTAAAAAAAACATTCCCACACTCTAAACATAAAAAAAAATGTGGGAAAATAGGAAAAAATGCCAGGGATCTTCATACAGCCATATTGCGGCTGTATAGCGATCCCTGGCCAAAGCGCTGCGGCTGCGTATAGACCCCCTGGAAACCCCGTCAGGAAATTTATTGCGCTTTCGTTTGATGCATGTAAAATTACACTACCGTTAGGTTTGCTACTGAAAGTGACATTTACCGCATTTAAAAGTATACTTTTTTCCTTCTAAACTTTTAAATCGATTTTCTCAAAAACTATAAGGTCTTTTTGAAAAATGGTTTTTTCCTCTTATTCCTAATGATCTCCTTAACATACCCTGCAAATTTAGGGTTTCTAGCATTTAAGGTGGATTTGCTATTAACCATTAAATTCGGCAGGTTTTTAAATATGTTTTTTTTTCCTTTGAAACTTTAAAATCGATTTTCTCAAAGACTATAAGGCCGATTTGAAAAATTTTTTTTCCTCTTGTAGCCACTGGGGGCCCCTACAAGCTCTGGGGCCCTGGGGCAGCTGCCTCCTTTGCCTTAATGGTAGCGCCGGCCCTGGTAGTAGATTACCATATACCTGTATAGTGTTTGCACATATGTTTCTTAACCATGAAACGGGACATGGGCACAATTAAGCAGTGAGACCAATTGGTATAAAGTGAAACCTGCCAATGCCCTGCTCCATAGCAACAAACACAAAACAATGCTGTCAATAGACAGCTATCCTCGCCCCCCTATACCCCCCCGCAATCACAGCACCCACACCTAAATACACAGTAATCACTATAGGGGTCTTCACCCCAATTATCAATGGTTGGATGGCATATGGCAGTTATAAAGAAATATATGTAAATACATATTTGTGAGCGGGTAGCTGGAAGTCACTTGGAGAAAAACATATGTATAAGATCTTCCCACTGATGCTTGTCAGCACATCTGCAGATGTATTGTGTCAGTTGACCATTGTCCAAAGATAGGGTCCACAAAAAAACTTCTCCATGGGGAAAGATGGCTATAAAAGAAAGTTCTTACTCCACATCAAGTTACAAGCGCCCCTATTATTTCATATCAAGCAATTCCATATTTTTTCCATGCAATTCCATGTTTCACAAGGAAGTATCTTGATCACCTCCATTCACTTGTAGCCACCAAAATGTCACACTCAGCATCCAGGACAAGTCATAGTTGCAGACAACCTTGTTGTGCATAAACCGGGCATTTATACCCCGTTATGTATCAACATGTTCCTCTTAACTTATGGAACAACAAAGTCTATGTTTGCAGACGATGCAGCAGTTACTTCATATAAACAACAGTATTGTCCTTCCCCTCCTAGTTACCACCTCCAGTCATCTCAGCTGTATGTTGATAACGGACTTCCAGACCCAACTAACCGACAGAGATTAGGCACTGTATGGCGGGAGTACCCCACTGATTGCTGGGGTGCTGGGCACAGATTAGCCTTACGGATGTTTCGCGCTATGTATGCGCTTCTACGGAGAAGTGCATGCATAGCGCGAAATGGCCGTAAGGCTAATCTGTGCCCAGCACCTGCCACCAGCTCACAGCCTCCACCATAATGGTATTTGTATTTTTTCTTCACATGTTGTATGATGTGTAACCACCCGTTGGAATAAAAGACAGCGCACAGCAGTGCCGACTTTTCCCCTTTCTTCCTCCCACATCTACTGACTGTTCAATTTAAGCCAGAGCATGCTGGCTGTGCCAAAGGATAAGAAGGCTGTAAATTCTGCCACCCTCCCTCATCCAAACGCAGAGAGAGCTGCAGTGCCGACTTTCCTTCCCTATCGTTTGCCTTCCCATAGGTTAGATTAGGTAGGTGCCCCCAGTATAGGTTAGATTAGGTAGCTGGCCCCCAGTATAGGTTAGATAGGTAGCTGCCCCCCAGTATAGGGTAGGTAGGTAGGTAGGTACCCCCCCCTCCCCTGCATAATGGAGGGGGGAGTCAGCTGTGGGGAGGGCAGCCCGACCTCTCCCTTCCTTCCTCTCCCCGGGCCACCCTCCGTGCTCCCCCCTCCAACTGCAGAGTGATTGCAGCAGGAAGCGCTGTATACAACTCACCTCCCTGGTTCCAATCACCGCTCACTTTCCGCTGGTCTCCTCCTCTGCATAGACACTGATACACACGCTGCTTCCTGCTAAACAGGAAGCAGCATGTGTATCAGTGTCTATGCAAGAGGAGGAGGAGACCGACGGCGAGTGAGCGGCGATTTGAACCAGGGAGGTGAGTTCTGACTATTTACAGCAATTCCCTGCGCTAACTCTGCAGTCGGAGGGGGGAGCACGGAGGGCGGCCCGGGGAGAGGAAGGGAGGGAGAGGTCGGGCTGCCCTCCCCGTGGTTGACTCCCCCCTCCATTACAGCGCACCCCCTCCCTCAGCGCTCAGGGCTGCCAGGGTCACCCCACTGGGTGCAGGACGCACTCCCCCCCCCCCCCCCATGATGCTTGTGAGTGTATACACTGTAGACAAGGCAAACAAAAACTTCTGCTGTATCCCATGGGGAAGCAGAGAACTGTATCTGCTTTTGTTTCATTACTAATTACTTCTCTAGGAGAACATTGCATAATTTGTCCTGCAGCGGGTAGTTATGTCAGTAAACTTCAGTGAGGTGCAAATATGCATCCAAAAGACATCAAATCGGTCACAGGCCTGGAACCCACTAGGAATTGCTGCAGCGCTTTAAAATAGCTGCAGTGCTGTGTGCAGCGATTTTTAGAGCAATTGCGCTTGCGATTCCCGATGCTTAGAAGCGCTATACACTAAACAGTACAGCACTTCTGATTAGAGATTAGCGTTTTTTTTTCAATAAACTTTATTATACTCACTAGGTGTCCGTCATCTGTTCGTAGCCCACCCCTAAAGGAAGAGGTCATAGGTGCTTCTCTAGGACCAATCAGGGGCTACGGATGGAAACCAGAAATACAGACACCCGGTAAGTATAGATATCTTTATTTAAATTGTCAATTGCTCACCCCCCAATTTGCTACAAAATCACTTTTCAAAGTGAATTTGAGGCACTATTATACACAGAATTGAGCACAAACACGCTGAAAAAATGCTACATGTCCTGCGATTGCAATTACCCCTAATCACAATTGCACTAGTGGGTTTCCCACCACTCACATTCATTGGTAAAGTGTTTTTGGGAATCACTGGCGATTGTCGGCGACCTCAAAACGTTCCAAAAATGCCCTTCATAGTATTTTATATTCATTTTTTGCTGTGTTTAAAGTTTTAGAGCAGAGGTGTCCACACATTTTCAGCTTGAGAGCTACTTAAGGACCACACGTCTGCTCCGTGTGTGCCACGCTATAATCCCTGGAGTAGTTACTGTATATAACACTTCCGGTGTACCTGAGGCCCAAAGGGATCATACACTCAGGCATCACCTATTGCACTTGATCCCCGGGACTAAAAAAAATACAAGCAAATACCCTTCTGTTGTGGCTAATAATTGAAAAGCAAAGAAGGGCACCCCTGTTTTAGAGGAAAACATTTTTGATGACAATACCGCTGTCATGACAGATTAATGATTTTGCACACATCCATTAGTTTATGGAAAAAAATACTGCAAAACTTTTTTTTTTATCATGTAATGAATTATAAGATTCAGTAAAGTCAACAGAATTTGTTAAAATGTAAGATAAATTGGCATTAACCCCTTGTGCACTATAGTATATTTGCATTCTATCTGCCACCAGTTATTACACAAAAATGAGCCTGTAGTGGCAATGAGCACAGCCCGCATGCTAGCACCTGTCTATGCTGATCGTTCCATAGGACATTTAGGGGACTAGCCAGGATATCCCACCCTGGTGTCCAATCAGAATCAGAATCTTTTATTTCTCCAAGCACGACTGGGTCATGCCCGTAATTGGGTTTGGCGGGTACAGGGCTTGTGTGGAAAATACAAGAAGACATCAATTTAAGCTATCAATGTCAACAACAGTTCAAACATAATGTCAACATGGAGTTCGGCCATAGATTATGTACAGCGTGCAGCAGAGCAATCATGTGCTACTGATTCCCGAGTTCATAGAGTTTAAAGAGTTGACAGCTGAGGGGAAGAAGTTGTTCCTGTGTCTTGTGATCCTGGTGGAGATGGACTGGAACCTACGGCCCGAGGGAAGCCGGCTGAAGAAGCGTAAGCCTAGATGTGAGGGATCGTTGGCGGTCTTCAGAGCTCTGGAGCGCAGTCTGGCATTGTCTGCCTTCCAGAGGAGGAAGTGGTCTCCCGGTGATTTTCTCTGCTCATCTTATGACCCTATGTAGTTTGTATCTGTCGCTGGTGGAGCAACCAGCATACCAGACCAGGGTGGAGGAGCAGAGTACAGGTTCAATTGTGGCGGAGTAGAAGCTCGTCAGGAGATCTTGGGCCATACCGAACTTCTTTAGCTGGCGGAGGAAAAATAGTCTCTGCTGGGCCTTTCTCTGGGTGGAGGTCGTGTTGCCTTTCCAAGTGAGGTTTTTGGAGATTGCAGTGCCCAGGTGGCATGCAGAGGGAACACATTCAACTTCTGTGCCGCTGATGCAGATTGAAGGTGGGGTAGGAGCATGCCTTCTAAAGTCAACAATCACCTCTACGTTTTTTGCAGTGTTGAGGACCAGGCCATTCTCCCTATACCAGTTGCAGATTCTGTCAACCTGCTGGCGGTATTCCTGCTCATTATTTCTGGAGATGAGGTCGACTATGATATTGTCATCAGCGAATTTGAAAACTCTGAAAGAGTTCACCGTGGATTTGCAATTATATAGGGAGAATAGGAATAGTGACAGTACACATCCTTAAAGGGACCCCTGTGTTGGTGGTTCTTGATTTCGAGATGATAGTGTCCAGCTTGATGACTTGAGATTTGTTATTTAGGAAGTCTGCGATCCACAGGCATAGGGTAGGGTGGACCCCGAGGGCAGCAAGGTTTCATTGAAGTATTTGAGGGCTGATGGTGTTAAACGTCGAGCTAAAGTCAAGTAGGAGGAGCCTGGCGGATGAGTTCGGTCTTTCCAGGTGTTCATTGAAGAGCTCCGGGCAGATGTTTATGGCGTCATCGGTGGACCTGTTAGCTCTGGACTCAAACTGGAACTGGTCCAGCAGAGCCTCAGTGGATAGTTTTAGGAGGGGCAGAACCATGCAAAGGTTTTCGTGATAACAGATGTGAAAGCCATCGGTCTGAAGTTGTTGAGGTCAGGGACACCCTGTTTTTGGGGACAGGTATGATGGTGGACCTCTTGAAGCTAACAGGACTTTACCCTCCTGAAGGGATTTGGTGAAGATGGAGGAGAGAACAGGAGCAAGCTGCTGTGCACAGGTTTTCAGGCAGGCTTGTGAAACACCATCCAAGCCCGAGGCTTTCCTCACTTTTATCTTCATCAAGTGCCTCAGAACTAGTGATGGGCGAACAGTGTTCGCCACTGTTCGGGTTCTGCAGAACATCACCCTGTTCGGGTGATGTTCGAGTTCGGCCGAACACCTGACGGTGCTCGGCCAAACCGTTCGGCCACATGGCCGAACTAAGAGCGCATGGCCGAACGTTCCCCGAACGTTCGGCTAGCGCTGTGATTGGCCGAACGGGTCACGTGGTTCGGGCCCGAACGCGCTCTGATTGGCCGAACGGTCACGTGGTTCGGGTAAATAAATACCCGAACCACGTCATATCTCCGCCATTTCTCTGTGGGTTTAGCTTTGGGTAGGCAGGCAGGGTAGTTCGCTCTCCAGCCACGCTAGCCAGGGTCCCCCCCAGTCATTGTGTGTCGCTGCTGGGAACAGTAGTACACCGCTCGCTCAGCCACACTATATAGCATTCTGTTTACTGCCACTCTGTGTACCTCGCTCAGCCACACTATATAGCATTCTGTTTACTGTTCTGTGTCTGCTGGGAATAGTAGTACACCGCTCGCTCAGCCACACTATATAGCATTCTGTTCACTGTTCTGTGTCTGCTGGGAATAGTGGTACACCGCTCGCTCAGCCACACTATATAGCATTCTGTTTACTGTTCTGTGTCTGCTGGGAATAGTGGTACACCGCTCGTTCAGCCACACTATATAGCATTCTGTTTACTGTTCTGTGTCTGCTGGGAATAGTGGTACACCGCTCGCTCACCCACACTATATAGCATTGTGTTTACTGTTCTGTGTCTGCTGGGAATAGTAGTACACCGCTCGCTCAGCCACACTATATAGCATTGTGTGTACTGCCACTCTGTGTACACGGCTCAGCCTGACTATATAGCATTGTGTGTACTGCCACTGTGCACCTCGCTCAGCCACGCTATATATAGCATTGTGTTTACTGCCACTGTGTGTACACCGCTCAGCCAGACTACATAGCATTGTGTGTACTGCCACTCTGTGTACACCGCTCAGCCAGACTCTATAGCATTGTGTGTACTGCCACTCTGTGTACACCGCTCAGCCAGACTATATAGCATTGTGTGTACTGCCACTCTGTGTACACCGCTCAGCCAGACTATATACCATTGTTTACTGACACTCTGTGTACACCGCTCAGCCAGACTATATACCATTGTTTACTGACACTCTGTGTACACCGCTCAGCCAGACTATATACCATTGTTTACTGACACTCTGTGTACACCGCTCAGCCAGACTATATACCATTGTTTACTGACACTCTGTGTACACCGCTCAGCCAGACTATATACCATTGTTTACTGACACTCTGTGTACACCGCTCAGCCAGACTATATACCATTGTTTACTGACACTCGGTGTACACCGCTCAGCCAGACTATATACCATTGTTTACTGACACTCTGTGTACACCGCTCAGCCAGACTATATACCATTGTTTACTGACACTCTGTGTACACCGCTCAGCCAGACTATATACCATTGTTTACTGACACTCTGTGTACACCGCTCAGCCAGACTATATACCATTGTTTACTGACACTCTGTGTACACCGCTCAGCCAGACTATATACCATTGTTTACTGACACTCTGTGTACACCGCTCAGCCAGACTATATACCATTGTTTACTGACACTCGGTGTACACCGCTCAGCCAGACTATATACCATTGTTTACTGACACTCTGTGTACACCGCTCAGCCAGACTATATACCATTGTTTACTGACACTCTGTGTACACCGCTCAGCCAGACTATATACCATTGTTTACTGACACTCTGTGTACACCGCTCAGCCAGACTATATACCATTGTTTACTGCCACTCTGTGTACATGGCTCAGCCAGACTATATAGCATTGTGTGTACTGCCACTCTGTGTACACCGCTCAGCCAGACTATATAGCATTGTTCACTGCCACTCTGTGTACACGGCTCAGCCAGACTATATAGCATTGCGTACTCTGCCAGTCAGTGTGTATATTGCTGGGATCAGTAATACTCCACTCACCGTCAACCACTATATGAGCTCACCATGAGTTCCTCAGAGACCTCCGCTGTGAGCAGCACTCCCAACAACAGCAACAGCCAACGCCCCACGCAAGCTATAACATCCACCCCAGCAGCCAGTGGTCAGCAGCAGCCCTCCCCGGAGGAGAACGTTGTGTCCATCGGTCCGGCGCCAGAGCGATTAATGAGGGCTGCCATTGAGGGGATGATGGGGCCTGATGTGGAGGAGGAGGTCGGGCTCAGGCCAGCATCCCAAGTTAATGTTGAGGACGATGAGGGGTCTGTGACTGTGTCTGGGGATGTTGGGGTGGCAGAGGTGGTGGGTGGGTCAGACTCAGGAGAAGAGTTGTATGATGAGGATGATGATCGGGACCATCTGTATGTGCCTCAGAGTCCGACCCCGGAAAACATGTTGTATCGTGTGTTTAGGTACTAAAATCTGCGTTCCCAGTAGTGTTGGGCGAACAGTGTTCGCCACTGTTCGGGTGCTGCAGAACATCACCCCGTTCGGGGTGACTATATAGCAGACTATATAGCATTGTGTTTACTGCCACTCTGTGTACACGGCTCAGCCACACTATATAGCATTGTGTTTACTGCCACTCTTTGTCTGCTGGGAACAGTAGTACACCGCTCACCCGCCACTGTATAGCATTGTGCTCTGTGTCGCTGCTGGCAATAGTGGTACACCGCTCACCCACCACTGTATAGCATTTCTGTACTGCCACTGTACTGCTGCCAGTCAGCGTGTACTGTAAGGATAAGTGAAATGAGGAAGAAATCCGGTGAAAGAGGGAGGGGCAAGGGAAGAGGTGTTTCCCCTGACGGTTGTGCTGGGGAGCTGTACTCCACGGCGGCGGCCCCCCACAATGACATATGACGAGTTTGAGGAGATGGAAGAGGAGGGTATGGACAATGTGGACATAGACCCAGATTTTGTTTGTGAACGAGAACATCGCCGTCGTAGCAGCAGCACAGATGAGTCTGTTGAAGAACCCACTGCTGCACGAGTTCGCCTTGTGCCACAAGGTAGGCGGCGCGCAATTTCAGGCACCACAAGCGTGGAAGTTCAAGTGAGAGGCAAAAGAGGCGCAAACAGAAATCGCCAGCAAGGCAGGTGCTCCAAATTCTGGGCTTTCTTTGAAGACTGCACTGAGGATGTTACCATGGCGATTTGCAAGGTGTGCAAGACCCGCCTGAGCAGGGGGAAAAGTATTAACAACCTCTCCACCACCAGCATGAGCCGCCACATGCTATCCAAACATCCCACTCTGTGGGCAAACGCGGCAGGACAGGGTACCACCAGCAACACTGCCTCCCTTGGGTTCACCAGACTCACCACCAGACCCGCCTCAGCAGCAGCAGTAGCCCAGCCATTGCGTGGTTCAAAACATTCCAAAAAATCAGATGACGCTGACACTGTCACTTTCCGGAGTAGTGCTCTTGAGGTCTCCCAGTGTTCATCAAACACAACAACCAACAGCCCTTCGTTGTGCAGCCCTACGGTTCAGTTGTCTGTCTCGGAGATGTTTGAGCGCAAGAGGAAATTGCCAGCAAATGACCCCCGGGCCGTGGCAGTAAGAGCCAGCATAGCCAAGCTTCTGGCCTGCGAAATGCTGCCATATCGAGTGGTGGAGACAAACAGCTTCAAGGGCATGATGTCAGTGGCCATCCCACGTTACGTGGTTCCCAGCCGCTACCACTTTGCGCGCTCTGCAGTGCCTGAGTTGCATGAGCACGTGGTCAGCAAAATAACCCGAAGCTTGAAGAATGCCGTTGCCTGCAAGGTTCACGTATCCGCCTCTCCACAGAAAATGCAGACCGTCTGACTCAAATTAAAATGAATCAATCCTGGATTGGAAATGACTACGCAACACTCCAGGACCCCAACCAAGTAACATGACCAATGAACATCTGGGATGGTTTAGCGTTTCCGGTCCCTGTTTATTGAACCTCTCATCTGTATTACATTTATGACTGCATGGCGGCAAAAAGCATTGCTGCTATATCCGCACGCTTTTTGTCCTCATGCAAGGCCTGGGTTGTTGTGTCTCAAAAAGCATGGCCTTCTCCTCCTGCGCCTGCTCCTGTTCCATCACGTGTGCTGCTGCTGCTGGGTTAGCGTTTCCGGTCCCTGTTTATGGAACCTCTCATCTGTATTACATTTATGACTGCATGGCGGCAAAAAGCATTGCTATATCCGCACGCTTTTTGTCCTCATGCAAGGCCTGGGTTGCGTCTCAAAAAGCGTGGCCTTCTCCTCCTGCGCCTCCTCCTGTTCCATCACGTGTGCTCTGTGCTGCTGCTGCTGCTGGGTTAGCGTTACCGGTCCCTGTTTATTGAACCTCTCATCTGTATTACATTTATGACTGCATGGCGGCAAAAAGCATTGCTATATCCGCACGCTTTTTGTCCTCATGCAAGGCCTGGGTTGCGTCTCAAAAAGCGTGGCCTTCTCCTCCTGCGCCTCCTCCTGTTCCATCACGTGTGCTCTGTGCTGCTGCTGCTGCTGGGTTAGCGTTACCGGTCCCTGTTTATTGAACCTCTCATCTGTATTACATTTATGACTGCATGGCGGCAAAAAGCATTGCTATATCCGCACGCTTCTTGTCCTCATGCAAGGCCTGGGTTGTTGTGTCTCAAAGCGTAGCCTTCTCCTCCTGCGCCTCCTCCTGTTCCATCATGTGTGCTCTGTGCTGCTGCTGCTGCTGCTGGGTTAGCGTTACCGGTCCCTGTTTATTGAACCTCTTATCTTTATTACATTTATGACTGCATGGCGGTAAAAAGCATGCTATCTGCACGCTTCTTGTCCTCATGCAAGGCCTGGGTTGTTGTGTCTCAAAGCGTGGCCTTCTCCTCCTGCGCCTCCTCCTGTTCCGTCACGTGTGCTCTGTGCTGCTGCTGCTGCTGGGTTAGCGTTACCGGTCCCTGTTTATTGAGCCTCTTCTCTTTATTACATTTATGACTGCATGGCGGCAAAAAGCATTGCTGCTATATCCGCACGCTTCTTGTCCTCATGCAAGGCCTGGGTTGTTGTGTCTCAAAAAGCGTGGCCTTCTCCTCCTGCGCCTCCTCCTGTTCCATCACGTGTGCTGCTGCTGCTGCTGGGTTAGCGTTACCGGTCCCTGTTTATTGAACCTCTTATCTTTATTACATTTATGACTGCATGGCGGTAAAAAGCATGCTATCCGCACGCTTCTTGTCCTCATGCAAGGCCTGGGTTGTTGTGTCTCAAAAAGCGTGGCCTTCTCCTCCTGCGCCTCCTCCTGTTCCATCACGTGTGCTGCTGCTGCTGCTGGGTTAGCGTTACCGGTCCCTGTTTATGGAACCTCTTCTCTTTATTACATTTATGACTGCCTGGCGGTAAAAACCATGTTACCTGTGCAAAGAAACATGACATTTTCAGCATTTAAAAGACAATTTTTCCTTTGAAACTTTACAATCAATTTTCTCAAAAACTATAAGCTCTTTTTGCTAAATTTTTTTCCCTCTTGTACCCACTCCCAAGGTGCACATACCCTGTAAATTTGGGGTATGTAGCATGTAAGGAGGCTTTACAAAGCACAAAAGTTCGGGTCCCCATTGACTTCCATTATGTTCGGAGTTCGGGTCGAACACCCGAACATCGCGGCCATGTTCGGCCTGTTCGGCCCGAACCCGAACATCTAGATGTTCGCCCAACACTACTCAGAACATTGTCCTTGTTCACAGCTAGAGGAGGTAGGCTTGGATGTGGGAAAACTAAGGCAGAAGAGAAGGCAGGTGTCTCTAGAGGCCCTGCGGTTGCTGCCTGTTTTTCAAATCTGCAATAGAAGTCACTGAGGCTTTTGGCGAGTTCAATGCTGGGAATTGCGTGCTGAGCGGGGGGCTTGTAGCAGCCCTAAGCCCCTTCCAGACAGCTTGTGAGTCTCTCGAGGAGAGGTTCTGTTCCAGTTTTTCAGTATAGTTCTTTTTGGCAGCCCTCAGTTCCTTGATTAGGATGTATGTTGCCCTCCGGTAGTCCTCCTGGTTGCCAGACTTATACGCCATTTCCTTGCACCTCCACAGTTGTCTTAGTTTATTGGAGAACCACGGTTTGTAATTCGGGTAGAGTTTGAAGGTTTTAGTTGGTATGCAGTAGTCCTTGCAGAAGCTGATGTATGAGGATACGTTGTCTGCCCACTCCTCTATGTTCAGCGCTTCCAGGGCCTTCCAGTCTGTACAGTCGAAGCAGGCTTGAAGTTGAAGTTTAGCATTATTCGACCATACTTTGGGGGATTTTAGGACCGGTTTTGCAGTTTCCAGACGTCTCCTGTAGGTAGGTATCAGGTGGATGAGCCAGTGGTCAGATGAGCCTAGTGCTGCCCACCGGGTGGCTTTGTATGCATCCTTCAGCATCGTGTAGCAGTGGTCTAGAGTGTTAGCATTCCTAGTGGGGCAGGTGACATGCTGATGGAAGCGTGGCAGCTCTTTTCAGAGGTTGGCCCTGTTGAAGTCCCCCATGATAATGAACAGCGAGTCCAGGAGGGATGTCTCCCACTGCTTGATGGTATCGCTAAGCTCGCGCAGGGCCGTTTTGATCTCATCGTCGGGAGGAATGTATACGCCAACTAGGACGTAGGAGGAAAACCTTCTTGGTGAATATACCGGTTTGCAGTTTACAAGAAGGAGTTCAAGATCTGAGGAACATTTATTGGTGTAACATGTGGCGGGGATGCCGCCGCGACGGAGAGCGGCATGTCAACCGTCTCCGCATCTTAGCCGGCGGCGATCCCCGCCTCGCTCTCTCAGACAGGTCCTTCGGCCGCACATAGGGCACAGGCTACGCGTGCGCGCGCCCGGCGGCAGGACCTTTATGCAGCTAGACGGAGAGTCAGCTGACTCGCCGGTCAGCTGACTCCAGCTAGCTGCCGGATTGGCTGGACGGCTGGGTGGCGCTGCAGAAGCGCTCCCAGCATGAAAGGAGCTGTCTGTCAGTTGCTCCTCGTCTGCTGTCGTGAATATCTCGTGTGCTAGCGCTCAGACCTTAGATTAGATCCCTGGTGTTGATGCTAAGGATTTCACACCAAGATTAGGACATTGCTGATATTGTATTTGATTTCCTGTGGATGAGTCTTGGCTAACTCTGACCCTGATCCTGCTTTCTGACTTCAGCCTATCTGCCTTAACTGTTGCTGAACCTTTTGCCTGATTACCGACTACTCTCTTGCCTTACGATTTTGTACAGATACTTACCTCTCTGTTGCTGAACCTTCTGCCTGATTACCGACTACTCTCTTGCCTAACGATTTTGTATTGATACTTAACTCTCTGTTGCCAACTCGATTACCCTGACTCCTCTACTCTCACCAGAGGGCCCTTGTCTCTGGTGAGGGGCTCTGTACTGTTAGGGCCCTCCAGCTCCTCTGGAGAGATACTGCCAAGCCTATCAGTACTACTGTTGCACCAAACACCACATTGTTGCATTCCTCTGCTATACTAGTATTATTGGTGATTCTGCAGGTCACCACATAATTTGGTATAGAGTCTGCATTATTGGTGATTCTGCAGATCACCATATAATCAGACATTTGAGTCGCTACACAATACCGTTACAGAACAGCAGAACAACATTATGGATGCACTACGCAGCCAGGTGGAGGCCTTAGCCACTTCAGTAAATAACCTCATTGGGGTGGTTAATACGCAACAGACCCAGATCGCTCAATTGTCTGGGTCAGTACAGGCCCTCCAGGCGGCCGTCGACACAGTGCGATCCCCCTCAGCCATAGACCTTCACATGTCGGTACCCGAGAGATTTTCAGGGCACAGCTCTGATTTCCAAAACATTCGAAATCGAGTCCTGTCCTATTTCGAGTTAAGGCCTAATTTGTCAGGTTCAGCGCAACAAAGGGTGACTTTTATAAAGACCTTGTTATCAGGAGACTCGCAAACTTGGGCATATAGCCTTCCTCCTGGAGATGAGGCTCTGTTCTCAGTTGAGGAATTCTTCAAAGCAATGGCCATCATATATGATGACCCGGAAGTTTCGTTCACTGTTGAGAGGAAACTCAAGGCTCTCAAGCAGGGACGGAATTCGGTAGAGATTTATGCAGCTGAATTTAGAAGGTGGGCTGTGTCGGCTAGGTGAGGTCTTATGCTTTATTAGATTGCTTCCTTTCTAGCCTATCAGATGCAGTCTCTGAGCTAATGTTGGGACACCCTGAACCTAAATCAATCGATGATGCTATTTCGCTTGCTGTGCGGGTTGACTGCCGTCTACGCTATCAGCGACAAACCCGTGGGAAGAATGCAGTAAGGTCTGTTTCTTACGCTTCCTCCTCCCCTCCCACATCAACAGATGAGCCGATGCAAATCGGACATTCCCGCTTGTCACAAGCAGAGAAGGATCGCAGGAGGTCTGAGAAGCTTTGTCTGTATTGTGCAGAGGAGGGTCACATTGTACAAAATTGCCCCAAGAAGTCGGGAAACTCTGCCGCCTAGGAGTAGTTGGAGGTAGTACCCTAGGCGAGCAAACTTTACCTCTAAACAATAATCGTTTACTCCAACCTTGTTCTATTTCTTGGGAAGACCGGGCCGCGTGCACTGAGGCCTTCGTGGACTCTGGCTCGGCGGCCAATTTTATTGACTACGAGTTCGTAAAAAGATTGGGAATTCCGTTACATTCGTTAGACCGACAAGTAGTAGTCACTGCAGTTGATGACTCTCCATTGCAATACAGACAACCCCTCTCACAGACTCCGGTATTGTTATGTACTATAGGGGTTCTACATAGGGAAAAATTACAGTTCCTTGTACTGCAAATGGCAACCTCTACCATTATTCTCGGGATGCCCTGGTTGCAACTCCACTCACCTCAGATAGACTGGGCCTCAGGTCAGCTACTGAGCTGGTCAACCCACTGCCATCATCATTGTTTAGAGAGGGTTGCTATTTGTGCCACCAAGGTAGAGGTTAAAGGAGTACCTATGCAATACGCAGAGTTCGCTGACGTGTTCTGTCCCAAGTCCACGGATAAACTACCACCTCATCGGAGTTTTGATTGCCCCATAGATTTAAGATCTGGTTGTATGCCCCCCAGAGGTCATCTTTATAATTTATCTGGACCTGAAAAGCTGGCCATGCAGGAGTACATAAAGGAACACTTAGCCAAAGGTTTCATCTGTCCTTCACGGTCACCGGCCGGGCCTGGGCTCTTTTTTGTGCAAAAAAAGGATGGTGGTCTTAGGCCTTGTATTGATTATTGAGGTCTAAACAAGATCACAATCAAGAACCGCTATCCTTTGCCTCTGATAGACGATCTTTTCTCTTACCAACGCCAGTATTTTCTCCAAATTAGATTTACGTGGGGCATACAACCTGGTACGCATCAGGGATGGTGATGAGTGGAAGACAGCCTTCAACACGCCCGACGGGCATTACAATATTTGGTTATGCCCTTCGGGTTGTGTAACGCTCCTGTTGTCTTCCAAGAATTGATAAACGAGGTTTTTAGGGAGGTATTGGGAAAATCCGTCTTGGTTTATCTTGACGACATTTTGATCTTTTCTCCAAACCTTACTGAGCATCGTAAACATGTCAAATTCGTGTTAAGGAAACTGAGACAGAATTCATTGTACGCGAAACTTGAGAAATGCTTCTTCGAGGTCACTAAGGTTCCTTTTCTGGGTTACATTATTTCCACTACTGGTCTCTTGATGGATCCAGAAAAGGTCTCAGCCATCTTGGAGTGGCCTCAACCTGTTGGTCTGAAGGCACTCCAAAGATTTCTTGGTTTTGCCAACTACTATAGAAAATTTATCAAAGGATTTTCCTCGATAGTAGCTCCCCTTACAAGTCTTACCAAAAAGGGAGCTGATCCACACCTTTGGACGCCGGAGGCACAGGTGGCCTCTGCCACTCTGAAAAAATTGTTTTGTTCTGCACCAATCCTGAGACATGTAGATGTCACCCTTCCTTTCATTCTGGAGGTGGATGCATCAGAGATTGGGGTAGGAGCTGTATTGTCTCAGCGTTCAGGTTCACAGGGTAAACTGCACCCATGTGCCTTTTTCTCCCGTAGATTCTCTCCTAAACTACGATATTGGCAACCGGGAGCTGCTGGCTATTAAGTTGGCCTTTGAAGAGTGGCGTCACTGGCTGGAAGGGGCAGAACATACTGTCACGGTTTACACAGACCACAAGAACTTAGAGTACATTGCAAGGGCCAAGAGGCTCAGTCCCCGACAGGCCCGCTGGTCTTTATTTTTCTCTAGGTTCAAATTTATTATTACATATACGCCAGGCAGCAAGAACGTCAAGGCTGACGCCTTGTCGAGATGCTTCGAACCCGAGATAGTGGAACATTCAACTTCAGAGACCATCCTACCTCAAAAGGTGGTGTTAGCAGTTACTGACACCTGGGACAACTGGGCCACTATTCTGAATAATTATCAACAAGATATCCCTGAAGAGAAACCTGTAGGGGTTATGTTTGTACCGCTTCCTTTTCGACTCCAACTCCTTCAACTCTTTCATTCACATAAAAATGCTGGGCATCCTGGGGCTGCCCGAACTCAGGATTTGCTTGCCAGGTGTGTGTGGTGGCCTTCCCTGGCATTGGATTGTAAGGAGTTTGTGAGGGAGTGTGATATTCGTGCCAAAAGTAAGCCCTCTCGTCAGGCATCAGTGGGTACACTACAACCCCTGCCAATTCCAAACGAACCTTGGACCCACTTGTCCATGGATTTTGTGGGTGAACTCCCTAGGTCGGAGGGGAAAACGGTCATTTGGGTGGTAGTCGATAGGTTTAGTAAAATGGCTCATTTTATTCAGTTGAAAGGACTCCCCTCAGCTCAAGAGTTGGCTGATCTCTTTGTTCAGCACGTTTTCCGGCTGCATGGCATTCCGGAAAATGTGGTGTCAGATAGGGGAGTCCAGTTTGTTTCAAAGTTTTGGAGGGCTTTTTGTCACCAGTTGGGCATGAACCTTTTGTTCTCATCGGGCTACCACCCACAGACCAATGGGCAGACAGAGAGAGTCAACCAGTCCTTGGAGCAATTCCTCAGGTGTTATGTGGCCGACGCTCAGTCGGATTGGGTCAAATTCTTGCCGTTTGCGGAATTTGCACACAATAACCTGAAAAGCTCTTCCACTGGGTTTTCTCCGTTTCAGGTAGTGTCAGGAAAATCTCCTAAGTTTGCTCCACTACCCGTGGTTTCAACTCCTTTTCCAGCCTTGGAAGATTGGCAAAAGGCCTTAAAGGAGATTTGGAGGTTGGTCAAAGACAACCTGGGTAGGGCATTTCAGACACAAAAGAAACAGGCAGACAAGAGGTGATCTATAGAGTGGAACTTTTCACCAGGGGACATGGTTTGGGTGTCCACTGTATATATAGTATATAGCCTTGAAGCAACCATCACCGAAGTTGGGTCACCGATTTATTGGCCCATACCCAGTGTCCAGAAAGATCAACGCAGTCACATATGTAATTGACCTCCCTGCTAGTATGAGAGGGGTAAGGTCGTTTCATGTTTCTTTACTGAAACCTGCGGTGCATGTAAATTTCTCCCCCCCCCCCCCCCCCCCGGTGATGGTCGATGACCACCCAGAATACGAGATTGAAAGAATTTTGGATTCTTGTTTTGTACAGAATTCTGTACAATTCCTAGTTCATTTGAAGGGTTATGGGCCAGAGGAAAGACCTTGGGTGCCGAGTCATCGTCTCCATGCTGAGGAGTTAAGACAAGACTTTCATAAGGCCCATCCCGAGAAGCCTTGTAGGAAGTGTCCGGAGTCCACTCCTCAAGAGGGGGGTACTGTAACATGCGGCGGGGATGCCGTCGCGGCGGAGAGCGGCATGTCAGCCGTCTCCGCATCTCAGCCGGCGGCGATCCCCGCCTCGCTCTCGCAGACAGGTCCTTCGGCCACACATAGGGCACAGGCTACGCGTGCGCGCGCCCGGTGGCAGGACCTTTATGCAGCTAGACGGAGAGTCAGCTGACTCGCCGGTCAGCTGACTCCAGCTAGCTGCCGGATTGGCTGGGCAGCTGGGTGGCGCTGCAGAAGCGCTCCCAGCATGAAAGGAGCTGTCTGTCAGTTGCTCCTCGTCTGCTGTCGTGAATACCTCGTGTGCTAGCGCTCAGACCTTAGACTAGATCCCTGGTGTTGATGCTAAGGATTTCACACCAAGATTAGGACGTTGCTGATATTGTATTTGATTTCCTGTGTATGATTCTTGGCTAACTCTGACCCTGATCCTGCTTTCTGACTCTGTACTTCTGCCTATCTGCCTTAACTGTTGCTGAACCTTTTGCCTGATTACCGACTACTCTCTTGCCTAACGATTTTGTATTGATACTTAACTCTCTGTTGCCAACTCGATTACCCTGACTCCTCTACTCTCACCAGAGGGCCCTTGTCTCTGGTGAGGGGCTCTGTACTGTTAGGGCCCTCCAGCTCCTCTGGAGAGATACTGCCAAGCCTATCAGTACTACTGTTGCACCAAACACCACATTGTATTCCTCTGCTATACTAGTATTATTGGTGATTCTGCAGGTCACCACATAATCTGGTATAGAGTCTGCATTATTGGTGATTCTGCAGATCACCATACAATCAGACATTTGAGTCGCTACACAATGCCGTTACAATTGGCAAGTACAGAGGTGTTGAAGCACCAGGTAGAGCTGATGTAAAAGGAGATGCTGCCCCCTCTCCTTTTGCCAGAGAGGATGCTGTCGTGAACTGCCCGGATGATGCTGAAACCTGGGAGATGTAGGGCGCTGTCAGGGATGCCGTCGTGCAGCCACATTTCTGTGAAGCAGAAGACTGGGGTATTGCTGCCAAGTTCCCTCTTGTTGCTGAGGAGCCACAGTTCATCTAACTTGTTAGGGAGGGAGCAGACATTTGCCAGGAGGACCACGGGAATGGCTGATCGCAGTCCTTTCTTTCTCAGCCTCCCACGGGCGCCTGCCCAACAGCCTCTCCGCCATTGGCCTCTGCATTGCCCTGACACGGGGGCAGTGATTTTCTGGATATGGCTCCAGAGGGAGTCGGACAAGAGCTTGTCCTCCAGGTGCAGGGCTGCGTTTGGTTTCCATTCTAGGAGCTGTGATGTGGTGTAGGTGGTACATGGGGAGTGGGGTGGCACGTGAGGCATGATGAGGCATGAGTGTGTATCTTCTTCACTGCCGCCATGGTATAGTGCAAAAATTGTCTAGCAGTGTGACATAGCCAACATCTGGCCCACTACAGTAACAGTGCAACACAGTCCATTGTATGACCCCACTGCAGTAACAACAATATCAATAATATTTTTATAGCGCTTTTCTCCATGGGGACTCAAAGCGCTGTGACCCTACATTATGCAGTCTCAAAAGCTAGGCAAAAGAGGTAAGTTTTTAGGCTTTTTTTTTAAACTGTCCAGAGAAGGAGTCTCTCGTACTGATTGTGGAAGTGAGTTCCATAAAGTAGGGGCTGCATAGGAAAAGGCCCGAGCACCAAATGTTAAGTGAATCCTGGGAACAACCAGCTTCATCTTGTTGGCAGAGCGAATAATCTGCATAACAATGGTATCCTAGGCCATAGTTCTAGATTATTTTGCCTAGTGGGAGCATGTAGACTGCAAAGACTAAGGGTGATAGTACAGAACCCTGTGGAACTCCATAGGCAAGTGGCACTGGATTAGAGTAGTGTGTGCCCAGACATACTTGCTGTGTCCTGCCAGATAGGAAGGTCTGAAACCAGCTAAGAATAGTACCCCTTAGGCCACAGTAATTCTTCAGTCGCTGGATTAGTATTTCATGATCCACAATATCAAATGTTGCAGACAAGTCAAGAAGAATCAGAATTGAGCAATCACCCTTGTCCCTTGCAGTAAGTAGATCATTTATTACTCGGACTAATGTAGTTTTAGTGCTGTGCCTTTTCTTGAATCCTGACTGAAAAGTATGAAAGATGTTGTTATCTGTAAGCCTGGATTCTAGCTGGTTGGCGACTGCTTTCTCGATAACTTTTGATAGGAATGGTAAGTTCGCCACAGGTCTGTAGTTGGTCACAGAATCAGGATCAGTGATGGTTTCTTCAAGAGGGGTTTATGATTGCTTTCTTTAGTTCTTCTAGGAAAAGTCCACTTTGCAAGGAGCACTGAGTGATTTTGTGAAGTGCTGGCCTGATCAGCTCTGGGCATTGCATTAAGGATCCAGTTGGGCCAGGATCCAGGTCGCAGGTAGTGACTTTGAATGAGAATTCCAAAATCTTCTTCACTCAGAGTGTCAAAGACTTGCCATGGTGGTACGGTAGTAGGCAGAGCCGGCCTTTGGGGGTGGCAAGTGGGGCAATCGCCCCAGGCCCCGCGCCTGAGGAGGCTCCGCACCCTCTGCAGTGCTGGGGAGAGCGGGCATAGTTGTTAAAACTCACGTGTCTTCACCGATGCTCACAGCTACCATCTATTTCCTCTCTCAGCATCTGTGTATTGGTAACAGCGACCCCTATGATGACGTGACCGCATGTCACCACAGGGGGGCACTGTTACCAACACACAGATGCTGGGAGAGGAAATAGATGGTAGCTGTGAGCATCGGTGAAGACACCAGAGTTTTAACAACTATGCCCTCTCCCCACCGCTGCAGCCACCTTGCTATCTAACCTGTACTGCGGGGCACCTATCTAACCTATACTGCAGGCTGGCACCTATCTAATCTATACTGCAGGCTGGCACCTATCTAACCTATACTACAGGCTGGCATCTATCTAATCTATACTGCAGGCTGGCACCTATCTAACCTATACTGCAGGCTGGCACCTATCTAATCTATACTGCAGGCTGGCACTTATCTAACCTATACTGCAGGCTGGCACCTATCTAACCTATACTGCAGGCTGGCACCTATCTAACCTATACTGCAGGCTGGCACCTATCTAATCTATACTGCAGGCTGGCACCTATCTAACCTATACTGCAGGCTGGCACCTATCTAACCTATACTGCAGGCTGACACCTATCTAATCTATACTGCAGACTGGCACCTATCTAATCTATACTGCAGGATGGCACCTATCTAATCTATACTGCAGACTGGCACCTATCTAATCTACACTGCAGCCACCTATCTAACCTATACTGCAGGCTGGCACCTATCTAATATATACTGCAGGCTGGCACCTATATAACCTATACTGCAGGCTGGCACCTATCTAACCTATACTGCAGGCACCTATCTAACCTATACTGCAGACTGGCACCTATCTAATCTACACTGCAGCCACCTATCTAACCTATACTGCAGGCTGGCACCTATCTAATATATACTGCAGGCTGGCACCTATATAACCTATACTGCAGGCTGGCACCTATCTAACCTATACTTCAGGCTGGCACCTATCTAACCTATACTTCAGGCTGGCACCTATCTAATCTATACTGCAGGCTGGCACCTATCTAATCTATACTGCAGGCTGGCACCTATCTAACCTATCCTGCAGGCTGACACCTATCTAATCTATACTGCAGACTGGCACGTATCTAATCTATACTGCAGGATGGCACCTATCTAATCTATACTGCAGGCTGGCACCTATCTAACCTATACTGCAGGCTGGCACCTATCTAATCTATACTGCAGGCTGGCACCTATCTAATCTATACTGCAGACTGGCACCTATCTAATCTATACTGCAGGCTGGCACCTATCTAACCTATACTGCAGGCTTGTACCTATCTAATCTATACTGCAGGCACCTATCTAACCTATGCTGCAGGCACCTATCTAACCTATACTGCAGGCTGGCACCTATCTAATCTATACTGCAGGCTGGCACCTATCTAACCTATACTACAGGCTGGCACATATCTAACCTATACTGCAGGCTGGTACCTATCTAACCTATACTGCAGGCTGGCACCTATCTAATCTATACTGCAGACTGGCACCTATCTATCTAATCTATACTGCAGGCTGGCACCTATCTAATCTATACTGCAGCCACCTATCTAACCTATACTGCAGGCTGGCACCTATCTAACCTATACTTCAGACTGGCACCTATCTAACCTATACTTCAGGCTGGCACCTATCTAATCTATACTGCAGGCTGGCACCTATCTAATCTATACTGCAGACTGGCACCTATCTAACCTATACTGCAGGCTGGCACCTATCTAATCTATACTGCAGACTGGCACCTATCTAATCTATACTGCAGGCTAGCACCTATCTAATCTATACTGAAGACTGGCACCTATCTATCTAATCTATACTGCAGGCTGGCACCTATCTAACCTATATTGCAGGCTGGCACCTATCTAATCTATACTGCAGGCTGGCACCTATCTAACCTATACTGCAGGCTGGCACCTATCTAACCTATACTGCAGGCTGGCACCTATCTAATCTATACTGAAGACTGGCACCTATCTATCTAATCTATACTGCAGGCTGGCACCTATCTAACCCATATTGCAGACTGGCACCTATCTAATCTATACTGCAGGCTGGCACCTATCTAACCTATACTGCAGGCTGGCACCTATCTAACCTATACTGCAGGCATCTATCTAATCTATACTGCAGCCACCTATCTAACCTATACTGCAGGCTGGCACCTATCTAATCTATACTGCGGGCACCTATCTAATCTATACTGCAGGCACCAACCTATCTAATCTATACTGCAGCCACCTTCCTATCTAATCTATACTGCAGGCTGGCACCTATTTAATCTATACTGCAGGCTGGCACCTATCTAATATATACTGCGGGGGCACCTACCTGTCTAATCTATACTGCAGGCACCTATCTAATCTATACTGCGGGGCACCTACCTATCTAACCTATACTGGAGGCACCTACCTATCTAACCTATACAGAGTGTGTGCTTCTACAACGTGTGTATCCACAGCATATGTCTCTAGGCCCCTCATATGACACTCGCCCCAGGCCCCACGTACTCTAAGGCCACCTCTGGTAGTAGGCATATGCAAAGTCCAGTGGTCAATTGATGTTGTTGGTGTAATGCTGGCACGGATGTCAGACACCTTGTTTGTAAAGAAGGCAGAGAATTCTTCACACCTTTCCCTGGAGAATGTGGTTGGGGCTTTTAGGCAGGAAGGATTGCAGAGTGATTCCACTGTGTGGAAGAGTTGAGCACCTCTGTTGTTGGCTGTAGATATTTTGTGCGAGATATTGGTATTCAATTCACTAAACTTATCTCCTGTCTTTAATAACTCTTCTAGAGTTGTTACCATGGTGATAAGGCATGTAGTATTCAGGAAACATTTTACCTCAGGCAAGCCTAAAGTTAACTCTTCTGTCTTTAAATTAACTCTCCAATCCTTAAAATAACTCCAGAGTTAAAGACAGGCTGTTAATTAGCTGCATGTGAAAATAACTACAGAGGAGGTAAATTAACTACAGAGGAGGTAAATTAACTACAGAGGAGGTAAATTAACTACAGGAGAGGTAACTTAAGGAATGAAGAGGTAAGATAACTCTCTCACGTGTGGAGGTAAGTTTTCTCTTGCCTTATTATCTCCAGCATGATCTTAGTGAATTGAGGCCAAAGTCTGATTTTTTTCTTGGTGATTGCTTGTTGGTATTGTCTGAAGTGTTGAACTAGGCTAGATCTGTGCTCCTCAGACCCTGATTTACGCCACTGTCTTTCTAGTCTGTGCCCTTTCTTTTTTAGATCCATGATGGTTTTGTCAAACCAATTAGCTTTCTGTTTTTTAGGTTGGTGATTTGGTGGGCCACGGGGCAATACTGTCAAGTGTTTCATATATCGTGCTGTTGTACTGGGTTACTAGAGTGTTGGGATCCATTTGACTGTGGAGCAGATTTGTAAGATCCAGGTCAGCAGTTATCCTCTCCGGTGTTAATTTATTCAGGGGACGGATTTTGATTGTTTCTTTAGGGTGCTGCTTGATAGGGTGATGTTCAATAGTAAACTGTATTATGTGATGGTCTGACCACACCACTGGGGTTACTGTTATGTTACTAATGTCCATTCCAAGGTGGAACAGTAAGTCTAGCGTATGTCCTCCTCTGTGGGTAGCAGATTTTACACCTTGTGTGAAGCCAGTGGCGCACGGAGGGGGTTGTTCTGGATGTCTAGAACACCCCCCTGCACCGGGACCGGAAGTGGGGCTGCCGCATGGCCCGGCCGGCTGGGGAGAGAAGACAGATGAAAATGATGGAGGCGCCAGCCGCGCTAATAAGGGATGCGGGAGCCGGCTTTATTCCTCGCTCCCTCCCTCCCTCCCTCCCTCCCTCTGAATGCCCCTCACCTGCGGTGAATGTGTGCCGGCTCCCCCATGAGTGTGTGCGCAGCGGAGTGGTAGGTCCTCTTACCGCAGATCAGGCGCACCAGCAACTGGAGTCTCATGCTTCCTGTTTACCATGACGTCACAGGAAGCATGAGACTCCAGTTGCTGGTGCGCCTGATCTGCGGTAAGAGGACCTACCGCTCCGCTGCGCACACACTCATGGGGGAGCCGGCACACATTCACCGCAGGTGGGGGCATTCAGAGGGAGGGAGGGAGCGAGGAATAAAGCCGGTTCCCGCATCCCTTATTAGCGCGGCTGGCGCCTCCATCATTTTATTCTGTCTTCTCCCCCGGGCAATCTTCTCCCCACACAGGGGGCGGGCACCTTCCTTCACCTATCTTATACTGGGGGGCATATACCTATCTAATCTATCCTGGGGGCATATACCTATCTAACCTATACTGGGGGGCATATACCTATCTAATCTATACTGGGGGGCATATACCTATCTAACCTATACTGGGGGGCATATACCTATCTAATCTATACTGGGGGCGGGGCATATACCTATCTAACCTATACTGGGGGCGGAGCATATACCTATCTAACCTATACTGGGGGGCATATACCTATCTAACCTATACTGGGGGGCATATACCTATCTAACCTATACTGGGGGGCATATACCTATCTAATCTATACTGGGGGGCATATACCTATCTAACCTATACTGGGGGGCATATACCTATCTAACCTATACTGGGGGGCATATACCTATCTAACCTATACTGGGGGGCATATACCTATCTAACCTATACTGGGGGGCATATACCTATCTAACCTATACTGGGGGGCATATACCTATCTAACCTATACTGGGGGGCATATACCTATCTAACCTATACTGGGGGGCATAGCCCTATCTAACCTATACTGGGGGGCATAGCCCTATCTAACCTATACTGGGGGGCATATCCCTATCAAACCTATACTGGGGGGCATATACCTATCTAACCTATACTGGGGGCATATACCTATCTAACCTATACTGGGGGGCATATACCTATCTAATTTATACTGGGGGGCATATACCTATCTAACCTATACTGGGGGGCATATACCTATCTAACCTATACTGGGGGACATATACCTATCTAATCTATACTGGGGGGGCATATACCTATCTAACCTATACTGGGGGCAACTATATGGGCTACCTATACTGGGGGGGACCTATAGCTGGCTACCTATACTGCGGGCACCTATACCTGTCTCCACGTTGGGGGCGCATTTTACGCCCTCACCCTGGGTGCAATTTAGCCTATAAACTGCTAGTATTTGGCTCCACCCACACCATATTTTGGCCACGCCCACACGCCACTTTCAGGAACCCCCCCCCTTGGAAATCCTGGATTTGCCCCTGGAAGCCTAGTCCACCCATGAGATTTATTAGTTCATTTGCATCTTGTGATTGAGTGTCATCAGCCCAAATGTTGAAGTCACCAAGGATGATCCATCTCGGATAAGACAGAGTCAGCATGGCCAGAAGTTCTGAGAATTCCTGTAGGAATGGGTCAGCATCTCCGGGGGGATGATAAACCACTAAAATTTTGAAGCCTTTACCAGCTGAGATATGGGCACCTATACATTCAAAGGACTTTGTTGAGCCAACATTCAGGACTCTGAGCTGCAGGGTTGTTTTCCCAACAATTGCTACACCCCCTCCTCTGCGGTCTCGTCTTCCCTTATGCTGGGAATACACGTTTCGTTTTTGCCTTCGTTTTAGCCTTCGTTTCGATTGTGCCTTTTGTCCTTTTCGTTCCCGAAATAATCGAACGTACGGTTAATATCACCACCCACGGTTTCGGTTTTTTTTTCGATTCTGATGGTTTTGTTTTTCCAATGATCGAAGGCTGCAAAGAAACTAAACGAAAATCCCTTTTTACAGGGACGGACTAACATAAACGAACATATAATCGATCTGAACAGCCATCAAGCCTACCAATGGCTCGATTAGATGGATAAAGAGAGATAATATCAAACATGTTCGATCACTAGTCGTTCGTTTTTGGGGTCTATTAATCGAAACTATAATGAGATTATGACTATTTTCACATACGTTTTCAACACTCGATTCGTTTACTGAATTAATCGAAGGCTAAAACGAAGGCAAAAACGAAACGTGTATTCCCAGCATTACTTAGGACTTAGTAATTGTATGGGATGGTTGCTTCCAATGTGGGGCCCGCATTGGCATAAATCCAAGTTTCAGTTATGCATGAAAAATCGCATGTCTGAATAAGGTCCGCAATAATGGCTGTCAGTAGTGCAAATAATTATCCATCCCCTTTGGCAAACATTGGCAGCAAGAAGCAATGATGGTAAGTAACTCCCGCCTACCCAGTTCCTGCAGCCAGGGGTGTAACTAGAAATCACTGGGCCCCTCTGCAAAACTTTTGATTTTCCCCATGCAGATAAAAACAGACAGCAGTGGACGCATTTTCTCTATCAATTACATTAGCTTCTGTGATAAAACGTGCATTGTTTTCACACATACAGACACACAAGGGGCTTGATTCATTAAGACAAATAGCATGCCTTATCAGAGATAACACTCCTTATCAAAGATAACACGCCTTATCAGAGTAGCATAGCGAACTTATGCCTGCTAATTGGCAATGACGAGAGCTCCACTCGTCCTGCCCTGAGCCGATGCGGGTTCGTAGCACTCGCTATGTTACTCTGAAAAGGCGTGTTAACTTTGATAAGGCGTGCTAACTTTGATAAGGCATGCTGTTTGTCTTAGTGAATCAAGCCCATGGTGTGCAGAAAACATATACAGAAAACCAACAGAGGAGTGTGCTCCCAGCCTCAGCTTATTACACTCACTCTGTCACTCTGTCCATCTCTGATGGAGCAGAATTGGCTCTACAGACTTCTCCAGCATCACTACAGTACAGAGCTTTTGGGAATGGGTAGAGATGTTGGGGGCTGGGGGCTGTACACAAGAGCCCTTTGCACACTGAATAGGGACTGTCTACAAATCTTTGTCGACAAAACTTTTATGATTCGTTATCTGTGGCTGAGCAGATACAGTCATTAGAACAATTGTGCAGAGAGCAGAGAGCTTTTTCTCTCTGTGCCCAGACTCCTCAAGCATCACTACAGTACACAGCACTTAGGGAGGGGTAGAAAGGCTGGGAGTAGAGCAGCGCTGTACACAAGACCCGGCTGAACTCTAAATAGGGGCTACAAATCTTTGTCTGCAAAACTTTGTATGATTCCTTATCAGTGGCTGAGCAGATGCAGTCATTAGAACAATTTTTCAGAAAGCGGAAAGTTTTTTTTTTTCTCCGTGCCCTTAGTTGTCAGTCTCTCAGGACAGGGAAAAGAAACTTCTCCCCCCACGCGGCCCCCTGCAACTTCTGGGCCCCCCTGCAGCTGCAACAATTGCAGGGTCTAGTGTTACGCCCCTGCCTGCAGTGAATTGCTCTATCCTGTAGTTGATGACATCATCAAGCTGGGACCTGGTACATGTCATAGAAGAAGATGGCACAGCGCATTGCTGCAGTGTCGTATCCAGTGAATTCAGTACTGCAGAATAAGAACATTATTAATAAGGATTTTGTATATATTTTTGCAATCTAAATGTAAAAGATCACTGTTGTTATACTTTAACCCTCCTGGCGGTATATTAAAAACCGCCAGGGGGCAGCGCAGACGTTTTTTTGATTTTTTTTTTTTAAATCATGTAGCGAGCCAAGGGCTCGCTACATGATAGCCGCTGCTCAGCGGCATCCCCCCAGCCCCGCCGATCGCCTCCGGCGATAGGCGATCAGGAAATCCCGTTCAAAGAACGTGATTTCCTGGAGGGCTTCCCCCGTCGCCATGGCGACGGGGCGGGATGACGTCACCGACGTCATGGACGTCGTGACGTCTAAGGGAGTCCCGATCCACCCCTTGCCGCTGCCTGGCGCTGATAGGCCAGGCAGCGCAGGGGTCTAGGGGGGGGGGGCTGTGTTGCGACGCGGATAGCGGTGATCGAGCGTGGGGCGGCGGCGATCGAAGTGCTGAAGCAGCTAGCAAAGTGCTAGCTGCGTTCAGCAAAAAAAAATTACTCAAATCGGCCCAGCAGGGCCTGAGAAAACCTCCTGCGCGGCTTCGCCAGAAAGGTTAAAGCAAAGCTACAGTATATGTAGTCCTCCTAGCAACATGTGTAAAACAGATCAATATGATTTGTATATGTAGTACAGGGGCAAACCCAGGATTTACAAGTGGGGAATTCCTGAAAGGTATGGTAGGACATCATGCTGGGTACACATAATGCAATTTCCCGTCCGACTGACAAGCTCTTACAATTTTTTTGTAAATGTCCAATATGCTCCCGACCGACAACGGGATCAATCAGGAGCAGTTTGGATACAGATAATAATGAGGACACCCGACATTGATAATGAAGGGGAAAGTGAATCACACAACAGGGCACAGGGCTGTGCTCACACATGACTCTGTTAAGTTCCCCAGAGCTGCCCCATGCTCTGTACACACGTGCTGCTGCTCCATGCTCTGTACACACTCTGCTGCTCCATGCTCTGTACACACACTGCTGCTCCATGCTCTGTACACACACTGCTGCTCCATGCTCTACACACACTGCTGCTCCATGCTCTATACACACGCTGCTGCTCCATGCTCTGTATACACACTGCTGCTCCATGCTCTGTACACACACTGCTGCTCCATGCTCTGTACACACACTGTTGCTCCATGCTCTGCACACACGCTGCTGCTTCATGCTCTGTACACACTGCTGCTCCATCCAAAGTCAACTGTAGCAGGGAAAGTAAGGGGGCAGTGCTGTGAGCTGCAGGATTCCTGCAGATATTCTATACACACGCTGCTGCTCCATGCTCTGTATACACACTGCTGCTCCATGCTTTGTACACACACTGCTGCTCCATGCTCTGTACACACACTGCTGCTCCATGCTCTACACACACTGCTGCTCCATGCTCTGTACACACACTGTTGCTCCATGCTCTGCACACACGCTGCTGCTCCATCCAAAGTCAACTGTAGCAGGGAAAGTAAGGGGGCAGTGCTGTGAGCTGCAGGATTCCTGCAGATATTCTATACACACGCTGCTGCTCCATGCTCTGTATACACACTGCTGCTCCATGCTTTGTACACACACTGCTGCTCCATGCTCTGTACACACACTGCTGCTCCATGCTCTACACACACTGCTGCTCCATGCTCTGTACACACACTGTTGCTCCATGCTCTGCACACACGCTGCTGCTCCATCCAAAGTCAACTGTAGCAGGGAAAGTAAGGGGGCAGTGCTGTGAGCTGCAGGTGTCTAAACTTGTGCCTGTCCCCAGACACTGCACTGGCCCTGGTCTGAGAGGGGGGTTCTGGGCACCTGTAATACCCCCCTGCGTTTGCCTATGTAGTACAGCTAAGAAATAAAACATTAAGATCAGATACATCACTCTAATTGTTTCCAGTAAAGGAAGAGTTAAGAAACTCTAGTTGTTATCTTTATGCAAAAAAGCCATAAGCTCTACGACTTTCAAAGTTGTGGAGAGGGCTGGTTTCTGACTTTTATTATCTCAACTGTAATTGAACTATTTACTTTTTCTCTGCCAGAGGAGAGGTCATTAGTTCACAGACTGCTCTGAAAGAATCATTTTGAATGCTGAGTGTTGTGTAATCTGCACATATTATAGAATGATGCAATGTTAGAAAAAACACTGTATACCTGAAAATAAAAATATGAGAATATTTTCTTTGCTGCTAATCTTCTAGTAATTATTCATAGTACACAACCAATTCACTATATCATATAATTTTTTTTGCTTCAGTGTCTCTTTAAAGAGGAACTTCAGCCTAAACAAACATACTGTCATTAAAGGGAAGGTTCAGGCACAGTAAAAAAAAAAAAAATCCAACTCCACTTACCTGGGGCTTCCTCCAGCCCGTGGCAGGCAGGAGGTGCCCTCGGCGCCGCTCCGCAGGCTCCCGGTGGTCTCCGGTGGTGCGCCCGACCTGGCCAGGCCGGCTGCCAGGTCGGGCTTCTTCTGCGCTCCAATCTGCATCTCACTGGTGTGCGCTGACATCATCGGACGTCCTCCGGGCTGGACTGCGCAGGCTCAGAACTACCTCCTGCCTGCCACGGGCTGGAGGAAGCCCCAGGTAAGTAGATTTGCATTTGTATTTATTTTTTCACTGTCCCTGAACCTTCCCTTTAAGTTACATTAGTTATGTTAATTTATTCCCAGTGCACACCGAGCGGTTTTTGGAGCGATCCGCCGGCCGCATCCGCCTATAAAAACGCTTGTCTAACGTATTGCAATGGGATGGTGCACACCGGCGGTTTGCGGTTTTTGCCAAGCCACAAACGCGCCTCCTGCTGCGCGTTTGCGGATTTCAGAAGCGTTTCGTCCTCAATGTAAAGTATAGGAAAAACGCAAACCGCTCTGAAAAACGCTACTTCAGAGCGGTTTGCCAGGCATTTTTGTTACAGTAGCTGTTCAGTAACAGCTTTTACTGTAACAATATGTGTAATCTGCTACACAAAAATGCACCCAAAACCGCTAGGTATGTTTAGAAAACCTCTCTAAACATACCTAGAATCGCTCTGAAATCATCTCCCAAAACCGCTAGCGTATTGCGGATCTGCTAGCGGTTTTGGTGTGCACTGGGCCTAAAATAGATAGGTAATATAATCTCTTACCCACCCTGTTTTAAAAGAACAGGCAAATGTTTGATTTCATGAGGGCAGCCATCTTTTTGGTTGAAAGGAGGTGACAGGGAACATGAGACACAGTTCCAACTGTCCTGTGTGCTGATCACCCCTCCCAGTTGCTAGGCAACGTGGATAACAACATAGGAAATCCCATCATGCTTTGCACAGCATCAGGGAAAAAAAGCCCGGGCAGTTTCTTTGATGGGTGGAGCTTAGCTAAAAATGCAGCTAAAAATGATGCTTTGGTAAGAAAAACAAAGTTCTGATGCTGTGAAATTGTTAAAGAAACACCAAGCCTTTTCAGTGCTGCTGAGTAGATTTTTAGTCCGGAGGTTCACTTTAATGTATATAATCTTATCAATGGTTGTTAATGTTCAGGTGGAAAAAAACATTGTTTCTCTTTATAAGGGGATGGATATGTATTGTACATAGGTCAGACACATTTACTGATAACTTATTCTTTACCTCATGCACTGTCCTTTTATCTTAACCAGACAGCAGATAGGTACTGTATGCAGTAAGAAGAACATCTCCTTGATCTGCCTGCAGTCTCCAATGATGAGAATTTATCAAACTTTTCTGCTCCAGATGTGGCTTCCTCCTAACTCAGCTATGCAAAGGAAGTTGAAGCCTGGGAGCATTATTTTTCCTGGCAAAAAAATTTCTTGCTCAGTAATGTAATTTGGCCATTCTGAAATGTGAGATTTTAACAGTAAGGCCTCTTTACTTCAATAAAACGGCAGTTTTCAAATAAATATTCTCTTATTGTTATTTCCCGTGGACAATAATCTCCATTGTCCTTTGTGTTTTCTGACCATACATCCCGACTTATTGTGATAAGAAAGTTCCAGCCTTTAGGTTGGGATTTTAGTCCAAGCGGAATGAGAATCAGCTCCACATAGCTCCACAGAATGAAAATATAGAAAAAAAAATTGGAAATATGAACTTTGGGTGAACTTTGGATACTGTGAACAGAATAACCATATTTTTCCTTAACAAAAGCCTCAAGTGTAGAACCCAATTAGTATTGCAGTCATATTGATTTTGCGGCTTTAAGAGGACTTCACAAGCCCATGCTACCAATTTGTTTACATTTAGGCTCTCTGCACTGAATTTTGCAACCTTAGTCCATGTCCCACTATATGTCATAAGCAGCTGGTGGTCAAGCTATAGACACCACAGTGGAACTGATTAGCAGTGTTGTGTTCCCTTAAAAAACTGACTAATACACCTTGGCCTTATTTCATTGAAAGGAGATTGTAAGAAGTCTTTTCACATCATGGGTCTCTATGACCTAGTGAAAACACACTCCATATATTCAAACACAGAGCAACAAGAACAATACAGTATTCCAGCAATATAGCAGTCCATCTGGTCAAAACAACTCTCATGCTTTGGGTGATGTGGGGTCTTTGATCAGGCAATGGTTATCAAATCAGCAAGTCCTCAAACAATAACGTGGTTGTGATGGTGTATTTTGGGGACCACAGCATAAATCCAAGAATGCTAGTGAGCTGAGCTGTAGACTAGTCGATTTGCCATCAGATCGACCAGCAGATAGATCCCTCTCTGATCGAATCTGATCAGAGAGGGATCGTATGGCTGCCTTTACTGCAAACAGATTGTGAATCGATTCCAGCATGAAATCGATTCACCATCTGTGGAGCTGCCGCTGCTGCCACCCCCCGCATACATTACCTGCTCCGGCCGGCGCGAGTCCCCCGGTCTCCGCTGTCTCTTCTCTGGTCTGGGCTCCTCCAGCTTCACTTTACTTCCTGCCGGGGGGAGTTTAAACAGTAGAGGGCGCTCTACTGTTTAAACTTCCTGCCGGGACAGTAAGAAGTGAAGCCTGCCAGACTCGGAGCCTAGCGCGGAGACGGAGCAGCGGTGACCAGGGGACTCTCGCTGGTGGAACAGGTAATGTATTTCCGCTGTATTGCGTCGGTCGTTGGGCATTCGAACGCCACTATCGACGCACTCCCGACCTGCCGGCGATCGAGCGAAATCTTCCGCACAGACAGGAACGACGGGAACGATCGATTTTGGATGGAAATCGATTGTTCGGTCAGCGTTTGCGCAACGATTTCACAGCCGATTCGATCACAGTGATCAAATCGGCTGTGTATCGGTGGGAAAATCGGTAAGTGTATGGGCCCCTGAAATTTCTCTTACATGAATTGTGGCCAAACAAACACATGCCTGAATAGCACAGTAGTAACATAGAATAGAGCCTTATATTTTTATTTCCAGTTTAATGGCTTAAAGACTACACTTTAAAGAGAACCCGAGGTGGATTTTCTAAATCTTAATAGGACACAGAGGCATGTTCTGTGCACAATGACATGCCTCTGTGTCTTTCCAGTGCTGCTGCCAGTCCCCCTGGGCTCTGCTTTTACCCCCCTGAAAAATGCTGACAGGCTAGCGACAATCTGATTGTTGGTAGCCTTCTGTTTACCTGCAATTTATCAATCACTGGTCCTCCGCGTTGCCTTCACCGCCTTCTCCATTACATGGTTCCCCCCGCCGCTACCTGCCTCTGCTACCTTTCTCCAATCAGAAGGTAAGCCACCAGAAGGACACAGAGGCATGTCATTGTGCAGAGAACATCCGCCTCGGGTTCTCTTTAAGCTACTTCCCCACTTTAGCGATTGGAAACGGAAGTGTTGATGCAATGCACAAAACTTGTGTTTTTATGTGATTTATTTTGGGGGGAGATGCATCACAACGCATGGGTGGGGACTGGGGACATCAGGCAGTCCAGTCTATGCACTGTTGATGTCATCACGTTGCACTCCATACCCTCTCTTTAGTCCTGACATCTTACAACACTCCTCATATACGGCGATACAGGCCACCCTCCAGCAATCCCTCAGTAGCTGCTGGTCAACCCATGCAGAGTAATGCATCAGTGGTTTTATTTTATTACCTCCTCTAGCATGAGGTCTGGTCCATCCTCCATTTCTGTGCACCTGCCCACAGACACTCACTTCCAACTTCTTTTTGGTCTTCTCTTGTGACATCACAAAAGACAGAGGTGAACTAAAATGGGCAGTTGGGCAGAAAAGGGGAGAGTAGGTCATCTGGGACTGGAGAAGCTAATTTATTTACCATCACTGTGCAATTCTGCATGGGGAAGGGGATGACGGAAAGGGTCCCCTAGTGGCCACAGAAGAGAGGAAAGGGGTTTCAAGGTGACCTGCACTTGTTCTGGTGGAGTTAATGGGTTTCAAGGTGGCTGCACTGGTTATGGGAGGAAAAGGGGTTTATATGGCTATATAATCCAATGGCAGACAGACCCCCTTAGCACAGGGGCAACCACCATAAGCGGATGGGGAGCATCAAAGGATTGTGGACTCCACCTTTAGACCCTCCTTTTCTCTACCTATATACAACTAAATAATGAGCGCATTTTAATTTCAGTACCACTACGGCTAGGTTCACATTGTGGCGTTGTATAACACACCCTGTAAACAGGGTCAGAACACAATGGAGGGGAAAGATGCATCGTGCATTACTTACGGTATGCAGTGCATTCAGTAAAGGATACTGTTAATGAAAAGTATGCTTCACTGTAACTGTCCAGTACTGCACAGCATGCCTCGTGTTATGCATTGTGAATCTACTTTTACAATATAATTGAATCACATTAACAATGCGGTTAATATTTTCCAACACAACACACTATAACACTCCAGTGTGAATGTAGCCTAATATGTGAATGACGTGTATGATACAAAAATCAAATTCTTAACTCTATACCTTCCTTTCTACCCTGTGTTCCCATCAGAGTTTCTAAAAAATAGCAAAAGAAAATGCAAATGCTTATTTTCCCCAAGTCATAATCTGCCTAAAATAACCATACATGCCAGTAACATCCCAATAGTTCTTGTTCCTCTGTCTTGCTGCATAGGGGTAATATTGGGCCACCAACAAACAGGCAGGGATCCCTCTGATCCATACTGAACTCTGCTTCTCCACTTGTCCACCTTTCCTTTCATTCCTCAACTAATGTCCTATGTGCCAACCTGTGTTGTTATTGGAGAAGTGTCAGTGCACAAGACCGTGACCACAAATACTGCAGGAGTGCTGTAGCCCGATTAACAGTCCATAGATTCACATAGAGAAGTAAAAAAAGCTGGGCACACACATCCAATGCAAAAATTTACTAAACAGTAAAAATACAAATTGAAAACAGGCAACAGTACCGTACAGGAGAGATACAAGTCGTGGGGAGAAGTTTGTCAACAGCCGTTTCACGCCATAATTCTGTGGCGCTTTTTTTTTTTTTCTTACTTCTCTATGTGCCAACCTGTGTGTTGTAACCGTAGTCATAAAAAAACTGTGATCACTCCTTGCCTCCTAATAAGAACTAATTTGAGCCATAATAATATAGTGGCATGAAATTTCATATGAAGTGAAAAAAAAATCCAATATGAAATTACTTACGGTATTTTAGCTTACCTTATATACTCGCGTATAAGTCTAATTTTTCAGCACAAAAAATTAGCTGGAAAGTTATCTCCTTGGCTTATATGCGAGTCAGTGAAATAGATGACACAGGTTTTGTTACTGACAGAGGAGCGTAACGCTCTTGCACTAGTGATCCTGCTCTTGCCAGCTGTCTCCCTGCTGTTTTTGTGCCCCCCATCCCCTGCAACATGGTGTGCAGAGGGTGCTGCTCTAGACTACCTGTGTCCCCTGGCTTGTGGAGCAGAGCGTGCAAGCAGCATGTCAGCAGTGCAATGATCAGGGATTCTTCCTGCAATCACTGTGTGACACAGCTGAATTATTTTTGGGACAAATCTGGCTATGGGGAGAGGGGATGACTTGTACTGGCTACTGTGGAGGGAGCTATACTGGGGAGGGGGCTTATATGTGAGTCAACCATGTTTTCCTGGTTTCTTAGGGATAGGTAAAGACCTCTGCTTATACACAGGTCTGCTTATATGCGAGTATATACGGTACCTATCCTATTGTTAGTAGTGTTCACTGTCAGATTTAGGAGAATTGTGATATGAAAAAAAGAACAGAATATTTCTGCTGCCTTCCATCTTTACCTTTTTTCTGTGATGCCAAAAGTGACACCGCTGCTTTTTTATTTTTTACAAGACAGCTCAGTGTTAATTTTTCTTCCCTACTGCCACATCTTACTGTCCCTTGCACAACAAACACCACCTAGAAAACAGTTTTACATCACTGCGTAAGCTCTTAAAAGAGAAGGGGAGGAAGGGATTTAATTACTTTTAGGGGAGGGATTATTGTTTTAGTATTTATATAGCGCCGACATCTTCCGCAGCGCTTTACGTGTGTAGTGTATGTATCGTAGTCTAGGAACAATTTTAGGGGGAAGATAATTTACTTATCTGTATGTTTTTGGGATGTGAGAGGAAACCGGAGTGTGCAGGGGACAGACACGGGAAGAACATACAAATGTTGACCTGGCTGGGATTCAAACCGGGAACCCAGTGCTGCAAGATGAGAGTGCTAACCACTACGCCACTGTGCTGCCCCCGGGATTCAATCACCTTCTGATCACAGTGACCTTATCTTATCTGAAATACGAAGCTTTATGTTATTTGCATGCTAAGGTAAGCTTATTACTGTTGCTAAAAAAAACACAATTTCCCACAATCCTGCTACCACTGCACAACTCCTGCAGTAAGGACATATGTCCCCCATTTTTTTTTTACCTGGTCTCAGTGCTTTTGCTTACTGTAGGAGTTGTGCAGTGGTAGCAGGATTGTGGGAAATTGTGTTTTTTTAACAACAGTAATAAAGCCTTCTCAGTAGCTGTAAAGGAGAGCACAGCTGCTCTGCCTGTACAGTAAAAGACTGAGGTTTAACCCTTTTTGTGCATAGTTAATCCAGTTAAACCTTTTTAGGATTTCGGTAAATTGTAATGAATATTTTCTCCCTAGATATTATCATACTGTGCCTAACCTTTTAGAGCGGAGAGGAAGTTCTGAGTTTAGATCCACGTCTAGGTTCCAACCCTTTTTCTTTTTCCCCTTTTTGATCTATGTTCCAATCACCCATCTTGTGGATCCAGTTCAGACTCCAAACTACAAACCTTTCCACAATCTATCACCTACATATATCTCATCAGTAATTATCAGATACCACCCCAGCTACAGCCTCCATTCTGTGAATCACACCGTAAACTTAGTTTCATGTTCTACCCCCTGAAACCTTTAGGCAGTAGTCACAGTCAAATCTGGTTCTCTCAGGAAGCAAGGGGAAACATTTGCATCAGGTGCAGCGATTACAGGGACAGGATGTTTGTACTGTGTTTACACTAATCACATGCGGGTAGGAGAAGAAGCTAGAGGAGAGCAAGGTGAAGAGGTCATCATTGGGGATAAGCAGCTTGTTGTGCTATGTGAGGAGTCTGACAGTGAGTGAGCATTGGGGAGACAGGAAAGCAGCAGTGTTTCATTTGACTTGCACAACAAAAGGGAGGAGGTGGAGGAGGTGGCACTGCTGTCCTGACTGAGGAGGAATGGAGGATGGTTGGCTAAGGGTGAGCAGTTTGTTTGTCACAGACTCACAGCCAGCTAGTGTGCTATTGTGTTTAGCTGCAGCATGTCATGTGAGAACATTAAATGAAGCAGAGTAAATTGTCAGGTGCTGAGCGATCATTCCTAATTGGTCAAAAGGGTAGATTTATCTGCAGAGAACATGCTTCCGTTTATCCCCTGACTCAAGTGTGACACCTGCCTGTGGTACACCTGTAAGACTCACCTTGCCAACAAACGTACAATCTAACCAAGGGCATTAGCCACTAACCAAGCTCTCTCTCTCTCTCTCTCTCTCTCCTCTCTCTCTCTCTTCTCTCTGTTCGCGCGATAACGTGAATTTACTGCGCGAATATGGCCGATAATGCCAGAAAAATTTGCCTTAACGTGCGAACACAAATTTTTGCGCGCCATAACCGTTATCACGTGAAATTTTGCGCGAAGCACTTTTCACACTGTGCTAACAGTTAGCACCGTTTTGTGAATCAAGCCCAATGAGTTTTTAGGCAGATAGATGGCTTAAAAATTCCCAGCAGGTTGGTCTGATTTTGATCGTTTTTCTGATCACTTCTATAGAAATCGACGAGAGTTGATCAAAAACCTGTTGGAAATGATTTATCTGCCAAAAAACTCATAGTGCATTCCCAGCATTACAGCCCTAGATTGACGCCTGGTGCGCACAATGCAATTTCCCTTTAAGGTGCCCATTATTGGTACAATTTTTTCACCAAATGTGATCTTTCAATGTGACTTTAATGATCGAAAGGTATAGAAAATTTGCTGTTTATGAAGATAATCGATAAGGAATGATTATTTGGTCAATTGCTAAATAGGATAAAATCGATCTGAATGTTCGATTTTATGATTTAATTTTAAGAGAGAATCGTTCAGTAAATGTGAACAATCGATAATTACCTTCAGATTTTGTTTGTTTTTAAAAATTGCATTGAAGAGTGAAAAAATTGTACCATTAGTGGGCACCTTTAGAGCATCGGGTCAAATAGATAATTACCAACAGGTCCAATTTGTTTCCTGATCGTTTTTCTGGTTGATTTTTTTACAGAAGTGATCAGAAAATTGATCACAAGAATGATCGCAAATCAGATAGGACCTGACAGAAATTATAGATTAAGGCCTCATTCACACCTAAAATTGAAAATACAAGCGTTTCGCGTTTTTGTGCGCTTTTCATTCCCTCTCCCGGCGCTCCACTGTGTGCTGCATTTCTGGTAAAAGCGCTTTTCTAAGCACTTTTCCAGACCGGTTTTGTAATTCACTCCCTGACGCAAGTCAGGAAGTGAACTCTTTCACCCGGAAAATAATAAATACAATGTATTTATTCTTAAAAACGCTCACGCAATCACTGCACAAAGCAATTTTGTGAGCGTTTTGCGTTTTTCCTATACCTTCCATTTAGGCAAAATTGCCTCAAAAATGGTAAAGGCACAGCTTTGCTGAGCGGATCGCAAACGAACCGTTCAGCTGTGAAATTTCTCTTAGGAAATCATTGCACAAGAGTTTTTAGGTCGATTTTGAAAATTGCCTGCGCTTGAAAATAGGGCACACTAGGGGCATTTTCGGCCTTTTTTCAAGCGCAGGTGATTTTCAAAATCGCCCACAAATGTTTGTGCAATTAATCTCTATGAGAAGATTCATATCAGCGCTCGCTACTGCGTTGTGCGTTCAGCAAAGCGGTGCCTGTACCATTTCTGGGGCGTTTATGCTATAATGGAAGGTATAGGAAGAGCGCTAAACACTCACATAACCACTTTATGTGGCAATTGCGTTTTCTGGGTCAAAAAGTTCACTTCCTGACTTGCGTCAGGGAGTGAATTAAAAAAATGCTCTGGAAAAGCGCTTAGAAAATAGATTTTACCAGAAATGCAGCGCGCAGCGGAGCGCCGGGAGGGGAAAGTGCACAAAAATGCCTAATGCGTGATTCCCGCTATGGCAGTATTCTCACTGCTACGATCGCAGGTGTTTTGCGACTAGCGATAATTGCCAATGCGTTACCTGCAGCGTTTTGGCGGTGATTCTCGAGCGAACACGATTAGCATGTTTAGAACCGCTAATCGCGATTGCTCCCAAAACGCTACTGTGTCCAGTGATATTTCCGCGTTAATCACGGCAAAATCACTCCCGCAAAGCGTTTTGCAATTTTAGGTATGAACGGGACCTTATGCTGGGTACACACGGTATGATTTCCTGTGCGATTTTCTGACCCGATCAATTTTTCGCACGATTCTGCACTCGATTCTCTTATCTTTGCTTGTTTTTCTTATGTTTTTCCATTCATTTCTATGAGAAATCGAGCGCAGAATTGATCGGGAGAAATATCGGACATCAGGGATTTTATCAATCGGATGCATCGATCCCACGTAAAATCGTACCGTGTGTACCCATCATTAGGTGTGAATAAGGCCTGAACCCATTTAACTGACAAGTACGGTAGTAATATTTTTGTCTCATCCCCCTGACCAGGGTTCCTTCAGCGCAACATGACATGAGGCAGAGCTAGCCTATAGCGTTGTAGTAGTAGTAGAAGGGGTGTGGCAATGGAATAGAGGCTGCTCTCCCCAATGTGTGCAGCACGGATGCTGCCCCGTCTCCGTCAGGTGGGCGTGACAGCTCCGCAGACTTCAGCTGGATTCATTCATCAGCAGCGGAGACGAGAAGAAGCACCCCGTGATAGGAGCGGCCTCCACAGCACCATATACTGCCTTGTGAAGCACACAGCACCTTGCAACTGTTACTGACTATAGACAGAGCTCACCGCTGCCAGCTCCTCGCCTCCGGTAACCGGGATGGAGAAGCAGTCGGAAAGCGCCTCGTACGCCGGCTTATTAGAGAACGGGGATCCGGAACAGCTGAAGATTAAAGGCGAGGTATAATCATAGCAAAATTTAGGAGTGTATAATGACTGAATAAGGGCACGTTGTATGAATGGGTCGCGAAGACCTGGTTGTGCTTCATTTCTACAGATGTCTGTATCAGGAGATGTGTGTGTGATGTTGTATGGAGAGCTATTTCTGACGTCATCAGGCTAATCTACGTATATTCGCTAGAAAGCATGTGATGGGAAAACCTTCCGATGAGGCTCCCTTCTCTTATGTCATTGGGTAGGTCAAGTTCTTTGCTATGGCTGCGGCTGTACTTGTCAGGGACAACGTGTTCTCTGCAGCAGGAGATTTCCTCTTTCTGAATGTAGCAGGAGGTGCATTGCACAGAATCACTTAGAGAATGTACATGTGAAATCTACAACCCTAACTTTTACTGCACTGTAAACTGTTAATCTTTTTCACCCGTATCCAAGATGGAAAGTTATTAGAAATTCACCTAGTTTGAGTGAAAATGCTGACTATATAAAACATAAAGCTGGGAAAAAGTATTCCTGCATTCATTTCTATTGTCCATTATCTGGAGAAAGTACACTGTTCGTACTGTATTATACCACATGTATCAGTGTTCAAATTGGCTGCCTTCCCAGACTGTTAACATGGCAACTACAGGATTTGTCCAAAGCTGGATAATAATAATACTCTTTTTAGGAGAGGGGACAGATTGAGTGGCTGTACAAATAATACTCTTTTTAGGAGAGGGGACAGATTGAGTGGCTGTACAAATAATATTCAAGAAAAGTAGGAGGCGCCCGTAAACTTATATTAAGTGGTAGGTATTATGGTAATAATAAAGTAATAATAGAAAGGGTTCTCTTGTTCCTACCTTTATAGCAGTGAAAATCACACGCAAGGTAGTAATCGATACTTCTTAACTTTTATTGGGGCACAAATGACAACGCGTTTCTCGGCTACTGCCGCTTCCTCAGGTCTATGGATGTGCCTTTAAATACAGATGGCAAAATTCAAGATAGACACGTAACACTCAGCACCAATAGTCATAAGTACACAAATAAAAAAATAAACAATATGACCAATAAAACAATGATACAATAAGACAATAGGATATAGTCCATTGATATAACGTGTACAATAAAAACCATAGGGTATGGTCCATGGGTCCCGGTGGTAATATGTAAACACCGGTGGCTACCCATAGAGACAATAAATATAATTTAATTTAAAAACATGTAAACAAAAATGCTGCTCAAAGTCAGAACTAATAATAATAAAAGAATGTGCAAATCTGCAACTACATACAACTAGAATCATATCAATCCGGTGTTTGCATATTACCACCGGGACCCATGGACCATACCCTATGGTTTTTATTGTACAAGTTATATCAATGGACTATATCCTATTGTCTTGTTGTATCATTGTTTTATTGGTCATATTGTTTGTTTTTTTTATTTGTGTACTTATGGCTATTGGTGCTGAGTGTTACGTGTCTATCTTGAATTTTGCCTTCTGTATTTAAAGGCACATCCATAGACCTGAGGAAGCGGCAATAGCCGAGAAACGCGTTGTCATTTGTGCCCCAATAAAAGTTAAGAAGTATTGATTACTACCTTGCGTGTGATTTTCACTGCTATAAGGTAGGAACAAGAGAACCCTTTCTATTATTACTTTATTATTACCATAATACCTACCACTTAATATAAGTTTACGGGCGCCTCCTACTTTTCTTGAATCTTTGCCACCCCAGTATAGGGGAGTGCACACTTGGAAGTTATTCCAAGTGGCCAACTTTTTGCCTGGAGCTGCGACCTATATTACTATCAGAAGCAAGGCCGAGTGGGGACGGTACTTCCTCACATGCGAGAAAGGTGGTTGCTTTCTATAGCAACCCAATTTTGTGAGTATATCGCTGTTTTACGCACATATTCTGGTGTCTCATTGATAATACACCAGATCGGGCTCCCGTTCTCTGTGTCTTTTTTGTTTTTTCACAAGAATCAGCTTCCTGTACAAATAATACTTTTTTTTTTTTTTTTTTTTTTTTTTTTTTTTGGGAGAGGGTAGAAATTGAATGGCTGTCCAGATGGATCATGTATAAGGCCATGCTACTAACTAGGGTGTGCTAATATGACTGAAACACTTCCTTGTAAGAAGATACAGTATATATGAGTCACTGCTCTTTCAGCCTATTGTAACCTTGTAAAAGAATGCACATTTGGCTTCTCAGTAGATGTGGCTGGGAATGTTTCTATCAGAAGTTTCCCTAACACCTTAACCTTGACTCTTATGATTATACAAAAAGGAAATCCTACCGCCTGTACACACAGCAATGGAGTCTTTAAACAAAAAAAAAATGGCATTTATAAGATCTGAAGCACTATTTGCAGTGGCGTAGCTAAGGAGCTGTGGGCCCCGATGCAAGTTTTACAGTGGGGCCCCCTAAGCACTCCTCTATACATAACAATTGATATGGCGCACCAAAACCTGCCAGTGGCAACTACTGTGTCAGAGGTGCAAGAAGGGGATGGGGAACAGTTTGTTTATGATTACCACTATTCATAGGCCCATATGCAATTCCATTTTTCACCTGAGTTTTCTCCTAGGTGATATTTTGAAACTTGTCAATAAAATGACTTTTAAACCATCACCAAGCAAAAAAAATGCTCAAAATAATTTTGACAGTACTTTTTACATACTTTTTAAAAGTTTTTCCATTGCAAAGTTCTAAAATGTTATTTCAAATAGCAGATGAAAAATTTTCTTGTAGGAGAAAACTCAGGTGAAAAAGTGAATTGCATATGGCCCATAGTGTCTATAGAAGTGATTATTATGAGCACAGGACCAAATAGAGAGCTAATACTGTAGTTGAGGGAGGGCCCTTCGGGGCCCCTCTGGCCCAAGGGCCCTGATGCGATCACTACCTCTGCAACCCCTATTGCTATGCTCCTGACTATTTGACTTTATGACCACTGTCCAGTATACATTTGAAATATTTATCTCAAGGTGAGGTTTCATTAGGATTGTCTCTGCACGTTGCACTGCAGGATCTTCTCCACCATACAAATAATATGCTTGGTTGAATCATGACAGCTGCATTATCAATCTAAAATGTGTACCTGCCTGGAAAGTCAGATTTGGCCATTTTCTAGCCAATGGCAACAGCACAGCTGGAGTACAACAGGTCCCTATAAGTAACAGACTTTTTTTTTCTACAGGAAACCTTTTATGAACTGAACAACAGTTTTTGTTTCCTGCCAAATTTGAAATGAATTGTAGTTGTGCGCGGCAGGTACCCTGAAAATCTCACCGGGAGGGAAAGAACAGACCTGCCAATGGAACTTTTTTCCTTCCTCTTTTTGTAGAAATTGCAGGTTTCCCTTTTTATACACTTTGATAATGTTTTATTCCAGTAAATTACAGGGGGTAAACAGTCTGGTGTTTTGGGTTTGGTGATTGTCTGCTGTGTTTAGACTTACTGGGAGAGGAGGGAAATTAAGCAAAATCTTTATAGGGAATTCTATGAGCTCAGAATGGGGTACCATTGTTTCCATGTTGTTTGTGCCTTGTGATGTCTGTTTGTCACCTGGGTAGTAACGGAAATTTTACATTGATGCATGTCACTTCCTCATATTTCCTGTATGCAAGCCAGAGAGGTAGCTGTCATACTTTCTGTTGACTTAAAGGGACACTTAACTCAGGAATAAAAAATCAGTTTTACTTTCCTGGGGCTTCTACCAGCCCCCTGCAGCCGTCCCGTGCCCTTGAAGTCACTCACGGAGCCTCCGGTCTACCTACACCAGCTAGTGTCGTTTTCGCTGACAGGCCTAGCCACGCATATTTTTCTTTGCATTGCCATCCGCAATAGCATCCTGCGCCTGTGTAGGACGCTGTTGATGATGGGAACGTGAAGAAGGATACTGTGGCCAGGCCTGCGCAGGTGCAGAAAGCCCGCCGACTCCCTGTCAGGGCCTGTCAGCGTAGACTAGGGACCGGAGGCTCTGTGAGGGCTCGGGGCGGCTGCAGGGGACTGGTTGAAGCCCCAGGTAAGTAAAACTGATGTCCCTTTATTAAGACTGGCACTCACAATGCAATCAACTTTCCATCACCCGATGGAGAACGTGATTGATTTTCAGATCAGAACTGCACAAGAGCAATACAGTTCTCAGTTGGGAGCAGATTGGACAGGCTGGAAATAAACGATTGACCGTCTATCTGATTGGAATAGTGTGTACCAGCCTTTAATTCCTTCTCCTTCAGTGATCCATTTTATAACACAAATTACTGTAAATGTATTTTCCCATCCAGTCTACTGGCAGTCATAATTGTCTGCTTTATGATGATATGGCTGCATTCAGTGGGATACGTTAGTGTCCCCAGGGCTATTCAGGGGGCGTGTGTGTTCTCAGATGCATTTCTTTTTTGGTGTCTGGTTATTTCAAGGAACTCTGTAATCGGCTGCTGTGCCCTCTGGCATAGTAGGGTGGAAAGGTTTCAATGTTTCCATTCTTGTGACATGTTTGGCCTCCACTGTCATGATTTTTGTTGTGTGTATTCCAATGCACACTAAATTACAGAGGGATATGTCAGCTGACACATTAATTTCCTTTTTAAACCATGCAGATTGCCTGACTGGCCTGCTGATCCTTTGCCTCTAATCCTTTTCACCATAGACCCTGAACATACATGCCAATCAGGTGTTTCTGGCTGGATTAGCTGCATGCTTGTTTTCAGGTGTGTGATTCAGACACTACTGATGCCAGAAAGGTCAGCCAGGTAACTGGTATTGTTTTAGGCTCCGTTCCCACTTGAGCGGATGCAAAATGGACGGGGTAAGTGCTCCCTCCATTTTGCATCCGCTCTGCGCCGTTCGTTCTGTGTCTGCCCGTCCAAAGTGTTCATGTGTCCCGCCATGTGTACCCAGCTCAGAGGCCGGCAAGAGCATGGGGCTATCCATAGGAACCAATAGACCAAGTGTCCAAAGCTGCAGAGAAAATTTTCATTGGTCCTCCATGAACCCTGTTGCTGAGAATTCCCATCGGTCTTTTGCAGTCCAATGGAGATCCCTATGTTTCTGCAGTCACTGGGCTGTGTATGAGGGACCAAGCGGCGGTGGGACACATAGGCTGTAGCCCACTGTGATCCTGCTGTAGCCCAGGGCAGATAGACTATATGGGGGAACGTATCCTCTTGGCCTGAGATTATCGTGGACTGCACAGAAGTGTGGTCTGCTTACTGCAACGGATCCCACGGATCCATTGCGGAGTAGCAAGTGTGAATTGCTCCTATTTATAAAATAAGAGCCGTTCACTGTCCGTTTTTACTATGCGCAGAGAACAGACAAAAGATGTCCGTTCTCAGCTCAAATGAGAACTCACAGCCTTAAACGGAAATAAATATGGCAGCCTCCATTATCCCTCTTAGTTCAAGTGTCCTTTTAAGACTTGTAACATATCTGGGTTTCTTCTTGCAGAGCAAACAAAAGCACAAGCTGTCTGTATGCAGCAAGATCTGTTATGCCATTGGTGGAGCTCCATATCAAATCACAGGCTCTGCTTTGGGATTCTTCCTGCAGATCTACCTCCTTGATGTAGTACAGGTAAATTAAGCCCCCACTTAACTTGTTTGCATGCCGGAATCTTGCTACACCAACCCTGCAAAATGACACTATTGCATAATTTTGATAAGTGATATCTTTTTCCTGCAGAGTTTTCTCTGTGCTTGTTACATCTGTATTGGTAATTCTTCAGCCTGCATCCCTGTCTTCTTTTCACATAGTTGTTACTGTTTTCCCGGACATTGTAATGTAAAGCCCTTCTTTCTGTTATGGCAGATGAGCCCATTCCATGCATCCATTATCCTTTTCACGGGAAGAGTATGGGATGCCATTACAGACCCATTAGTTGGATTTTTTGTCAGTAAGAGCACATGGACGCCGTTTGGCCGACTGATGCCATGGTAAGTGAACTGGATTTAAATATCGGTGTGTAAAAATAATTATGGCCATGATTAAATATTTATGGGTGCCCAGTAGGGACAAATGTCATGTTTCCTAATGAATAAGGGCTTTTTATGGCGAGACGGTGTAATAAAGGTACTCATTACGGCCTAGTGCACACCGGAGCGTTTCCGCTGCGGTTTGCGATCTGCTTGCGGGTGCGGATCCGCTAGGGTAATGTATTTCAATGGGCTGGTGCACACCAGAGCAGGAGGCATTTTGCAGAAACGCATACTCCCGGGCTGCTGCAGATTTTGGATTGCGGATGCGTTTCTGCCTCAATGTTAAGTATAGGAAAAACGCAAACCGCTCTGAAAAACTGCACTTCAGAGCGGTTTGCCAGGCGTTTTTTGTTACAGTAGCTGTTCAGTAACAGCTTAACAATACATGAAATCTACTACACCAAAAACGCTGCAGAAAAATAAGAAAAAGCGTTTCAAAATCTGCTAGCATTTTGCGGATCTGCTAGCGGTTTTTGGTGTGCACCAGGCCTACCAGTACAATTTTTAGTGAACAATCATATTTTCCATCAGATTTTTTTTTCAGATTGTATTGTGTGAAAACAGATGCTAGTGGGTCCAATCGATATTAAACTATCACATTATCGATAGTTTCCCTCATGGTGTGGTCGATCGGCGTGGCAATTTTTTCATAGAGATTTTCTCAACTGGTTTATGTTCGCACATCAGCTTCTTTAATACTGGGAATCGATCAAAATAGTTCTCTTCTTTTGATCTGCATGATCTTGCTGAAAATACAAACGTTCGCTAGAAATTGCACCATTAATGGGCACATTAAAAATGATGCCTGGAACATGAACCTGGCCAGTTCACATTGGATTGATCAAAAACTGATCCGTGAGAAATCTAAGCTGAAACGTCAGTTTTGGATCTGTGTCCCTTCGTTTTGCTAGCACGTAGTCAATGCAACGCTTCCATGAATCAGGAAAAATCGTTCCCACCCCAAACTTGCGGTCTGTTTGGTCGGAACATACCAAACAGATCCTTTTAGGCCAATGTGAACTGGGTCTTGGGGTATATGCATACTAATGGTGGAAGAAAGGGGAAAAAAAAGACCTCTGCATATGAAGGCACTGATAGTTGGAGTGACTCATTTTATGAAATGCATGATCTGTCTGACACCTGTATCTTCTAAGGATTGAGAGGAGTTTAGTAGATCTGTAATTCGCAAGAAGTGTGCAGTATGATGCATGGGGTGGGGTAGGCTGTGGTTTTATAGAGGTATAGGAAGTGAGACCATGGAATGCATATTACGTAGCAGGCAGCAGGTAGGCACAGGGACTGCAGGACAGGTAAGCCAGTATATTACATCCTAGATGCTGGAACTGCTGCTATCAATAACCTGTGTGTGTTTTGGTCCTGTTATCTGTAAAAGGAGATCATGTAAGGACACAGGCATTCACTGTATGTATACAGCTAGTACGGTATATGATAATTCTGCAGTTCATTAACAAAGTGCGTAACCTGCACTACACATGCACACACGCCTGACATTGGAAAGCCTTGTCCCAATGTGTAAAAATAGCGTAAATTGTTTACATTATAGTGTCAGAAAAGTTCACAGGCATGTGAGGTTTTCAATGGTTTACACAGCTTTGTATAAGGAATGAATTTCCAAGGCACCTCTGACACCCCACAATAGCCTGACTCTGGTTTGAGCCTTTCTGTACCTCTGCACCTCATAGGGCTGTGGAATGAGGATGTTTAGGATTCAGTGACAATAGAGTTAAATCTAGCAGACGTGGTGTTCTTGCATTGTGGGTCTTCATACACATACATTTGCTTCTGACGTGTCCCTCGGCATTGCTCAAGAATGAGTTAACGTATAAAAAAAAAAAAGAGGAAAAAAAGGCGGGAGCATAACTGAAGCACAACACACCACCAGTTTTAGCCAACCAGAATGGTGGGTGTGTACAGCAGACAGGGGTGTGTATTACCATTCACTTGACAGCTGAGACTGGGGTTACTACAGGGCACAGGATGTAGTATAATTTACACAGAAGCAGATTCAGATATATTCCCTGATGTATCAGAGAGCAGGAAAAAGTCTATAGAAATGTGTCTGAATAGTAATTGTCCAGCATTTTAGAATAAGGCGCACAATATAAATTAATAGTATATCACCCCTGCAAAAGAAAAAAAAAATAGTGCTTAAAAATTGGTGTTTATAGAAACACTTTAACCCTTCACTGACCTGAAGATGATTGACACAGGCTGTGCTTGTTTATGGTAAATGCTAGATTTGTACATATCAAGGAATTTGGCCATAAAGATCTTTTGGAACCAGGCATATCTTTATCATATACCGTATGTATGTGTATATATATATATATATATATATATATATATATATATATATATATATATATATATATATATATATATATATATATATATATATATATATATATATATATTCTTTTATTTTTTTTTTTTATGGATGTAATATTCATTGTTTTATAAATGCTATGTTAGGCCTCATTCACATTGCGTTGCGCTCTCGCCTGCGCTAAGCGATTATTTATTTTTTTTTTCAAATCGCTCTGCATGTTAGTGCTTTTATAAGCGCTTTTGCAGAGCAATTATTTAATTCACCTCCTGACCTTTTCCCCCAGGAATGAATAAATACAATGTATTTATTAAAGCGCTGGGGAAATTGCTATACAAAGCGCTTTTTCAAGCGCTTTGCGATTTCCCTATACCTTCCATTCAGGGCAAATCGCCCAGAAAATGGTACATGGATCGCTTTTGTCAGCGGCAAGCAAACGGAACGCCCCAATGAGAACTATATCATTGAAAAGCATAGTGTAAGCGCTTTTAGGGCGATTTGTACAAATCTCCTGCGCTTAAAAAATAAAAAAAAGCCTCTAGTGTGAACGAGCCCTCACTGAGTGTATTGCAGATTAAGGGCTGGTACACACCTAGAGCACTTTGAAAAGCATGTGGTTAATGTATTTGAATGGGATGGATCACACCAGAGTGATGTGTTTTTTGTTTTGTTACGCAAACGTGGGTCCTACAGCATTTCTGAGGTGTTTCAGCCTCATTAAGTATAGGAAAGTGGAAAATCACTCTAAAAAAAAATGCTAGAACAAAGGGATTTTTCCAAGCATTGTTTTTTTTTTTAAAGCTGTACACTTCCATCTCTACTGTACAAAGAATAAAAAAATTGCTACACTGAAACACTCCAAAAATCGCTAGACATAACTAGAAAATCACTAGGCACATGCCCAGAATTGCTTAGAAAAATCACTTCTAAAAACGCTGAACGTTTGCGATTACGCTAGCGCTTTTAGGTGTGCACTGGCCCTCAGAGGGGAATTGGGGTAAAAAGAACATTTCCCTTGTATTAAACCCCTTTATGTGGGAGCACATTTATACATTTCTTTTAATACATTAGACATTACATTAAAAATGAAAATCCTATTGAATGTTTGATAGGAAAAAATGTGAGTTATAGAGCTTTTTAACAGTTTCTAGATGTAACATTAGAAAACCTCCATCTGGCACGTATGACATAGTGTATTGTAGACACTGGTTCAAACAGGAACCTGTGGAAAATATTTACAGATCTGTCTTTATTTGCTCTGGGTTTGACATCTTGTACCATTATTAAACAGTCTAAAAGTATTTAGATGTGTAAAAGCAGTGTTAGGCCCAGTGCACACCGAGCGGTTTTTGGAGCGATCCGCCGGCCGCATCCGCCTACAAAATTGCTTGTCTAATGTATTGCAATGGGATGGTGCACACCGGCGGCTTGCGGTTTTTGCCAAGCCGCAAACGCGCCTCCTGCTGCGCGTTTGCGGATTTCGGAAGCGTTTCGTCCTCAATGTAAAGTATAGGAAAAACGCAAACCGCTCTGAAAAACGCTACTTCAGAGCGGTTTGCCAGGCATTTGTTACAGTAGCTGTTCAGTAACAGCTTTTACTGTAACAATATGTGTAATCTGCTACACAAAAACGCACCCAAAACCGCTAGGTTTTTTACAAAACCTCATTGCTCCAGTGTGCATAGACACATAGGATAACACTAGCAGCAGATTTAAAAACTCAAAACGCTCAGAAAAACTCCTCTGGTGTGCACCAGGCCTATGGCCCAGTGCACACCAAAACCGCTAGCAGATCCGCAATACGCTAGCGGTTTTGGGAGCTGATTTCAAAGCGATTCTAGGTATGTTTAGAGAGGTTTTCTAAACCTACCTAGCGGTTTTGGGTGCGTTTTTGTGTAGCAGATTACACATATTGTTACAGTAAAAGCTGTTACTGAACAGCTACTGTAACAAAAATGCCTGGCAAACCGCTCTGAAGTAGCGTTTTTCAGAGCGGTTTGCGTTTTTCCTATACTTTACATTGAGGACGAAACGCTTCCGAAATCCGCAAACGCGCAGCAGGAGGCGCGTTTGCGGCTTGGCAAAAACCGCAAGCCGCCGGTGTGCACCATCCCATTGCAATACATTAGACAAGCGTTTTTTTAGGCGGATGCGGCCGGCGGATCGCTCCAAAAACCGCTCGGTGTGCACTGGGCCTTAGAGTATACTGAGGGATAACGTTGTATTATGCATTGTGATGAGCTATATGAAGCATTAAAAGGAACCTGAGGTGTGAGGCCTCTGGAAGATGCCATATTTATTTCCTTTTAAACTATACCAGTTGCCTGGCAGACCTGCTAATCTATTTGCCTGCAGCAGAGTCTGAATCACACCAGAAACAAGCATGCAGCTACCATAATCCAGTCAGATCTGACAATAATGTCAGAAACCTCTGATCTGCTGCATGCTTATTCAGGGTCTGTGGCTAAATGTATTAGAAGCAGAGGATCAGCAGGACAGCCAGGAAATGCGCATTATTTAAAAGGAAATAAACATGTCAGCCCCCATATCCCTCTCACCTTGGGTTCCCTTTAAGGATCAGTATTCTGTATGCTAGAAGAGGTCCGTGTTCTGCACCTACAGGATATGCCCAGGGTGGGGCTCTGCACTCAACAGGACCTGCCTGAGAAAAATACACTTGGAATATAAAGATCATGTGGCAGGTTTTCATGGTGGGAAATCCTTTAGGGCTTGTTTCCACTGTTGCGACGCGATTTCGGCCGCATTCCGACGCTTGTAAAAACGCATGCGGATGCGTTTCCACATGCGTTTTTACCCGCGATTTCGCATGCGATTTCGCATGGCAGGGTGCCATGCGAAATTAACCATGACACTGCCAGGGCTAAATAAAATTGAAAAAGGTGCGAAATCGCACGCGAAATCGCGGGTAAAAACGCATGTAACAAACGCATGCGTTTTTACTATTAAATACATTCGCGGCGATTCGCACGGATTCCCGACGCAGGCGAAATCGTTGGCTCTTTTGTGCGTTTTTTTCACGCTGAAAAAAACGCACCTCAACAACGCTACAGTGGAAACAGGCCCATCCACTTGTATTACATGTGCGGATCTGCATGCGTTGGACGCATGCAGATTCGCGATAGTGGAAACGAGCCCTTAGGGACATTCAATCTAGAACTGATATTTTAGATGTAGGTGGATGATGGTGAACGGTTTACCATATCCACTGTTTATTATATCCACAAGCAGCAAGAGAGTTTAGCCTTCATCTTCCCACTAGCATGAAGTCTCACTTCTGAAGTTACATTCTCCATAATGCAATGTAGAGGGCAGGACACGTTTTGGCTCTTTTCTGCCTGAACCATCCTATGATTCAGTAAGACATACACATAAGCCGATATTTCATGTCTCAATGGCTGCTTTGTGCACCCTCTGAGAAGTAGAAGGACCCAGAAACTCATTGCATTGATCCTTTTAAGCTGGAAGTGAAAGCTGAAGACCAGGTGTAACTATTTCCCTGTTTCTGTGTGGCACTGAGTGGTAGAACCGGTTTTTCAGCTGTGCAAAACCTTCTTGATTTGCTGAATTTGATGTAAAGCTATAGTGATAGAAATATGACGCTACTATTGCACACTTCTTTTTTTAATTTCATTTTAAAAATGATGCTTGTATATCCATTGTGCTGACCCATCTCCTGGCTTATTAGCGCACAACGAGTATGCACTCTCACTGACACCACTGGCTGCTGGCTTGTTCCATGCATGTGTTCAGATGTTGTTGGAGTTAAAATATCAGCTTGTTAAAAGGGAATAAGATGGCAGCCTCCATGTTCCTCTGTTCTGGTGAGCATTAAAGTGCCTTGGTCAGAAGCCTCTCACCAGCTACTTTCTGCAACACAATCTCAGAGAGGCAGGCTGTGATCTTGTCAAACGTCTGTGCCGCTCTGCCACACTTCTTTGCTTGCTGAACAGCATATCAGTGAGGTGAAGCCAAACGGCTCTGCCCTCAGGGCTGAAACACACCAGAAAAGCTCCCCAAACGCTAGAGGTTTCAAAAGCTCTTCCCAATGTAATGCTATGGTTTTGTTTTTTTTGTTTTTTTATTAACAAAACCTCATCGCTCCAGTGTGCATAGATACATAGGATAACATTAGCAGGAGGTTTCAAAAACTCAAAACTCTCAGAAAAACTCCTCTGGTGTGCACCAGGCCTCAGAGCCTACTGGTAATCTCTTCAGCTACGCTGATTCATGTCACAGCAACCATGTTTTAAAACATAACAGGCTTATGTGACACAGAGTCGCTATGGCCACCCTGCTTACTAAGCTATGAGATGGTATTTTTAGAGCCATGTCTGGATTTATGCCTTAGATTTTCAAGTAGGGATGAGGCAGCGAAATACGGGTGAAACTGACCCTGCGTTTTAGTGGGGTCATCCTTATTTGTAAGTCATATGGAATAACTTGCTGTAGATTTCATACCCGAAGCCAAGGTGAGTCTCATATGGAGGCTGCCATATTGGTTTCCTTTTAAACAATACCAGTTGCCTGGAAGTCCTGCTGTTCATTCTGTCCTCAGTAGTGTCTGACTCATACACCTGAAACAAGCAATGTGGATAATCTCATCAGATTTTTGCCAGAAATATCTGATCTGTATTTTTGGTTTTTTTTGGTTTTTTTTTTGCTTCTGGTACCATAGACCCTGAACAGTGGATCAGCAGGACAGCCAGGCAATGTGCATTGCTAAAAGAAAAAAAAAAAACATGCCAGCCCCCATACGTCTCTTGTCTTGGGGTCTCTTTATGCCGGTTTCACACTGTATATTGGCGTTAGCGTTGTGGCGGCCGTGCCCACCACCGGGTAATACCTAGCTACTATGCTGTATTCCCCTTCTGGCATCTGGCGTACTTGCGGTCACTTCCTGTTTCAGGTAGACGGAAGTACAGGAAGCGTATTGTAACAAATACTCTTCTGCACATGCACGCCGCACCACCACTGCTGTCAACTTTTTTTTTTTTTCTTAAAAACACTGCATCGCCATAGACTTACACGACTTTCGGTCGGACGCAGGACCCGCACTGCGTGGTAGGTATGCACGTGCATTAGATGGGGAACTTGTGGCGCAGCGTAACGCAACATGGGAGTATGATTTCCCCCATAGATTTTCATTACGCTTCGGTGGGGGTGAGGTAAATTTACTATACCACACTGACTGCACCCACTGCCCCAGTGTGAAAGGGCACTTAATCTTCTTTTTCAAACCTGAAACCTTGATACACCTAAGGCTGTATCCACAAGGATGATGATTTTTGCATGCGTTTTTTTTTTTCCCCTTATGCTAATATTTATAAACATCTAGCGTATTGACAGAGGGGATGTCCAAAAAATGCAGCATGCTGTCAGTTCCCCCTCCCCGCACATATTTGCACGCAGAAATTGACATTTTATGGAAATAGGCCCATTGACTTTTATTATAGTGCGCTCTTAAGCGTTATATTTTTTAAATGCCTAAATCTGCGTGGTGTGGAAAACCAGCCCGACTTGCCTGTATTGCAGGCAGCAATAGTCTCAGACTCGGACTGTGCTGGCCCCTTTCCAGTCTGACTAGAGGTGAAGATGCAATTCAGACATAATCCTCAGACACATCCACAGAGCCTGTAAGCTGACTCACTCCGCTCTGAGCGGGTCATGTGTTCAAGATTTCTAGACATTTTTGTGTAGCAGCAGAAATCTCATTTTACACCAGAAAGCTAACGTGAACATGGATAACTTATTGGTCTGCACCAATCTGAACCTCCCCAACTTGCTGCTGTTTCATGAGTGCAGATGTAGTTGATCATTTGTCATTTGGTTAGTTCTAGTACTGCCTCTGCAGGGCCTTGACCCTAAAGATCCATACCCATGGCAAGATTTTTGTATCTTCTTTTGACATTTCCCAGACGACAATGGTAAAAGATGGCAATGGATAAACATAGTCAGTTTACAAAGAGGCTTCAGTGTTCTCCCCAGGCTCTTTTAGCCAGGTGCTCCACCCGGCTAGTTTTGGTGAGCACCCGGCTGCTTTCCGCATAGGAGGAGATGAGCCGATAACAGAGTTGCACGCAGAAGCCCCAGCCCTGCATTCTCTCATCACACCCCGCCCAGCTACTATTTCATGCCACCCGGCTGGAAAAAAAATTCTGGGGAGAACACTGCACTTGTTTATCTAAAAAAAAAAACAAAAAAAAAAAAAACAAAAAAAAAAAACACACCGATGTGTACAGATTGTTAAACTATCTTTCTGCTAAAGTCTATGGAACTTCCCCCATTATTTAACGATTCGATCGTTAGTACAACGTTCATAGGTCTTATCAAGGCATTCTGATCACAACCCTTAAGATCTTGCACGATCATAGAACAAACCTTTATCTATAGATTTCCACGATCTATTGTTCCGTGTATACCATCTGCTGTACTCTTAACCACAGTCATCCCTGCATTTGGCCATCCCACCATGTATGTGCAAATACATGTGAAGTGCAGCCCTTGGAGCAATTTGTTCCTTGTTCTGGCACACAGTGCAAAATACCATTACATAAAACATTGTACAATACGTTTATTTCAGTTCATTGTGTTTTAAAGTCCTGGAAGAAAGTCTGGAAATTCTTAGCGTGAATTTTAGTGAATATGCATCCCGGCCTTGATTCACACCTTCTTTACCTCCCTTCCCCAGTACTTCCTTTCTTCTCCCCAAGTCCCCATTTTATTCTTATAGTAAATACTTTTAAATGTGTAGTTATGCTGTATGATTACATTTGCCATATGCTTCATACTTTAACTAAAGATTAAAACACGGCAGAGAGGGTGGATGGTAAACATTCAAAGAAACCCTCTATATGGGGAACAGAGCCCAAATCGGGGGAAACTGTATTTGTTGGCTATCGGCTTGCAGATCACTGTCAGAAAGCACTGTGCTGCTTTTCCAGGGTTGCAGCTGAGAAGGGGCAAGAAAGCTGACACCCCAGTGGATGCATCAAACCTGCTATGCTGAAGCACACTTGGAGGTGACCCAGCCTCTGTAGTGAATAGTTACATTCTTAGCAGTAGCAATGAGGCTTCATTATGAAGGCAAATGCAGAAGGCCAGACCTGAGATCCCCGGGAAGGCATGTCAGTCCCTCAGATAGGAGAATCCTACCTGTTACTACACCGAACTAAAATTGGGTTTAGTTGTACTGACGTTCTGAAATCAAACCAACAAATGTTGATTCAGGTCATATCTTTTAAAGGACCACTATAGCGGAAAAAAAAATTAAGCAGTAAAAACTCAGACAGAACTGAAAGGTTTTGGAGTAGTCCATCTCCTCATGGGGGAGTAAGATGCCAGCCTCCCTACTCACTTGCACACTATTTTGGCAGTTAGACTTGGCGACTGCGGTTTAGGAAATGCTTTTGAAAACACAGCTTTAAGAATTCCCCATGAAAAGATGGACAAGTCCAAAACCTGTCACTTCTGTAAGATTTTAACTGCTTACTTTTTTCACTGTAGTGGTCCTTTAATAACTGGTTTCCTTGCAGGCTTTTGAAATGTTTATTTTATTATGTAATGTATGTTACAGAACTGGATCAGAGCTGTAGAATAATCCTTTTGTTCAGTTCTATATAATGCCTAAAGAAGAAACTTAGTTTTGAAAGCTTGCAATAGTCTATGTACAGTTAGTCATTGCAGTAAAATGTATTACCTGAATCAACATTGGTTTGGTGTTGAGAGATCTTTTGCGACTAACACTGGACCAAATCTCATTCATTGTACTGAACTGAAATGTTTTGTTTACATATGCAGTATATTCTGGCGTATAAGACTACTTTTTAACCCTTAAAAATCTTTTAAAAAGTCTGGGGTCGTCTTATACGCCGGGTATATATCCTGTTACCGCCTCTCAGATCTCTCTGCTGAGGACTGTAGTGAGGCGGCACAGTCGCACTTGTGCGAGATCTGAGAGGCAGAGAAGGCGGTAAATACGATACAAGGGTGGGCCAGAAGGGAGAAAGGGGCGTTTTATGGGCACAGAGCAATCTATTGTTCCATACCGCTCTGATAAACAGGTAGAGCAAGGTGAGCTGACCAGTCCACTTAGGACTAACCAGTTATCTGCCTATATACTGTTATATACTGGGTATCACATACAGTACAGCACCAGTATATGTTCATACATAGCACCAGTGTATTATGTTTTTTTAATTTCTATTTGGTGTGCATCGGAAGAGGGGTAGTCTTATACGGCGCGTATATCCCAAACTTTATATTTTAACTGGAAAAGTTGGGGGGTCGTCTTATACGCCGGAATATACGGTATATTTACCATTCTTCAATTCCTGTTTTTTCTATTTGCATACAGGGTAATACTGTCCACGCCCTTTGCTGTGATTTCTTACTTCCTCATCTGGTTTGTGCCTGACTTCTCCAGTGGGCAGATCTTGTGGTACCTAACCTTCTACTGCCTTTTTCAAAGCCTTGTAACGGTGAGTTAGTGAAGGAGGCTATCACACTAATGTCCAGCTATGTTTTGTAAATGGGAAGAGAGATTTTATTTATGCCACTCAAACCTATTTTTCCCTTGCAGTGTTTCCATGTTCCATATTCGGCTCTTACGATGTTCATCAGCAAAGAGCAAAGTGACCGGGACTCTGCCACAGGATATCGTACGTACCCGCTCTGTTACTTTACTGTCATGTATGAGAGGTGGCAAGTGAAGAATGATTAGTGCAGAACATTTTGTAAAGCTGATCACTGATCTTGTTTCAAAACTGATTGTGACGAGGCAGAGGGCAGGAAAGAGCGCGGCTTCCTGTAACGGCGATGTGTATCGCCGTTACCAGGGGAACCGCTCTTTCCTGCCCCCTGCCTCGTCACAGCAGTGAAACACCGGTATAACGCATGGAGATTGGAGAGGGGAACCCGGGTTAGAAGAAGCGGCCGCTGGCTGTCTGAGCAGGTAATAGCAGCGGTGGGGGTGGGGGGGAGCCATGGACCACCACAAACAGGACTCGCATTCAAGCCGACCCCCCCCCCAACTTTTGGCCCCCTTTTGTGGGGGTCAAAAATTCGGCTTGTATGCGAGTATATACGGTACTTCTTTTTATGTGCCTAAAACACAGCCACTGGATTTATCCGGGTGTTGAAATATTTCATTTACGATGTGCTGTAGCCCACTAGGGCAATACACAATACAACAAAATTGTTCTCTTTTTTTTTTTTTTTTTTACCTTCATATTTTGATAAAATCAATTGTATATAATTTTTTTTTTCTCGATCAAGGAAAAATTGATCAATTGTTTTTCTTAATATTTTTTGAAAATCTGATTGGCCACGGTGGGAATTATTAAATTGTTTGCTCAGGAAGTTTGAATATTAATTTTCAAACACTACCATTGGCCAATAACTTTACTGTATATCATCAAATAGAACTCTTTAGCTGAAAATGTTTAATAACGCAAATAGAAGTCTACCCAGGAAATGTAATGGCTGTACTCACCCTACTGGTTGCATGCGTATTTTAGGTGTGGCTTAAAAATTACTGAAGATAAAAGGACAGCTGAAGCTAGAGGGATATGGAGGCTGCCATATTTATTTCCCTTTAAACAATACCAGTTGCCTGATAGCCCTGCTGATCCTCTGACTCTAATACTTCAGCCATAAACCCTGAACAAGCATGCAGCAGATCAGATGTTTCTGTCAGATCTGGCAAGATTACCTGCATGCTTGTTTCTGGTATTTTTCAGACAATACTGCAGCCGGGCTGGCAGGCAACTGGTATTGTTTAAAAGGAAATAAATATGGCAGCTCCATAGTCTTCTCACTTCAGTTGTCCTTTTTAAGGGCCCTTTCACGCTATGTCCGTTGTGTTGCAGAATAATTCCGCATGCTCACTCACTGCCCATACAATTCTATGGACCTGTTCACACTTCTGTGTTGTAACTGATCACATTATTCCAACTAGCTGCATGCAAGCTTTGAATCAAAGTCTGTGTTCGGTCTCCATTGCAGTTCACACTCATAATGTGTACATTATGCAACGGGCACAGTGCAAATCCAGCCTTAAGCTCAGCTGGACAGTCTGGCAACTAGCTCACATAAATGGCAGCCTCCATATTCATTTTTTTATTTTTTATTTTTTTTGTGTAACTCCATTTTTATTGAAGTTTTTCAATATACCAATAACATATTAATAGCAGATGAGGTTTAAACACGTATCAATGGTTATCCAAATGTCTCTTCAACATTACAAAACAAAAACCATAAACAGCATTATAAACATCTAGTTTATCTAATGCTAACAAAAATTAAACCAAAGAGTATGAGTTATCACATCAAGAAATATATAGGCCATTATTATCTTTGGTCAGCTTATATAGCTTAGCCCACATAATAAGTATCTTATATGAATAACAAAAAGAGTAGAAAAACAGAAAAAGAAAACAAAGAAAGAGGGGGGGGGGGAAAAGCAAAAAAAAACCAGAAGTAAATAAGAAGAAAACAAAAGAAAAGGAGAGAGGGGAAAAAAAAGAGGAATTTTTGGAACACAAGTAGACAATGTCTAACAAGTATTTAAGGAATCGCTATAGAATATCACTACCCCTCACCTCCCCACTCCCTCCTTTCCCCAGTCCTCAGATCCCCCAACCAATTGCCATATAAAAGGTTTCCATCAAACATAAAACATTTCAAGCTCTGTTTCCTTCTTCTGATAATGGTAGTTCATAATTGATATCCCAATAATCCCAGACCTTGGAAAATAAGTCACTTTTCTCATGGGATAGATAAGTGAGATATTCCATGGTTCGAGTATGTCTTATTCTCTGAATTACCTCCTGCATAGTAGGATATTCTCTACTTTTCCAATTTGAGGCTATGGCTATTCTTTCCGCAGTCAAGGCATGGTTCGTCATCTTAAATGACAGCCTTGAGGTGGTTTTCCCAGTACATAAATCCATGGATCTAATTTTATTTTCTTTTTTAAGACCTGTTTTAGTAAATCTCCAATCTCTTCCCAGAAAACCTGAATTTTAGAGCAGAACCAGAATATGAGAGAGGGTTCCTACCTCCCTGCATTCCCTCCAGCACAAGTTTGAAGTTTGTGTGGATATAATTTATGTATCTTATAAGGCGTATAATACCATTCAAAAAGTATTTTATATATGTTTTCTTTTGTCTTAGAGCAGAGTGAGGTTTTTCTTGCATTGGCCCATATTTCTCCCCATTCTACAAGATCTAAGTTGTTTTGAAATTCTGTTTCCCAATGTGTCATAAGAATGTTTTGTGAAATTTTTCCTCAGGTGGGACATTAAGAATCGAGTATATTCTAGATATTAAGTGGGGTGTTCTCTCAGTCTCAAGGGTTAATGTTTCGAAATTTGTTAATGGAGAGAGAGGATTTTGGCCTATCTGAGCATGTATAGATCTAATTTGAAAATATAATAAAAAATGACCCCCAGTTAGGGAGAATTTTTTTACAGAATTCAGAGAAGGGAAGTAATTTTCTAGTAGATGGGTCACATACATCTCTCATAGAGAGTAAAGATTTATCCTTGATACAAGGGAGGTCAGTTGCCACGTCATTGCTCTGTATTCTAGTCAGCATGGACCTGGATGCTTGTAAATTAAATGAGAATCGGATCTGTCTCCAAAGGGACAGGGTGAAGTCCACTGAGCTCAGTATATATTTTCCAGAGCCCGCTCCGCCTTCTGGAGACCACAACACTGAAGCCAGTGTTCTAGGGGAGATAGAGGCCTCTTCTAAGTCCACCCATCTTGGTCTAGAATCTAAGGAAGACCACTGGACAATTTGGCATAGGTGGGCAGCATAATGATATTTTTGCAAGCTAGGCACTGATTGCCCTCCTCTTGATCTATCTGTTTCCATAACAGAACGTAGTACTCTGGGCCGCTTGTTTGCCCAAATCTATACATTATTTTTAGAAAATATTGTAATAGTTGGGACTTAGGAATCCTAACTGGTAGAGTGTCACAAAGATAGAGAAGACTCGGAATTGCATTCATTTTAAGAGCATATATCCGACCGTACCAGGATAGCTTATATGTATTCCATTCCGATATTTCTTTAATTAATTGTTTGAACATGGGGGGAAAATTATGGTCCTATAACTTCTTAGAGTTATTGCTAAGGTTTATGCCTAGATATTTGCTGTAATTTGACTTCCATTTAAATGGAAGTCAAATTACAGCAAATATCAAGTCTTTTTGGAAGTCTTTTTACTGCAAGTTTACTCAAATGCTGGCAAACCTCAATCTAAGGGGGAATATAGGTATTCTTTGCATATCGACTTCATCTCACTATGCCCTCCCTCTATCCCTTAAAGAATACCTGTAGGGGGAAAAAAAGAGAAGTCTCTGGATAATTTAGAGGCTTCACCCATCCCCCTCCACTCCACTCTTCCAGTGCCCCCCACCCCGAACCTCTTTGACAAGGACTTGTCGCAGAGGTGAGCACTGCCTTGCTCCTGTCTTTGTGCGGCTGCATCGCACCTGCACAATAGCATGGAGAAGCCCAGGCTTGGCGGTAAAAGCACTGGGGCAGTTATTGCATTGTCTTCTGCTCTGAACTGGGCAGGTGTATAGAAGATGGGGTCGGTCAGTGATATTCAAAGAATTCCGAGCTGATGCAGGATTATGCATTTTTTAATGTATACAGCAATCAAATGCAACGGAGGTGGCAATTGAAGGGTTTATGTTGCATACATTTGCATAATCCTTGCTTGAGCTCAATCATTTGCATGTCATTGACCATCCCTTTATAGGTGAATATGGAAAGCAGTGTTTGTCCAGGAAAGGTCATTAGTCCTCTGGAGCTGTGTCTGCACAGAGCCCTTCCCCTGTTGTCTCCTATGCAAATTCCCCTTTCTGCAGCACTCCGAGCAGAGGCAGCCTGGCACCGGCTAGGCTGGGCTGCAGAATGGGCTGATTGTGCTGCTATAATGTTTATGAAACAGCATAGAAGGGGAACCCAAGATTAATCGTTGCATTTGATTTTAGATTCTATCACTGTGAATTTGTTTTAATAATTCTTCTGTAAACTGTAATTCATTTTTTCAGCTCTATTGGTATTTTTGTTGAGAAATAGATTCCTGTCCAGGTCAGCTCTGTACATTACAAGGATTTTAACATACAGTATTCCAGGTGCTTTCCATTTTAATGTGCATATACAAGGCATACGTATGGCACTGTCTGACACACTTATCTTTTATCTTCTATTGTGAAATCTGCATAATTTGCACACACCATCTTTTAAATGGAGCAAAGGATGCCAAGAATGTTTGCTGTATCTAGTTGTCTAGGAAAATGTGACTCTGTGTATGTTCTGCACTCTAAGGCAGCACTCTGTATCCCAGAATGCTGTTGCCATGGTGGAAAATATGGGATGTTTAAATGTCCTGAGAATTTTAGAAAAGAGGCAATTAGTAGCATCAACTTATAGAATATCTTGTATAGCACTCAATAACAATACTACATTTTTATTTTTATTTTTTTTAATGAAGAAGGATTTTTAGTTTTACAGCCCCATTCAGGAAAAAATGTATCCTACTTTTGAATCCTCTTGGATTATTATTATTTTTCACCCTGTGTCCCCACTTGTGAGAATTTGCATTGATTCCTGATCAGACGGGGAATGAAGAATCTTCCCTAATGCCTCATTCACAGTGGAACAACTTAGAGGCATCTTAAAGGGACTCCGAACAGTGCCGAAAATATGGAAAGATGCATATCATTTTAAAGCTCTCTTTCTCCTCTTTCCAATGATATATAAACCGCCGCCCTACTCCTTTTAGTTTTCGCTATTTTCGCGATTGAAATTGCCGCGGCCGCAAGTTTCAATCGCGAAAATAGAGAAAACTAAAAGGCGTAGAGCAACGATTTAGGTGTCGCCAGAAAGAGGAGAAAGAGCGCTTTAAAATGATATCCATCTTTCCATAGTTACTTGTATTACACAGGACGACACTTTCCCCAGTGTCAGCAGCTCCATTCAGCAGAAAAAGTCGCCCTGTGTAATACAATGTAACTATGGAAAGATGGATATCATTTTAAAGCTCTCTTTCTGGCGACACCTAAATCGTCGCCCTACGCCTTTTAGTTTTCTCTATTTTCGTGATTGAAATCGCGAAAATGGCGAAAACTAAAAGGAGTAGGGCGGCGGTTTATATATCATTGGAAAGAGGAGAAAGAGAGCTTTAAAATGATATGCATCTTTCCATGGTTTCTGCACTGCTCAGAGTCACTTTAATGCAGTTAATTGCACTGCAGTAGTAATAGTCTATGCAATGTTCAGTGTTCTTCCACTGCAATGCTTTCCAATGGACACCAGTATCCCAACGCAGTGCATGCAGTGTTAGTGCCAGTCAAGCATACCTTTTCATTGACTGAAACATGCGTTTCAGCTTTTGTTGCAATCTTGTTATATAGGAAATGCATTTCCTGGACTGTCAGTCTATGGCTCAACACACACCATACAATCTAGGTTGTTCAATCTTACCACTTTCATGTAGTATAAGAGCTTATCCAATCATTCATTCAAGGTATTTTCAATCTGTTAGCCCTTATACTACATAGATTTGGTAAATCTGTACAACCAAGATTGTATGGTGTGTGTTGAGCTTAAGGCTGTGAACCTAGCCTTACACTGACAGACAAGCACAAATACAAGAGGATTTGTATGTTTGTTTTTGTTGTTGTTGTTGTTGTTTAAAAAAAAAAAATAAGAATTTTTTGTGCTTTGCTGTGCTTCATTTGCTAGCCCTGGCACTACCAGTTTTCATACTTAAAGGGGAACTGCAGATAGGTGTGTATGGAGGCTGCCATGTTTGTTTCCTTTTAAGCAATACCAGTTGCCTGGCAGCCCTGCTGATTCTCAGCCTATAATACTATTAGCCATAGCCCCTGAACAAGCATGCAGCAGATCAGGTGTTTCAGACTTTAAAGTCAGATCTGACTAGACTAGCTGCATGCTTGTTTCTGGTGTTATTCAGATACTACTGCAGAGAAATAGACCAGCAGGGCTGCCAGGCAACTGGTATTGATTAAAAGGAAATGAATATGGCGGCCTCCGTATACCTCTTACTTCAGTTCCCCTTTAAAGTGTACCTGAGACCAAAGAGGTCTCAGGTTGTATACTTGCCTGGGGCTTCCTCCTGCCCCATTGAGGCCACTCAGTCCCTCGCCCTCTCCCTGGGCTGCTCCTGTCTTCCGCTGCATGGCCCAGTATTCTGGCCGAGTCACGCTTCATCATGCATGCCTGGCTGTGCGCGCTCCCTTGTTGCAATAGCTACTGTGCAGAACTCTCCCAAACCTGGGAGCGTGCGTGGCTAGGTTGCACCTGCGCGACGAAACACGACTCTGCTACAGTACCGGGCCATCCAGCAAGACATCTGAGCGGCCTGGGGAGATGGCGAGGGACTGAGTGGCCTCGATGGGGCTGGAGGAAGCCCCAGGTAAGTATAAAACCTTAGACCTCATTGGTCTCAGGTTTCCTTTAAAGCCTCAAAGGTCCACGGAATATCTGCTATGGGGATACAGGCAGCCCCCCCAAGTTGTACTTGCTCTTGTCCACACTATTCAAAACTAAAATTAAAACTTTCCCTGAAATTGATCGTTCAGGGGGTGGTGCACTGTAGGTGAGCACTAAAAACTTGTTTGTTTCAAACATTCCTGGATGTTTGACATGACTGAGGTTCCTCCTAACTTTGTTTCCTTTTCTCCTCCCAGGGATGACTGTGGAAGTCCTGGGCACTGTACTGGGTACAGCAATTCAAGGTCAGATTGTGGGTAAAGTGGATACAGTTTGTGTGCCTAGTGCCGTGCTGGATCAGCCTGAGAATGTTTCTATGATATATGACAATGGCAGCCCTTCCCGTGACCCAGACTCCCTCACCAGCACAGTAAGTTTCAGCAATCCTATCACAGCACCCCCATTTATGCTGCGGCAGCTGTAGGCTAGACGCTATACACATGCAGAATCTACATAGTAAGAGTCCCTTTTAGAAGCAAGAAGCCTTTTCTGGTTCTACCCCCAGGTGATGCGTAAGCCTGGAAAGGTATTCCTCAGATGTTCTATTCAGATGAAACCATGTTACAACAGTTTGTGGACATCAAGTTCAGGACCTATTTAGGATCTAAATAAATCTGTTTTAGCTAGGCCACATTGAAGCCTGATAGTCCTATTTCTGTGACGGCTGTTACTGAAAGAAGGGAAACCACAGGGATCATTTGATTTCAGATTCCATCACTGTGAATGTGTTTTTAGTAATCATTCTGTAAACTGTAATTTATTTTTCCAGCTCTGTTGGTATTTTGTTGAGAAATACATTCCTGTTCAGCTCTGTACATTACAATAAGTTTAACATTCACTATGCCAGGTGCTTTCCATTTAATCTGCATATGTAAGGAAAAAGAATGTCTGTGACTGCTGTTATACCTTAACAAGGTTATACAGGCTCCCAGCATGGAAATTAGCTAAAAGTGTACCTAAAGCAATATGTAATATGATGAGATAAATGTGTATGTATAGTGCCAGACATATTAATATCAAGGCTGTTTTACTTGCTTTATTTTGCTGCCTGAAAGAGTTGATTTCTAGGCATAGAAGGGACTGCTTTTGTCTTGTCGGTACCTTGTCGGGAATATACAGTGGAGGAAATAATTATTTGACCCCTCACTGATTTTGTAAGTTTGTCCAATGACAAAGAAATGAAAAGTCTCAGAACAGTATCATTTCAATGGTAGGTTTATTTTAACAGTGGCAGATAGCACATCAAAAGGAAAATCGAAAAAATAACCTTAAATAAAAGATAGCAACTGATTTGCATTTCATTGAGTGAAATACCGTATTTGCTGCTCTATAAGACGCACTTTTTCCCCCAAAAAAATGGGAAGAAAAAGTCCCTGCGTCTTATACGGCAAAGGCAGGCAATCCCCAACTTGCGAACGCCCGCCGATACGAACCGCAACCCGCCGCCATTGGGGATTCCCTGCCTGTGTCCCCGCTGGGCCTGGCCTGCCCCCTGCGTGGCACATCTCTCCCCATGTAATAATTTCTTCCCCCCCCCCCCCCCCGCCATGCGTTCGTCTCCCCGGGTCACCCCCCCCCTGCGTGTCTCGCTATCCCCGTTGTACTTATGTCCCGCAGTGTCAGCAGCAGCGGTGGAGGCTTACCAGATCCATGCCGCCGCCGCAAGGACTGCAGACACCCGGCTACTCCGTGTGTTTCCTCTACTGCACGGCTTGTACTGATTGCGTCATCAGTAGCCGCGCAGTAGAGGAAACACACGGAGTAGCCAGGTGTGTGCAGTCCTCGCGGCGGCATGGATCTGGTAAGCCTCCACCGCTGCTGCTGACACTGCGGGACATAAGTACAACGGGGATAGCGAGACACGCAGGGGGGGTGACCCGGGGAGACGCACGCATGGCGGGGGGGGGGGGGGAAGAAATTATTACATGGGGAGAGATGTGGCACGCAGGGGCCAGGCCCAGCGGGGACACACATGGGGAGGAAGGACACAGGACATATGAGGAGAAGGGGTGGTCAGGATATATGGGGGAGAAGGGGCACACAGGACCCATAGGGATACACCATTTGGGGGAGAACATGTACAAGACGCCTCTGGAATATGGACGCACCAGGATGGAGATATATATATATATATATATATATATATATATATATATATATATATATATATATATATATATATATATATATATATATATATATATATATATATATATATATATATATATATATATATATATATATATATTATAATTTTTATTTTTTATTTTTTTATTTTTTTTGAACCCTCTAACAATAAAATACTTAGTGGAAAAACCCTTGTTTGCAAGCACAGAGGTCAAACGTTTCTAACGTTTCTTGTAATTGATGACCAAGTTTGCACACATTTTAGGAGGAATGTTGGTCCACTCCTCTTTGCAGATCATCTCTAAATCCCTAAGGTTTCGAGGCTGTCTCTGTGCAACTCTGAGCTTGAGCTCCCTCCATAGGTTTTCTATTGGATTAAGGTCCGGAGACTGACTAGGCCACTCCATGACCTTAATGTGCTTCTTCTTGAGCCACTCCTTTGTTGCCTTTGCTGTATGTTTTGGGTCATTGTCGTGCTGGAACACCCATCCACGACCCATTTTCAGTTTCCTAGCAGAGGGAAGGAGGTTGTCGTTCAGGATTTCACGATACATGGCTCCGTCCATTTTCCCGTTAATGCGATTAAGTTGTCCTGTGCCCTTAGCAGAAAAACACCCCCAAAGCAAAATGTTTCCACCCCCATGCTTGACGGTTGGGACGGTGTTCTGGGGGTCATAGGCAGCATTTTTCTTCCTCCAAACACAGCGAGTGGAGTTAAAGCCAAAGAGCTCTATTTTGGTCTCATCAGACCACAGCACCTTCTCCCAGTCACTCACAGAATCATTCAGGTGTTCATTGGCAAACTTCAGACGGGCCTGCACATGTGCCTTCTTGAGCAGGGGGACCTTGCGAGCCCGGCAGGATTTTAATCCATTGCGGTGTAATGTGTTTCCAATGGTTTTCTTGATGACTGTGGTCCCTGCTAATTTGAGGTCATTCACTAACTCCTCCCGTGTAGTTCTAGGATGCTTTTTCACCTTTCTCAGAACCATTGACACCCCAAGAGGTGAGATCTTGCGTGGAGCCCCAGAGCGAGGTCGATTGATGGTCATTTTGTGCTCCTTCCAGTTTCGAACAATCGCACCAGCAGTTGTCACCTTCTCTCCCAGCTTCTTGCTAATGGTTTTGTAGCCCATTCCAGCCTTGTGCAGGTCTACAATTTTGTCTCTGACATCCTTGGACAGCTCTTTGGACTTTCCCATGTTGGAGAGTTTGGAGTCTGCTTGATTGATTGATTCTGTGGACAAGTGTCTTTTATACAGGTGACTAGTTAGGACAGGTGTCCTTAATGAGGGTGACTAATTGAGTAGAAGTGTCTAACCACTCTGTGGGAGCCAGAACTCTTAAAGGGAATGTGGAAATCACTTACTTATCAATACACCAAGATTTCAAAAATACTTCAGGAGATGAAAAGAAAAGCGATGTGTGGCTTTATTCAAATATTTTACATGTATACATGGAAAAACCAGGTAAGCCAAGTAAAAAGATTCAGGCAGTTAAGGTTTTCCGCCTGCACTTCCGCCGTGCATTGGCTCTTATACCTCAAAGTACGTAGGCATGATGTAATTTTACTTGTCCAATAATAAATGCATGACACCAAGAGTTTTTTCTTCATTGCACAGCAGGGTGGAGTTTTCCCATAGCTTAGCACCTGGTGTTGTCTCTTGCAAATAATCCATTTTCTCAAGGATGCTTCTAACATTTCAGCTTGTGGGAATGGAAACATCCTACGATAGGAGTTTTGCAGTGCCAGGCGCAGGATGTTCCTGAAAGATAAGAATTCACACACAGTACTAGCTCTTGGCTAAAGTATGTCAGCAATAGAATAATCTGAGTCTAATGTTAAAGGGTAACTCTATTCATCTGTGTTACATTGCATTTATTAAACACTAGTGTCACCTTATAACTGATAGGTGCATATCTATGAAACTTGGATTAACATACAGCTATGACATTAACAGGAACCAGAGATGAACGTTTCACACAAATTAAACATATCAGTTGATAGCTTGTAAAGAATAAATGCTCTACCTGATAGTTTTGCCGCTCTGGTGTGCCTTTTTTAGTGTTTTTTATCCATTATTGCTCCAGGAAAAATCAAATATGGCCGCCGACTCATATCCCTTCTCCTTCTGGGTTATCAGTTGTTCTGGATGTGCTGTCTAGGCTATATGAGACTATGCTGCTATCTAGGCTAAATGCAGCCTTTCATCTATGTGCTTTCATTTTGGTATGATGTACAGCTGCCTGTAGGAAGTCTCTCTCATAGAAATGAAACTGCCGTTATTATCAGTATCTAGAGCACACAGGGATCATATTCCAGCCACAGAGCTTCTCTCTCAGGAGCAGCAGCCTCTTCCATATCATCACAGCTCTCAGTATGCAAAGCAGGAAATCTAAGCCAGGAGAGGGGAAGGCTTAGTCTTGAAAAGACTACACAGAAGAGTGACTCAGCTATAATGATTCCAGGTCAAACCTCGACTGAATAGTCGGTGGATTCTTATCACAGTTGCTAATAGACTAATTAACCACTTGCCGACCGCACGCTTATACCGTGCGTCGGCAAAGTGGCAGCTGCAGGACCAGCGACGCAGTACTGCGTCGCCAGCTGCAGGCTGATTAATCAGGAAGCAGCCGCTCGCGCGAGCGGCTTCCTGTCAATTCACGGCGGGGGGCTCCGTGAATAGCCTGCGGGCCGCCGATGGCGTCTCGCAGGCTAAATGTAAACACAAGCGGAAATAATCCGCTTTGTTTACATTGTACGGCGCTGCTGCGCAGCAGCGCCGTAAGGCAGATCGGCGATCCCCGGCCAATCAGCGGCCGGGGATCGCCTCCATGTGACAGGGGACGTCCTGTCACTGGCTGCACAGGACGGATAGCGTCCTGTGCAGCCCGGATCACCGGGAGGGAGAGGGAGGGGGGTAAATGTCGCCGCGGAGGGGGGCTTTGAGGTGCCCCCCCCCCCCCCCCCGCAACTAGCCTGCACGCAGGAGCAATCAGACCCCCCTGCACATCATCCCCATAGGGGGGAAAAAAGGGGGGCGATCTGATCGCTCTGCGTGCACCCTGATCTGTGCTGGGGGCTGCAGAGCCCACCCAGCACAGATCACAACAAACAGCGCTGGTCCTTAAGGGGGGGTAAAGGGTGGGTCCTCAAGTGGTTAAGCAGATAACAATGAAACTAAAAGCAGGGTAGGTGTTTACTGTCATGTTCCCACTGATAAATGTAATAAAATACATGAGGGTGCTTCATCTCTGGTTCTCTTTAATGGTTGGTAGGGGTTCAAAAACTTATTTCACTTAATGAAATGCAAATCAGTTGCTATCTTTTATTTAAGGTTATTTTTTCGATTTTCCTTTTGATGTGCTATCTGCCACTGTTAACATAAACCTACCATTGAAATGATACTGTTCTGAGACTTTTCATTTCTTTGTCATTGGACAAACTTACAAAATCAGTGAGGGGTCAAATAATTATTTCCTCCACTGTAGTAAACATCACTGATAAGCAAATTATAGCCATTAAAGTTTTTTCCTGGTAGGTGAGGGCAGGGAGAGCTAAAATACATGAACGTGACCTTTTTCTTAGTCTGGGACACTTACCATAATAGGCTGCCACTGATTAGAAACAGTAAAACATTCAACCTACCGTAAAACCTTGTATTGAGAGTAACTTGGTTTGAGAGTGCTTTGATATACTATACAAGCAAAACATTTTGTGAAATTTTGACTTGATATACATCACAACTTGGCCGATAGTTCTTCTCCCTTTGGTGCTGCAGGATTGTACTTAATTATACTTAATCTGAGTGTAGAGACTGTGCAGACACAATTCCATGAAATCCTCATTAGTAACTGTCATTGGATAAGTTCCTTGTTAAATCCACACAAAAAAGAGGTTGGGGTGAGCCAACAGATGGCAATGATTCTGTTAGTTAAAGTGAAAGAAGTCTTATTTACATCTTTTATTTTATACTATAACGGTTTTTGGATTGTAGAATTAATCAACTGGGACTCCATTAATTCTTATGGGGAAACTTGCTTTGATATAAGAGTGCTTTGGATTACAAGCATGTTTCTGGAACAAATTATGCTTGTAAACCAAGGTTCCACTGTACTTTGTAAATGTTTAAAGGAATTATCAGGCAAAAAAAAAAAAAAAGAAATTGAGTTTCACTTACCTGGGGCTTCTACCAGCCCCATGCAGCCATCCTGTGCCCTCGTAGTCACTCACTGCTGCTCCAGTCCCCCGCTGCCAGGTCGGCAAAAACGAAACTAGCTGGCGACAGGGGACTGGAGCAGCAGTGAGAGACTACGAGGGCACAGGATGGCTGCATGGGGCTGGTAGAAGCCCCAGGTAAGTGAAACTCCATTTCCTTTTTTTTTTTTTTTTTTTTTTTTTTTTTCTTCCCTGACGATTACTTCAAATATAAAAGAAAACCATAGGATACTTTGTCATTTTTTAGGAGTAGGAGGATAAATATAATTATCTCATCAGTTTATTTTCAGCTCTCGTTCACTTTAAAGAGAACCCGAGGTGGGTTCTAAGAATGTGATCATCCCACAGAGGCTCGGTCTGCATATACTACCCAGCCTCTGTTGCTATACAGTGCCCACCAGGCCCCTTCTGCTCTCTGCTTGCCCCCATAAATCAATCGCTGTGCTAGCGACTCGCAGCGTGTCGCAGCCGGCTGTTTACCTTTTGTAGTGTCACTCTTGCCGCTCCCCTGCCGCCTCTAGGTCGCCGCTTCCCGCCTGCGTCCCTTCCCTCCAATCAGCGGGAAGGGAAGGGACACAGGCGGGGAGCGGCGACCTAGAGGAGACGGGGAGCGGCGAGAGTGACACTACCAAAGGTAAACAGCCGGCTGCGACACGCTCGTTATGTGTCGCTAGCACGGCGATTGATTTATTGAGGGCAAGCAGAATGCAGAGGGGGCCTGGGGGGGGGGGGGGGGGGGCACTGTATAGCAACAGAGGCTGTGCAGTATATGCAGACCGAGCCTCTGTGTGCTGATAGCATTCTTAGAACCCACCTCAGGTTCTCTTTAAGGCCTCAGATACAGAAGTTAGAACAAAGTAAACCGCAAGTTTTTCTTATGGATGGTTTTGTTTTATTTTTAACCAGTATAGATAGGTGATAGAATCTCACTGTCAGCCCTTAGGGAGGAACTCCAGTGAAAATAATGTAATAAAAAAAACGTGCTTTATTTTTACAATAATTATACATAAATGATTTAGTCAATGTTTGCCCATTGTAAAATATTTTAAATTTCTAATTTACATTCTGACATTTATTACATGGTGACAGTTTTACTGTTGGCAGGTGATGTAGCTGCTGCATGGTTTTTTGGCAGTTGGAAACAGCTATTTCCCACAATGCAACAAGGTTCACAGACAGGAAACTGCCGGGAGTACCACGGTCCTCAGTTTCTTGTGGGAGGGGTTTCACCACTATCAGTCATACAGCGCCCCCTGATGGTCTGTTTGTGAAAAGGAATAGATTTCTCATGTAAAAAGGGGATATCGGCTACTGATTGGGATAAAGTTCAATTCTTGGTCGGAGTTTCTCTTTAAAACCAAAATCAGATCATGGAACCCCCAGGAAAATCCTGCTTGGGAGTATTTTTATAGATGCAATTATTTGTCTGGTTCACTGTTAGAGTAGACCTAACATAGATCCTGTGACAATTTGTCATGCATTTATTCTATATCTTGGCATATAACCTCCATTTTTGCTTGTGTTTTTTTTAGAGAGAAGCCTACATGATTTCAGCAGGTGTTATTTGTGCCATATATGTATTCTGTGCCGTGGTACTGTCCCTTGGTGTGCGTGAAAAGAGAGGTAAGTGAATCTTGTTCCTTGTGTTTTTTTCCCCTGAGCTACATGTGTTTTCCAGTAGTTCACCTCACTCTCTTTCTTGCAGATTCCTGTGATCTCCTGTCTCAGCAGCAAGTATCCTTCTGGCAAGGCCTGAAACTTGTCATGAGCCATGGACCATACATTAAACTAATTACCGGCTTCCTGTTCACATCACTGGCCTTCATGGTAAGATGATCATACTGCATGCATGGCTGCTGCTATTAGGCACAGGAGGAATAGTAGGCTTATTGTGTAGTCCTTACTGTAGAAATAGTTGTGCATACCTGTCTGTTACAATGCACACATTCTTTCTTTTGTTTCACTAGTAGCAGTGGTTTTCCATTGGCTTCTACTTTGTTTGCATCAACCTGTAGCATTTTTTAGGAAAGAAAGATTTTGAAATTGCAGTAGTCTACACACCATGCAGATAAACTTTCAGTTATTGTTCTGACTGCTGTAATGTTTTAAAAGCTGACGCTCTCAAGTCCTGGCAGGTTTCAGGCATGTATGGTTCCCTGAGCATAGGAATGCCTATATGTTAGTGTGCTTTACATTACATTTATCAGCAGTTACATGTGACTTTAGTAAAGTTGTCTACAGCATTTCTCTCTGGGGTTTTTTATAAATTTTATGATGACAGAAAGCTTAGTGGGTCTGCATTGTGTGTGCATTGCCAGCTCCACCTAGTGAAACTCTTAAAGTGAAATTTAGGCGAAAAAATAAAACTTATGATCTAATGAATTGTATGTGTAGTACAGGTAATTTTATAGAATAATAGCAAAGAAAGTCTTATTTCTATTTTCAGTTATATAGCTCTTTTACATGCGATTCTGATTTGCGATTTTTAATCTGTACTGCATGCTGCGTATTTTCTGTGTTTTTCTTTTTGTTTTGATAACATCCATGGAAAATCTGAATCGCAAATCAGATTTGTAGTGTGCAGGGGGCCTCAAGGTGGCCACACACCATACATTTTTTTTTTTAAATATCTTTCCAATTCAAGAATTGCAATACATTTTTCTGACTGGTCAGATTTTTGAAATGTTACAATGTACCACACACGTTTGTAACACGTTTTTTACAATTCTAAAAAAAAGATTGAAAACTCTAAATTTCTTGGGTGTACATATTCATAAACTGACAATTTACCACACACCATTCAATTTTTATATAAATTGATAAGAAAAATCCACCACTCCCGATCAACTTTTATTGAATAAAAACGGGGAAATCCTTTCAGATTTCTTGCTTAAAGAGAATCTGTACTCTAAAATTCTTACAATAAAAAGCATACCATTCTATTCATTATGTTCTCCTGGGCCCCTCTGTGCTGTTTCTGCCTCTCCCTGCTGCAATTCTGGCTTGTAATTGCCATTTTTATGCAGTGTTTACAAACAAAAAACATGGCTTCTAACCAGAGTGTGATAGCCTGAGAACAGCTCTCTGTGTGACTCATGCAGAGCTTGTGTATAGCTTCTGCCAATGACAAGCAGTGCTGCACATTCCACACATTCCAGCCTGAGCCCGACAGAGCCGACAGAGGAAAGAAGATAATATTTATTACAGAGACAGTGCAACTAGAAAAGGCTGCAGTATGGCAGAGCACATTAGAACAGGTATAGGAACTTATAGGATAGAAGAAATAAGGCTCAACATTTTGTTAGTCTCTTTAAAAGAAAAAAAAAAAAAGCTTTATATCTTTTTGGAAAATCGGATAGTTTTTATCGAATTGCCGTAAAAATTGGATCATTTTATTGTATTGTGTGTGGCCACCTTAAGGGCTCGTTTCCACTGTTGTGACGCGATTTCGCCGGCATTCCGACGCTTGTAAAAACGCATGCGGATGCGTTTCCGCATGCGTTTTTACCCGCGATTTCGCGTGCGATTTCGCATGGCAGGGTGCCATGCGAAATTAACCATGACACTGCCAGGGCAAAATAACATTGAAAAAGGTGCGAAATCGCGGGTAAAAACGCATGTAACAAACGCATGCGTTTTTACTATTAAATACATTAGCGGCGATTCGCACGGATTCCCGACGCAGGCGAATTCTGTGGGTCCCGTCGTGCAGATTTGGCCCGCCGCCAAATCGCTCCTGCACGCCGCACATGTGGAAACGGCCCCGGCCACTTCAATGTACCAAGCGAATCCGCATCTCGTCGCCGCATGCGGATTCGCTATGGTGGAAACGAGCCCTAAAACAAACAAACAGTGAGACGGGTTGAGATAAATGCTTCAGAAAAGAACACTGCCCTCTGACTAAATTAGTCGGAGAGCTCCGAGAAACTCTCTTCCTGTACTGGAAACTTTCTTCCTGTACTGGAAACAATACAATATGAGACTCATATCTGTGCTACTAATGCTCTATTTTTTAGCTGTTCTACACATACAAATCATTATATTATAAGTTTATTTTCACGTCAGACTCCCTTTAAAGTGTACCTAAACCAAAAACAAGATTTTGGAGGAAACGCCTGTCCAAGTACCCTACCTTCCGTTATCAATATTCAGCTGGTTTTTCGCCGCTCCTCAGTGGCTGCAACTGTTGTAAGGCAGAGGTTTCGTTTCAAAACGTCATCAAATATGGCACCTGAACCTCTCTTACTTCCTGCGCAGAGCGGCTGACAGCGGGAATCTCCTTCTCTGCGCTCATGCACTGTTCAACTTCAGTGCACAAGCTGAGCATATTGATGCCTCAACTTGTAGATACCTCATTAGAGGAGAGAGAGATTGGCGCTAAGGCCCAGGAAGGTCTTTGCGAAAGTCAATGAGTCTGACTTATCGACTGGCCAGTGGATGGGGAACCACGGAGGCAATTACTGAGGACGGAGGGGAAAAAACAAAAGTGCAGACATTGCCATAAGTGCCTGCTTAGCTTCAGAATGATATAAATTTCAATGAAATGACATGTTTGCAATGGTTTAGGTTTCTATTAAAGCCCATCTGAAGGCATGTTTCTAAATAGACTATAGCTCAGTAAACAGTGTTTAGATATCACCTTTGTGTGTGGAACACTACCTTACTCGGCTAAACAAATCTTGCCTCAAACTATTATGTTTTACAATGTATTATATCATGAAAGACATGGTTAAGATATAGTTGCAATGAGCTGTTGGTTAAATACAGCATAAATCATAAAAGTGAGCGCTAAGCCTAGATTGAAAATTAATTTTCCATGCTTTTTGTTCTGCAGCTTCTGGAAGGAAACTTTGCACTGTTTCTAACCTACACCCTTCACCTGCGTAAGGACTTCCAGAATATCCTGTTGGTTGTAATGGTGAGTGCAAGAGCTGATGGGGGTATTTATATATCAGTGTAAGGGGATTCTCTGTCACCAGTGTCAGGCTACTGGATTCACTAGTTCACGTCTCTGCATATAGTCAAGCCTTAGTCTTGTAAAAGTCTCAAGTTCTGTACTGCATGCTGTTATTTCAGAAGTAGATTTTAATGCTGAAACGCTGATTATATCTACAACAGCATTTCTCTTACTGATCCAAGTATTTAACATTCAAAGTCAAGTACACACAGCTTCTTTTGTTCTGTCAGCATGGAGACAGAAAGCCATTGTAAGCTGGCAGATATAATATTCATGGCCATCTCCCTCCTCCCTTCCCTCCATGGCTGACGCCTCAATGCCCTGCAACTGTGTTGCACACAAATCTTTGTGTTTTTTTTCTCACTTTTATTGCCTACCTCCTTTTCCTGACTACTTTCACTAAGCACTAGAAAGGCTCACTTATTCTTCTGCTGTTTCCTCCCACAGGTTTCTGCCACTCTTACAGTTCCCTTGTGGCAGTGGTTCCTAACCCGCTTTGGAAAGAAAACTGCTGTCTATGTTGGGATATCGGTGAGTAGAAGAGTAATAAAATCTACGTAACTGTGGAGATTCATGAAAGCAGTGACAACATGTACTTGGCACAACGCAGCAGCATACAGTGGAATGTCAAGCATTTTGCTAGCAGCTAGGGTGAACTTCTGCTGCCCTCCAGTGGTTGTTTGAAGTAGAAAAGCGACACAAGAACTTCTGACACATCTTCTCTGGAAATTGTTAAACCAGTTCCTACAGATGAGGGTGTGGCCCAGAACACACCTATTCCTTTGATACAGATAGCCACATACTTGTTCAGGTTCCCCTTTCTTCTTCCTTTAAAGTCTCTATTACTACCTGTATGTAGAAAAGCATTAACTGCCAAATATAGCATTATATTATGGCCCATGAAGTCAGCTTGCGCACAGTGATTATTTACCGGAAGGAACAGGTCAAGCTCTGTGACCAGACGTTTCTTGCCCTTTTGTAGGTAGTAGTATACATTACTGCTGGAGGCAAAAAGTAGTAGATTGCTACTCCACAAATTGGGTGATGGTATTATATTGTGTATACACTGTCTTCTGGATAACATTTATATGGATTGCTTCGAAGTGTAGCAGAACCATAGTAATGTTGTTTCAATTATGACCTATAAATCGGTCCTAAGCAAAGTGTGTAAAATCTGTAAATATGATGATTTCATCAGTTTATAACAAATAGAAGATAATTTTAAATATGTGGGTGTTATGGTTACTGCACTTAGCATCTTGGGATTTGCTGTATTCAGGCCCAGATTTACCTCACAGGAGCCTATAGGCACAGATGTCCTGGCATCTTAGACTTTGCCCTACATGAACCTACGAACCATCACAAAACTGCACCACAAGTGTGCTGGCTGGCCTAGCTGTCCCTTCCTTTCCTTGCCCATCATAGGTAGCTACAGGTGTCCCTTAGTTTTAGGAAGCCAGAAGTACCCTCAACAGTAAAGGGGCCCATACACCTAACGATTTTCCCGCCGATATACAGCAGATTCGATCACTGTGATTGAATCTGCTGTGAAATCGTTGCACAAACGCTGACAGAACGATCGATTTCCCTCCGAAATCAATCGTTCCCATTTATCCGTCCATGCGGAAGATTTTGCTCGATTGCCGGCAGGTCGAGAGTGCATCGATAGCGGCGTTCGAATGCCCGACCGACGCTAGCGGCAATACATTACCTGCTCCGCGGGTGCGAGTCCCCCTCTGTCCCTGCGGCTTTTTCTCCGCGCTGGGTTCCGGAATCCGGACCGGCTGCAGCTTCATTGAACTTTCTGTCCCGGCAGGAAGTTTAAACAGTGGAGCGCCCTCTACTGTTTAAGCTTCCCCGGACAGGCAGTTCAATGAAGCTGCAGCCGGTCCGGATTCCGGAACCCAGCGCGGAGAAGAAGCCGCAGGGACAGAGGGGGACTCGCGCCGGCCGGAGCAGGTAATGTATGCGGGGGGTGGCAGCAGCGGCAGCTTCACAGATTGTGATCGGTTTCAGGCTGAAATAGATTCACAATCTGTTTGCAGTAAAGGCAACCATACGATCCCTCTCTGATCAGATTCGATCAGAGAGGGATCTATCTGTTGGTCGAATCTGATGGCAAATTGACCAGTGTATGGCTACCTTAAGTAGCTAGAGATACCCCCAAGTATTAGGCAGCTAGAAGAACCTCAGTATTTGGTAGCTAGAGGTGCCCCTGACTGGAGGGATATCTGGTCAGTGGAATGCTGAGAGCTGGGTGAGTAACCTCTCGTTTACACTCTCATCAGGACTCTGCATAGGGATAGAGGGAGACACTCTGGCAGGGGAGTGAGCTGCCTTTCCATCATGAGGCCTACAGTGCCTTATAGTAAATCCAGCGCTGGCATATTAAATAAGCTTGTGAATATTTATTAGTAGAGCTGATTGCCACACACAATTTGTGTAAGATTTTGTATTGTTCTATGCAGAATATTCTTGTTTTTCTCTTGCAGTCTGTTATCCCTTTCCTGGCTGTCACTGGCTTTGTACAGATAAACCTTGCAGTTAGTTACATTGTTGCAATAGCTGCTGGACTTAGTGTGGCTGCAGCCTTCCTGCTTCCATGGTATGCTACAACTCTTTTATTTTGCTGCATTTTGTTATTTGTTTTACATTGCCTCCTAAAGGAAAGCCTGAAGTGAGAGATATGGAGGCTGACCTTTTAAAATAAACACTGCAAGTTGCCTAACTGTCCTGTGCATCCTCTGCCTCTAACCACATGCTTGTTTCAGGCGTGTGTTTCAGACAACACTAAAACCAGAAAGATCAGGCAGCTAGTATTCTTTAAAAGGAATTAAATGTCAGCCTCCATATGTTTCTCAATTCAGGTTCCCTGGAGGTTTTAGTTTGTTTTACTAAGGTAAAAATCACAACAAAGTTGGTAAGGTTCTGAAATGAGAAGACAGCAGAACACATTTTGTTTGCATACAACAGGGGCTCAGGATCTTCCTTGGACTGCTCCATCAGCCCAATGACCCACAAATCCTCAGCATTCATTTTACTCTTAAGATCAACTATTCCTTTGGTATGGAAGAGCCAGTGCAGAAGGTCTCATGCTATTTCCATGTATTCCATAAACTCCATGAACACTGGATAGGCTACAGGAATTGTAAAAGGGGGATGAAAATGAGCAAGTAGCAAGAATTTCTAGTCTGACTCTGTGGCTAGTCCTGCAATACATTTTGCTTTTTACGTCAGAGTATTTTTAAAGTTTTAAATTATAGCTTATGCTGGCAATACAGGGGGTGATAACAGCTTGATCCACCAAGCAATCTATTACTCCACAAATGACATACAATAAGGTTAGAGTAATGGCATATGAATTGCTGCTCTTTAGCCAACAAATGTAAACTGCTGACTTTGTAACCTAGAAGCTAACGGGGCATCTGTACAGCCTCAGCCCACACTGTTGACTTAAGGGTAGAGACCAGATCCCTTCTGGCCAACAGTCTTTGTACGTGTGTAGGAGGCCTAACTGACCCTCGGAGTAGCTCTTATACAACCTCCACCATTATTTCCCAACTAAGGCTTTTTTGAATGAAACCAATTAACTCAAGTCATTTTTTTGCAATGATTCAAAGTGTGTTAAAAAAAATAAACCAAATAATAAACTATAAGCCTCCATTATAGTTTGTTCTGTTGCATGTACAAACATCAGAGTTGGTGTAAAACAGTCAGAATGTTTAAAGAGGAACTTAAACTAAGGATTAAACTTCATCCCAGTCAGTAGATGATATCCCCTTTCCCACAATAAATCTTTATCTTTTCTCAAATAGATAATCAGGGGGGTCTGTATGACTGATATTGTGGTGAAATCTCTCCCACAGTGTGATGTCATGACCATGGTCCTGACAGTTTGTCTGTGAACCTCATTGCATTGTGGGAATTGAAAACTTTTTCCAACTGCCAAGCAAGCGAGGTCTCCCTCAGTGCATAGAACTCTCAGTAACGAATATTATGTACATACCACCTGGCAGAACTAGAGATGTCACCACCAGTAATAAATTTCAGAACATAGATCGGAGAGAGGAAAGATTTTGCAATGGGCAAACAATGACTAATCTATAGCTGAATATTATAAAAAATAAGCCATTTTATTCATTGTTATTTTCTCTACAGTTTCTCTTTACGTCTCTGTATGGCCATTTAAACTGACAGATCTAATATGTACTTTTGACCAGAAATAGCATTGTGACATTTCTTTACTTTTAATTGATGTTGTTTTCCATTCCATCAATTTTATTGTCCAGGTTATTTATGTAAACCTTTTTTTTTATATCTGCTTTATTTTATGTTCCAGGTCTATGCTCCCTGATGTAATTGACGACTTTATCCTGAAGAACCCAGAATCTCCTGGACATGAAGCCATCTTCTTCTCTTTTTATGTCTTTTTCACCAAATTTGCTTCTGGGGTCTCCTTAGGAATATCCACACTCAGCCTTGAGTAAGTATGATGAAAGAGACAAGCCTAATTCTGGTGCACTGGTGGAACTTGTAGTTATCCCACAATGTTTACCCTGGTACTGCTAGTTAGCCCCTCTCCAATATTTGTTACATAAATCAACCACCATAAAATGTCCTACTTTTCATGTGATTTGTTTTCCCATATTAATCAGGAAGGCTTTGGGCGGGAGGTATGGCTTCTTGGTGCATGCCACGTAGTGCCTGAACTGGGCACTGCTGTAGCCACAATGCTATAGAGTAGGGGTCAGGAACATTTTTGTCTGTGAGAGCCATAAACGCCACATCTTAAAATGTAATACAAACTGGGACAATAGGGCTCACGTCCCTGTTGCCATGGTGATGTGTATACAGTTGATCCGCCGGGCAGCGGAAGTGTCAGGCACGTCTTCAGCTTCTCTTGAGTTTCAGCAACATCCGCAATTTCCCAGAGAGACAGACAGGAGAAATACACAATTAGCTAGCTGACTTGGGGGTTGATTCACTTTGTAGGATGAGATCCCCGCACTTTGGCCAAATAGGCTGCCTGTTAACCACTTGATGACCCACCCTTTACCCCCCCTTAAGGACCAGCGCTGGTTTGATTGATCTGTGCTGGGTGGGCTCTGCAGCCCCCAGCACAGATCAGGGTGCAGGCAGGGAGATCAGATTGCCCCCCTTTTTCCCCCCCTATGGGGATGATGTGCTGGGGGGTCTGATCTCTCCTGCCTGCTGTGGGTGGCGGGGGGGGCACCTCAAAGCCCCCCTCCGCGGCGAAATTCCCCCTCCCTCTCCTACCTGCTGCCTCCCCCTGGTGTTCCGGGCTGCACAGGACGCTATCCGTCCTGTGCAGCCAGTGACAGGATGTGGTCTGTCACATGGCGATCCCCGGCCGCTGATTGGCCGGGGATCGCCGATCTGCCTTACGGCGCTGCTGCGCAGCAGCGCCGTACAAATGTAAACAAAGCGGATTATTTCCGCTTGTGTTTACATCTAGCCTGCGAGCCGCCATCGGCGGCCCGCAGGCTATTCACGGAGCCCCCCGCCGTGATTTGACAGGAAGCAGCCGCTCGTACGAGCGGCTGCTTCCTGATTAATTAGGCTGCAGCTGGCGACGCAGTACTGCGTCGCTGGTCCTGCAGCTGCCACTTTGCCGACGCACGTTATGAGTGTGCGGTCGGCAAGTGGTTAAGTGACTGGCAGCCTATTGGGCCGATCAAAGTGTGGTGATCTCATTCTACAAAGTCACTGGACCTGACAGGATCCAGGGTGGGACAATTGGAGTGGCGGTTAGTGTTGGGGGGAGCGTGAGTAAGTTAGTACATGCTACAGCAGTAGCGTGCACTGCTTTTAAAATTTTACTTCCGCTGTCGCACTAAGCTGCGCTGCTTGATCAGTGTAGCTTAGTGAATCAACCCCTACTGATTTGTCTGTGAGCCAGATGCAGCCATCAAAAGAGCCACATCTGGCTCCCGAGCCATAGGTTCCCTATACCTGCTATACAGCGTAGCCCCCGCAGCCATAATTCGGATTACTTAACCATCTGAGTTGCCACGAGTTGGAATAGTAATCAACACTGCCCTGAATTTCACCGGCCGCAGGGTAAGCTGTCATTTGGCTCCCCCTCCACCAAAGTGACCGGGCAGCAAACTGATGTGCGCTTTGGACGTCCCATACAGAAAAAGTCCATCACTTTTCCAGAGTAAACCCTTGCTGAAAAATGTCTTTCTTCTTTTCTAAATAAAGTAATAGTCAACAAGATTTTGAGAACTAAGGCCACATACACACATCAGACCATAGTCTTTTGAAAATGAAAGATCACAGACCAATCTTACCACCCTTCATGTAGTATGAGAGTCATACTCTACACAGTCTTTTCTATGGAGCTGAACTCCCCATCAGAAAAAAATCTTTGCAAGATGCTGCACACACAGATGCTGTACAGACACAAAAGATCTGTTCCTGCCAAAAATCCATTCCTGCAAATTGCAATGATAGTCTGAGATCTGCAGATCATCATACACACATGATTTAACTGACATTCATCTGCAGATCAGATCCACCAGGATGGATTTTCAGATCTGCAGATGACTGCTTGATCTGCAGATGAATGTCAGTTAAATCGTGTGTGTATGATGATGTGCAGATCTCAGACTATCATTGCAATTTGCAGGAATGGATTTTTGGCAGGAACAGATCTTTTGCAGATAATGATCTTTTGTGTCTGTACAGCATCTGTGTGTGCAGCATCTTGCAAAGATTTTTTTTCTGATGTGGAGTTCGGCTCCATAGAAAAGACTGTGTAGAGTATGGCTCTCATACTACATGAAGGGTGGTAAGATTGGTCTGTGATCTTTCATTTTCCAAAGACTATAGTCTGATGTGTGTATAAACCTTTAGTGTTAGAAATTTACCTTTTCCTCCACTAAAAAGTTAGTCCCCGCCCTTACAGTGTTAACATGGAGAATGCAAGTTCAGAAGATTTAGCATCTCTAGTCTACCTAAGTGGGTAACCGCTGAGTATTGCTCTCTGGGATAGGATATTTGTAGTGGAACCCTGGCTACATCTTTACTTTGTCTTATGCCTGCACAGAGTAGAAAAACCTTTTCTGGCTTTATGTTGTAGTTTGTGTGCCCAATGAATAGATATCCGCTAAATCTTACTCAGGTGATGCAATGGATTTGAGATGATCTCTGTAATAAGAACACAAACAATAAAAATGTGACTTGTTCTAAGCCTTCCTAACATCACAAAAGGAGACTCCCTTTTTTGTACTTTTTATCCTGTCCATCCCAGATAGACATTCACTCCTTCCTGCTGTGGGTGACACAACCTAGATTACAGTGAAATCTCTGTGGGTGACAGCAATGGCAATAAAATCCTGAGGCTCCAATCTTTCCCTTTTCTGTAAAAAACAAAACAAAATGGCGGACGTGGCACTTTGGAAACGAGGACATGCAGTCCATGTGCTGTTTACAGGCAGCCTGCAGAGCGCACACTTATTCTGCTTTTCTCATCAGTTTCGCAGGTTACCAGGCTCGTGCCTGCCAGCAGCCAAAGGAGGTGGATTTGACACTAAAGTTATTGGTCTGTGCTGCTCCTATTTTTTTGATATTTGTTGGACTCGTACTCTTTAAATTGTATCCAATTGATGAACAGAAAAGAAAAGAAAACAAAAAGAATCTGCAGCTTCTCAGGTGAGTGGTAAATGGATCACTTGGTAATGTTACCAATCTGAATGCACATGTTCATACAGGAAACATTTATACAGTACTAAATCTAGGGCATCTGACCTTCTGTAAAATAAAACTGCTGTAGCAGTGTGCATGCAGCTACACAACCACTTATTGCCGTGGTCTGATATAACAACCATGAGCCCTGCAAAGTCTTGCCACCTAGTAACAAATCCTTATTAAATCCAAAATTATTATTTACATATACATCATTACAATAGAAATGTAATGTTTACTACTGCGCCAGGAATGCAGCAAAGTAACCTCAAACATTAGACCAAGTGCCCAGACTTTGGGACTGTTCTCTCTGGAGTCTTCTTATCACCTGAGCCCAGGCAAAGCTACTGAAGATAAGTACAGAGATATGTTCATGCTGGATCCACATACCTCTGTGCTTTTCTCTCCTGGTTTCCCCCTGTAATCCCAGGAATAGGCAGGCAGGATTACTGTGATGTTCCCTCTGATCACCCTTCAGGAGTAGTCATGGTGACCGTAGAAACAGGAAACAAGGAGAGGAAAGGACAATGCACAGAGGTATGAGCATACTGCACACCACGGTGCTTACCTTAGCTAGCTTTGCCTTGGGTCAGGTATCCTTTAGCTACACTGCAGAACAATCCCAATAGAGCCAGCAGGTGGCGCTATAAACAAACATTACACTTTCATTTGTGACCTTTAAAGGACACCTGAATTCTTGCACAGGACAGAAGGAAAACATAGAGAAATACACTCTGTATGTATTTAGAGAGTTTAGCTTGTCTGTGACTAAGCACAAGTTGTAAATTGATCTCTTCACTGTGTCACCTGACTGCCATGGCAGATGAGCTCATTTGAAAGAACAGGTTGTGAACAATATGTCTGCTTCCATTTAAAGCAGGAAGTGGAAACTGTGCAGATTTATTGTGGGATTAGTATCAACTGTAACAAAGAAATGTTTTTCTTTAAAGGTTATTATGCTGTTGCGTATGTTTTTTAAAGCAGAGAGGAAGTTCAGAGTTTAAGTCTGCTTTAAAGGACACCTTAAGCGAGAGGAATATGGAGGATGACATATGCATTTCCTTTTAAACAATGCAGATTGCCTGGCCGTCCTTCTGATTACCTGCCTCTGAGGGCCCGTTTCCACTTGTGTGGTATCTGCGCCGAATCCGCAGAGTTTCCCCACAGGCAAATCGCACGGGGAAACTCTGCCATAGGGAGTAATAGCGCCGCCGGCCTAGTCATTTGCTCTAGCAATTTAGCCGGCATTTTCATCCGAAGTTGTGCGGGAGGCTGCCAATCCCATAGCCATGCATGGCACAGCTGATGGGATTCGTCTGTGTACCCACAGACCCGGAAGTGCCGCCGCGCGTCTCGCAGACGCTTCTGGCACTAGTGGTAACGAGCCCTAATCCTTTTAGCCTGCGTCAAGCATGCAAATCAAGTTGTCAGACTGAGTCTGATAAGATTAGCTGCTTGCTTGTTTCAGGTGTGTGATTCAGACACTACTGCAGCCAAAGATCAGCAGAGTTGCCAGGCAACTGGCATTGTTATAAAGGAAATAAATATGGCAACCTCCAAATGCCTCTTACTTCAGGTTCCCTTTATTAATGTCAAGAAGTTTTGAATCCGGATGATAGTTTATTGGTTAACTTAGAGATAAATAAGAGCAAGCTTTCGGCTTTTGAGCCTTCGTCGGACTGAATCCCGTATGCTTAAAATACAGCTATATACATGCAACATCAGACGATAAAAGGATTTTTTTTAGGAAACATAAATGCATGTCATTATGGTGCATTAATTGAAACAAAACATCCAGATGGTTTCAATTAAAGGGATACTGTAGGGGGGTCGGGGGAAAATGAGTTGAACTTACCCGGGGCTTCTAATGGTCCCCCGCAGGCATCCTGTGCCCGTGCAGCCACTCCCCAATGCTCCGGCCCCGCCTCCGGTTCACTTCTGGAATTTCAGACTTTAAAGGGGAACTGAAGAGAGAGGTATATGGAGGCTGTCATGTTTATTTCCTTTTAAGCAATACCAGTTGCCTGGCAGCCCTGCTGATCCTCTGCCTCTAATACTATTAGCCATAACCCCTGAACAAGCATGCAGCAGATCAGGTGTTTCAGTGGTTCAGACTTATAAGTCTGATCTGACAAGACTAGCTGCATGCTTGTTTCTGGTTTTAATCAGATACTACTGCAGAGAAATAGACCACCAGGGCTGCCAGGCAACTGGTATTGATTAAAAGGAAATAAACATGACAGCCTCCATATACCTCTCTTCAGTTCCCCTTTAAAGTCTGAAAACCACTGCGCCTGTGTTGCAGTGTCCTCGCTTCCCCTGATGTCACCAGGAGCACACGGCGCAGGCACAGAGCATACTGGGCTGTGCCTGCGCAGTACGCTGCTGGTGCCATCAGCGGGAGTGAGGACACGGCAACGCAGGCGCAGTGGTTTTCAGACTTTAAAGTCTGAAATTCCAGAAGTGAACCAGAGGTGGGGCCGGAGCATTGGTGCGTGGCTGCGCGGGCACAGGATGTCTGCGGGGGACCATTAGAAGCCCCGGGTAAGTTCAACTCATTTTCCCCTGAACCCCTACAGTGTCCCTTTAAGGCATCACAATGACAAAGCTTACTATTATCCATCTCTAAGTTAGCCAATAAATGGTATCATCCTGATTCAAAACTTCTTGCTTCTACTGATTGCTAACCATGATACAATATTATACTGCTTTATTAATGTCATGGTTTAAAAATGCAAAAACAAAAAACTTTTTGGGCTCGTTTCCACTGTTGCAGTGCGGAATTGCCTGGATTCCACCGCAGATGAAATCGCATGCGGATGCGTTTCCGCATGCGGGTTTCCCCGCGATTTCGCATGGCTAAGAAGCAGGCGAATTTAACCATGTCACTGCCTGTGTAAATTTTAATAGCATTACATGCGAAATCGCACGTGAAATTGCATGACAAAGCCACATGTGATTTCCCTATTAAAAGCATTGCAGGCGATTCGCCCGCATTCCTGCCGCACGCAAAATCTGACGGCTCTGCCGTGCAGATTTCCCCCGCACACCAAAATGCACCCGCACGACGCACAAGTGGAAACAATCCCATCCACTTGTATTGCCTATGCGCTATAGTGGAAACGAGCCCTTTAAGTTTTTTTTTTTTGTTTTTTTTTACTTGTTTTAGTACCATTAAGATATTGATTACTACGCTAACTTTAAGATATGCATATGCTTCTCTACTCACAGAATGTTCCTTTATCTATCTTTTCCAGAGAAAGCGACAGGGACTCGGACTCAGACTCCATGGAACATGCAAGCAATTTATGACAAAGGCCCAATACCCTCCTTTAGTTTACATTCAATTCTTGAGACATTCAGTTTACCCCATTGGGGGTAGGTAGCAGCCAATGAATGAACTTTCTGCACTGTGCTCTTAAGAATTACCCTTCTGGGGACAAGTGCCACCCCTTGGTGCTATGTGTGCTTGGAACACACAATGCTGCAATTCTGCTGCAGTTCTACTGAATATTGCACTAACATAGGGCAAACATATTAATTTAAATGTAAATTTGCAGAATAGTATTTGTACATAAGACTTCATGCAGGATAAGTGGACAATGTAGAAATGTAATTTTGTTCAATACTGTATATGTGATTGAGAAGTGGTAACATGTCTCAGCAGGTTGTACATTGTGAGGACCGCCTGCAAAATGCCAAACACTGAGATTTAATAATGTATGTATGGCGATTAATAGTGGGTGTTTGTGTTTTAATGTATATGCTGCTGTATATTATGTTAATTTGGCAATGTACATATGTATTTGTAATGTGTGTGTATATAACAGAAATGTTGCCTCTTGAACATCCGTAAAGATTTAATATAAGATATTTATTTTACATAAACCTTATGGGTAAAACATGAGACTTTTTAAGTGTATTAAAGTACCATATTGCCAAAAAGGCATTTTTTTACTCCAAGAAAACGGTGCCCATAGTGGTGATGTGTTTGGTTGCAGTATTAATGGTTAGTACTGACCTAACTGTTGACCTGTATAGCATTGCTGTATTAAGAACTGAATGGTGACATAAAGAACAGTCTGACTGTTTGCCATTGTATATTTATTATTATACCTGTTTGTAAGATCTTCTACAGGTTTGGCAATTTTTGTTTTTTATACTGGTGTCAAAGTTTGTGTTCCCATGGATTTGTGCCAATGTTAATGTTTGTATATGTAGGTATGGGAAATGGTGCCAGCAATGATCAGGAAATCATGTGCTCCTGACTTGAGATCTTTGTGTAATCTGAAATATGACGCACACATGTGTATAAACTTATCAATTTAAACTGATCCGTCTTTATTTTGTACTTTCTTATCCTAAAACTGTATTATGAGACTCTCCCATGAGGAGATGGACTACTCCAAAACCTGTCAGAATTTTACAACCTACTGAAAGTGACAGCAATGTAGAAAAAATAATTTATGGTGCATTTTACTCTGGGATAAATGTATATTTTATATTTGTGCATACAGGTTTATTGTGAATCTTCAATATTTAGCAATAGTGGACCTGAGGCTGGGGTGCATGCTGTTTTAAAGTGAACCTGAGGTGAGAGTTATATGGAGGCTGTTATATTTATTTCCTTTTAACCAATACCAGTTGCCTGACTGTTCTACTGATCCTCTGTCTCTAATACTTTCAGCCCTAGACCCTGAACAAGCATGCAGCAAATCAGGTGTTTCTGAACTGACGATTAGCTGCATGCTTGTTTCTGGTGCACTTCAGATATTACTGCAGCTAAATAGACCAGCAGGGCTTCCAGGCAACTGGTATTGTTTAAAAGGAAACAAATATGGCAGCCTCCATATCACTCTCACCTTGGGTTCACTTTAAGAAGTGTTTATTTAGTTGGAAAAAATGAACATTTCAGGGATAAATTGTAAACATGTTCGCTGTCAAAAATGTAAAATAATACATCTCTAATCACTGCACCTGTACTGACCCAGCAGTTTTGCATGCTGCTGAGACACAGCAGACACAGGCCAGCATACACGAGTGACTTCCCATACAGTTATTAATGGCCTAGTGCTGTGCAGGTCTGTTTGCATAGAGTGCAATGTCTGATGTTCACACTGCATGCGTTCTGGACCTGTGCGGTCCGGGAACACATGCTGCATGCATTTTTGTAAAAACGCGTGGCTGTCCCATTCACTTTTCAGTGATGGGATCAGCCACGCAATGCACACAAACGCGGATGGCGTGCGTTCGCATGCGTTGCGTTCCGCATGTGTGGCCATCCGCGTTGTCATAGGTCAGTTCAGGCACCCTTTAAAGTAAACCTAAAGTTCCATGCTTGCCTCAGTAAGGGGAAGCCTCTGGATGCTCCTGAGGTTTCCCCAATCCTCATCACCCCCTCCACTGCTGGTTGTGACCAGCTCTGATACTGCGCAGGCCATGCTCTGCGTCTTTGCAGTGAAGCAGCGCTTGTACACAGAAGGGGGGGGGGGCGGGGGAAAGAGTGTTAACTTCAGGCTTAATTTAAGTTTCAGATCACTGTATAGTCCCAGATCAGTACATGCTGTCCATTTCTTCCACAGCTAGAACAATTTGCTTTGTTACAAATCCGAGACAGCCTAGGTACATTTTAAAAAGTTTGGGGCTCATGTATTAAGCATACCAATGTCCGATCTGAGCCTCTTTCTGCTTAGTCACTGCTTTCCCCCTGATTTGTACTGAATGCTGAATAAAATTCAAAGTTACTGTCTTCTGCCTGAACAGTCGGGGATGAATCGGTACGGACAACAAAGCAGTGATGCTGATCCCTGGCCAGCCGGAGAACAGGTGGGATAGCCAGAGGCTGGAAGGCACTCACTGCTGCAGAGCAACAGCAGCATGAATGTTACATTGACCCACTCTTGCCAGTTGGATCAGCTGTTTGAAAAACCTTGTATCCTATGCAGGTCAGCTGTGGCCAGATCAGTGCAGCCAATGGAGTGGAGCAGCTGATTCAAGATTCTTCAAATAGTATAAACCTCTTCAGCATGAGCTGTTCTGCTAGACGGCTTAAAACATAAGTACCATAAGTTTTCATTGTGGTGGTGTATGTGACTGCAGCAGCACAAATGTGAGTTAACTGTCCTTCCAGCAGTCTTTGCTGTACTGTAAGGGCCCTTTTACACTATATTAGTTGCACTCTGTTATAACTGACTCAAAGTAATGTCCATGTTTTCCAATGGCTCAGTTCATACTATATGCATTTTAACTGAAAGCTTTTTCATGATGCACTGCTATGGAGAAAGAAAGAAGAAAAAAAAAAAGTGTACCAACACATTGGGCTCTATTCACTAAGCATTACCACATTCAGTAATGCTGAAAATAGCTGATTTTACTGATCACCTTTCCAAATTACAATTCACTAAACCTATTACCGCACTGAAAATTAGAGTTACTGACTTGTATGGTAATTTCCTCAGGAAATGTCAAGAAATTGCAAATTAAAAGATTTACCCATTCGGTAAATCTGGCAAAAGTGTTTGATATTTTTCCCCAGCTCATAGCAGCCGGCAACTTACATTTTTCCTGCTGTCTGTGCGGTAACTTGACAGCATTTATGGACAGCCAGGCAGCCAATAGGGAAAGCTACACAGCCCTGCTTCTCACGCTGATTTGATGCAAGAGGGATTCCATTGGGTCTTAAACTGTATCAGAGCAGAGGAAGGTGACCTTTTAAAGGGAAGGTTCAGGGACTATCTAAAAAAAATAAAAATCCATTTCCACTTACCTGGGGCTTCCTCCAGCCCGTGGCAGGCAGGAGGTGCCCTCGGCGCCGCAGGCTCCCGGTGGTCTCCGGTGGCCGACCTGGCCAGGCCGGCGGCCAGGTCGGGCCTCTTCTGCGCTCCATGGTGCGTTCCACGCCGGCGCGCTGACGTCATCGGACGTCCTCCGGGTTGTACTGCGCAGGCTCAGAACTACTGAGCCTGCGCAGTACAGCCCGGAGGACGTCCGATGACGTCAGCGCGCCGGCATGGAGCGCAGAAGAGGCCCGACCTGGCCGCCGGCCTGGCCAGGTCGGGTCGGCCACCGGAGACCACCGGGAGCCTGCGGAGCGGCGCCGAGGGCACCTCCTGCCTGCCACGGGCTGGAGGAAGCCCCAGGTAAGTGGAAATGGATTTTTATTTTTTTTAGATAGTCCCTGAACCTTCCCTTTAAGGGGCTTTTCTGCATCCCTTTAGATTTGAAACTGTATTCTGGCATATAGAAGATCTCTCCCTGGTGGCTGAAGCACATCTAAAGTGATGTCAGAGATGCATTAGAAGGAAAACCCCCAAGTCATACACGCAGCTCCCTGCCTCACCACTGACCTGCTACACAGCTGTGACACTTACCAAGCAGGGCTTGGTGAATTCAGGCATATTTGTTTGGACAATATTTAGTGAATTTGAAAAAAAAAAGTGTAAAATAAGGAACAAGGTATTTTACAGACCTGTCCTTAGTGAATAGAGCCCATAAAAGGAAACCAGAGAGTGGGCAGGGCAGCACATGTGCAGAAGAGTCGACTGGTGCGACTGAGCCAGTTTACCGGGAGTTACTATGGCTGAAGGAGACAGTCGGGAGGACGGCATGGGACGCATCTGTGTTCATGGGGCTGGAGGAAGCCCCAGGTAAGTATCAAATCTTTTTATGCCGTCATCTCTGGTACCCTTTAAGTGTAAAACGGCCCTAAGGGTATATTTACACTGAATCAGTTGCCTGCAGTTATAATTGAATGGACAACTGACGTGCAGTCTAGTGTCCATGTTTCTCTATGGGTTAGTTCAAATTACATGCATTGTAACTGTAACTGAAAGCTTTTTAAAATGCACTGCTATAAAACAACTAATTAGTTAACACGTTTTTCAGCATTCAGTGTGAAAGAGGCCTAATACATCCCAGATGAAGGATGCAAATGTTTGTTGGCAGTTTTTAACCGGTTCAGCCCCACAGTGTCGAAAACCTTATGCATCCGAGCAACGTTCACCTTCCATTCATTTGCCAATAACTTTATCACAATACATTGATCTATATCTCGTTTTTTCCGCCATTAATTAGGCTTTCTTTGGGTGGTAAATTTTTTCTAAATCCATTTTAACAGGAAGATTAGGAAAGAAATGAAAAAAATCATTATTTCTCAGTTTTTGCCCATTATAGTTTGACATTAATCTATGCTACTGTAATTAAAACTCCTGTATTTTATTTGCCCATTTGTCCCGGTTATTACACCGTTTAAATGAAGTCCCTATCACAATTTATGGCGCTGATATTTTATTTAGAAATAAAGGTGCATTTTTTCAATTTGTGTCCATCACTATTTACAAGCTTATAATTTAAAAAATATATAATATACTCTCTTGACATGCATATTTAAAAAGTTCAGACCCTTAGGTAACTATGTTGTTGGTTTTTTATTGTAATTTTTTTTATTAAAAAATGTATTTGGGTAATTTTTGGTGTGGGAGGGAAACCGGTAATTTTAAATGTAAGATAATGTAATTGCTTAATAAAAATGTATGTGGGTGTAGTTTACTATTTGGCCACAAGATTGCCACAGTCAAAGTTCTGGATGTGAACGATCTCACATCCAGGAACTAGAAAGAGGATGGTAAAAAAAAATTTTTTGGCAGAAAGACGGCAGTCTCTGATAAGAGATTGTCGTTTTTTCTGCGGGGGACTCAGATCTGTGAATGGGAATTATATTCCCATTCACTGATCAGGGGGCTAGCGGCAGGAGCGAGCGTGGCGCCGCTGCAGCACCACAGCCTATCTGGATGAACATACTTGTCCAGATAGGCTGAACTGGTTAAAAAACTGAGGCCAGGTTTGTAGGATAACTAAGTAAGAAATTAAGGCTTGGTTCACACATAAATCTGTACATTTCTGGTTGAGTCCTGTCAGTTTTGCATCCGTTTTCTGTCAGTTTTAACGGACTGGACTGAAAGTGTACACCTTTTATGTATGAACACAACCATAGAAACGCATGCAAAACTGATGCAAACTGTCAAAAACTGACCGGATACTTTATGTGTGAACCCTAAAGGATGAGGGTGGGAACTCAATGGGGGATGACCAAGGTAAGGCAGAGTTATTAACCACTTGAGGACCCACCCTTTACCCCCCCCCCCCCCCTTAAGGACCAGCGCTGTTTTAGCTGATCTGTGCTGGGTGGGCTGTGCAGCCCCCAGCACAGATCAGGGTGCAGGCAGAGCGACCAGATCGCCCCCCTTTTTTCCCCACTAGGGGGATGATGTGCTGGGGGGGGTCTAATCGCTCCGGCCTGCCTGGGTGTTGCGGGGGGGGGCACCTCAAAGCCCCCCTCCGTGGCGAAATTCCCCCCCCCTCTCCTCCCTCCCTTACCAGGAGATCCGAGGCTGCACAGGAACGGATCTGTCCTGTGCAGCCTCTAACAGGCTCCTGCCTGTCATGTGACAGCGATCCCCGGCCGCTGATTGGCCGGGGATCGCTGATCTGGTACAACGCTGCTACTGTTAGCAGCGTTGTACGAATGTTAACAAAGCGGATTATTTCCGCTTGTGTTTACATTTAGCCTGCGAGCCGCGATCGGCGGCCCGCAGGCTATTCACGGAGCCCCCCGCCGTCAATTGACAGGAAGCAGCAGCTCGCGCGAGCGGCTGCTTCCTGATTAATTAGCCTGCAGCCGGCGACGCAGAACTGCAGCTGCTACTTTGCCGACGCGCGGTATGAGTGCGCGGTCGGCAAGTGGTTAAATGCTTTCTTGGCTTCTGTCTTCACAAGGGAAACAGCACTGTTGCAAATTACAGATGCAGAAGAGTTGCATTCTTCCAACTGTAATATTAAATACTTAACGCAGGAAGAAGTGAAGGCAAGACTAAATAAATTAAAAATAGACAAGGCACCTGGCCCGGATGGCATGCATCCTCGGGTCCTAAGGGAATTAAGTTCAGTTAAAGATAAACCCCTTTATCTTATCTTTTGTGAGTCTTTCAACTGGCAGAGTCCCAGTGGATTGGCGTACAGTCCACGTTTTCCCATTATGTAAGAAGGGCAAAAAATTAGATCCAGGAAATTATAGAGCTATAAGCTTAACCACTTAACGACCGCCTAACGCCGATAGGTGTTGGCAGGTCGCAAGTGGTTTCCCATGGAAACGGCCGCTCGTTCCAGCAGCCTTTCCATGTCAGTTCACGGAGAGTGTCTCCGTGAACAGTCTGCGAGCTGCCGATCGCGGTTCGCAGGCTAAATGTAAACACGCGGGGAAGAAATCCCCGCTTTTTACATCATACGGCGCTGCTGCGCAGCGGCGCGTAAAGGAGATCGGCGATCCCCGGCCTCCGATAGGCTGAAGCATATCCTAGGCAGCGCAGGACGGATATCCGTCCTGCGCAGCCCACAGTCAAAAGTACAGGGAGGGAAGGGGGCGGAAATCGCTGCAGAGGGGGCTTTGAGGAGCCCCCCCCGCTACACGCAGCAAGCCGGCGGCGATCAGACCCCCCAGCAGGACATACCCGTAGTGGGGGAAAAAGGGGGGGGGAAGTCTGATCGCCCTGGCACAATCACGATCTTTGCTGTGGGCTGGAGAGCCCACTGAGCACAGATCACCGCAGCCGAGCCTGGTCCTTAAGTGGTTAACATCAGTTGTATGCAAACTATTTGAGGGGTTACTAAGAAATACTATACATGACTTCATAGTAGAAAATAATCTTATTTTATGTGATATACTTGGACTTTGCAAAGGCCTTTGACACTGTTCCCCACAAAAGTCTGGTGCAAAAGCTAAGGATGCAAGGACTGGGGAAGAGTCTGTGTGCATGGATAGGGAACTGGCTAATGGACAGAAAACAAAGAGTTGTGGTCAATGGATCATACTCAAAATGGGAGACTGTTAGCAGTGGGGTCCCACAGGGGTCTTTACTGAGTCCAGTGCTCTTCAATGTATTTATTAATGACCTAGTAGATGCAGTAGTGAGCAATGTTGCTATTTTTGCAGATGACACAAAATTGTGCAGAATCATCAACTCTCAGGAAGATAGGGACATATTGCAACAGGATTTGGGTAGGATGGCTACATAGGCACATAAATGGCAGATGAAATTCAATGTTGAAAAATGTAAAGTCATGCATTTTGGTCGTACCAATGGTCTAGCACCATACAAAATAAATGGGTTACAGTTGGGGACATCAAACTTGGGGAAGGACTTAGGAGTACTCATCGACAACAAGCTAAATAATCGTACTCAATGCCAAGCCGCCGCAGCTAAAGCTACCAAAATTTTGGGATGCATTAAAAGGGAAATAAAAACTTGAGATGCTAGCATAATATTGCCCGTTTAACTCTCTAGTCATCCTACACCTCAAGGGGTAGATATGCATTTTGCTGATCTGGATTATTGTCATTATTGCTGTGGAGGACAGTGTAACACAGAAGGTTATGTGCATATGTGGTCATCATTGGTTGGTGTGGGGAATGCATCGCGGGATGTTATGTGCATATGTGTTTGTTATGATTGAGCCAATTATGCTAAACATGACAATTATGCTAATTTTTGGCGGCAATTTTGAAATGGGGGTGTGGTTTGATGAGGGAAAACTGGTCTTATATCACCTTCAGGTATTCACACATTGTTACCATTCTGTACTGTAGCCTTGACAAAGGGGACCCTGCGGGGCCCCGAAACGACTCGTTGGTTGTGGAATGGTGTGTCACGTTTTCTGAATAAACAGAACATGGTATAATTGAGTGTGCGGACCTTCTGGAGCTTTTCGTAACTCTCTAGTAAGGCCACATCTGGAATATGGAATTCAGTTATGGGCACCACATTACAGGAAAGATATTGCAGTTTTATGGCCCATACTCACGGGCTACTTTTTGTCTTGTCGCCAGAACGCGACAGGTTCGGCGACAGCTCGTTGCCAGGTCCCTCCGCGTACACCCGCGGAAGAGGGATTACTGAAGCGACGGAAGCTGTCGCCGACGTTCCTCCCCCTCGCCGGAAGCACTGTGGATTTTCTATTATGTTGCTGTCACTAGTCCGCACACTCACGCGGACTAGCGACAGTTGCGGCGAAGTTGCAGTGGCAACTGTCGCCGGGCGATTGACCGCGCCAATCGCCTGGCGACAGCAGCGATGGTTCGGGGTGCGCGCCCGTGTTGCGCCTCATACTCACGGGCGACCTGTCGCCGCGCGCCGCGTGTTGCGGCGACAATTGTAGCCCGTGAGTATGGGCCATTAGAGCAGGTGCAGAGACCAGCAACAAAATTGATACGGGGTATGGAAGGTCTCACTTACCAAGAAAGGTTAGATAAACTGGGTTTATTTAGACTAGAGAAAAGACGCCTTAGAGGGGATCTAATTAACATGTATAAATATATCAGAGGGCAATATAAAAGCTTGGCGGATGAGCTTTTTGTCCCTAGGCCTTCTCAAAGAACTAGAGGACATGATTTGTGCATGGAGGAAAAACGTTTTAGGCATTTATTTAGGAAAGGGTTCTTTACAGTAAGAGTGATTAAGATGTGGAATGCATTGCCACAGGAAGTAGTTATGGCAAACTCTATACCTGCATTTAACCACTTGAGGACCCACCCTTTACCCCCCCTTAAGGACCAGCACTGTTTGTTGTGATCTGTGCTGGGTGGGCTTTGCAGCCCCCAGCACAGATCAGCGGGCACGCAGAGCGATCAGATCGCCCCCCTTTTTTCCCCCCTATGGGGATGATGTGCAGGGGGGGTCTGATCGCTCCTGCCTGCAGGCATGTTGCGGGGGGGGCACCTCAAAGCCCCCCTCCGCGGCGACATTCTCCCCCTCCCTCTCCTACCTTTCCCCCCCGGTGATCCGGGCTGCACAGGACGCTATCCGTCCTGTGCAGCCAGTGACAGGACGTCCCGTCACATGGCGGCGATCCCCGGCCGCTGATTGGCCGGGGATCGCTGATCTGCCTTACGGCGCTGCTGCGCAGCAGCGCCGTACAATGTAAACAAAGCGGATTATTTCCGCTTGTGTTTACATTTAGCCTGCGAGCCGCCATCGGCGGCCCGCAGGCTATTCACGGAGCCCCCCGCCGTGAATTGACAGGAAGCAGCCGCTTCCTGATTAATCAGCCTGCAGCTGGCGACGCAGAACTGCGTCGCTGGTCCTGCAGCTGCCACTTTGCCGACGCACGGTATAAGCGTGCGGTCGGCAAGTGGTTAAAGGGGGCTTAGATGCTTTCCTTGCGTTGAAAGACATCCATGGCTACAATTACTAGGTAATGCCTAATGATGTTGATCCAGGAATTTAATCTGATTGCCATCTGGAGTCGGGAAGGAATTTTTTCCCTTTTGGGGCTAATTGGACCCTGCCTTGTAAGGGTTGTTCGCAGGGGCGTAGCAATAGGGGGTGCAGAGGTAGCGACCGCATCGGGGCCCTTGGGCCAGAGGGGCCCCGAGTGGCCCTCCCTCAACTGCAGCTGCCACTTGAGGGAGGCAGCTGCCACTGCAGCTGCCTCCCTCAACTGCAGCTGCCCCGAGTGGCCCTCCCTCAACTGCAGCTGCCACTTTGCCGACGCACGGTATAAGCGTGCGGTCGGCAAGTGGTTAAAGGGGGCTTAGATGCTTTCCTTGCGTTGAAAGACATCCATGGCTACAATTACTAGGTAATGCCTAATGATGTTGATCCAGGAATTTAATCTGATTGCCATCTGGAGTCGGGAAGGAATTTTTTCCCTTTTGGGGCTAATTGGACCCTGCCTTGTAAGGGTTGTTCGCAGGGGCGTAGCAATAGGGGGTGCAGAGGTAGCGACCGCATCGGGGCCCTTGGGCCAGAGGGGCCCCGAGTGGCCCTCCCTCAACTGCAGTATTAGCTCTCTATTGGTCCTGTGCTCATAATAATCACTTCTACAGATACTTTGAACAGTAGTAATCATTAACAAACTGTTCCCCATCCCCTTCTTGCACCTCTGACATTGCAGTTGCCATTGGCAGGTTTTGGTGCGCCGTATCAATTGGTATGTATAGAGTGCTTGGGGGGCCCCATTGTAAAACTTGCATCGGGGCCCACAGCTCCTTAGCTACGCCACTGGTTGTTCGCCTTCCTCTGGATCAACAGGGATATGTGAGGGGGCGGGCTGGTGTTGTACTTTGTTCTCTGGTTGAACTCGATGGACGTATGTCTTTTTTCAACCCAAATAACTATGTAACTATGTAACCAAGCCTAACGCTTACATCCATGGATAAAAATTGGGTATTTCTGCAATATATCTTTCATTTATGTGGGTCTTAATGTGCTCATCATTTATGGTCAGCTGAATGTTTTCCAGTTTAGGCGGACCTTAGGAAATCCGGTTCAGACTCCGGATTAAGTACTCAGTGACCCATTCTGAGGGGCCAGGAACACTCTAGTGTTGTTGTGCAATGCAGGCGGCCAGAGTCGGGACAAGGTCCTCCAGCACCCAAGGCTGAGACACCAAAGTGCGCCCCTCCATCCCTGCCACCCCAGCCGTCACACACTGATTGCTATTAGACTAAGAGGCGCCACAGGGCCCACAACCTCGCCAACACCTTAATATCTAGTTATCTGGCTTGCAGTCACTCTATGTATCCCCTTTTCTTATTTATTTCTGCTTCAAACACAATTAGGAATGACAGCTGAATGAATTGTGCGCCCCCTCCTACACTGCGCCCTGAGGCTGGAGCCTCTCCAGCCTATGCCTCGGCCCGGCCCTGCAGGCGGCAGTGCGATTTACAGAAATGTACGACACCTGCAGTGCTGACCCCATTCAATTATACTGACTGGAACAGCACTGTGTTGCACGCAGCAGTGCATTGTTAGAGTGCACTGGTATGCAGGGCATTAGTGTTCTCATCAGACAGTGCTGTCTATGCACTGTCTGATGTCCCTGTGTATCACACACTTATACACGGTGCTGATATCAGCTCAAAAACATGTACTTGGGCTCAGGCACAATGTCAATGGTCTTGTTCCAGGCCACTCCTGAAGAGTATTACCCAGACTGTTAAAGGACTCATAACTTTAGGTGGATGAAGCCTCAGCACTGGAAGTTATCATATTTCAAATGTAAAATTATCTTTAAAATGTGTTACAAGTAGTGGAATTGTAATGTCTGACTTTAAAGCTGACAATGCACTATGGCATGTGGCTATGCTTTTTGCTATGGAAATATCTCCCAACAGCTCTAGCTAATCAAAAAGCTAATCCTTGACTTAGCAATTTAATATGTTTAGCATACCTCCTGCTGTCTCATGACTACCTTGTGGAACTGGTTGTGCAAGAGCACAGCATGGTTGCTTTACATTTTAAATTCATAGAAATAGCCCAGACAGTATATTACAGTCTACATATAGATTTTTTAGAAACACAGTTTTCTCTGTATGTCCAAAACCTTTTCTGGCAGGTACTTTCTTTTGTGCAAAAACTTGGGTAGACCAGCTCAGAGGGAATCTGTTGCCTAGATGTATACCATTTCTTAGTCATTGATGTAGCCACAGGTTGAGCATGACATGCCAGTTGCTCAAGCAACTGGCAAGAACAGGTGTCCAGCATCAGGTGATCCCCGCCTTTGCTGCATACTGAGGACTTTGCTGTAGTAAGCCTGGGACCCACTAGCAGCGCTTTTGATTTGAAAAGCTGTTAATGTAATGCTATGCGTGTAACATACCTCCCAACATTTGAAGATGTGAAAGAGGGACACTTAAGCCATGCCCCCTGTGAGGCCTTAAGCCACACCCCTGCTTTTGCAAGAGGGTGACACTGGGTGGGGGCGGAAAGTGCCAATGGGAAGGAGGAGGGTGTGAGTGGAGAGGAGACGGGTGCGAGTGGGCAGAGAGGAGAGTGCCAGTGGGCAGAGAAGAGAGTGCCAGTGGGCAGAGAAGAGGGCGACACTCAGAGGCAGGGAGGGTGACGCTCCGGGGGCAGGGACTGGGTGCCTGGGACAGGGACTGGGTGCCTGGGGAAGGGTGCAGGGTGCCTGGAGCAGGGTGACTGGGACAGGGGGCAGGGTGTCTGGGGAAGGGTGCAGGGTGCCTGGGGCAGGGTGCCTGGGGAAGGGTGCAGGGGCCAGGGATAGGGTGCCTGGAGCAGGTTGCAGGGACAGTGTGCCTGGGAAAGGGGGCAGGGACTGGGTGCCTGGGACAGGGGGCAGGGACTGGGTGCCTGGGACAGGGACTGGGTGCCTGGGACAGGGTGCAGGGTTCATGGGGAAGGATACAGGGTGCCTGAGGCAGGAGCCAGGTGCCTGGGGAAGGGTGCAGGGTGTCTGGGAAAGGGTGCAGGGTGCCTGGGGCAGGGGCCAGAGGTAGGGTGCCTGGGAAAGGGTGCAGGGTGCCTGGGGCAGGGACTGGGTGCCTGGGGAAGGGTACAGGGTGCCAAGTGATGGGTGCCTGGTGCAGAGACAAGGGGCAGGGACTGGGTGCCTGGGGAAGGGTACAGGGTGCCAGGTGCAGGGGCCAGGTGCGTGGGTGCAGGGTGCCTGGTGCAGGGACTGGGTGCCTGGGGAAGGGTGCAGGGGCCAGGTGCCTGGTGCAGGGACTGGGTGCCTGGGGAAGGGTACAGGGTGCCAGGTGATGGGTGCAGGGTGCCTGGTGCAGAGACAGGGGGCAGGGACTGGGTGCCTGGGGAAGGGTACAGGGTGCCAGGTGCCTGGTGCAGGGACTGGGTGTCTGGGACAGGGGGCAGGGTGCCTGGGAAGGGTGCAGGGGCCAAGGTGCACTGACACCTGGGGAGGAGGGTGGTAGGGGGAATGCCCGTGGGTGCGGAGGAGGGTGCCACTTTTAGGTTGGGGGGGAAAGGTTGCCTGGGCAGAGAAGAGGTGTAAAACTGATCGAAGCTCCAGCCGCGGTAATGAGGGATGCGGGAGCTTCACTACTTCCTCCCTCCCTCTCTCTGAATACCCCCCTATGTATGTCTGTGTCCCTCCCCCCCCCCCCCCCCCCCGTAGGCAGAGTGAGCGCAGCGGAGCGGGCAGTCGAGTCCTCTTACCGCTGATGCACGCGTACTGACACCGGACTTCCATGTGCTTCCTGTGACGTCATAGTAAACAGGAAGCACATGGAAGTCCGATGCCAGAGACAGTACGAGTGTATCAGCGGTAAGAGGACTCGAATGCCCGCTCCGCAGCGCTCACTCTGCCTACTGGGGGGGGGTGACACAGACATACATAGGGGGGTATTCAGAGAGAGGGAGGGAGGAAGTAGTGAAGCTCCCGCATCCCTCATTACCGCGGCTGGAGCTTCGATTAGTTTTCCACCTCTTCTCTGCCCAGCCGGCTGGGATTCCAGAGGGGGGGCCCGGGATAGCGGGAGAGCCCCCCCAAATCGGGAGGATCCCGACCAATCCGGGACGGTTGGGGGCTATGCAGTGACTGTAATCCCACTTGAAGGATGTGATTTTTTAAAACTCCTCCATAGCATTACATTAGCAAGAGCTTTTCAAACACTAGCTCTTAGAAAAGTGCTTCTAGTGGGTCCCAGGCAGTATGCAGTCCAGGAGATAAGCTTTTCCTACAAGCCTTATTGATTTCCCAAAATCTCTTGTAAACAGTACTTTATTTAGAGGAAAGAGGGCTTTCATATTGTAGCTTCCATATTGTAGCTGTATATATACGTACGTATGTATGTATGTATGTATGTATATATATGTACAGTGCTGCCCATAATTATTCATACCCCTGGCAAATTTTGACTTAGTTACTTTTATTCAACCAGCAAGTATTTTTTTGGGCGGGAAATGACATAGGTGTCTCCCAAAAAATAATAAGACCATGTGCAAGAGACATTATTGTGTGAAAAAAACATTTCTCAGCTTTTATTTACATTTGAGCAAAAAGTGTCCAGTCCAAAATTATTCATACCCTTCACAAACTGTCTCAGTCTGTGGGAAAATCCAAAGTTTTATACCATTCCAAATAGTCCAAGCTGTTTTAACGCATCCTAACCAGTTCGGCCTATCAGGACGAGCTTCCTCGTCCAGATAGGCACTGCTGCCGCCGCCGGCTGGTGCGCGCGATTGGGCGCGCTCCCGCTGCCCGGCGCTAGCCCCCCGATCAGTGAATGGGAATGTAATTCCCATTCACCGATCTACCTTCCCCGCAGAAATACCGACGCTTTCTCTCCAGAGAGCGTGGTATTTCTGCCCCCAGGAAACATCTCCCCAGCATTTTAGTTCCTGGATGTGAGATCCAGGAACTAAAGATAGGCGCTGCTGCCGCCGGCTGGTGCGCGCGCTCCCGCTGCCCGGCGCTAGCCCCCCGATCAGTGAATGGGAATGTAATTCCCATTCACCGATCTACCTTCCCCGCAGAAATACCGACGCTTTCTCTCCAGAGAGCGTGGTATTTCTGCCCCCAGGAAACATCTCCCCAGCATTTTAGTTCCTGGATGTGAGATCCAGGAACTAAAGATAGGCACTGCTGCTGCCGCCGGCTGGTGCGCGCGCTCCTGCTGCCCGGCGCTAGCCCCCCGATCAGTGAATGGGAATGTAATTCCCATTCACCGATCTACCTTCCCCGCAGAAATACCGACGCTTTCTCTCCAGAGAGCGTGGTATTTCTGCCCCCAGAAAACATCTCCCCAGCATTTTAGTTCCTGGATGTGAGATCGTTCGCATCCAGGACTTTTTTCACTGTGGCCATCTTGTGGCCAAATAGTAAACTGCACCAACATACAATTTTAATAAAAAATATATATAATTTTACATTTAAAATTAGCAGTTTCCCTCCCACACCAAAAATTACCCACATACACTTTTTTTTTTATTAGAAATAAAAAATACAATAAAAAAAAACAAAAAAACATAAATAGTTACCCAAGGGTCTGAACTTTTTAAATATGCATGTCAAGAGAATATGTTATTATATTATTTAAAATTATAAGCTTATAAATAGTGATGGACGCAAATTGAAAAAATGCACCTTTATTTCTAAATGAAATATCGGCACCATAAATTGTGATAGGGACATTGTTTAAACGGTGTAATAACCAGGACAGATGGGCAAATAAAATACATGAGTTTTAATTACGGTAGCGTATATTAATTTCAAACTATAATGGCCAAAAACTGAGAAATAATGAATTTTTTTCATTTCTTTCTTAATCTTCCTGTTAAAATAGATTTAGAAAAAAATAATTCTTAGCAAGATGTACTACCCAAAGAAAGCCTAATTAGTGGCGGAAAAAACAAGATATAGATCAATTCATTGTGATAAGTAGCAATAAAGTTATAGGCGAATGAATGGGAGGTGAACGTTGCTCGGATGCATGAGATTTTTGGACTGCGGTGCTGAACTGGCTAATTACCTCCATGAATTGGGAACAGCTGTTTTAATCAACTCAACAGGTGAAAAACAGCAGCTCTCTGCAGTTGGTTTGTGGACAGTCATGGCTAAGACAAATGAGCTCAGTGAGGACCTGTGGCTGCGCGTTGTGGTTGCACACAAGTCAGGAAAGGGCTACAAGGTCATTTCCAAATATTTTCTAGTGGCTACAGAGCAAAGTATTATTAAAAAATACAAGATGTTCTGCACTGTGGAAAATCTAAGAGGACATGGTCAGAAGACAAAAGTGACACCTGTGCTGTACTGGGTCCTGTAACTTCGACCAGTCGGGGCCAGTCTGAGCATGCGCAGTGCGCTCGCTCTGTGTCTCTCTGGCAGAGAATAGTACAGTGCAGGCAGAGAGCAACGGGGAGAGAGAGAGAGAGACGGAGGGAGCACACTGCGCATGCTTAGACTGGCTGTGACTGGCCAAAGTTACAGGACCCGGAGCTGGAGAAGGCTGAGGACAGCAGCGTGGGAGCGATCCGTGCGGATGGGGCTGGAGGAAGCCCCAGGTATATATAAAACTTATCTATACTTGGTCTCTGGTACACTTTAAAGGGGAACTGAAGTAAGAGGTATACGGAGGCTGCCATATTTATTTCCTTTTAATCAATACCAGTTGCCTGGCAGCCCTGCTGGTCTATTTCTCTGCAGTAGTATCTGAGTAACACCAAAAACAAGCATGCAGCTAGTCTTGTCAGATCTGACTTTAAAGTCTGAAACACCTAATCTGCTGCATGCTTGTTCAGGGGCTATGGCTAATAGTATTGGAGGCAGAGGATCAGCAGGGCTGCCAGGCAACTGGTCTTGATTAAAAGGAAATAAATATGGCAGCCTCCGTATACCTTTTACTTCAGTTCCCCTTGAAGCATTGCTTCTTTCACCGCATGTTCTCCGTTCACAGCAAAATCTTTCACATGCAAGCACCATACCTAAAATCAACTCAAGGCGTTTTATCTGTTTAATTGATAATGACATAATGACGGACTGGCCCACACCTGCCCATGAAATAGCATTTGAACAAAATGTCCAATTACTTTTAAAGGAATCATCAGGCGATTTTTACCAAAATCTGTTTTACTCACCTGGGGCTTTCTACAGCCCCTTGCAGCCGACTGTCCCATGCTGTCATCTCCCCTCTCCGCCGCTGTTGCCACACAGTGCAGAGGACGACCTCGCCCTTACTGCGCCTGCATCAAGCGCCGCTGTCAATTATGGGCACGTTGTCCGCGGCTTACTGCGCAGGCGCAGTAGTTCTGCACCTGCACAGTAAGCCGCAAACAACAGCCGGCGATCACACTCTATATTGATCCCCCCCACAGCATTACAGAACGTACCGGGTAGGAATAAAGGAAACCCACGCCCACTCACCTCCTCCAGGTTCCAGGTGCTGCAAGTCCCATCTGTCTTCTCTTCACCACCGCTGCTCTGTACTTCCTGTTTCTTAGTTTGGGTTCTAGTGCTTGATCTGAGAAGCTGGAAATACAAAACGGAGAGAGGCCCTGTAGCGCCTGGAACCTAGAGGAGGTGAGTGTGTGTGTGTGTGTGTGCTCTAGGGACCCTAGGCAAGGTACTAGATTTGTGGCCCCCTTGTGGCCCTTTTGGTAAGCTGAAGTGAAGAGGTCAAAGAAGGTAACTGTGTGGGCTCCTTGACACCCAGTAGGCCCCAAGCACCTGCCTAGATTGCATAATGGATGATCCTGCTCGGAGTGTGCTGCATTTATTCCTCCTGTGGGGGAGCACATCTGCCTACCCTACTGGGGTGAGAGGGAGCAGGGAGCACATCTGTCTACGATAATGGGGTGGTAGGCACATGGGCTTCCCCCCTCCCTCTCACCTAACCAAACTGATCAGATGCATCTCCGTGAGTTCTCCTTGACATGACCATCACTATTCACATGCACTGTTTGGCTGAAGTTTTGGTTTCACTTCCTTGGCGGTATTACCGAGCTTAGGGTCAGGGCGGAAAACCGCAGCTAAGAGCAGTAATCCCGACCTCTCCTCGGGGAAGCCACAAGGAGGTCTGTGCAGACTATAGCACTCAGCAGGGGATTTTACATACCTCCTGGGGTATCCCGCGGTCGGCAGCCATTCTTCTGCCTCTCCTCCAGGGCTCTGCTTCCTGCTGGTGAGATCGCCGGCTGTTGTCATGACGACAGTCAACAATAACTGCAGTGCTGGAGCCAGGAAGGTGAGTGATTGCAGAACTGCTGCAGATCTCCCTGGCAGCATGATTTTTTCCAGGTTTTAGGGTCTGAAAGGGTGCAAAAAAATTGCACCGCTTTTAGACCCTAAAATCCGGAAATAATCATACTGCTAAGGGGGTTAATTGACCTTTAGCTATAAAAACTGTTAGCCTGCAACCAAAATTATGCAATGCAAATTCCGCAGGCAGCCAACAATATCTGGAGGCTGTGCTGGCCCATAATCAAGCCAAAATGTTAAAATCCATCGTGTAAACTGTCTGTCACCATATCAAGGTGGCACAAAGAGTGACTCCAGGTATTATGGAATGCTCCCGTTGACATTTTTAACCTCATTTTTCTTTAAACATAGCAGAGTACTAAACACATTTGCCTTAATTACAAATCTGTCCTTTCTAGAATTACTCCTGAGAACTATGCTAACAGCTTGCATCAAGGTGTTGAGTCACTCAGGAGTATATAATGTGTACACCGGAGACAATGCAGCTCTTTTCAATATTCCAGGCACAATCAATCCCACTGCTGAGAGATCAGCATGCTGCTTGTTTCTTAATATAGACTGTGTATTTTGGAACAACGTGATTTTTTTTCTCATGTGAAAGTGAATAGAGCCATACTAAATTTCACAAATTCTCTGATTATATGATCTTAAAGGGACCCTGAGCAGATGCCGTGGGTAAGCTTATAAGCATACCCATGGCTATTTGGTAAAGGCTTACTGACTTCTTACTCCCCTCCATGCCTGAACTGCAATGATGCTCTGCAGAGGGAAGAAGCCAGGAAGCCTGCGCATGTGCAGAGAGGACCCACAGGCTTCCAATTCCGGGTCACAGCACGACTTTATGTCAGAGTCGCCGGATCCAATGTAATTGATAGTGGCCAGCCCGGAAGCAGGAGCGCTCCTCTTTACCAAATAGCCGTGGGTATGCTTATATACATACCCACAGCGTCTGCTCAAGGTTTAAAACCTGATCAACTTAGGGAAAAAGTTAAATACCCAGAATCCCCATACACATTGGCTTAGCCCTAGTGTGTAAAACAGTCAGTAAGAACACACAAGAGCTTAGAATATTGAAGCCTTTGGAGTTATCCTCCAGTCCAGAGCCACTGTTTATCAGCAGCTTGATTGCAGTATGGCTCCTTTCTTGTTGGTAGAGGGTTTTTTCTCTGTGCTGCTTGCAGTCTTCTATATTTTTAGAAAAGCCTCTGAAGATTTTGGGGGGCTAGCTGGTGGGGCCCATGATAGGAAAAAAATATATCCAGCAATAATGTGTTACATATGTAATGTGTATTGAACAGATATAACATGCCACTTTTACACAGCGGGAGCAGATTCTGGGTCACAGCGCAACTTTATGTCAGACTTTATGTCAGACTTGGCAGATCCAATGTAATTGATAGTGGCCAGCCTGGGAGCAGGAGCGCTTACATAAGGAGCTGGTGAGTGTCTCCTCTTTACCAAATAGCCTTATGCTTATATACACACCCACAACACGACCGTGATATGAGTTATCACGGCTTTGTGAATCAAGCCCTATGTGCAGATGCCTTAGTAATGCATGCAGGCCACAAAAATACTTACCTTCACCATCGTGGCATCATTTTTACACGAGAGAGATACCATGATGCACAGTTAAATAGAGATGAGACTGAATTCTGTCAATCCATGCAAATTTCTAAAGACTTGAAACTAAGCCCAGTAGCTAATGGTTAGTTATCCAGCTCCCAGTTAATAGATCAGCAGCAATTGGGTTTTACTGGCTGAGCCAGTTCACACTTTTAGCGCTAGCGCTAGCATTTTGCAGTGGCGATTTTTACACAAACATTTTTCACTGGACATTTTTGCGTTTGAGTGATCACGATTGAAATACATTGCAATCGCTCTAAAATCACGAATAAATGTGTACTGATTTCTGACTGAATAACGGACAGCATGCAGTGCTTTACCGGGTGCAAGCATAAAGTGTATGGACTGTATGCTGCACTGTGCGGGTCGCATCGCAACAGTAGACTACAATGTGACTTTACATCACCTTTGTGGTTCTATTTTTCAGATTTTGCAACACAATGTGTATAGGGTGAAAGTAGCTTCTATGCTATTTTAGCATACAGTAATAAAACAAACGTCCTGCAGCACAATTCTGCACACCATTGATAAGTGACGGCTACTGTGGAATAACACGCACGTTATCCGAGATATGTTAATTTTCCAGTGACAAGTGAGCGCCCCTCCCTACAGATCTTGTTGTGTCTTCCTGCCACTCAGCCCAGTTGTCCTTTTTTCCATGCATAGCTGAACTGCGTGCTTGTTGGGCATTTCAGCCTCCTGTCTACTGGCAATAGGTTTGGTAACACCACGTGTTTCATTTGACATGCAGTGGTACTGCCCAGAGGCAAAAAAATACAACATTCCACATCTGACAACAGCAAGTGCAGCACTCAGGTATAACTCCATGGGGGGTTACCTGTCCACTAAACCTGCCAAGTGCTATCAAGCACCCAGCTGTTGAGCAGGAGCAGCTGACAGGTAGTGAACTCACTGCCCTCAGCCTCCTGTGGCAAAGAGGCCAAAATGAGGAGCCCGCTGCTGCCTGTTAGTTGAGTGGAATAGCTCCAGAGACTAGAACCCCATCAGAGCAGTGGCAGCGCCACACTGTGGCATGTTACCAGATGGCAATCAATGTAACCCCCTAATGGTAAGGGGGTCTGTTGTGGGCATCATGGGGACCCGTGGTGGACCTCCTGCAGTGATGCAGAGGGTGAAAAGCAGAACATAGAGGAGAGGTCACTGGCCTCTTGGCATTCCAGCGACAGAATCTCTCTTCATCCGGATCCAGCAACTCCTCTAAAAGTATCCAGTGGCATATTTCATTACATAACCTGCTTGTGCGTGCTTGGCTTCCCATACTGGCACATCTGCTACCTATACTGGGGTGGGGGGGGGGGCTACCTCTGGCTATCCATACTGTGGAGACAACTCTGGCTACCTAAAACTGGGGGTACTTCTGGCCATTCAACACTGGTGGTGTACATGTAGCTGATACTAGAGGGCTACCTCTGACTACCTAATACTTGAGGGAACCTCTGGCTATTTGATACTTGGGGGCAGCTCTGGCTACATAATACTATTGGGGGCACATCTGATTAATATTATTTGAGTGGAATCATCTGACTACCTAATACAAATATCTAATGGCACAACTAGCTACTTAATACTACTATTGGGGGAGGGGCGTGGCGGCGGACTAACATGGATACCCAATACTGCCATCTGGGAGGTTGGGTGCACACCTGGCTGTCTAACACTGATAACTAGGGGCACATGGCTATTTTTTTTTTACTGGGGGACCATGGCTACTTAATTCTTGTACCTGGAGGGAAAGGGATACTTAATTTAAATTTTCTGTATGTACAGTAGGTGGAACCTACTTATTTGTTTCAAGACCCATAGCTACTTGTTTATTTTATCTGGAGGCATGAGACCTTGATTTTTCCATCTGGAAGCATGTGCCTATTAAATTATTTTCTGGAGGAATATTGCTACTCAGATGCTTAATTCTCGTATCTGGGGACCACACAGCTATCTGATAAAGGTTTTGTGGTCCACTGATAAAGGTCAGATTGCTTATATGGCAGTATAATGAACTGCAGGTTTCCATTTGTCCATTGGATTGAGATTTTACAACTTGCCTGAGAATTATTTTATCTGATAAACTGGGAGGGTAAAAAGGGGTCCCAAATTCATTGCTCTTTATAGGGCCCGTTTGGTCTTAATCTAGCTCTGGCATTGGGTAAGGGGGAGATAAACAATGCTGCTGCACTGCTGTCAGTTGCTGACTTGCAGGGCATTGGGCACCCTATGCATTCTGACAGAACACCCCTCTACCCCTTTGCTGTTTTGGCCAACTGCGGCCACTGCAATTTCCCATCTGCTTCCACTGTGTAAAAGTGTACAAGACCACATGGTTTATGGCATCAAAGACAGAATTGAGGTTTGAGACAGCACCCATGTATAGGAGATGGTGTGCCCAAGCAATCGGCCCTCCACACCACCAGAGCCGTCACATGCAAAGAACGAATCTTGCAGGCACCACCTGATATAATTATAGCTCCTTTATTGGTCACATCAGACTTGTGCAGAAGATACAACGACAGACCGCTGTTTCGAGCAGTGTGGCTCTTTATCAAGTTGTCAAGTACTGCATAAATTCAACATACAACATACAAGCTTATATAGTGTCTATAGACCAATCAAAAAGTGCAACATCAAAACTCTCCAATCAGAGACCGCCCTGTCAGTAGTGGACCTGATGGAAAACTGAATAGAGGAAGGAAAAAACCTCCCCTTTTAACAGTAAAATCAATTTTATATAAAGTACTCACAGGTAGTATGTAATATACATATATACATCAATAGCGCTTCTTATACCTGCAAGTATATCTCCATTGTTGCCAGACTCACGCTTCGTAGCGGGCTAGAAAACCTATAGTCATAACTAGCCAATCCGCAAGTGGCATCACAGGAGGATTCGCCTCCCTGCCACACACTATGCGGACAAGAATAGCCCGTTGCCTGAAGACAGCCACTGACCAATCAGAGTGCCAGACTTACTGTGACGCTCCCTCGTGACGTATGCGGAAGTGTATTCGCATAGTCATGCGCATCTCAGTACAGGGAGAATCCGCCTTCATGCGGATGTAAGCAAAGCATGCACATGGCATAGGCGGAATACACCGCCGCCAATCAGCACCCCTCCCTCGTTACTATAGTGACAAAAGCGTCCTATTAGATAGTATGGATACAAAGACATATGTCCTTACTGCCGCAAACTGTTGGGGCACATCAGTCCCCCCAGTATACCACATCAAGACATATAAACTAGCGTGTAGCCAGCAACAACAGAGATTAAATCCAAAAACAATTCTAAAATATTTTTATTAGAAAAATCGCTTAAAATTGGCCCACTTGACGCTAATCCAAGATTGGATTAATTCTAATGATACACTTGTATTAAAACAATAAAATTAATGAGCCTCCCACCAGAATACCTGAACCATCAACCAACAGAGAACGACAGATCATAATCCAAATTGAGGCCCCCAGTTCCTATTACCCCTAATTTCCGAATCCAGAAAGCTTCTCGTCTAGATAATTCTCTCTCCCTATCACGCCCTGCCCCCCACCCAAAAGGCACCCCATCTATAACTTGTACTTTCAGTTGAGATACAGTATGTCTTGCCTCCACAAAATGTCTTGCCACCACATGTGAAGTGTCCCTTGTCCTAATCGTCGATTTGTGTGCTGACAAACGCACCTTCAATGGCTTAGTGGTCTTACCCATATATGCCTTGCATATATTCTCCCTGTACTGAGATGCGCATGACTATGCGAATACACTTCCGCATACGTCACGAGGGAGCGTCACAGTAAGTCTGGCGCTCTGATTGGTCAGTGGCTGTCTTCAGGCGACGGGCTATTCTTGTCCGCATAGTGTGTGGCAGGGAGGCGGATCCTCCTGTGATGCCACTTGCGGATTGGCTAGTTATGACTATAGGTTTTCTAGCCCGCTACGAAGCGTGAGTCTGGCAACAATGGAGATATACTTACAGGTATAAGAAGCGCTATTGATGTATATATGTATATTACATACTACCTGTGAGTACTTTATATAAAATTGATTTTACTGCTAAAAGGGGAGGTTTTTTCCTTCCTCTATTCAGTTTTCCATCAGGTCCACTACTGACAGGGCGGTCTCTGATTGGAGAGTTTTGATGTTGCACTTTTTGATTGGTCTATAGACACTATATAAGCTTGTATGTTGTATGTTGAATTTATGCAGTACTTGACAACTTGATAAAGAGCCACACTGCTCGAAACAGCGGTCTGTCGTATCTTCTGCACAAGTCTGATGTGACCAATAAAGGAGCTATAATTATATCAGGTGGTGCCTGCAAGATTTGTTCTTTGCATGGTTTATGGCATGTAATATCTGTTAAATACATATTACATAAGTAACACATTATTGCTGGATATATTGGCTGGAAATTAGCCAAGCAGGGAGTGTTAATCTGATTGTTCTGAATTTGGGGCAATCAGATTGCACCATAGTTTCTCCTATGACCCCACCAGGCATTTAAACTTGATCCTGTCCACAGAGCTCAGAAAACAGAGGGGGAGATGATGCAGCATCAGTTTATAGCCACACCACTTCTGCTAACAGTGTGGGACTCCTTAAAGAGGTGGGCCCACAGAGTTGCCTTTATTTATATTTCAATACACAGATCCAAGCTGAAAAAAGGTATTACATAACAAAAGTACAGTTCTGCTGTGCAGCATCACTGAATTGTTGCTTTATGCAGTCCCGGTCATACTCACCTCTATCATGCCATGGCACTTGACATCCCAATAGTCCTGTGCAGGTGTGCAAAGCCACCTACCGGTACATTTTTTATGTCTTACACAACAAGCAGGCATGCAGAATTGCTCACAAAGGGCCTGATGAATGAAGCAGTGGTAAAGTTGCTGTGCCCCTCAACAACCATCTCTGTTCTCACTCACTTCACCACACCTTCAAACCAGCCTTCCATCCTTCCCCCCCAGACCCTCAGTAAAGGTGTGTACACACCCACAGTAAATGCTGTCCTTAAAGGACATCTGAGGTGAAAATAAACGTATAAGAAAAACAATTGTAGCTCTCCTCCTAAAAATGACTTTTTTTTTAGTTATCCCACAGTTTTATTTTATATTTAAATCTAATTTTTAAGTTTTTACTGTTTCATTGTCTCTGCTCAATGACACCTTCATTGAAGTATGTCAGAGTTCAAATCTATTATTTATTGACCCATTTATCTCTTTCCTGCTCTCAGAAGCCATTTACTGACAGGAAATTGTTTTATGGCTGTAGTTACTTATCAGTGAGGGTTATGCTATAGTCTGACTCTGTCCCAGTCCGACCCGGACAGAAGCTGCCACTTGCATACCTGATGTTTAACTTTTTTCAGACAGAGAAAAAAAAAAAAAAGGAACACGGCCTCATTATTTGTGTGCTTGGCACTATCTCATCATGTCACGTGTAACCTCGGTTGTCCTTTAAGGATTATGCATTGCAGTGGCATAGCTAGACATTATGGGGCGCCATAGCAACATTTTCATGGGGCCATCATATCTAGGCACTCTTAAGCAATGCTACCTGCCTCTAATCTATGAATATGTGTTGATTGGACAATTTACATTATAATACAATGCACACTGTGTATAATCCAGGAGCACTGAGATAAAGTCAGTGGGTGGAGCGACAAGCAAAGTTAATAGTGAACCTATCAAGTACCATCTGGGGCCCCCTCTTCTGCAGGGCCCCATAGCAGATGCTATGGCTATTGCTACACCCCTATGGCATTGAATGTTAGGGTAGCAGATTGGGGCTCAAGTGGTTTACAGACACCCTTCTAGGTTAGATCAGAGCAGCCTGTACTGAGGGGAAGAGGGACAATATCACATAAACAAGCGGTTTCTGGGGGGCAGGGTTAGCAAAAACGCAATGGAGCATAGTCATTAAATAATGGTAGGTGCAGGCAGTGTTACTTATGCCAGTAACATTTTAATGCAGCCTGCATTATCTAAGTAATGTGCATGTTGCTAATGCAACACAGCTGGTGTAAGTAATGGTGATATTGCTGGGTGCTTCCTATGCATGGAAACGTAATCTCTATTTAGTGACTATCCCCCAAGGTGCACTTTTGTCACTCATTAGTCTGTGTTGTTTAAAGGGAACCTAAACTGAGAGGGATATGGATGTTTCCTTTTAAACATTACCAGTTGCCTGACTCTCCTGCGGATCTCTTTGGCTGCAGTAGTGAGTGAATCACTCATCTGAAACAAGCATGCAGCTAATGCAGTCTGACTTCAGTCAGAGCACCTGATCTGCATGCTTGTTCAGGGGCTGTGGCTAAAAGTATTATAGACACAGGATCTGCAGGAGGAGTCAGGCAACTGGTATCATTTTAAAATGAAAAATCCAGATCCTTCTCAGTTTAGGTTCCCTTTAATGACCCAGTATGGAGGTCAAAATTCGGCGGGGGGTTGGAATTGCAGGGGGGGGGGGGGGCGGTGGGAGTTAGTTGTCACCTAAGTCAGATTTCGCCCATGGCACTGTGAAACCGCCCCTGTGCTGACACATCCAGTTGTCATCATTTTCATTCAGTACACTTGTGTTGCAGGACAGAGCGAAGGAAAGCAGTCAGCTGCTTTAGTAAGGGACTTCTTGGAAAGGGAGGAAGTAAAAGGGGTTTAGTAATTAAATAATTTCCATGCATATTGGTGCACCTAAGAGAGTGTTTTCAGTCACGACAATGGAGTTACATATAATGTACATTGTTGAGAATGTACTAGAAGTTCTGTAATGTCATGCTGTTCTCTTCCCTTTGGCTGCTGTATAAATAGAGTTTACCATATTTAGCTGCAAGGTTTGTGGTTGTTACAGGATGTGATTAACAGGAAGCCTGCCCAAGACTTTTAGAAATGGTGCAGAAGTTGCTACATTTCTAGCTCTGCTAGTTAAAGTGTTGCAAAACTATACAGCATATCTGTTCCTGGAAGCTTTTAAAGGTAAAGGGATTTTATAAGGTGTAAGCACATAGCACCCTCTTGTGGCTAATGAAGATGATTGTGCTATCTTTTTTTTACTAAAGATGTAATGTACCTTTGACGGATGTCGCCTGTTGGGGATCAGACCTGATGCCCTTGGGCAACATCGCTGGGCTGAGCTGCACACCCACGTGTCAGCTGTGTAGCTTATGATGCGCTGCGTTGCTAAATGGGGGGCGACCATAAGTGGCAAAAGTGCGTAACGTCACGCGGCAGTCAGGGTAGCAGCACAAACAGTGGGATCGGTGTCGCTGGGGGCGAGATCTACCAGACAGATCACTTGTGGTTTGGAGGCTGCCGTACACACGCCTGATTATTGGTGGAGGCGGTCGTTATGGGCCACCTCAGCCTATTTGAGCCAGGCGTGTCGGTACAAAATCATCTGACTCCTCAGTTTATTGAAACAACCGACTCCAGGGCCCATATGCAATTAACTTTTTCACCTGAGTTTTCTCCTATATGATATTTTTTAACTTTTCAATAACATGCCTTTTAAGCTACCAGCAAGTGTGAGAAAACGTGGAGAAGCCGCCGCGTGTACTGGCGGCAGGGCGGCTGATTCCGCGTCCAGCACGGCGGTTTCCGCGCAGCAACGCATGTCTGGGTCGGCTGGGATCTCTAGTGCACCTGGATGGAGAGCTACGCATGCGCGCGCCAGAAGTCAGGACCTTTATGCCAGCAGGAGATGTGTCAGCTGATCAGCAGGATCAGCTGATTCCTGCTGGACTCCTGATTGGCGGAGTGGTTCGGGCCGGGCGGCAGAGTCCTGCAACTATATATACAGCTTGCTTGTCAGTTGCTGGTTGTCTGCCGTTGCGAACACTACGTGGAAGCACTCAGACCTTAGTCAGATCCAACAGTGTGTTTGAACCAGGAGGACCTGGGAATTCACACTGAGCCAGATAACTTGTGTTATCATTGTTATACATCAGACTACTTCCAGGGTGTAGAGACCACGGACCTCACACCCAAGACTAAGGAACTTGTGGTATCATTCTGTTATACTTCAGACTAGTTCCAGGGTGTAGAGACCACGGACCTCACACCTAAGACTAGGGAACTTGTGTCATCATTCTGTTATACCTCAGACTAGTTCCAGGGTGTAGAGACCACGGACCTCACACCCAAGACTAGGGAACTTGTGTTATCATTCTGTTATACCTCAGACTAGTTCCAGGGTGTAAAGACCACGGACCTCACACCCAAGACTAGGGAACTTGTGTTATCATTCTGTTATACATCAGACTAGTTCCAGGGTGTAGAGACCACGGACCTCACACCCAAGACTAGGCATTGTTTGATATTTGTTATGACCTATTGCTTTCCTGACTATCCCTCTGCTTTCTGATTCAGTACCATGCATATCTGATATCACGGTGCCAAACCCTGCCTGACTTGGATACCGAATCAGCCTTCTGTCTTTATACTTTATCTGTCTGTGTGTTGCCGACCTGGCTTGCCTGACTTCGAGAGCTATCTCTCTCCACTTAAGAGATAGTTTCCAAGATCAGTCAGTAACATCCACCTTCAGGTGTCACTCACTCTCTGGTCCTTCCTACCTTCAGCCTGACTCCACCCCTTGGAGAGTCTCAGGCTGCTGGAAGGTTTCTGTACTCTCCATAGCAGTGTCTTCTGTACTGCTTAGGGTCACCTGTTCATCAGGTGGGTTGCTCAAAGTCATACTGTTACACCAAACACTCACACTATATATATATATATATATATATATATATATATCTATATATATCTATATATATATATATATATATATATATATATATATATATATATATATATATATATATATCTATATATATATATATATATATATATATATCTATATATATATATATATATATATATATATATATATATATATATATCTATATATATATCTATATATCTATATATCTATATATCTATATATCTATATATATATATCTCTCTCTATCTATATCTATATATCTATATCTATATCTATATATCTATATCTATATATATATATATCTATATCTATATATATCTATATCTATATATCTATATATATATATATATATCTATATATCTATATATATATATATCCAGGAGGTGTCCAGAGGTTAGCACTATATCTGTATTATTGGTGATTCTGCAGATCATCCATAATCAGGTATAGATCTGTATTCTTGGTGATACTGCAGATCCCCAATAATCAGATTCTCTCTGCGTGCTGACACCGATCGTTACAGCAAGAAAGAAAATACTAAAAATAATTTACATAGTACTTTTTTGCCTACTTTTTAATACTTTTTCGATTACACAATGCTAAAAATCTATTTTAAAAAGACGTTCAAAATTATCTCCTAGGAGAAAACTCGGGTAACAAAGTGAATTGCATATGGCCCCAGGTACCCAAAATTGCTCCGGCTCCTCGACTCCGACTCCTTAGTCTAATTTTTACAAAGGCTATGGATTTGGTTCAAAAATCATCCGACTCCTCAGTTTATTGAATCAACCGACTCTAGGTACCCAAAATTGCTCTGACTCCACAGCCCTGTACAGGCCTTTATGTGATCTTGTAACGAATGGGTGTCAGCACACAGAGAGAATCTGATTATTGGTGATTTGCAGTATCACCAATAATACAGACGTCACCTGATTATCAATGATCTGCAGAATCACCAATAATACAAGTGCTACTAACCTCCGGACACCTAACACAGTGAATAAACAATAACAGCAATAATATCACAAGATCGTGGAAATATCCACCACACGGTGATTCCTCAGAGGTGTGGTTACCTCTTAATGGGAACCCCGTGTGTGAGATCCTCAGTCCAGGCAAAGAGAGGAATCTCGGCCGCTAGCAGTAATCGTCTGCTAGGGCAGGCATCTCAGAGAGGTAAGCCTCAGAGATAGCCCTACAGTGGGAGACGTTCCACTGAAGGGAGAAAGGTCAGGCGCGCAAAGGTTCGGCAACAGTACAGAAACAGAAGGCTGATTCAGAGTCGTTTAAACAGGCAGGGTCGGCAACTTGAATCAGATAGGCAGAAGTACAAGAGCGATTAGAGTAAAGAGTAGTCAGGGATAGCCAGAGTCAAAACACAGGTAAATATACAATACAATCCTAGTCTAAGGTCCTTGGTCCTAAGGTCCTTGGTGACAACACCTGGGAAACTGGGCTAAGGTCTGAGCGCTAACACTATGTGTATTCACGACAGCAGACAAGGAGCAACTGACATCCAGCTCCTTTTATGCTGAGAGTAACTCAGCCAGTCCGCCCAGAAACCCAGCCAATCCGGATGCCTCCTGAGGTCAGCTGACTGGAAAGTCAGCTGACCCTCCTTCGTAGGAGGTAAGAGTCCTGTCGCCTCGCACGCGTGACCCTCTGAATGCCAGAGAGGACAGGCCCCAGGTCAGCGCACGAACGCGCTCCGAAGTCTGCCCGGTGAATTGCGGGATCCGCCGCCATATCGCCAGCGGCGGCGGTGTCCCCCCTGCTCTGCGCCGGCGGCTCCGTATGTGTGGCGGAAGCCGCCGGCTGGGAAGCGGAGACCGCCGCCATGTTGCTCCGCGCGGCGGCGGCTCCGCTATTCCTCACAGATCTTTATACATTTCTATGGGTATTAAGAGGACTTTGGAGCGATTATTCGAGAAAAATCAAATTGCACCAGTGGAAACAAGGCATTGCAATTATCATGTTAGGTAACAAGTCGCTGTGATCCAAAAATCAGATTTAAACGCTAGTCAGTGAAAAAGGAGGCTTAATCTTGGTGACTTTCAGCTGGGAGTACACGAGTTTTTTTTTAGCAGATTTACTTTCCGATTGATTTTACGATCGATTTCCTTTCACTTCTATGAGAAAATCGCTCAGAAAAATGATCAAAATCAGATCGGACCAGTCGGAAACTATCGACGCCATCTGGCCAAAAAAATCATTGTGCATTCTCACTTATCTGGCACAGACAAGGATTGGCTGATGATGAATAAGTGTACTTTCCGATTACTTCTGAGCGCATGTAAAAATCAGCCGGTGCCTCAGTCAGCAGTAGGCAGCCATTTGCACACACACACAAAGCAAAGTGTGGCCACTTCACCCAGCCCCCCCCCCCCCCCGAAAGTATGTGGCAGCCAATATGACACCTCTTCGCTTTCCAACCCCCCAGATAGATTTCCCTCCGTAGCTATGCAGAGCAGTGCGCAATGGAGCAGACCTACCACAGTAATGGGTGCTGTCCTCTCCTTTCCTTACAGCTGCAGGCTGTTCTGCAGTATACTCCATACAGCTGCCCATATATGTCACGTGACATGCATCAGGGGCTGTACAAAAGATGCAGCAGCACAGCTAGCAGCTGTAAGCAGAGAAGAAGACAGCACTGTGATTAGTGTGTTCTGCTGTTGTCTGCTTTGCATAGGAATGGAGAGAGAGAGGATGGCTCCTGGGGAATTGCCAGTTGCTTGAGAGTGCCAGTTGCCTGAATTTCAGGTAACCAGGAATCTACTGCATTTTTCATCTTAAGATGTGCTACTTGTAAAATACAATGGGCCTGATACACAAAGCTTTTCTGTTAAATGATCTCTCCTTAAATGACTTAACTTATGATTTACCTCTCCTTATCTAACTTAACTCATGGTTTACCTCGCCTTATCTAACTTAACTCATGGTTTAGCTCTCCTTATTTGAAATAACTCATGGTTTAGCTCTCCTTTTTTGACATAACTCATGGTTTAACTCTCCTTATCTATTTATCTGATGAATTCTCTCTCCTTATTTGTTTATCTCATGCATTAGCACTCCTTAAGGTGCCCATACATTCGTCAGATTAGCAGCAGATAGATCATCAGATGGATTTCTTATCTATCTGATGTGTTTTTAGAACATTTTTTACTAGGATAGTGTCACAGGAGCCCTAGTGGCTGACCGCACTTAGCCTTCTAAACGGTGCCAGCGCACAGATCGTGCGAACTCTGGTCGCAGTCAATGCGCAGGAACCGTTAAGAATTAGCCGCAGACAACTCAGAAGGGAGCCTGTGAGACACAGGTAATTACAACGTCACCCACTGGTTCAGAGTAAACTGCCACCACCGCGGTTACCATGGGACCGTGGAGCCCACTAACTGACTGACTAGTCCTGCGAATAAAACGGTTAAACACACGGTATTCTGTCTAGCCAACAACAAACAACCAGTAGCGTATCTTCAGAGACCCGGGATCAGTTCTGTGTGTGCTGATAAGCAGGGTAGCGGACAGTGAATGACTTGGAGAAAGTCGTTTATTCACGCAATATAAATAATTAATATATACAGACAATTATTAAAATCACAATTATTAAAACAGTAATAGCCAGTATAAAAAAATAAAAGAAGGGAGAAAAATACTTAGTTCCTGGAAAGATGTCCTTTTTGTGGGAAAATCAGAGTTCTGGGTTTCAATCTGAGTTCAGAGTTCAGACCAGGTGGATGCCAGCATATCCTCAAGCTGGCACCTGATGAGTTCAAGATGTTTCAGTGTGGAGGACACTGAGTTTGGGTCCTCTGCCATTCTTATGCCCCTGCTTCAGTAGGAGGGAGTGAGGGCGGGGAGCCATACACCCCCTTAGAAGATGAGATGAGCCCTCCCCTTGTCCTGGGGGCTAGAAATCATATCTACCCATATATGGGCTCTATCTCACAGAACCGTACAGGTCAGGGCGGATTTATTAACATTTTCAGGTCTGTCTCGATTTACCCAGCGCCCTGATACCAGACATGAGGGGTGGGACCCCTGTGGTATCATCAGGGCATTTTCAAACTGCCTAACTGGCAGTCCTTACCTCAGAATGTTCTGAAACTTCCTCAGAACCAGCACCGGGGCTCATGCTACACTTCCCCCACGTTTGGCGAAGCTGCCATCTCAGGAACCCCAGAAATATGACAGATCTGGGAAGTTATGGATATGCTATGAGACTCAGGTTATTCCCAGGCAAAGGCTCTTTGAAGTTTGGAGCAGCCAGCTGGGTGTCACCTCCCCTGCTGGGAGGGAGCCAGTGGGTCTGGCTTCCCCCCAACTAGATTGCTTCTGCCATGGTGCTTGTCACCTTATACCTGATGGATGGGCCATCAGCACAGCTTGAAGCCAGGGACTCTCTGGGCCCAGGCTCATTAGCATATCAAAAGAGCCATCCAGCCTTTAGGATGGTGCTCTCTCTCTCTCTCTGCTAAGAAAAGGACTTCAGCTGCCCCTACACACTCAACCCAGATTGTATCGATTTGAAGCGCAATCGATGCAGGGAATCGAGTGCGAACGCTTTTTCTTCACGGGCGGTTCCAGGACGCGCCTGCGGCCCCGCAACCGTCCGTGACAGATAGAATTCCAATAGATTTCAGTTTGAAATCTATTGAAATTCGATCTGATGGCATTTTTTTGCCATCAGATTTCCATTAGGGCCAATGCAAAATGATAAGCAATCTCATCAGACCGACCTAGATTTTCCACCCTGCCAGTTCGATGGAAATCCATCGAAATCGGCCATCGATAGGTCGATTGGCCAACCGATTTGCAATCGATCAATTTTGATCGATCGATCGGCCAGAAAATCGACTGAGTGTATGGGCCCCTTTACAGGTAAGGTGAAAAATAAGTAACCTTTGTGTATCAACCCCAATGTAACAAGTATTAAGAAGAAAGAAAATAGAAAAGAGTGCAAGATACAGATATCAGAAGAGCAAAGTAGTAAAGAAGAGTTAAATGAAAAGCTAGGCACAGTGCAGAGGATGGCCATCCCACAGGATTATACACAAGGGCTCTGAACAGTTCTCGGCTCAATCTACTTCCCAAAATAGCATCATTTTGTCATTGTAGCTCACAATAATGGTTCTACTGTAAACGGCCAGCCTATATTAAAATAATTTTTTAACATTTTTTCATCGGCATCCTGACATAACTATCAAGAAACACGTTATGAAGCAACAGTTTACTTGAAATGGTAGTGGGCACCACCCCTTTTACTGAAGTACTGTCTCACGCAGAGTGTCCAAGACAATAATAAGTCAATATCTTTAAATGGTAACTCTACAGTCTGTAGCTTTATATGAGCACAGCACACATGCTAGCATGCGCCTTAGCTCATCACTGGTGGCAGCAAGTGGGGAGGTGCCCGAGTCTAACACACTGTTGCCCGATCCGTCTTTTCATTTTAAAATAATGTAGTAAGTGAAAACTGAAAATATTTTCCTTTAAAATTCATAGAAAATAAAATGATTCATGAAGGAAAAAGCACCCAGAGAAAGTCTAGTTTCTCCTGAAAAAAACAATGTACTGTATTTTTATAGTCCAAATGCAAGGAGTTCCTGACTTGTGAACGCCTGCCAATACGAACCTTCAACCTGCCGCAATGTCGGGGACTCCCTGTACTGTACCCATGCAGAAAAGGACATGGGGACATAAAGGGGCATAAAGGAGGACACAAAGGGGCATAGAGGAGGATATAAGGAGGACAGAGGCTAAAACATGGGGGATAGAGGAGGACACAGGGAGACAAGATGTACAAGGAGGCATCATGTACATAATCCACAAGATGCCCCTTCACCATGGATGCACCAGGTTTAGTATATATATTTTTCCCCTGGTTTTTGTCCTCTAAACCTAGGTGCGTCTTATGGTCAGGAGCGTCTTATAGTCCGAAAAATACGGTATATAACACTAAGCTGTCATAAGTAGTGGTAACGTTATTGGTGATTAAAGTGTAACTGTAGGGAAAAAACTGCCCCCATGGGGCACTCAACTCGGAAGGAGAAAGCCTCTGGATCCTGGAGGGGCTTCCCTCACCCTCCTCCACCGGCCCGACCCAGCCTTGGGACCCCCGAAAAATAGCAGAAACACAGATGTGGCAGAAAAATCAAAGCCTGTTCGGGTCCATGCAACTGCACACGTGCAAGCTGCCTGCACAGTAACACGGACCCGATCATGCTTGGCGGTTTTTCGCAAAATCCAGAGTGGGTTCATGCTGCTTGTTGACAGCTCGCGCATGTGCACTAGCACGGACACAATCAGGCTCAGCTTTTACCAAGCCCACACGTCCTACACAGGCGCTGTGCGGCCACACTTTGGGGGTCCCTACTAATAAATGGCTTGGTGGAGGAAGATGGGGAGGCCTCCTGGTAATCCAAAAGCTCCCCCCTCCTGGGGTATCTAATTTTTCTCTCGCCAAAACACACAGGTTTACTTTTAATAGGGGCATAGCTAAAACATCAAAACTGCTCTAATAAGAAAACAGGCTTAGGTGAGCAGTGGTTAAAGGGGGATTGTCACCATAAAAATCAAATTTCAACAGCAACTGGTCTGAGTGTATTAACCTGCCTGGCGTTCTGATTCCTGCAGCCCTGCGGCCGCGGGAAAGTTTTTTGCAAAAAATGTTTTTTAATTTATCATGTAGCTAGCCTAGCGCTGCACCGCAGCGGGTAGCGGCGGAGATCAGGCGCAACACGCAGCAAGCAAAGTGCTTGCTGCGTGTTTTAAAAAAAAATTATTCAAATCGGCCCAGCGGGGCCTGAGCGGCGACCTCCGGTGTCTCTGGACGAGCCTAGCGCGTCCAGAACGCCAGGAAGGTTATGCTAATCCTACATTCAAAACTTTTTCTGCTGTTATGGTTTGGAGTTATTACATACTTTAGGTGCACCGGCCCTTTAATAGTCAGTACCAAACAGTTGCATGCTGGGGGTTATTTTTATCTATAATATATTCCTCCTCTTCCATTTATTTCCCTGCCTAGCTGCCTATCTTAAACACAATCCTATGCTCACTTGTGTTTACAAGCAAGGCTGAAGTGACTCAGCGATTGGAGGAGAAAAGGAAAAAAAAAAAGTCAAGGGCAGAAATTACATCAGGATTTAGCCTAAAACTGTGGGCAAAAGACATGGTTCCCACCAGGAACATAATTATCTTCATTTACTATATAAAATTCAAAAAATCAAGACGTGGACAGTACAATACATGGGTTATGTAAGTAGATCAAGAATGTATCTACTTATGTGTTTTTCCCCTGGAATAGTATGGCTAATCCTACTGTTTTAAAGCCATCCTTCATGCCCTTTCAGACTATTTCCCAGGGACTCTGTGCCTCCATCACAAGCCCTGCCGAAGAAGTCCAGAGCTCTTTGTCCACCCCCACCTGTAATACCATGGCCTGCCTCCAGCATGTAGCCAGCCAGATTAGCCACCCAGCTGTCACTGTCCATCTAGAAACAGGTGCAGCCTGATTTCAGTGAACATTAATTATTAGACAGAAAAGGTGAGGGTTTTCCTAAGCCAGGGGTGTCAATCTCAAATACAAAGTAGGCCAAAATTGAACACTGTGACCTAGTTGCGGGCCAACTTCAGTGCCTAATGGCCCCCATGCCAACCCTTATACAGTTCCCTGGTGTCTAGTGGTCCTCCCCCATATACAGTTCCCTGATGTCTAGTGGCCCCCACCCTCCCCAATACAGTTCCCTATTGTTTAGTGCTTTCTCCTTCCTCCCCCAAATGGCTCTTCTGGTGTTCTAGGGCTTCACCTCCAGTATAGCTTCTCTGGTGGTCTACAGTGGGCCAAACATTATGTAATGTAGGGAAACCATTTGAGAGCCAAATTTAATAGCTCTCAGGGCCAGATATGGCCCACGGGCCAGAATTTGACATGTATGCCCTAAGCCAAAGTAATGGTTCTTAAATGTATTTACAAATTACATCAAGGGATAAACAGGGTGTAGTACTGTATTAGCTGGCACTATTTTTAACACCAAGGCCTCAATTCACCAAGCTTTATCAAACACTTTATCAAACGTTTGAGAATTTATCTCATGAGTAAAATCTAATTTTGAATTCACTAAGGTGTTATAGTTTAATTGAACATTTTATCAATAAAACATTCGATAAATCTTTAACACCTTACTGATTTCAAAATTAGATTTTTCTCATGAGGTAAATTATCAAACATTTGATGATAACACTATCAACATTTGATAGTGTTGATAAAGCTTAGTGAATTGAGGCCATAGTCTTAAAGGGAAGGTTCAGGGAGGGTGGGGAAAAAATACAAATCAATTTCCACTTACCTGGGGCTTCCTCCAGCCCGTGGCAGGCAGGAGGTGCCCTCGCCGCCGCTCCGCAGGCTCCCGGTGGTCTCCGGTGGCCGACCCGACCTGGCCAGGCCGGCTGCCAGGTCGGGCTCTTCTGCGCTCCAAGTCCTTGTACTTCTGCGTCCCACGCCGGCGCTCTGACGTCATCGGACGTCCGCCGGGCTGTACTGCGCATGCGCAGAACTGCGCATGCGCAGTACAGCCCGGCGGACGTCCGATGACGTCAGAGCGCCGGCGTGGGACGCAGAAGTACAAGGACTTGGAGCGCAGAAGAGCCCGACCTGGCAGCCGGCCTGGCCAGGTCGGCCACCGGAGACCACCGGGAGCCTGCGGAGCGGCGGCGAGGGCACCTCCTGCCTGCCACGGGCTGGAGGAAGCCCCAGGTAAGTGGAAATTGATTTTTATTTTTTCCCCACCCTCCCTGAACCTTCCCTTTAAAGTGAACCTAAACTCAATGAAAAAAAAAAAAACAGTTTAAAGTGGACCCAAATTAAAAATACAAGATTTCAGAAATACAATTTCTTTTCTAAATTATAATAATAAATAGCAGCCTTTTTCAGCTGCATGATGACAAATATAAAATATTTTACATTTATTGGAGGAACCACTCTCTTCCTTTCAAATTGCCTGGATTTTTCCGGCAAACTGGTGGAGTAGATGGTGTCCGGCAATGGAGGAATTGCTAATGGCTGCCCCCAGTATAACCCTAGCTATGAAAAGAGAAAGGTGAAAAGCATGCACTGAAATGCTCATAGGCTTGAAGGAGTGTTTATTTATCTTTGTATGTGTCAGAGTGGTGCAACTACATATTTTTAATTAAAAAAATGTTTGGTCTGGGTCCGCTTTAACTTGCCTAAGGCTTCTACCAGCCCCCTGCAGCCACCCTGTGACAAACTGATCATCTGGACCCCTGCAGCAACCCAATTTTGATGGCCACAGCGACTGAGCGGCCTTAGCCACACCAGATCTTTGATTGCATTCCCGTCGCTGGAAGCGTCCTGTGCATGCACAATACAGGATTTTCTCGCACTGTGCATGCGTAGGACAGTCCCAGTGTCGGGACTCTGGTAAGGCTCTCTAGTACTGCTGCCAGGATCGGTGGGTGGTAGGGTTAATCACACACCTGCTTACCTGTAATCCATTAATGAACCCCTTACATTGTACTGACAGTAAAATTACCTTTATAGTAGTTCACTGGTGGGGACTTTAAGAAGCTCTGGACCCTGTGCAATTGCCCAGTTTGACCCTAAAGGCTAGTACACACTAGCAATTTTGATAGGCCAATCATTGGTCAATTTTACCACCTACATGTAGTATGACCATTTACCTATATAGGGCTCTATTCATAAAAGGTTACCGCAAGTTTTCCGCTCAAAACAGTGGATTTTTCCGTCCATTTAGCAAAGTGGGCATTCATAAAAGCTGTTCCCGCATGAAAATCTACAATCCCCCAGCAGAGAAATTTCCGCCTTCTCCAGTGTTTTTCTAGAAAAAAGTAACAAAATGGCCATTCATAAAGTTTAGAGGATGCGGTATGTAGACGGGAAATACCGCTTTCTCTGATTTTGCGGATTACATACAAGTGAATGGGACAGACCTCCCAGAGAGAGCAGTGCACGGAGGGACTCTGCCGGCTGAAGTGTTTCCGCATGCCTTCCGACAGCTTACCGCCAGCCTTCAGCGGGAGATCTCCGATCTGCTATCGCAGCTGGCAAGATTTCTATGAATGACCACCCAGAAGTGTAAAATACCGCTGCGGTATTTTCCCTCCAGGAGTTTTTTCGCCACAACTTTTTTATGAATAGAGCCCATAATCTGCATAGAATAGAAAATCTGTTTGGCCCTCATACTACATGGAGGTGGTAAAATTGACCAATCATTGGCCAATCAAAATTGCTAGTGTGTACTAGCCTTAAGGAAGCACTGGCCTTGCATCTAATAATAAAATCAGCGCTTATTCCAAAACATCATTACAGACAGGAAACAGAAGAAACTTGATGCACATTATGGGCTCTATTCATAAATCGTTACCGCAAGTTTTCCGCTCAAAACAGCGGACTTTCCCGCCCATTTAGCAAAGTAAGCATTCATAAAAGCTGTTCCCGCATGAAAATCTACAATCCCCCAGCAGAGCGAGAACTTTCCGCCTTCTGCAGTGTTTTTCTAGATTTATCTAGAAAAAAGTAACAAAATGGCCATTCATAAAGATTAGAGGAATCGGTATGTGGGCGGGAAATACCGCTTCCTCGAAGCCTGCGGATTACATACAAGTGAATGGGACAGGCCTCCCAGAAAGAGCAGTGCACGGAGGGACTCTGCCGGCGTAAGTTTTTCCGCATGCCTTCCGACAGCTTACCGCCAGCCTTCAGCGGGAGATCTTGCATCGCAGCTGGCAACATTTTTATGAATGACCACCCAGAAGTCTAAAATACCGCTGCGGTATTTTCTCTCCAGGAGTTTTTTCGCCACGATTTTTTATGAATAGAGCCTTTTGCTGTAATTTATAATCAGCTTGGAATAGGTGCAATCTGAGTGGTCCAGTTTTATTCCAAGTTGTAAACAAATTAGAATTTACGTTAACTCAGACAACACAGCACCTCATCTCTACCAGGAAACAGGCATTACTCACTAATCTCAAGATATTGTCCCTCCTGCAACCTTCGCTCCTCCCAAGAAATTCTCCTGGCCTCTAAGGTGATCACCTCCTCTCATGCTCGCATCCAGGACTTTACACGAGCATCAGCCCTTATCTGGAACTCTCTTCCACAGCCTGTACGTCATGCTCCAAACCTGGACATCTTCAAACGCACTTTTAAAACACACCTTTTCAGACAAGCTTATAACATTCTATAGCCCTTTATTTACTTATTTGTCACAATGTAATCAGAGGCAAAGAATCACTGCCTCATCCATCCTCCACCCCCTTACCTAGTGTGTCCCCCACTACCCATTAGATTGTAAGCTCGCAAGGGCAGGGTCATCCTCCTGTTTACTGTTTTTGTAACAATATTTGTGCTGCTTGGAACTCTGCTGTATATTTGTTAGTTGTATCTATGTTCCCCTTGTCGTCTTATTGTGCTTTGTAAAGCGCTGCGGAATATGTTGGCGCTATATAAATAAAAAATAATAATAATAATTATCAACAGATAAACTGAAGTGAAATGGTTATACGTGCCCTGAGCCTCCCGTCAGGAAAGCGTGCATATACACTGCCGTCACCACCTGCATGCAGCAGAGAAGCATATGAACTATCGGGGTAATATAGGGCGAGTGTAGAGAGGAGTAGCAGGGAGAAGTTAGCCACGTCAGGCGACACTGCCCACACCTGCAAGTCATCATCTCCCCCCAGCCTCCCGCAACCCCGCCCATAGCTGCTCTCGCCCCGATCTTTCGCCGCTCTGTGACCATCTTTGGTAAAGGCTGAAAGGTAAGCTCTTCGATTACGTCACCTACCCACGATTCTCTATGGCAACCAATGCTTCGCCCCGTGATGTTAAGGCGGATACACCCGCCATACTTCCTTTGGGCAAATATGCCTGCTATTTCGGATGTAATATCGCACCGTGTCTAGTAATTATCTCGTATCCATCCGCGGCGCGGTGTCCAACTGCCCCCTGCATGCCTATGACTGTACATACTGCTAAGAAACAAGTACAGCAAATGTTATGATAGCTGCCCGCACAAAACATGTACGCGGAACAGTCAGTTACGTTTTCAGAGTCAGGATAACTGACAGCGCTGCAGCAAATAAGGAACAGAAAGCAGCCAGCTACGTGCGAGAGCGGACAGCATCTATAGCCCCGCCCATTTATTATCGCGGAAATGATTTCCCGCGGCGCCTGCTGGGAGGTGACAGCCGGAAGTGGGGCAGGCAGCTAGTGAGCACTGGCAGCGGAGGTGAGTAGGGCGGGGTTGGGCTGTCATTCGGTGCAGTGTACCGGTATGTAGCAGGTACCGGGCGCGCGGTGCATGTGACTGTGCGTGAGACTGCATATGAGTAGTGCACATGGCTGCGTGCAAAGAGCTTGCTGTCACTGACACCGCTGCTGACACACTGACTTAGCGAGTACGCTCCCTGCACTGAGGCAGCATGTAGAGGAGGGTGCAGGTAGTGCTGGGCTGACTTGCATAGTGTGTGACACAGGAGAGTGTGCAGTGGCTATGCTCATTCGTGTTTTTCAAGTTTGCTTTGATGGGTTTCCTCTGTCTTGTCAAATTTATTATGATACATTTTGTACTGTAAAAAGTTATCTAAGTTGAGCAGAGTAGGTATTTTAGATGTTTGGAAGGCATTGATACATGTGTATCTGTCTAGAGGCGGTTGTCGATATAATGTCCGTGCTAAAGGGAGTGCTGATTGGCTTTTTAAGTTCTCTATGAGGTTTTCCGCTGGGTTCCCTAAACTAGACTATGGGCGTAGTGTGGGTGCAGGCATCTGTAAAATTAAATACATATGTCCATTGGCAATCATGGGATAGAGTTGCCCGTAGAAAGGTAATTAGCTGATAAATACCCACTAGTACCTACCTGTAGCTGAAATTATAAATTGTCTAGAGACATTAATCATATTTGAATGTTGACTCACACCTGAGCTAAAAATTAACATGGCATTTGGCTGCCACCAAAACTGCTGCTCTTGTTTGCTTTAGCTTTCTTGTATCAGCTCCATAGATTGACTGACTGCGTTTTTTTCTTGTCTCATGGCAGTCTCTTGTTATAGAGTAAATATACACAAATACTCAACACTCAAGGACAACTGAAATGAGTGATATGGTGGCTTCCATATGTATTGCCTTCTAAGCAATGCCAGGTGCTTGGCTATCTTGCTGATCCTCTGCCTATAATACTTTTAGCCATAGACCCTGAACAAGAATGTCAGATCTGACAAGATTAATTGCATGCTTATTTCTGGTGTTTAGGAAACTGCTGCAGCCAAATAGACCAGCAAGGCTGTCAGGCACCTGGTACTGTTTAAAAGGAAATAAATATGGCAGCCTCCATATTCTTCTCACTTCAGTTGTCCTTTAAGCTAGCCATACTTAGGTAAATTAGAGCTTGATATGCCAGTCCCCATGCTGCACACTCAGATTTCAGCAGAAGTCTATGGACTGTTGGTTGCCCTGCTTGCATTGTACAGTTTGGTGCTGTGCAGTCATATATTCTCTGCTGCTTTTTCCTCACCTGCTTGCACAGAAACACTCCAATATATCTGATCACATTGTTGACCATTGCCTAAAGTTATTGGAATCGATCAGGTATGTTGTATGTGGTGATTGATTGTGATGGAATTAGCCTGGAAAATTGTGTATGCCTAGCTTTTACTTGTCTAGTTGATTGCTCAATACCAAATGTGCAACAATGTAAATGTTTTTACTCTTTGCTACAGTGAACAGTATCTAGTAGAACAGTTAATTCATTTCAGTTTAAGTTAATTGATCTTAAGATTTTGTGCATGGACACCTATGATGTTGTTTTGACTTTGTTGCAGAAAGGTATAATTTGTAGATGTTATCCATCACAAAATGGGTTGTGTTTTTATTTTTGCTGACAGGCGACATATGTTGTTGCATGTTTGGAATGCAGAGGTATTTGCACAGACATGTTGCGGTTCAATCACTTCCTGTGCTAGTTACAAAGACTGCACATCAGTTATCTGTGCCTTTTTCCTAGCAGTGGGGAGAACACACTTCCTCCTTTCTTTTTTTACTTCCAACTTGTGGCTGATCATACAATTCTTACTTTTGGTTGTATTGTGTACTTAAAATTACATTGCTTTAGCTATTATTTTTGACCTTTCCTCTTCCCCCCCCCCCCCCCCCCCCCCCTCTTATACCTCTTGGCTCTCACAGTACAGTTATGGCTGACATGCAGAGTTTAGTTGAACGCCTCGAGAAGGCAGTGGGAAAGTTGGAGCTACTATCAGGAGGATCTGGTGGAGGTGCAAGCTGTGCAGGTAATGTTTAAGTTCTGTGTTGTTGTTTTTTTGTTTGTTTTGATTATTTTTATGATCATTCATGTTGCAGTATAGATATTTAGTATATAATACATTTTTTTTTTTTATACATATTTTTTTTCTAACCACTAGAAGTGGCAGTGTTTGTTGGAGCCTATGACTCACTGATTGCTGGATCTGTAGCAGAATATGTAAAAATCAGTAAGGAAATTGGAGGAGATGTCCAGAAACAGGTGAGATAGTGCTGTAAGAACCATATGTAAAAAAAAAAATGCATGGTGGGAAAAAATAGTCAGAAAACCTTACTTTCCTGTAAGGCCCTGTATGGTCTGATTCCCCTCCTATGGTCTTCTCTTCTCCCCTGCCCCCTCCAACCGTGAAAGCAAAAATGCCCCTCTAACACCTTGAACTGAACTGTAATACAGTAATGTACAAATGCAATGTTTTTATTAACATTTTATCAAGCTTGTAATTGGACGCACAGTAGCTGATTTTAATTGATCAAGTTAATGAATTGGTCCTTATGTACATACGTGCACAAAAATTGTCTTTTTTTCAATACACTGCCCTTTCCTTTTGCCAAAGTTGAAGTGATTGGATAGACCCTGAATACGTATCCAGGGTTTGGTCACTCTGAACATGTTTGCTGGGGTAGAAGATATCTGTAGATCAGGGATGTCAAACCAGTCCTTCAAGTGCCGAGGTCATCACACATTTTTGAACCAGCTCAAAATAATTGATGGGTCTGAATCAGGAAAGGTGTGGTCCATCAGGTAGAACACATTCCTCTTTCTCAGTCCATCCTAAACACTGGCATGGATTTGGCCCTCCAGGTTTGGCGTTCGACACGTGCTGTAGCTTGAAGATTATTAAACAATAGTGGAACGCTTTTTTTTCTTGTGTACTCACAGAGGCTAGGATGTAGACCAGGGAGTTGTTATAGAAAAAAGTGACAGTGGTGTGGTATACCAAATGAAAATTTGTGAATAGAAAACCCCAGGGGTTTTACCTTTTTTGTAATGAACAAAAATAAGATATGGGGTAACTACCAACTGTAAGTGGTTAGTTTGCTTGCCTGCCTTGCAGCTTTTCAACACTGGATTAGATTATCAGCAAGAAAAATAAAGTATAATTTTTTGCCCTCGCCCATTTTTGTGAAGTGTTTTTTTTTTCCCCTGATTGCTCTATTTTTACAACAGGAGAAAAGCGCTATACAAATGTTCGGATTATTATTTTTTTCCCACCTGCCCAAAACTGATGTTAGTAGAAGGAACATGAGATTGTGAGAGCATTTCATGAACCATAAATGATGTAACTAGTTCAGTATTCTTTGCAAAGTGCTTCATGATGAAACTCCTAACCTCCCCGGCGTTCTATTGAGATCGCCAGGGAGGCTGCGGGAGGGTTTTTTTTTTTTTAAATTAAAAAAAAACTATTTCATGCAGCCAACTGAAAGTTGGCTGCATGAAAGCCCACTAGAGGGAGCTCCGGAGGCGTTCTTCCGATTGCCTCCGGCGCCCAGAATAAACAAGGAAGGCCGCAATGAGCAGCCTTCCTTGTTTGGCTTTCCTCGTCGCCATGGCGACGAGCGGAGTGACGTCATGGACGTCAGCCGACGTCCTGACGTCAGCCGCCTCCGATCCAGCCCTTAGCGCTGGCCGGAACTGATTGGTCTGGCTGCGCAGGGCTCGGGCGGCTGGGGGGACCCTTTTTCGCCGCTGCTCGCGGCGGATCGCCGCAGAGCGGCGGCGATCAGGCAGCACACGCGGCTGGCAAAGTGCCGGCTGCGTGTGCTGCTTTTTATTTGAGGAAAATCGGCCCAGCAGGGCCTGAGCGGCAGCCTCCGGCGGTGATGGACGAGCTGAGCTCGTCCATACCGCTCAGGAGGTTAATGTATAAAAATGAATAATAAATGGTTTGCTGCATAAGCTCCTTTGTTGTATTACTTAGTAGCTTGAAGCCATGCTTTTTTTTTCAGTTCATATTTGGGTTTCAAGGAGATTATGCCATTTAGTTGATAAACTTTATGGGTTTCTAGTTAAACAAAAAAAGTGCTAGTTGGACACAGCACAAGTCAAACTGGAAATTTCACCTTGTACTACTAATTTGTTGACCCCTAAAAATCTGACTTTGTTTTTGTTTTAAAGAGTACCCGAGGCGGATTGTATGTAGATTATAGCAGTGTTCACCAACCCTGTCTTCAAGGCCCACCAACAGTGCATGTTTTGTGAAAAACCAGCGGTAATCAGCTCTGTTGCAACACTAATTACCGTACTCGTGCATGTTTGTGGTTTTCTGCAAAACATGTACTGTTGGTGGGCCTTGAGGACAGGGTTGGGGAACTCCTGGATTATAGGACTAGAGGCATGTCCTCTGCCCAATGACATGCCTCTGTGTCCTTCTGGTGCTGCTGTTAGTCCACCCTCAAAGCTAGCGACAATCTGATTGTCCCTAGCCTCCTTTTGCCCCTTCCAGCCATCAATCACTTAGCTCCCCTGGCTCCATCACCTTGCTTCCTCCAATCAGCGCTAAGCCATGACCCAGGAAGTACTTCCTGGTTGCAGCCATCTTAGTTTTCTCCTCCGGTGATCGGATGTTACACTGGCTGTGGAGGATGAGCGGGGCCACGTGGAGCGGCACAGATTGATCCGGGAGGCAGGGTGGAGCAGGTAGTTTTACTTTTTTCATGCCGCCTTGGGTTCTCTTTAAGCCACTCAATATCATTCCTAGTTTACTAGTGTATCCACTCATTTTCTGTTCTTTTGTGAGCTCTTCAATCCTCTCCACTGTAAAGGCAACCCTGTCTCTTAAGGTGGGTACACATCGTGGAATTTCACTTAGGATCTTTCAAACGAGTAATCAGATTGGCTATAAAAAAAAGCTAGCATACACACCTTTCTAATGGTTAAGGGCTCTGCCTCTGACATAGTAGACCTGGGTTCAAATCTCGTCTCTTCCTATTTCAGTAAGCCAGTGCCTATTCCGTAAAGAGTTCTTGGGCAAGACCCCTTAACACTACCTCTTCCTACTGAGTGCACTCTAGTGGCTGCCTTGCAAACTATTTCAGTCCGATTGGAGAAAAGTGCTATACAAATACTGGAATTATTATTATACAGACTTATTAGATCAGTTTTAAAAAATGAATCGCAGGGTGTACACATGGAACAATAGCCACTATATCGAAATCTCCCAGTATGTCAAATCTGCTTCCAATTGAGATGACTATTTTGAGCTGGGATCTTTCGCTGGCTGTAATTTTTTTTTTTTTTTTTTTTTTTTTTTTCTTTGCCGGATCTGATCATTTTCATCGTGATCAAAAAGTAGAATCTGAAGTTTAAATTGCATGGTGTACTAAGCATTAATGTCCATAATGAAATTTTTGTATTTGGTTGCAGATTGCTATTATGCTGGGCATACACGGGTCGATCCGACGGCCGATTAGCCGCCGGATCGACTCCCGCCGCATCCCCGCTCGTCCGCGCCCGGATCAGGCTCGATTGTTAAGCCAGCCTCCCTCGACTCGTGTATGCCCGGCATAAGACCTGCAGTAACGTAATTGTGGTATTGTTTGCTCATGTGTTGGGGCAGTTTCTGTTGACTGTGAGGCCAGGTTCCCTTTTTGAGCTGTGGATTTATTTATTTTTTTTTTTGTTTTTTTTTGTTTTTTTTGTCCAATCTTCGGTCATCGCAAAACTGACAGTGAATGGCTGGCCACTGGTCCCAACGGCAGATGGGAACTAAGCCCAATTGTGCTGACTCCCCTTTGTGTCTATGTAGAAACTTGGAAACTATACAGCCAAAATGAGACTTTAGATGGATCCCCTTTATTTGCCAGGTCTTTATCTTTCAATTCTCCCCTGAGTCCCAGAAGTGCTAACTTCCAGCGCTTAGCCCTGCCCCCTTGCAGACTAGTGCCATGGCACTCTGCTTCGGAGATGCACAGTGCCACAGCACTCACTTGCAAGGGGGCAGGGCTACACACCATAAGCCGGGAATTAGTGGGGGAGGGAAGAGACTTGAGACAGCCTTCCGGCTGAAGTTTTTAATGGCGCAAAATAAGAAATGTTTGTAATTTCATGAATGTCAACATTTTTGACACGCTGGCTCATATGCAAATAACTTGTTGGTTTTTTTTCTCCTAGGACAGGGAACGTTGGCTCTCCAGATGTTAAGGAACTACAAGTCCCACAATGCATTGTAGGAGTCTGACAGCCACACTTATGATTAATAAAGGCAAATGCATGCTGGGATTTGTAGTTTTATCACAGCTGGAGAGCCAAGGCTCCCTACCCCTGTCCTAGGACATAATAATCTCTTTAGAATTACTTTCAAGCATTTTACAATTGGAAAAAGTAACCAAAAGTTGGTGAAAAAGTACTATCAAAATTATTTTTGCTGGTGGTTTGAAAGGTATGTTTCAAGGTTAAAATATCACTTAAGAGAAAGTTAATTGCATATGGGCCACTGTGCGCTAACCAGGCAAAAAGTTCCCTAGAGGTCTAGGCATCAAAGTATCCGGGTTTCCAGTACTAGGGTGCGACATCATATTTGCATCTCTGTAACACAGATGTGCAGGCTGAACAGATGCCTGACAACAGGCATTTGAATTTAAACAATGTAGCGAATTGCAAATGCCTTTTTTTATTTTTTATTTTTTTTTTTAAGGTCGATTTGAAGATTAACTTTTTAGAAATCAGAATGTATGTCTAAATTTTTCTGTTTTGATGTATTCTTCAGGCTGAGCTTGTCCAAGCTGCCGTAAACCTACAACGTGACATTTTGGTAATGGCATCACAGTTTCAAGAACCTGATAAAGTAAGTGTGTGATCATTTCCCCCCTCCCCCTGTACAGTAAATTGTACACTATATTTATCGATGGATTTTTTTATTTATTTTTTTTTAATGGTATGTGTACCTCCCAGGTTTCTGCACTGCCATTTTAATCCGCTCCAGTATTTTGGGTTTCCCTGAGACAGGTGCTCAGTAAGGAAAGTGATCTACACTAGGATTTGGTGTTCTTGAGATAAGTTCCCCAATTTATCTTTGCCCCAGGGCCCCCATGCCCCTTAAACCGGCCATGGATGACAGCCTTTAACCTGCCTGGCGTTCTATTAAGATCGCCAGGGAGGCTGCGGGAGGGTTTTTTTTTTTAATAAAAAAAAAACTATTTCAAAGCCCACTAGAGGGTGCTCCGGAGGCGTTCTTCCGATCGCCTCCGGCGCCCAGAATAAACAAGGAATGCCGCAATGAGCAGCCTTCCTTGTTTTGCTTACATCGTCGTCCTGACGTCAGCCGCCTCCGATCCAGCCCTGAGCGCTGGCCGGAACTTTTTGTTCCGGCTACGCTGGGCTCAGGCAGCTGGGGGGACCCTGTTTCGCCGCTGCTCGCGGCGGATCGCCGCAGAGCGGCGGCGATCAGGCAGCACACGCAGCTGGCAAAGTGCCGGCTGCGTGTGCTGCTTTTTATTTGAGCCAAATCGGCCCAGCAGGGCCTGAGTGGCAGGCTCCGGCGGTACTGGACGAGCTGAGCTCGTCCAGACCGCCCAGCAGGCTAAGGACCTTTGCCCCAGGACTTCAGCATTTTTTTGGCCAATAGGAAGGAAGCGGACAATCAGTTTTTGCCTCAGTTTTGTGTGCAAAGTTCTGTGTGTGAAAAAAGGTCCATTTTTGTACTGGCTTTCACTGCCTCAGTGAGGCTCAGTGAAAAAATGCCAAATCCAGACTCTCCGTTCAGTTTTAATGCACAGAGCCCACGGATCCGTTTTTTTTTTTTTTTTTTTTTTTTTTTTTTTTTTTTTTTCTGTAGCAGTGAAGACTAACTATTTTTAACCTGGGGATCCGTGGCTCCGTTTTCTTTCCATGCCTCAAAATGTATCACATGGATATATTTTTTAAAACGAGTGTTAACCGGCTCTAAATCTGTAGCGGTGCCAGTTACATTACCGGCAGGCTTGTGTAAATTGATCAAAGCAAATTCCCTTTTTTCTTGGAGCCTTACCAAGTTTTAAAGGGACACTGAGCACCTCTCATGGGTATGCCTTTTAAAGAGACTCCGACCAGTACTGCAAAGTACTTAAAGGGGAACTTCAGCCTAAACAAACATACTGTCATCAAGTTACATTAGTTATGTTAATTAGAATAGATAGGTAATATAATCTCTTACCCACCCTGATTTAAAAGAACAGGCAAATATTTGTGATTCATGGGGGCTGCCATCTTTGTCATGGGGGCAGCCATCTTTTTGGTTGAAAGGAGGTGACAAGGAGCAGGAGACACATTTCCAACTACCCTGTGTCCTGATTACCCCTCCCACACGCTAGGCTTCAAATGTCAAATTCAGAGTGTAAAAAAAAAAAAAACTTGCACCAAAACAGCAGAACGAAAACAACAAAATCAGAAATCCCATCGTGCTTTGCACAGCATCAGGGGAAAAAAGCCCGGGCAGTTTTCTTCTGTGCAGCTAAAAATGAGGCTTGTATAAGAGAAACAAAGTTCTGATGCTGTGAAACTGTTAAAGAAACACAAAGCATTTTCAGTGCTGCTGGGTCGATTTTTAGTCCAGAGGTTCACTTTAAAGATGCATATCTTTTTGTAGTTTGTGTTCCCCTCTTTTATTTGATGCCTGAATCACCGTTCTACACCAAATAGTTTTTGTTCAATTTAAAAATCGCGGCTGCCATCTTGGCTATGTTATAACTTCCGGGTCACCCCTGTCTCTTCTGTTAGAGAAGGGCATCACTGAATGAAGCAGGAAGAGAAAGTGACATGCATGGCCATTGCAAGAGGCGCCTCCAGAGCGGTCATAGCACGACTTTGTTTTTGACTTTGAAAGTTATCTGGCTTAAAGGATACCACAACCGAAGGGTTGTGGTAAAAATGACTGCAGCACTGTGTAGGTAGTTCTGAGCACATACCAGTCGTTCCTCCTGCCCCCTCCGTCTTGTGCCGTTCTCCATGTATCCCTCCCGGTGTGATGCGACTTTACTGAACTTTGCCCCGGACATACTGCGCACACTGTCCCCTTTGTGCCGCGTGTGCGCTCCATTACACCGAGCGTCACATGATTAGCATGTGACGCTCGGTGTAATGGAGCGCACACGCAGCACAAAGGGGACAGCGTGCTTCTGAGCCTCGTACTATGCGCCGGCTAGAAGCGAAGGGGGAAGGACATACTGCGCACACGGGCAGTATGTCCGGGGCAAAGTTCAGTAAAGTCGCATCACACCGGGAGGGATACATGGAGAACGGCACAAGACGGAGGGGGGCAGGAGGAACGACTGGTATGTGCTCAGAACTACCTACACAGTGCTGCAGTCATTTTTACCACAACCCTTCGGTTGTGTTATCCTTTAACGGCATATCCATGAGAGGTGCTCTGAGTCCCTTAAAGTATTTGGGAATTATCCTTACCCCTTCTTTGTCCTCTCTTCTTGAGCAGAATTTTAAAGGGGTTCTTTTGCATATTTAAAACAAAAACTGACACTTGCCTTGAGCTTCTATCGGCCCATTGCAGCTGTCATGTCCCATGCCGTACTCCTCCTGCGATCTTCCGGTCCCCGACACCGGTCTAATGACTGTGCAGTGCAAGAAAACTTTATACTGCGCCTGCGCAGTAAGCTTCCGATGACACGAGCGAGCATGCGCACGGCCGGGCAGCCGCAGTTTTATTCGTCTAGTTAGACAATCAATTAGACCGGTGTCGGCGGCTGGGAACGGAAGATCGCAGGATGACTGAGCGGGACATCCTGCGCTGATAGAAGCCCCAGGTAACTTTCAGATTACTTTTGTTTTTTATATATGCAAGAGAACCCCCTTTAACTCCCCTTCTTGATACATTCAGAGTGGTTTTCTATACTGATTACCTGGTTCGGTAGTGATCGCTAGTAAAGATGGTGTTACTTCCTAACTTAATGTAATGTAATGTAATGTATAAGCAAATTGCGCCTGCCCTGGTGGATCTGATCCGTTGAGTGTTCGCTACCACAAGTCCACTAAAGATCTGTTGAAAAAGTTGTGACAGCGCTCCTCTTCTTAATAACTATATATCTGCAATGAACAAATTCCACATAGTGCATTACCAACATTACTTCCTAACTTGTTTGTTTTTAGAGCACTTCCGTTATTTATCCCTAAATTGAAACTCCCCTTTTTTCAAACCTTATTTAATAAATGTAATTGGAACAACAAACGTTCCATGGTATGTAACTGAATCCATTATACACTGAAATATGCAGGGGGGTTGGCGGTCCCTCAAATTTGGAATTACTTGGCCGCTAGTTTAGCTTAGATTTCTCATTGGCATAAATGTCTCCTCTTTCCCCCCCCTCTCTTATGGGTGCAATTTGAAAAGGATTCTATTTCTCCTTTATTTATTTTTTAACAGTCCTTTGTGGACTGGTCCTTGCTCCCCAACCTGTCTCTCAATTGAATAAAATTGTTTGGCAACATCTGTGACTCTGCAAGACCATACATTTTTGTTTCTCCTCGGCAAAACCCACACTTCTTTCTTATTTGGGTAACCCAAACTTTTTGCCAGGTTTAGATAATACTGAAGCAGATGGTGAAGCGATAACCTTGGTATTGTCAGAAAGTTTTAGCTAACTAATAAATTTATCCCATTTTCGCTCTGTCTATAACAGATCAATTGCACAATCTGAAATGTTTCAATCTGCTCAAATTCTGCTTTTTCTTTCTTTGCCTACTTTGAGCCCCCCCTGGACGTATTGCCACATTTTATGAACAAATTTGTTAGCATCCCAACACTGAATCTGGGGTAACAGGACTCCTCACCACAGATGAGGCTAAAACATATGCAAGATTGGGATACTGATTGGGATTCCCTGATTACTGACCAGCAGTGGTCTAGTATTTTTCGTAATATAGCTAGAAGAAACTGCATATAAATTAACTACCAGATGGTATTATACACCTGATGGGGTGCAGAAAATGTTTCCTCAGTCTTCATCTTTGTTTTCAAAGTTGTAGTTCTACAGGTTCTATTAAGCATATATTTTGGGAGTGCCCTGTAGCAATGGATACTTGGTTTAAAAATGGCAGGTCTGGTTAAAGGTAAAATCTAGGTTAAATTTGATATGTTAAATGCTTTTTTGTTTTTGCCCTCAAAACACATGCCAAAATCCTTCAGACCCCTAGTGAATGTGCTGATAGGTGCTACTCAATGGTTGATTACGTTTCATTGGAAACAGTCTACCATTAACTTTGATCTTTTACTGAACCAAGTTGACCAAATTTTATTGATGGAGAAAATTGCATACACCCTAGATGACTCCCAGGATAAATTTATTTTTAAGTGGGAAGATTGAATTGCATATCGAAGCCCAGGTGACCTTTTTGGGTGGAGCCCTTTCACTTGTTTAAAGGTATGTACACACGTCTGATTTTTCTGAACGACTTGCCGTTCAAACCAGTCGTTTGAACGACAGACGTGTATGCGGTTGATCGTTAGACTGATAGCAGCAGTTTTTACTGATCTACTCGGCAGATCCGTGGACTAACTGTGGTTCAAACGACAGTTAGGTCCGTATATGTGTACAAACGACTTATTTGAAACTCTATTAGTTTGACACTCTGATCAGTCACTTAATCTAGTCCATATTTCTATCCAGTCCATTGTCCGTTATCAAGTTGGTTAAACAACATAAATTAGCATATCAAACAACTTGTTGGTCAGTGTGTACATGTCTGAATGACTTGCTGTTTGAACTTCAAGTCTTTTAAACGACAATCAGGCGTAAAGTTGGACGTGTGTACGCACATTTAGAGTTCATGCTTCAATTGATCAAGAATGGTTTATCTTGTTTACTTAGCTGTTGTGGTAGCTCGGGCCAAGGATGATGGGTTCCCTGGAGCTGCCCTCCTATTAGATAGCTTCTCTTTTTAAACCATTGTTTGCTATTGAGTTAATTTTTTTTTTTTATGTAAGATTATGAAGGTATCAGTTTGCTGCAATCGTACTTATGTATTCTACTGTGACATGCCATGTTTGACATGACTTCCTTAGTATTTGCATCTTTTATATGATGCCATTTTGGCAAACCGTTTTGTACCATTTTTGTGATACCTTCAACGTGCATAAACAGAGTATCACTTCTATCACACCAAGCCTTGTTAATATGATCTTCATGGAGATTTGGATTTGCCCACTTTGGTCATTGATCAAGTATAAGGCATTCATGAATGTGAGTCCTATTAAGGCCAAATTTTTGAAAAATGAAAGCTGAAATATTTCGGAACCACACTAATTAACATGGTCTGTCACATCTGGAGTGATTCTGCATGTGGGAGAACAGTGTACGATTCCCTCAAATGTGATCACTGCCTTAGGTTTTTAGTAACCTATCCAGTGACAAGTTTTTTTTGCAACCTGATGTTTCTATAAATATTGTAAATGGTCTGTGTTTAACCTGTGCAACACAAAATAAACACTGATGCTGAAGCGACTCGCTTTGCACTGTTTTTAGAATAGTGTGTTTTTATTTTTATGTTTTTTCTTTGTTCCTTCTGCATTTTTAACTCTGGAGTCTATGTAACCTTTGTCTTTGTTTGTTCTTACTAAAACTGTAGTATAATGGACAGTAGTGCAAGGGAATGTGGTAAAAGAATAGCATCTAGCATTGTCGGTAAACTGTTTGCTGTGCTTGTTAATCCACATAATTCTGTTCCTTCTTTTTGTAGCAAAATCTCCCTACTGTGCTCGCTCCTTTGTCCAAGCAGATTCAGGTTGTTCAAAATTTCCGGGAGACTAATCGAGGCAGCAAACAGTTTAATCACCTTTCAGCTGTGAGCGAAAGTGTGCCTGCTCTTGGATGGGTAGCAATGGTAAGTCTTTTCAGCTTTTATTTTTAGTATCTTAAAGAGCTTGCACTACTGGAATCTTCATGTGCGGTTCTTTTACCTTTTTTTCTTTTCTGTGTAGGCTCCAAAACCTGGCCCATACGTGAAGGAAATGATGGATGCAGCAATGTTTTATACCAATAGAGTACTGAAGGAATTCAAAGATGTGTGAGTTATTGACTGATTAGGGGCTTTTAGACAGTATGTGCACTGTGATAAACTGCATGCTTTCCATAGTGGAAACAATCAGGGCATCCTGCTGCAGTGCTGCTGGAATGCATTTTTAATTCTTGTAATAGACAAAGTATGATCAAGCACTGACTATGAATGATCAATAAGATGCAAATAGTTCCGAGTTGATGCAGGATTAAGCAATCATGATTATGCCAATGCTGTTGGATGCATCCTTCTCCTCTCCATGCCTTTTTTACAGGAATGAGAAAAATCTAACGCACATGATTCTGCTTACCACAGTTTAGTGAATATACACCTCAAGCCTCATACACACGAGGCACAGATGTCTCACAAGAGACAAAGAAAAAAAAGTGACAGTTCGTTGCCAGGTCCCTCTGTGCAGCAGCCATACACACGGCGCACAGAGGGACAGAGATGCGGCAGAAGCTGTCGCCGAAGGTTCCAGCCCCCTCCCAAAAGCCAGAAGCTCAGAGCATGGTGTATGGGTTGCTGTCGCCAGTCCGCATACACGTGCAGTACGCGTGGCAGACTAGTGACAGTTGCGGCGACAGCTGTTGCCGGCGATTGGCCACGTCAATCGCCTGGCGATGGTTCGTGGCGCGTGCCTCATACACACGGGGGACCTGTTGCTGTTACATGCGCATGCCACGTGTTTGTGGCGACAATTGTGCCACGTGTGTGTATGAGCCATCATCAGTATCTTCATGCTGTGACTAATCACTAGCAACAGATCAGTGTTTTTCAGGAGCTATGCTGTTGACAACACTATTGCTTGTGACAGCATCACTAACTAGATGTTGCCACTAGTTTCAAGCAATAGGAATCGATAATTTGCATTTGAAACTAGTGTGGGCGACAGCTGCCCCTCAGCTGTAGACAACCTTGAGTTACTGAGCAACTAGAGTATTATTGCTAGAGTGAAAAATCTCCCTTTACACAGGTAACTATGATAAAAGTAGGTACACACACACACACACACACACACACACACACACACACACACACACACACACACACACACACACACACACACACACACACACACACACACACACACACACACACACACACACACACACACACACACACACACACACACACACACACACACTTTGCCATGTTATGGTCTTAATCCAACATTAAATTCATTTTTTCCCCTCAAAATTCTACATGCAACACGCAGGGGCGTAACTAGGCCCCACCGGGCCCCCCTGCAGATTTTCTGAGCGGGCCCCCCCCCCTGGGGCCCGCTCGGGGCCGTTTTGTGGGTGCTGGAGGGGTGGCAGCATGAGGGGAAAGCCTTGCCCACAGTCGGCGGGGAGAGGGGTAGTTCCCCCCTCTCCCTCACCTCGGGAGAAGTCGCTAGAGGGAGAAGTCTCCGATGGAACGCACGGAAGCAGGTATGTATCTGCCCGCCGCTCGCTGCCCACCACAGCCCCACAGACACTTACGAGCTGGAGGGGAGCGCAGAGGGGAGAGCCCCGAGGTGAGGGAGAGGGGGGAACTACCCCTCTCCCCGCCGACTGTGGGCAAGGCTTTCCCCTCATGCTGCCACCCCTCCAGCACCCACAAAACGGCCCCGAGCGGGCCCCAGGGGGGGGGCCGGGCCCCCCGCGGGCGCAGGGGCTGCAGGGCCTATTCCTACGCCCCTGGCAACACCCCATAATGACAACATGGAAAAAGTTTACTTGAGATTTTGGCAAATTTATTAACAAGTCAGGCTCGTGTTTGAAAATCTGCAGCTCAGAGCAGTAATCCCGAGCTAGACTTGTGGTGCCCACTGCAATGTCTATGCAGAGTATAGCACGCAACGGGCATTTTCACTCACCTCCCCGGGGATCCAGACGCTGGTCTTCTTTCTGTCCTCCGAGGCTCTGCATCCCCTTGGTGTTATCCTGCCTGTCATCATGACATATGGCAATCTCACTATAGGGCTACCACCTGGAGTACGAAGGGATAACTGCAGCGCTGGATCTCAGGGAGTTAAGTGCAGGGGCTGCTGCAGGCTTTCTGGTGGCATGATTGTTTTGCGTTTTTATGTTTTAAAAGCATGCAAAAAAAAATGCACTGCATTTAGAACGTAAATCTGGAAATAATCATACCGCCAGGGATGTTAACTTGAAGGGGAAAAAAATCACATGTACATAAGTATTCACGGTGTTGTCTATGTACCCTTGGCAGCAATTACAGCACTGTCTTTTTGAATATGCCACAAGCCTGGCACACCTGTACTAAGCCAGTTTCGCCCATTCCTCTTTGCAGCACCTCTCAAGCCCCATCAGGTTGGATGGGAAGCGTTGGTGCACAGCCATTTAAAGATAAACTCCAACCAAGAATTGAACTTTATCCCAATCAGTAGCTGATACCCCCTTTGACATGAGATATCTATTCCTCTTCACAAACAGACCATCAGGGGGCGCTGTATGACTGATATTGTGGTGAAACCCCTTCCACAAGAAATGCTTGAGTACGTACTCCTGGCAGTTTCCTGTCTGTGAACCTTGCTGCGTTGTGGGAAATAGCTGTTTACAGCTGTTTCCAACTGCCAAAAAAGCATGCAGCAGCTACATCACCTGCCCACAGTAAAAATGTCACCATGTAATGTCTGAATGTAAATCAAGGATTTAAAAGATTTTACAATGGGCAAACACTGGCTAAATCATTTATACATAATTATTGTAAAAATGAAGCACTTTTTTATTACATTATTTTCACTGGAGTTCCTCTTTAAGATCTTTCCAGAGATGTTAAAGAGGAACTCCAGCCTAAACATACTGTCATTACGTTACATTAGTTATGTTAATTAAAACAGATAGGTAATCTAAACTCTTACCCACACTGTTTTAAAAAGAACAGGCAAATGTTTAATTTCATGATGGCAGCCATCTTTTTGGTTGAAAGGAGGTGACAGGGAGCATGAGACAGTTTCAACTGTCCTGTGTCCTGAGCACCTCTCCCAGTTGCTAGGCAATCCCATCATGCTCTGCACAGCATCAGGGGAAAAAAGCCCGGGCTTTTTTTCTTTGATGGGTGGAGCTTAGTTAAAAATTCAGGTAAAAATGATGCTTTGGTAAGAAAAACAAAGTTCTGATGCTGTAAAACTGGTAAACACCAAGCCTTTTCAGTTCTGACTAGATTTTTAGTCCGGAGGTTCACTTTAAGTCTGATTCAAGTCTGAGCTGGGCCAATCGAGGACATTCAGAGTTATCTTGGCAGGGTCATTGTCTTGCTGAGAGATGAATCCTCTCTAGTTCAAGAGCACTATAGGATGTCTGTTCATTGGAGCTTTGACAATGTGGTTCTTGGTAGGGCTGAACGATTTTCGGTTTAAAACCGAAAATCGTGATCAGGGCAATGACTATCTTGGTATCGTCAAAGCGGCGGTTTTCGCCGCTGCTGCCTGGTCTGCTCGGCTCCCTTCCCCTGCTTGCTGCCCCCTCCTCCAGTAATTTCCCATTACAAAGTTAAGAAAAAGTGGGGGGAAGGCTGCGCATCCCTAGACACATGCTGCAATGGAATGGTTAATCGCATAGGCATACACCGCCTCTATTAGACTGTAAAATGCATGCCCTGCATCCAAAACATCGCTAACATTTATTACGCTAGGAGGAACTTTAGTTTCCAATATGGTTTGCATGCAAAGTATAAAGTACTAGACACTTGCGCCGCGGTGAGGCAAACCTCCGGGCAAGTGACCTAACCTAAATTTAAAACCTTGGGAGCAGCTAAGCAAAAAAAAGTATAACTTACATTTTGTTGAACGAGGAGAATGCCAGCGCATACCACTAAGGCTGCATCTGAAATGACCACCAGCTCAGCGTTCAGCACCTATATAGACTCTCTGCACACTTCGCATTGCACTACTGCGTGGTGAGCCGCAGGAAAGAGCCGGCAAACATTCTCGGCCTGTACCAGGAAGTGTGACGTCACTTCCTGGCGGCCACCGTTACTAGGCAACAGTCGTTGCCTCTTCCATGCGGCTCACCGCGCAGCGTGCAATGCGGTGAGCCCGACTGTAATGGGAACTTGCTCGCGGCCCCCTCCTCCAGTAGGGGAAGGGAGCAGAGCAGGTAAAGTCAGAGGGGAGGGGGGGATCTGGAGGCTGCAGCAACTACACACTGCCTAACCGGTCTTGTGGCCCCCTACACGCTGCCTAACCGGTCTTGTGGCCCCCTACACGCTGCCTAACCGGTCTTGTGGCCCCCTACACGCTGCCTAACCGGTCTTGTGGCCCCCTACACGCTGCCTAACCGGTCTTGTGGCCCCCTACACGCTGCCTAACCGGTCTTGTGGCCCCCATAGCCTGCTACCTGTACTGGGGGAACTCATACTAACCATCAGTGTGCTAATCCATCGTTGTGTATTGAAAATCGTGAATCGAAATCGCAGTTTCTGACAGAAATCGTGCAATTCAATCTTTTCCTAAAAACGTTCAGGCCTAGTTCTTGGTCACCTCCCTGACTAAGGCCATTCTCCCCGATCGTTCAGTTTAGATGGCCGGCCACCTCTAGGAAGGAAAAAAAATATTCTCGGGTTTTATTTACATTTGAGCAAAAAGTGTCCAGTACAAAATTATTCATACCCTTCTCAATAATCAATAGAAAAGCCATTATTAGCTATTAAGGCAATCAAATGCTTCCCATAACTGCAGACCAGCTTTTTGCATGTCTCCACAGGTATTTTTGCCTATTCATCTTTGACATCCATTCATCTTTAGCATCATCTTTAGTGGTGTCCTCCTTGGTCTGCATCCGTGGAACCCAGCAGTATGCAGTGTCTGTTGGATTGTCTGCCTTGGGACATTGCCACCAGCAGAGCCCAGATTCACCAGGATGGCCTTGGTCCTGGCTAGCATAGGTGTCACTTTTGGCTACTTTTTCCGACCACGTCTTCCTGAGATTTTCCACAGTGAGGAACATCCTTGTATTTTTTAACAATACTTTGCACTATAGCCACTGGAACTTGAAAACCTTTAAAATTGGCCTTGTAGCCCTTTCCTGACTTGTGAGCAGCCACAATGCGCAGCTGCAGGTTCCTTAATGAGCTCCTTTGTCTTAGCCTTGACTGTCCACAAACCAACTGCAGAGAGCTGCTGTTTTTCACCTGTTGAGTTGATTAAAACAGCTGTTCCCAATTCATCAAGGTAATTAGGATGCTTTAGAACAACTTGGACTATTAGGAATGGTATAGAACGTTGGATTTTCCCACAGACTGACAGTTTGTGAAGGGTATGAATAATTTTGGACTGGACACTTTATTTGCTCAAATGTAAATAAAAGCTGAGATGGTTTTTTTTTTTTTTTTGTTTTGTTCCCCTCCCCGCCTTTTCAAATCCTGTCCAGTCAACTGAATTTACCACAGGTGGCCTCAAATAAAGCTACAGAGACATCTCAATTATGTTTAGGGGAAACCGGATGCACCTGACCTCAATTTTGACCTTCATGGCAAAGGCTGTGAATACTTTGATATACAGTATGTGTTTTCTCATTGTGAGGAAAAAAAGAAAGTGAATCCATTTTGGAATAAAGCTGTAATATAACAAAATGTGGCAAAAGTGATGCACTGTGAATACTTTTTGTATGCACTGTATATATCGCATTGCAATATCTATGCATGCATTTTGCTTGCCTTTTTTAACCCCTTCTACAAAGTACGCTCCTAGTGTAAGTTGTTTGCTGTGACTAGTCAGATCTCCCACTGTTGTGGCTAGTTTCTGTGCTGGGGCTTTACTCCCCAGTCAAATGTCTGGCTGCTTAAAGAAAACCTGTAATGAAGAAAAAATCCTCCTGGGGGTACTTACCTCATGAGGGGGAAGCCTCTGGATCCTAATGAGGCTTCCACCATTCTTCTATTGTCCAGCTGCAGCCCCCCGAAGTACGGAGATGTAAATCTTTACCTCTCTGGATCCAGCGCAGACGTCCTAGCAGATCTCCCTTTGGGTTAAGGCAGAAATAGTTGAACCCGATCGATCTGCTCTACTGCGCAGGCACAAATCCTCTTGCGCCTGTGCAGTAGAGTGGATACGATCGGGTTTGGCTATTTCTGCCTTACTCGAAGGAAGAGCCGCTACTGCGCCTGCGCTGGATCCAGGGAGGTAAATATTTCCATTGGCAAGGTACATAAATTGGCGCTTGTCGGGAGAGGATTGCGGGAAGCTTTGGGGGAGCCAGCGCTGGCCTGCAGTTACAGGGATGGGGGAAGCCTCATTGGGACCCTAAGGCTTCCCCCTCCTGAGGCGAGTACCCCCCAGGGGATGTTTGTTTTGTTAGTCACTTTAAAGGAGTAATCAAGCTAATTAACCTACCCCCTGATCTACTTACCTGGGGCTTTTTCCAGCCCCTTGCAGCTGACATGTCCCATGCCGCAGCTCCACTCTCAGCTGCTGGCTCAGGATCCCCGCTGGTGCAGACGGAGACTTTAAGGCTGTCCTCTACTGCACCTGCGCGAGTGCTGCTGTCAAGTCCACGTTGTGTGGACTGTACTGCGAGGACAATCTAGCGAGACACCGTGTGGGCACCCTGGGCTGGTGGTTTAGAGCGGAGCTGCGGCGTGGGACATGTCACCTGAAGCCTCCAGCCCCTTGTAGCTAAGTAGATCGGGGGTAGGTTAATTAGCTTGATGACTCCTTTAAAGGGACTTTGAGCACCTCTCATTGGTATGCCTTTAAGCCAGACAACTTCCAAGTTTTGCTATGACCGCTCTGGAGGAGCCTCTTGCAGTGGCCATGCATGTCACTTCCTCTTCCTACTTCATTCAGTGATGCACTTTTCTAACAGAGAAAACAAGAGTGACCCGGAAGCTATAACATAGCTAAGATGGCAGCCACAATTTTTAAATTGAAATCGAATGAAAACTATTTGGTGTAGAAAAGTGATTTAGGCATCAAATGAAAGAGGAGAGCACAAGCTACAGAAAGGTATGCATCATTAAGTACTTTGCAGTACTGGTCAGAGTCTCTTTAAAGGCATACCCATGAGGTGCTCGGAGTCCCTTTAAGGGTGTTCATACATGGACGCACAGATTTCATATTTTACTATCCCCTCCTTCGACCTGTTCTACAGTTTGGCATATTGTTATGGGTGGGTAAGTAATGTTGTGTAATTTGTTTCTTGACAGAGATAAAAAACATGTAGACTGGGTGCGTGCATACCTAAACATCTGGACGGAACTACAGGCTTATATTAAGGAGCATCATACAACAGGTCTGGCTTGGAGAAAGACAGTAAGTGTGGTCATTTTTTTTGTTTTTCCCATCTGTCTTCTATTTGGATGTGTGTGTGTTTTTTTTTGTTTTGTTTTTTTCTTTATATTGTCTGTTTTTGTTTTTTCTAGAAACCACTACTAGCATTTTTTTTTTTTTTTTTTTGGTTTTTTTTTTTTGGTTTTTTTTTTCTTCAATCCAATTTTATAATTTTATTTTATAGGGTCCAAAGCCTGGAGGTGCTCCACCTGCACCAAGCGCTCCAGTTTCCTCCAAGGCTGGGCCTCCCCCTCCCCCTGGTGGACCACCACCTCCACCACCACCCCCAGCTCCTTCCTCTCCTGCAAGTGATGACTCCGTTTCCCGTGCTCAACTGTTTGCACAACTCAATCAGGGAGAGAATATCACTAAAGGTAAGAAGATAAAATTTGCAGTTTGAAGGTAATGCCTCTGCTATGGCTCTTTCACCCTTGCATCTCAGGTTCCATATTTGCCTTGAGGCTGCTTAGTCCCTCGTTATCTCCCCGGGTGGCTCCTGTCACCCGCAATACTGGTCAAAAGCCTGTCAGAGTCGTGCTTCATGCCTGGCCAGGTGCGCTCCCGTCCCTTGGAGCGTTCTGCGCCTGCGTAGTAGTATTGTGCAACCGCAGAACACTCCTAGGGATGGCAACGCACTTGCACAACTCAGCTAGACTTTCGGGCAGTATTGAGGGTGAAAGGAGCCACCCGGGGAGATCTCGAGGGGGCTTAAGGAAGCCTCTGGTAAGTATGGTACCTGAGATGGCTTTCACACTTTAGTTTCATCTGAAGAGCTTGATAAAGGGATTTTGTGGTAATCCCTGTTTTATGGGGGTTGTGGAGAATTACTTCATGTGAGCACACGTGTGTGCCAATCTCAGGTTCAAATCCCAGCCAGGGATTTCTATTCTCCCAGAGTCTGTGGATTTCCCTGGGCATTCTGGTTTCAGCCCACATCGAAAAACCTAAAGATAAGTGAGATTGATTTCCCTAAATTTGCCCTACACTATGATGGACATATGACTATACTAAGGATTAAATTGAGCCCTTCCGAGAACAGAGACTATATATACTTTGTATTGGAAACCAATATGAGACTATTTTCTTTGCTTCTAATATTTCTACATTCCCTATTTTTGTTAACTGTACTACACAAGCATATATACACACACACACACACACACACACACACACACACACACACACACACACACACACACACACACACACACACACACACACACACTCTGTAAAGCACTGTGGGAGATGTCAGTGCTATATAAAAACTAAGAGGGTTTTTCTCCGGCAAGTAGATCTGCTCAACTCTGTGTGGCTGCGGCCGCTAGCTCGTACACAGTCCGTAGTTGGTTACGGATGCCGCTACGGGGACAGGCCCCGTGAACCGGCTGTGCTGCTTAGCGACGTCACAGTGCAGTTTCCACCAATTAAGCCAAACATTTCGAAAGGATACGCCTTCCTTCGTCAGGGCTTAATGATTGGTCCATTCTTTACACCTTTATCCTCCTTCCGCTACTCAACTCTTCTCCTTGTTCGTCAATGCCGCTTAATCATTGAATGCAAAAGGCTCAATCTTGGTTCAAACCCGCTGGGGCTAGGGAGTTCAAAGTAAAAATCCATTTGATTACTTGCCGGAGAAAAACCCTCCTCCCTTTTCACTTTCGTCATAACGGGACGGCCATCATCTTGTATGCCGATTCGCGCTATCTGGTAGATTTACATCAATTGATGTATACAGTTGTGTTCAAAATTATTCAACCCCCACTGAAATTGAGTGTTTTGGCCAGTTTGACATTGATGTTGATCATTTCAGTCATCTTGTTTACAATTAAATCAGAGGCACTTGTATGTCAGACAAATATAACACAACCTTTATAATGAAATAACCACAAATGTCTTTTCTGTGCTCACATCATCAGTTTTATTCAACCCCCAAGTGACATTCTTTCTTAGTACTTAGTACAACATCCTTTTCCAGTTATAACGGCTTTTAAACGTGAAGCATAGCTTGACACAAGTGTCTTGCAGCGATTTACGGGTATCTTAGCCCATTCTTCATGGGCAAATTCCTCCAGTTCAGTCACATACTTAAACTTGTGCGCTGCAACTGCTTTCTTTAAGTCCCAGCAGAGGTTCTCAATCAAGCCGGACCGGAACACGGAACCCAGCGGAGAATAAGACACTGGTGACAGCGGGGATACGTGCCAGCAGGAGCAGGTAATGTATTGCTGCTAGCAATCGGTCGTTGGGCATTCGAACGCTGTTATCTATGCACTCCCGACCCGCCGGCGATCGAGAAAAATCTTCCGCACGGACGCATTGATGGGAACGATTGATTTCGGACGGAAATCAATCGTTCTGTCAGTGTTTGCGCAACGATTTCGCAGCAGATTCGATCACAGTGATCGAATCTGCTGTATATCGGCGGGAAAATCGTTAGGTGTATGGGCCCCTTAAGAATGAATGTCACTTGGGGGTTGAATACAACTGATAATAATGTGAGCACAGAAAAGACATTTGTGGTTATTTCATTATAAATGTTATGTTTGTCTGACATACAAGTGCCTCTTTGATTTAATTGTAAACAAGATGACTGAAATGATCAAAATCTGTCAAACTGGCCAAAACACTCAATTTCAGTGCCGGTTGAATAATTTTGATCACAACTGTAACTGCTGCAGCTACCAAACTATCCATCGAGGAGAACTATATGCTATCAAGCATTAAATATAAATATGAATAGATGCTTTTTTATGCTATGGTTGAGAGTGATGCAATTTATTGCTTGAACTAAAAATCAAACACGGAATTCCGAGCTACAGTGTTTAGCGCTATGCTATTTTAAAGGTATATGCCTATTGAGGACCATTCGTGCTATGAGGCACTAATTGCTGATTTTTACAATATTAATTACACTTTTTGATGGATTTTACATCTGATTTATGAAGTTCATGAACTCCAATGTGTTATCAAGTTGCCAATAAGGACACTTAAGGTGGCCACACACCATACAATTTTTTTAAATATCTGTTCAATTTAAGAATTGCAATCAATTTTTCTGACTGGTCATATTTTTGAAATGTTACAATGTACCACACACCTATGTTCAATTTTTTTCCTCAATTATGATGAAAATTATTGGAAACTCAAAGAAAATTGCTAGGGTGTGTATATTAACCACTTCACCACTGAGGGGTTTTACCCCCTGACCACCAGAGCAATTTTCACCTTTCAGCGCTCCTTCCATTAATTCGTCTATAACTTTATTATTACTTATCCCAATGAAATGAACTATATCTTGTTTTTTTCGCCACCAATTAGGCTTTCTTTAGGTGGGACATTATGCCAAGAATTATTTTATTCTAAATGTGTTTTAATGGGGAAATAGGAAAAAATGTGGGAAAAAATTATTATTTTTCAGTTTTCGGCCATTATAGTTTTTAAATAAAGCATGCTACTGTAATTAAAACCCATGAAATGTATTAACCCATTTGTCCCGGTTATAAAACCATTTAAATTATGTCCCTATCACAATGTTTGGCGACAATATTTTATTTGGAAATAAAGGTGCATTTTTTTTCAGTTTTGCATCCATCCCTAATTACAAGCCCGCAGTTTATAAAGTAACAGTGTTATACCCTCTTGACATAAATATTTAAAAAGTTCAGTCCCTAAGGTAACTATTTGTGTGTTGTTGTTTTTTTATTGTATTTTTTTTTTTTTTTTTTTAATTACAAAAATAAAATAAAATTGGGGAGTGTGGGAGGTAATGAGTTAATTTATTGTGTAAATGTAATGTTTGTATATGTAAAATGCTTTTAGGGTGTAGTTTACTATTTGGCCACAGAGTGTTTGTTTACATGCGACCTGTAAGCGTCCGGAAGGACGCTTACAGGAAGCAGTAGGAGGCTGGGAGACTCGCAATGATCTCGCTGTTTCTGAAAGAAGCAGCAGATCATTGCGGGGGCTTAGATCAACGAACGGGAATGGATTTTCCCGTTCATTGATCGGCGGGCGGCGGCGGCGTGCACGAGCGGCGGGTGCGCGCGCACGAGCGGCGGGAGCGCGGACAGCGGCGGTAGCGCGGAGGGTACGGATTTTTCCGTCCCTGGTTTTTTAGGAGGGAAAAAAGGGGCGGAGAGATCCGTACGCGTGGGGGTAAAGTGGTTAATAAATTAACAATCCAACACACACCATACAATCTTTAGTAGAAATTGAACAGAAATATCTGGCATTCCAGATCGCTTTAAATCGAAAAAACCGGGAAATCCGATCAGATTTTTCAGTCGAATGGAGCGCAGTCCGCTCCGGCCCATGTGGTCGGTGATAGCGCCGCTCGCGCAGGTGCAGTACAGAGCTACCTGGAGGTCGCTCTGACGTCATCGCCGGGGACCGGGACGGACCTGCGGCGAACGGCTGCTGGCAGAGCTGCGGCGAGGGACGTCCTGGGAGCTTGGAGCTGGAGGAAGCCCCCGGTAAGTACCACTTATTTTACGATCTATCCCCTGATGACTCCTTTAAGCCTTAAATAGCTCAGGCTTTTTCTATGTATTGCTGGTACTATTGATGGGCTAAGGAACACTATCCCATTTCTCTTTGCAGTTTAATTTTATTTACATTGTACTGCTTAGCGCTGCAATCTTTTATATGTAAAAACTAAATTGCTAAAGACCTGGGAGTTGGTATTGTATGTGGCACTTCATTTAACGTGACACTGAAGCAAAAAAATTTACTTTTTGATATAATGAACTGTACGTGTAGTATGGTTTATAGGACAATAGTAGCAAAGAAAAGTCTCATATTTTGTCAGTTGTATAGCTTTTTTTTTTTTTTTTTTTGCATCGCATCATATTGTTTTCGCAATTTGCAATCCACACTCTATACCAGTGGTCCTCAAACTAAGGCTCGCCGGCCGAATGCGGCCCCCTGAGGCTTTTTTTTACTGGCCCCCCACACACAAAATGTATTACTTATAGATGCGAACAGAACAAAGGAGACAGCACTGCTGGCTGTATTCAAAGCTCTTTTAATAGCATCAAGTGGCAGCAGTGACAGACTGCTGTTTCGGTTATGCAACCTTTTTCAAACTGCTTAAAGAAAACCTGAACTGAAATTAAAAGTCAAAATAAGCATACACAAGTCATACTTTCCTTCCATGTAGTCGACACCTCAGTGTCTTTCTCCTGTCCTGCATCCTGATTGTTCATTGTGATCAAGGGAAATTTCTGTCCTCCATTTTGAAAATGGCCATTACCCATAACAGCTTTCTGGTCAGCACACAGTTAAACTGTAACATCGCCCACTTGAGCCATAGGGAAACATGGACATTTATCTGGTACATCAGTTTTCCTCTCAGCTATAACTGACAGCAACTGATATTTTACTGACAGCAACTGATATATTTCAGATCTGACAAAATATTGTCAGAACTGGAAGGGATTATTGTCAGAAGAAAATGGTGAGCTTCTGAGAGGAACTGATGGCAAGGTAACTATGTAATGTTCATTTCAAGTTACCTCATGTGTTTATTTTAAATATTTTTACTCAGTACAGGTTCTCTTTAATAGCCAATAGCAGTTTGAAAAAGGTTGCATAACCGAAACAGCAGTCTGTCACTGCTGCTACTTGTTTTGTTTGGACTGTGCTCCGCAGGAGGCACTGCGGAGAAGCCTTGGCACGCTGCATCACCTGGTTGGAACGGTGCTCCCTTCCTTCTGTCTGTGTTACTTATAGATGAGGTCAGCTACATCTTTAAATATTGGTGGTCCACATATAGAATAGCAGTGCTGGCACCACCCATCCACATGGAAGCCAGAAAGCAGTAATTTTATTGGTTTCCAATCAAATTCCACATCAGGTGACACTGCTGTCCAATTGGACTTCAGGTTGTCACCTGGGTATGCTTCACTGTCTGGCCCACAAAGACCTCTTTTTATGTATACTCCGGCCCCCAGCAGTCTGAAGTATGTTGACCTGGCCCTCGACCCAAAACGTTTGGAGACCCCTGCTCTATACTGTAATTTAAACTATAAAACAGAGCCAAGCTAATGACACTTTGAAGTTTTCTGCACCAAAACCTTAAACAAACACTGAGAGGCAGGTTGAGATAAGTGCTTGAGAAAACCGGACTGAGGCCAGAGAAGCTCTTCTGCATAGATAGCTGAAGCTTATTAACTCTTCCTGTACTGGAAAACAATTTAAACTTCATAAACTGCAGTGTTCTCCCTAGAATTTTTTTCCAGCCGGGTGGCAGGAAAAATCAGCCGGGTGGCAGGAAAAATTAGCCGGGTGGGGTGAGATGAGAGAATGCAAGGCCGGTGCTTCTGTGTGCAACTTTGCATACAGCATAGGAGGAGGTGAGCTGATAGCAGCCGGGTGCTCACCAAAACTAGCCGGGTGGAGCACCCGGCTAAAAGAGCCTGGGGAGAACACTGAACTGTTCATTATCTCAAACGTTTCTTTTCATTTGATGGCTGTTCTGATAATGTATTGAACTTTCCTTTGGGTTTTAGCCTTGAAGCATGTGTCTGATGACCAGAAGACTCATAAAAATCCTGCACTAAAGGCTCACAGTGGTCCAGTCAGAAGTGGACCTAAACCATTCACAAGCCCAAAACCAGCACATGCAGCACCCCCTGCTGCCAAACCAGCTGCCAAACCAGCTCCAAAGAAAGAGCCTGCTGTATTGGAGTTGGAGGGGAAAAAGTGGAGGGTGGTAAGTAAATGAATATATTCTCTACTGTTACCAGCCATACAAAATATAACTTGATCATCTTGAAGTGAAGATGTACACCATTTAACCATAGAGGTAAAATGAAAGATTGTCTTCTTCAAATAGCCCTGTATGGAGTGGTATGTATAAAGCAGAAAGTGACAGCTTTTATACAGTAGCAAAGTATGTGAACCCTTTGGAATTATATGGATCTCTGCACAAATTGGTCATAAAATGTGATCTGATCTTCATCTTAGTCACAATAGACAACCAGTTTGCTTAAAGAGGCACTTAAGCCAACCGGTTTTTTTTTTTTGTTTGTTTTTTTTAAACCTGACAGTGTGCACATTAGAGGAGCCAGATAAGAGTCTTACCGCAGTGTTTGTTTTCTTATCTGGTCCTCTGTTTCCCATAAATCCGCCCAGACAGCCAGCCCTGTCGGCGTCTGACGGCGAATGACCCAGTATAGTAAACACATAAATCATTCCTCCCTTGCTGGGTCCTACTGCCGCTGGCGCCACTGCCTGTACTGAGCTGTGCGAGTGCCTGAACATTGGGGGCGTGCGTGCACGGCGCAATTTGCATTGCATGAGCGAGCGTAGCTAGGAGGCAGGAGACGCAGGAAGCTAACAAGCGCTGGCTGACCCAGAAATGGTTCCGGCTAGCAGCGCCATTTTGAATAAATTATAATTAATGACCCTGTCGGTAACAACGTAACTAAAAGCTCCAGAGCGGCGCTACACAAGCGAAATTGCAGGGCTGGGAAAGAAGATTAAGGTAATATCTTCATTTTGAAAAACGATCCTGGCTTAAGGTTCACTTTAACCACTTGAGGACTGCAGTGGTAACTCCCCCCCCCCCCCCCCCCCCCCCCCCCCAAGACCAGGCTATGTTTTGTGAAACGGGCCACTGCAGCTTTAAGGCCAAGCTGCAGCACACAAGTGATTCCCACTCAACACAGATCGCAGCGCTGTACAAAATAATTCTATGGCGGTTTCGCCGACTAACAGTCTCTCGAGCGGAGAAGGTGGTGCGGAGCTCTGCCCCTCAAGCAGGAGATGCGCGCGCATGCAGCAGTGGCTTCCACTGTGGTATCCTCCCATAAACTCCATTCCTGTTTGTTTTACGTATCATAGATTCGCTATCAAGGATGTTATCATATGTCTGAGGTACTTTTGTAAGACTTTAGCTGACGCTCAAGGATTCTTCTTCACCTCATTGAGCATTCTGCACTGTGCTCTTGGAGTCCCCTTTACAGGACGGCCACTCCTACGAGAGTAGCAGCAGTGCTGAACTTTCTCCATGTATAGAAAATTTGTCGTACTGTGGACTGATGAATTGCAAGGTTTATTGGAAATACTTTTATAACCCTTTCCAGCTTGGTGCAAGTCAACAATTCTTAATCGTAGGTCTTCTGAGAGCTCTTTTGTGCGAGGCATCATTCACATCAGGCAATGCTTCTTGGGAAAAGCAAACTCAAAACTAGTGGTTTGTTTTTGGTGCGTGTGTGTGTGTTTTATATAGGGCAGGGCAGCTGTAACCAACACCTCCAATCTCATCTCGTTGATTGGTCTGATGCTAGCTAACACCACTTTCCTATTCGCTATTGGAGATTTCCGTAGTCTAGGGGTTCACATCAGGGGAGGATGCCTCTCATTTAATGATTTAGGGCTGGTACAGTGCCTGGTGCATTCATGTTTTTGTACAAGGCAATGTGAACCACTAGGCTGGCTGAGGCAAATAAATGCCCAATTACAGAGCAATTAGAGGGTGGGCAAGCTGGTAAATATACATAGCATGATATAGAGCAGAGGCTTGCCTGCAGGGTCTGTGGGAACAAATCTGGTCTCACCATTGTTAAAATGGCTGCATGTGCACAGCTACATAAGGTATTGTCTAGGTTGAAAAGTATTCTACAATCCTAAGACTCCAAAAGGGCTGCTTGAAAACAGTCCCTAGACTCCAGAAGGGCTGCTGGCAGACAGTCCCTAGACACCAGGACGTCTGCAGGCAGACAGTCCCTAGACTCCAAAGGGGCTGCTTTCAGGACTTGTGTGAGAGATTGGCAGGGACAGGATTGATATAATAGGCAAGTAGCCTCTGTGTGATTTGGCTGCAATACAGATAAGCTCTCTGATCCATCTCAGGCTATTCTCATCTCTCTCCCACTACTGGAATATAGCACATGGGGCACGTGTGTGATGTCATTTGGGCTGGGGCTGCTGTAAAAATGGGCCTCTAATTTGTGTTTTCCCCCAGGCCAAAAGGTCCCAGTCCTTCCCTGGTTCACATACTGTTCCCACCTGCACTGTGAAGGTTTACATTGTTGGTTCAATAAAAACATGGAAACCTTTGTGTGGTATTGGCTTAAGCAGACTGATTATTGTTGTGACACTGATGAAATTCAGATCACATTTTATCACCAATTTGTCCAGAAATCCATATAATTCCAAAGGGTTCACATACTTTTTCTTACTACTGTAGTGGGGGTTTTGAATCCGATTACAATTAGCAAGCATAAGGAGCTAAGCAGCTTTTAACGTTTGCAGATTGTAATGTCTAGATAACTGGGTCAGAATATCGAGTCGGGTAGAAAGGGCGCTGGAGATTTTAGGGCAGCCATAGGCTGTAATGTGAATTACGGCTGTAGCGCCGCTCAGTCAGTAATTTGGGCGCTGTCAAATTTGAATTAATGCAGCATTATGCAAATCTTGTTTGCAGAGTTATTTGCAACTCATTGACCATCCCTAGTGCTAATTTATGTCTTTGTATGTGTTTTCCACATAGTGGAAAACTCCTATGCGATTCTGCCTGGTGTGCTCCTGACCCTCAGAGTTCTTGTGAAGTCCATGCCTTGACGCATCTGAGCTGTTTATGTTGCACAAATGAGACCTGCATAGTAATAGGCAGATGGTTATATTTTGGCCTATCAGTGCAGATTAATCTTTGTATGGAAGTATTGGCCTATAAATCAATGGGATTACAAAAGATCAGAGTAGAAGGGCCCAGACTTGCATTACTCTTCAAGTTCATGTTGAATTTTGAAGCTGGTCCATATTCAAGCTGTGTAAATTTGCATACAGAATTTGCAAAATCCAACTCTGAATTATTTGCAGCTCACTGACTATCCCTACCCTTGAAGTCATGTAATGCTCTTTGACATTGAGTAAGATTATTATTTAAGATGGCCAAACAAGTCATGATTTGGTCAGCTGATAAATCCGTTCATGATTATTTTTTTTTTTTTTACTTTACCACTTAACGACCACCTAACGCCGATAGGCGTCGGCAGGTCGAAGTGGTGTTACCCTGGAAACGTTCCATGTCAGTTCACGGAGGGCTTCTCCGTGAACAACCTGCGAGCCTCCGATCGCGGCTCACAGGCTAAATGTAAACACGCGGGGAAGAAATCCCTGCTGTTTACATCATACGGCGCTGCTGCACAGCAGCGCCGTAAAGGAGATTGGCGATCCCCGGCCTATCAGAGGCGGTGCAGGACACATCGCCGTCCTGTGCCGCCCAGGGGAAGGAGGGGTGGGAGGGAAACAGAGCGAGGCTGAAAATCGCTGCGGCGGGGGGCTTTGAGAAGCCCCCTTCCCCGCCTAAGCAGATAGCCGGCGGCTATCAAACCCCCCCCCCAAGCAGGACATCCCCCAAGTGGGGAAAAAGGGGGGGGGGGGGGGGGAGTCTGGTCTCCCTGGCTCAATCCTGATCTGTGCTGTGAGCTGGAGAGCCCACACAGCACAGATCCTTAGATAATCCCCTGGTCCTTAAGTGGTTATGTGTTGAATCTACAGCCAGTGTTTCCCCTGCAAATAAGACATTGATGATTCTATTAGATCAATCGTTTTAAAGCAGAATTGCAGTCAAATGGTTTGACCACGTGATTATAACTTAGAAAATGGTGTATTGAGGGCATATTAAAGGGAACCTAAACTGAGGGGTATATGAATATTTCCTTTTTAAACAATACCATTTGCTTGGCAGTCCTGCTGATCTCTTTTGCTGCTGCTGATCTCTTTGGCTGAATCACACACCTGAAACAAGCATGCAGCTAATCCAGTCTGACCTCAGTCAGAGCATCTGATCTGCATGCTTGTTCAGGGGCTGTGCCTAAAACAGAATCAGCAGGAGAGTCAGGCAACTGGTATTTTAAAAGGAAAAAAATCCATATCCTTCTCAGTTTGGGTTCCCTTTAACCTCCTGAGCGGTATGGACGAGCTCAGCTCGTCCATTACCGCCGGAGGGTGCCGCTCAGGCCCTGCTGGGCCGATTTTTATCAAATAAAAAGCAGCACACGCAGCCGCACTTTGCCAGCCGCATGTGCTGCCTGATCGCCGCTGCTCTGCGGCGATCCGCCGCGAGCAGCGGCTAAAAGAGGGTCCCCCCAGCCGCCCGAGCCCTGCGCAGCCAATCAGTTCCAGCCAGCGCTAAGGGCTGGATCGGAGGCGGCTGACGTCAGGACGTCGGCTGACGTCCATGACGTCACTCCGCTCGTCGCCATGGCGACGAGAAAAGCAAAACGAGGGCCGCTCATCGCGGCCCTTCTTGTTACTTCTGATCGCCGGAGGAGCGCCCTCTAGTGGGCTTTTATGCAGCCAACTTTTAGTTGGCTGCATGAAATAGATTTTTTTTTTTTTTTTAATAAGAAAAAAAAAAAAACCCCTCCCGCAGCCGCCCTGGCGATCTTAATAGAATGCCGGGGAGGTTAACAGTTGGATGTTGCGTTGTAATGCAATGTTAGTCGCAACACAGCAGTACAACGCAACGAAAAAAGTGGTAACGCACATTAATGCTGTTACCATGGCATACATTAGATACAGTGGAGCATGCAGTCAATGAAAAGTATGCCTCTCTGTATCTGTTTAACGTCTGCGTTTAGAGGTAATGCACTGCAAGCAGTGAGTTAAAATAATGCAACATTTGCAACAAGACGTTAACGTAGCACTGTAAATGTCGCATAGGCTTAACATTACAGTGCGTTAACCTGCGTTATGACTTTATAACACAGGACAATAACGTCCTACTGTGAATGCGCCCTAAAGCACAGTTTGAAGTATGCTATAACTTGCATATGTCATGTAGAGGAAAGGCAAGAGCGCTGGCACTGCAGTGTTAGTGATTCTTGTGGAGGGGGAGAGGGTGTGTGGTGGAAATGCAAGTATCCGTTAGTCCAGCAACAGTATGAGCGTGCTCAGGCCGTAGGGTAATCTATGTGCATAGGAGAGAGCGAAGCGCCGGCGCTGCTTCAGTTGCTTTATTCAGTACAAATTGCTGCGTCAAATGCATACATCATTAAAATGTGAGACACATACCGGATGTTGCTACAAATGGGTGCAGGGCTTGGAGAGCCTTACGGACGTTTCACGCTGGTACACTTCTACTGTTGCGTCCTCTTTGGGAAGAATGTGTGAGTTTTAGGCCCCTTTTCCACCGGCAGTTGATAGGCAATGAAAAGCCTCTCACGCTCTCAACAGTGCTTGCTGCTGCCTGGTAACTGTTTGCACACAGTACAACTGCTCATGGAAATGAGCTCTTAGAATAGCAGCCTGTGGCAGTGTAAATGGTTCACTATACACTTTCACTTATCCTTAAAGAGAACCCGAGGTGGGTTTGAAGATTATTATCTGCATACAGAGGCTGGATCTGCCTATACAGCCCAGCCTCTGTTGCTATCCCAAACCCCCCTAAGGTCCCCTTGCACTCTGCAATCCCTCACAAATAACAGCCACGCTGCTGACAAACAGCTTGTCAGAGCTGGCTGTGTTTATCTCTATAGTGTCAGTCTGCTGCTCTCCCCCCCTCCTGCAGAACTCAAGTCCCCGCCTGCAGCCCTTCCCTCCCTGCTAATTGGAGGGAAGGGACGGGGGCAGGGACCGGAGCTATGCAGGAGGCGGGGGAGCAGCTGAGACTGACACTACAGATGTAAACACAGCCTCACAGCATGGCTGTGATTTATGAGGGATTGCAGAGTGCAGGGGGACCTTAGGGGGGTTTGGGATAGCAACAGAGGCTGGGCTGTATAGGCAGATCCAGCCTCTGTATGCAGATAACATTCTTTAAACACACCTCGGGTTCTCTTTAAAAAAAACTCCATGAAACTATGGAGAAGCGTAATGTTAGAGAGATTATGCAGAAAATGTGTTGTCTGGCTGACATCAGTGGTGCCCAGTTGTGTGTACATATAATATACACTATCTGTAGGAAACTTACTGGTATATTTCCACATACACAGTATTTTTCAATGTATAAATTGTATAATATTTTGGGGAAAAAAGTTCTTAAAACTGTTAGCCCTGTGAGAGGGGGACTACCTCCTCTTACCCCATCTGGAAGTAAGGTTATATAGCAATGATGGATTTATCACAAAGTGCCATCACTGCAGTTTTAGGCTGCTTTCACATGGGAGGCTGAACTTCTCGCTTATTGGGTAGTGAAGGCTGCTGGCTTCAAGCAGCAATTATGTCATCATTTGGCAGAAAACTCCATGGTGGGCCATCTCTTCACTGCCAGTAACGAGCACCAGCAAATGTACTGCCTTCAACCTGAATACTATTCCAGTATAGGTAGCCAGATGACCCCTGTCTAGTATAGGTCTCTTGTTAATTATAACTTTATGGATGACAACGTTTTTAAATCCTATACTTTTTGTTTTCTTAGGAAAATCAAGATAATGCCACCAATTTGGTTATCTCAGACACTGAACTAAAGCAGGTGGTTTATATCTACAAGTGTACAAACAGCACTCTGCAAGTAAAGGGCAAGATCAATTCCATCATAGTAGGTAAGCACTGAGCAGTTGTTAATTCACCCTCCCTAAAAGCAAAAAAGTTTGTTTTTACAGTATAACCCTGCAGTGACTCAGTTGGCCAGCTCCTCACTCCAGCCTCCTCACCCTCCTACCTTCCCCGACATTTGGGGAAAAGTATTTGTACTCTCACTAACTCATATCATGGGGATGGGCATGATGGCAATTCCCACTGCTGCTGGTTCCGTGTAAAGCATGGTACACACTTACACATGTTTGAATGTTTGCAGGGTGCCCCAACTGGGCACAGTGCCGAAGGGGGGGCAGACTTCTTTCCTCCTCCCCCCTCCCTGTCACTGTGCTCCTCCATAGTGCTGCCGCTGTGGAAAAAAGCTTCACACTCCCTTTCCCTGGCTCCATCAGATGCTAGATCAGCAGGTCCATGCTGTCTCCTCTGCACTGCCACTCACTCTGAATCAGGAAGTAGTGCGAGCGGCAGTGCAGAGGAGACGACGTGGACCTGCTGCTCTAGCATCTGATTGAGCCAGGGAAAGGGAGTGTGAAGCTTTCTTCCGCAGCGGCAGCACTATGGAGGAGCACAGTGATAGGAGGGGGGCCTCGTTGTGAGTTTTCCACCCCACAGCAGCCCATGGTTGTGACTTACCCAGCCACCCCACAGCAGCCCATGGAGGCCACTTAACCAACCCACAGCAGCCCTTCTAGCCACCCTGCCATCCACCGCACAGCAGCCCATCTAGCCACAGTGCCATCCACCGCACAGCAGACCATTGAGTTACTGTCCCATCCACCGCACAGCAGCCCATGGAGTTGCCCTGGACTATCTTGCCAGCTACTGTCTGTGGAGGGAGTGGGGGTGACCATAATCTGTCATTAACTGTCCTGGAGAGGAGGTGTGTAATATGTCGCCCAATCTGTCATTAACGGTTGGGAGGGAACTTTGTGATAGACAAGAGACTTTTGGGCTGCAGTTTGGGCACTCTGTCCCCAAAAGGTTCGCTATCACTGCCCTATACTTTGTTTTGTAAGCTACATGCTGTTTAATCTTCTATACCTACTGCCTTTGTGTAATTCGCTGTAGCCAAAATTACAGTTTATATTTGACCTACTGCATATTAAGTTCTCACTAGATGTGCTGTTATACTGGTGGCAATTTTGTGTAATTTTACCATGTTCTGTACACAACTACTTTTTTACATTTGACAATAAGAGCTATTTTGAAACTTAGAGTGGTATGGCAGCCTCCAGGTCTCTCACCTTGGGTTCCTTTTAAAAGGAAATAAATGTCAGCCTCCATATCCATCTCAGTTCAGGTGTCCCTTAAAGGGATACTGTAGGAGGGTCGGAGGAAAATGAGTTGAACTTACCCGGGGCTTCTAATGGTCCCCCGCAGACGTCCTCTGCCCGTGCAGCTACTCACCAATGCTCCGGCCCCGCCTCCGGTTCACTTCTGGAATTTCAGACTTTAAAGTCTGAAAACCACTGCGCCTGCGTTGCCGTGTCCTCGCTTCCCCTGATGTCACCAGGAGCGCACAGTGCAGGCACAGACCATACTGGGCCTGCGCAGTACACTCCTGGTGCCATCAGCGGGAGTGAGGACACGGCAACGCTGGCGCAGTGGTTTTCAGACTTTAAAGTCTTAAACTCCAGAAGTGAACCAGAGGTGGGGCCGGAGCATTGGGGAGTGGCTGCACGGGCACAGGATGCCTGCGGGGGGACCATTAGAAGCCCCGGGTAACTTCAACTCATTTTCCCCTGACCCCCGTACAGTGTCCCTTTAACTATAGAAACCGCAAGGTTATGGTGAGGAGCTAAAGCTGTGCATTTGTTTAGAAGTTGGGGGGGAAAAAAAACTGTCTTTGTAATGCACAATTTTTAAAATTGAATTTCTTTAAAACTTAAAGGGAACCAGAGACGCCAGGAAAAAGATTTTATACATACCTGGGGCTTCCTCCAGCCCCATACGCACGGATCGCTCCCACGCCGCCGTCCTCCGCTTCCTGTATCAGCCAGTTCCGGGTCCCGTAGTTTCCGTCAGTCGGCGTCAGCACGCGGCCAATTGTCCGCATCACCGGTTCTCCCAGCATACCATTACGCGTGCGGCTGCATACTGCGCAGCCGCACGTGTAAGGGTATGCTGGGAGCCCCTGTGATGCGGACAATTGCCCGCGTCCGCCGGAAGTGACGGGACCCGGTACCGGCGGATCCAGGTAGCGGAGCACGGCGGCGTGGGAGCGATCCAGGCTTATGGGGCTGGAAGAAGCCCCAGGTATGTATGAAATCTTTTTCATTTTCTAAGTCCGGCGTCTCTGGTTCTGTTTAATCATAAGGAGGGTGAGCTAGAGGTTTTGATTGAGGAGCAGCAGGTGGTATATATCTGCAAATTTGCCAGCAGTAGTGCATTAATGCCATACATGGTAATAAAACAACCATGACACATGCAGTCACTTGGAAGCAATCCAGCTCTGTAGTGGTTTAATAAGGGCATTAAGTCTGAAGCAAAGTTCCCTTTATCAACAAATGTCTGTCAACATAGCAGTGCTGCTTAAATATTTTTGTGCGTTTTAAGCCTAAAATTCAGTTTTATTTTGCAGCCAGTAGTAGCAAGTTTCCAAGACTGGCTGTAAGCTCAAATTTTACATCTTTGCAAGGATGACCTCTGTCTTCTAACATAGAACTGAGCTAAGGTGATTCCACCCCCCAAAGATTGACTGTCCCCTAGTTATTACATTTTTGGTAGTGGGATTATAAAGTTTGGTGGTACTGTAGCCTAATGTTGCTTCCACATGCTGGCAGATGTATGCTGCGGAGATCTCTGCTTTTTATTAGGCAGTTTTGTAATGTTTATTGGCCATCAGGATCAGAGTAAAGTCTGAGTACTTCCACTGTACATTTTGAATTCAGATTTTAGTGGCTCATTGGTGTACCATGGATGTGCAGGTCACTCTCTATATGCGTGTTGAATAGAGATGCCATTCATGGCTCTTTTCATGAGGTTGGTTTACTAAATGCAAAAAGTGAAGCTGTTCATTTTGAACATTTAATCCTGTACATGGAATTTAGGTACTGATGCATGAAATGAAAACAAATTTTAGTCACTGCTCTTCACTTTAGTAAATCGCTGTGGATGCTAACGTATAAAAACGAATAAAAATAACATTGGTACAAAATTGGATTTCCAGTATTGGTCGCATTCCATTCCGTTACAAAACAATATGAATTGGTTGCTATGGACAACCTCTCGTCTGTTAGTGCAGGTGTGATTCTTTGTTTGTTTTTCCAGACAACTGTAAGAAGCTTGGCCTAGTGTTTGAAGATGCTGTGGGCATTGTGGAGATAATCAACGCACGTGATGTTAAAATACAGGTGGGTAGTATACCCTTCTCAAATCTACGTTGAACTATACAAGTGAGACACTGGTCACTCTTGTGGTGTTGGGGAACAAAAACCATTTCATGCACAAAATTTTTGGTACAATAGGTGCGTTAACCACTTAAGGACCAGGGGAATTTCTAATGATCGGTGCTACGTGGGCTCTACAGCCCGCATCATCGATCAGGATTACACCAGGGCGATCAGACTTCCTCTCCCCCCCCCCCCCCCTTTTTTTCCCCACTAGGGGGATGTCCTGCTGGGGGGGTGGTGGTCTGATCGCCGCCGGCCATTAGTGAGTAGCGGGGGGGGGCCCTCCTCAAAGCCCCCCTCCGCAGCGTTTTCCGTCCTCTCCCCGCTTACCTCCCTCCCCTCCTTTCCCTAGGTGGCGCAGGACGGACATCCGTCCTGCGCATTGTAGGATAGGCTTCAGCCTATCATAGGCCGGCGATCCCCGGCCAATCAGAGGCCGGGGATCACCGATCTGCCTTACGGCGCTGCGATCGGCGGCTCGCACACTGTTCACGGAGACACCCTCCGTGAACTGGCATGGCAGGCCGCTCGTACGAGTGGCCGTTTCCATGCTATACCACTAACAACCAGGCGCCGCCTATCGGCGTTAGCTGGTCGTTAAGTGGTTAAGGTTTAACCACTTAAGCCAATGTGGACGGATATATTTGTCTAAAAAGCGCGACTCAAAGGCAATCTAGACGAATATATAAGTCCAGCAGTGTTGCTGCCCTTGTGCACGTGGCTCGTTCTCTGAGGCTATTACGGGGGATTGATTGCCTCGGGGGAACACTGGTTCCTCTTCAGCAAACTATTCCCTGCAAATGAATCAGGAGGTATTTGATTCATTACCGAAATGTAAAATTAAAAATAAATTCTTGCACTCCTTGGTATCTTCCAGGAGAGTGCTTAGCACCACCTAGTAGCCAAAAAGTAACATTAAAGTAGAAATGGGGGGGAGGAATAAACACTAAATAAAAACACGCACGCACGCACATATATATATATATATATATATATATATATATATATATATATATATATATATATATATATATATATATATATATATATATATATATATATATATATATATATATATATATATATATATATATATATATATATAATTTTTGACCCCTCACTGATTTTGTAAGTTTGCCCGATGACAAAGAAATGAAGTCTCAGAACAGTATAATTTCAATGGTAGGTTTATTTTAACAGTGGCAGATAGCACCTCAAAAGGAAAATCGAAAAAATAACCTTAAATAAAAGATAGCAACTGATTTGCATTTCATTGGGTGAAATAAGTTTTTGAACCCTCTAGCAATAAAAGACTTAATACTTAGTGGAAAAACCCTTGTTTGCAAGCACAGAGGTCAAACGTTTCTTGTAATTGATGACCAAGTTTGCACACATTTTAGGAGGAATGTTGGTCCACTCCTCTTTGCAGATCATCTCTAAATCCCTAAGGTTTCGAGGCCGTCTCTGTGCAACTCTGAGCTTGAGCTCCCTCCATAGGTTTTCTATTGGATTAAGGTCCGGAGACTGACTAGGCCACTTCATGACCTTAATGTGCTTCTTCTTGAGCCACTCCTTTGTTGCCTTTGCTGTATGTTTTGGGTCATTGTCGTGCTGGAACACCCATCCACGACCCATTTTCAGTTTCCTGGCAGAGGGAAGGAGGTTGTTGTTCAGGATTTCACGATACATGGCTCCGTCCATTTTCCCGTTAATGTGATTAAGTTGTCCTGTGCCCTTAGCAGAAAAACACCCCCAAAGCAAAATGTTTCCACCCCCATGCTTGACGGTTGGGACGGTGTTTTGGGGGTCATAGGCAGCATTTTTCTTCCTCCAAACACAGCGAGTGGAGTTAAAGCCAAAGAGCTCTATTTTGGTCTCATCAGACTACAGCACCTTCTCCCAGTCACTCACAGAATCATTCAGGTGTTCATTGGCAAACTTCAGACGGGCCTGCACATGTGCCTTCTTGAGCAGGGGGACCTTGCGAGCCCTGCAGGATTTTAATCCATTGCGGTGTAATGTGTTTCCAATGGTTTTCTTGGTGACTGTGGTCCCTGCTAATTTGAGGTCATTCACTAACTCCTCCCGTGTAGTTCTAGGATGCTTTTTCACCTTTCTCAGAACCATTGACACCTCACGAGGTGAGATCTTGCGTGGAGCCCCAGAGCGAGGTCGATTGATGGTCATTTTGTGCTCCTTCCATTTTCGAACAATCGCACCAACAGTTGTCACCTTCTCTCCCAGCTTCTTGCTAATGGTTTTGTAGCCCATTCCAGCCTTGTGCAGGTCTACAATTTTGTCTCTGACATCCTTGGACAGCTCTTTGGTCTTTCCCATGTTGGAGAGTTTGGAGTCTGCTTGATTGATTCTGTGGACAGGTGTCTTTTATACAGGTGACTAGTTAAGACAGGTGTCCTTAATGAGGGTGACTAATTGAGTAGAAGTGTCTAACCACTCTGTGGGAGCCAGAACTCTTAATGGTTGGTAGGGGTTCAAAAACTTATTTCACTCAATGAAATGCAAATCAGTTGCTATCTTTTATTTAAGGTTATTTTTTCGATTTTCCTTTTGATGTGCTATCTGCCACTGTTAAAATAAACCTACCATTGAAATGATACTGTTCTGAGACTTTTCATTTTTGTCATTAGACAAACTTACAAAATCAGTGAGGGGTCAAATAATTATTTCCTCCACTGTATATACCGTATTACCTTTAGCCTATATGGGCTTGTAATTAGTGATGGACGCAAAACTGAAAAAAATGCACCTTTATTTCTAAATAAAATATTTGCACCATACATTGTACTAGGAAAATATTTAATGTTACAATAACCGGGACAAATGGGCAAATGTGTGGCTTTTATCCACAGCAGAATGTTTTATTTTAAAACTATAATGGCTAAAAACTGAGGTTTTTTCCTTTTCCCTTATTATTCCTGTTAAAATACATTTAGAATAAAATAATTCTTAGCAAAATGTACCACCCAAAGAAAGCCTAACTGGTGGCAAAAAAAAACAAGATATAGATCATATAGGTGTCATAAGTAGTGATAAAAATTATTGGCGAATGAATGGAAGGAGCTCTGACAGGAAAATTGCCTTCATCCTGAAGGTAAAAACACCTGTGGGCTGAAGCGGTTAAACGCAGGTCTAAAGCCTCTTGCACACTACATGCGATTCCGATTTGCGGTTCTTAATCAACTTTAACATGCGATTCCACTGCGATTTTTTTTTTTTTTTTTTTTTTTTTTTTTTTTTTTTTTTTTTCATATAGCATCCAGGGAAAATCTGAATCGCAAATAGGATTTGCAGGGGGCCTTAGGACCATGGAAATACATTCTGTGCGTTTTTGTTTTTTTTCCCATGTGATTGTATTGCATGAAACTGTATGCTATTTGGCAACCTGTGACACCTGCCTTAGGCATATTGCACACTACATGCGATCCCAATTTTTATTTTTTTTCTTGTTGTATACGTCTGATTTTGGATTCCGATTAAAAAATCTTAGCATGCAGTACGTTTAATCGGAATCCAAAATCGGATCAGATAAAAAAATCTGAATCGCATGTAGTGTGCAAGAAGCCTAAGGGCCTTTTTCCACTAGCCTGCGATTTGCGATTTGCTTCTGATCGCAAATCGCAAGGTACATTAAACTAATGGAAACTGCAGCAGCAATTTCCATTAGTGCGATCCGATTGCGATGCAATTTTGTTCAAAACGCAATCGGTGTCCTGCCGCGTTTTGTATGCGATTGAGCTGTACTATGAGTATAGTAGCTCAATCGCAATCGCATAGTGGAAATTAAAACGCGATTGCGATCGGAATCGCAACCGCATTTCATAGTGGAAAAGAGCCCTAAAGGCTGTAATTGTTGAATGCTGTGTTTTATTTACAATTGGGGATTGATGGCAATGCTTAGGAGAACTTTTGGAGAAGCATGTGATCAGCTGATAGATTTGTAAGGCTCTGATTTGCTGGTCATAATGCATTAAACCAGGAAGTCATCACAGCAAATTAGAACCTTCCAAATCTATATGCTCATCCAACTGATCACATGCCTCTCCATGAGTTCTCCTAAGCATTGCCATCCCTATTTACAATTGATGTTTTATCACATCTGGTTGTTGCCCATGTTCCGTGCTGACTTTCTCTCATGCTTTACATCTTTGAAGTGTTTGTGGTGGTTTCACATCATTTAATTACATAAGACAGCACTAGTCAGTGGTGTCACCAGGTGGGTGCGGTAGGTACAGACTGCAACAGGTGTTGCCAGCAGAGGTTGTGGCACCAAGCTCCAAACTAAGGTAGAGTAAGGCTATGTAAATATAGACCAGGCTAGTATCTGATGTACTTATCTTTCCTGCACTTTTCCCTTCTGGCTGCTCCATGTTGAGCTGATAAGAGGCCATGCTGTAGTCACCACTTAGCAAAGGTGTCCCAACACACACGCCACCAGGGCCACGTGGTAGTCACCCCATAGCAAACTATGGGCAGTATAACCATTCCAATCTCCTCTCTACCCCTATAGAAAAAGGTCCAGTATAGCCCCTTCTCAACCCCAAGTGTCAGTAACAAGCAATGTTACAAAAAAGTATTGTTGGTTTGGTTTAGCCTGTCGAAGGTTCATGGGGTAAGAGGGGTGACACCATGAGTTTCCGCAACGGGTGACACCAACCCTAGTGATGCTTCTGGCACTAGTACCAATAGTTTTTTTTTTTTTTTTTTTTTTTGATGTAACTATAGTCAAAACGTAAGATTTTGAAAGGTTGGGGAAGTATCTGTTGTGTTTCTACACCCGTGTCACCATTTTCCCCTCCTTGTTCCTCACCTCAGTACCATGCCACTATTCACTTATATTTTGAATAGGGTGCTCAAAGAGAGAGGCCTTTCTAAAATGTTCATGAGTTTTTTTCTTTACACTTTTGTTTGGTTATTTAGGTTCTAGGTAAAGTGCCAACAATTTCTATTAATAAGACAGATGGTTGCCATGTTTATCTAAGCAAGGATAGTCTGAGTTGTGAGATCATCAGCGCCAAATCCTCAGAGATGAACATTCTGGTCCCAGGAAGTGGAGGAGATTTTGTAAGTATATGTTTGACATGTATAAAATAGCAGCTTGAGGCATCCTTTTTTTTAATGTTCGGTGAAATGATTGTACTGTAACAAGAGCCAGGCTTTTCTTCACATAATGAATGTGACTTGTGGTAATCCTTTTTTTAATTGGCTATAAAAAAATTCATACAAAACTGATTTTGCATTACTCTTAAAGGGGAACTTCAGCCTAAACAAACATACTGTTAAGTTACATTAGTTATGGTAATTAGAATAGATAATCTTTTACCCACCCTGTTTTAAAAGAACAGGCAAATGTTTGTGATTCATGGGGGCTGCCATCTTTTTGGTTGAAAGGTGACAGGGAGCATGAGACACAGTTCCAACTGTCCTGTGTCCTGATCACCCCTCCCAGCTGCACACGCTAGGCTTCAAATGTCAAATTCAAAATGTAAAAAGAAAAAAAATTGCACCAAAACAGCAGAACGAGAACATCAGAAATCCCATCATGCTTTGCACAGCATAAGGGGGAAACTGCCCGGGCAGTTTTCTTCTGTGCAGCTAAAAATGAGGCTTGTATAAGAGAAACAAAGTTCTGATGCTGTGAAACTGTTAAAGAAACACCAGGCCTTTTCAGTGCTGCTGAGTCGATTTTTAGTCTGGAGGTTCACTTTAAAGAGAACCAAAGCTGAAGCTGGCTTTCAGAAATGCATACTTAAGGAGAGGGAAGCTTTGGATCCTAATTAGGCTTCCCACGGCATCCTCTAAATATTGCTGACTGCTGTAGGTCTGTAAAATAAAATGTATATGACCCATATGACATACTGCATCCTTTCTGGTCATGGTGTCTCTTCCAGCTGTGTATTTACATGCTTACTACTTAATGCTATTTTGCTTATGTGATGCTGTGCGTCACGATTATTTCAAGTTTCACAGAGGTGTAACATTCTGAAAAAGTTTGAGCCACTGCACTAGACAGACTGGAGAGGGGATGGAATCTTAAAATTGGTAAAGCAGTAGATAATTTAGAAATGATGGATGACTGAACTATGCCTTCTCTACACTGTGCGTTGATGGTGTTTTATTTTATATAAGTACATCTTTAGCATGTTGTAAGCATACTTCAGGTACTGCAGATCATTTCTAACTTTTGGTGAAAAGTGGCAGATTTGCTTTAAAGCCCATCTCCACTTTCAAATGTTATAGCCGGTAGCAAATAATGTGCAAAAAGGCTTAGGTAGGGGTTGTGCAGCAGAATGGTTAATTTTAGGAGTAGCTAGGGGGCCAATTAGTGTTAGGATAGGGTAAAAGGTAGGTTTGACAAGGCGTTAGAAAATTGTCAGTATTTACATTATTCTACTAGACTTCACCCAGTGCCCAAATATTGCATACAGTATGATTCTTTGCCACCCAGTCACTTTGGCACAGGGTACGCCAAATGACTGTTCACCCTGCTGCCACTGAAAATCCGGGTGGTGTTAATTACTATTTGCCTTCCTTGTCGTAAATGATGTCTATAGTGGTGCTCGTGAGGTGCAGCATGGGAAACCGTGCGTGCTGAAATGACCTGCCTCACAAATTTCCTGGTGCCCTTCTCCTATGTTTTCCCCCACCCCAAACTTGCTCATTTAATATCCCTCCTGCTTAGTCACTGGTAGGCCTAGTCAATGAGATTTAGATCATTTTGAAGGTGCATACACACCTCTTAACTTAGGACAACATCACTGGCTAGCCTGTACAGACATGGTGTCAGCTATTTGGCTATGTAGCTGACTTTTTTTTTTCTATGCATGGGAGGGGGCGCGTGTGTCACGTCACAGGGGAGCTGCAGAGACAATGTGGGGGAAGGGGGAGTTGAGAAAATCCCACGGTTTGGGGGGGTGACAGCCGCTGTATAGACGATCAGCTGAGACGGTCGTTATCAGCCACCTTAGTCAGGGGTGTTATGGGCTTTTAAATTCATACAGAATTATGAAAATTTTGTTTGCAAATGTATCAAGCTTGAATGGGGACCAATCAATTGCCTCCTTGCCAGGATTCTATTGGTCTGTTTTCCAGCTGCATATATTTGCATAATCTTGTATAAAATCTGAGCAATTTGAATCTCATTGACTGGAATGATGAGATTTATCACTGGGACTCCAAAAAATTCCAGTAATTTTATGGTACTTCAGTCCATGTCTCCAGCAGCTGCTGAGGTGTGCTAATGTGGTGAGACCTGGTTTTGTGGTTTTACATGTATGGGTATTCTTTCTCCCTCCCTTCCCCATGAGTAAATGGAGGGAATTTTTGCAACAGTGTATGGTTTATTGGGGGGGGGGGGGGGGGGGGGCAAAGTAGTTCAGAGGTGTTTTGGCTCCATTCAGAGGTGCTTTGGCTCTGAATAGCAGGGTTATATGAAGCTGAAGAAACTTTTAGGTAAGTTTAGAAAGGGGTATATTGGGGTAAGAGTGAGAGGTTCACAGTTGTGTTGGGGGTATATTTTAAAAAATAAAATTACTTTACATGTAGTTTTTGTCCTTATTCCTGCAAATAACTAAAATATATCTTTCTTTTCAGAGTGAGTTTCCAGTGCCAGAGCAATTCAAGACTGTTTGGAATGGTGAAAAGTTGGTGACCACGGTGACAGAGATTGCAGGATAGATGCAGTCATTTCCCTGAGGTGACATGGGCTGGACACCATGTCTTCCTAGTGTTCTGTGTTCTCTCTGCTGCTTATCTCTTGAGGATTGCTCTAGCTGTAGGGTAGAGACCTAATCCTTGCAGCCCAGTGCTGATTAATATCCTACTGTACCACACCTAATTAGTGCCAGAAGTCAGCTGAGAGCTGCTTATGTTAATCTGCTGTCCCACCCCCCCACCCCCATGCCAGTACAAAGGGTGGGGCTCTGACTGTCTTCTAAACCATTCTGGGTAGTGGCTGGATGACCAGTAAACTGTTAATTGGACCAAAGTATGAGCACTTTGTAAATGGATCGCACTCATTCCAGCAAGGAACGTGTACAGTTCCAAATCACTGTATTACTTTTCTGCATTTCTAGGGTTTACTTTTTTTTTTTTAATATACCTTTAATATCTTCATGAATATGCAATGGTTGTCCTTATTCTGCCAAATCCTTTCTCCTGGCCTATCACTTCCGTACTGATCCATAAACTAATATAATGCCAATGTGTCCTAAAGATTTCCGATATGTTGTAAGCAGGTTCTGATGTATTAAGGGAATAAAAGCAGATCTTGCACAGACTGTGGAATATACACGTTTACAAATCAAGCATTTTATTAAAAATTCAAAGTGAAATGTACATTGTTGTCTTTCATTCATCTTAAACGCCATATGTCAGTGTACTGTAATTATAAAAATACAAGCATTTCCCTGAACTTAAAGAGAACCTGAACTGAAAATAAAGTCAAAATAACAATACACAGGCCATGCTTATCTCCCGTGTAGTCTACTATTCAATCTTTCTCCTCTCCTGTGTCCCATTTGTCCACTGTGATCAATGGAATTCTCCATCCTCCATTTTAAAAATGGCCATTACCGCCTAACAGCTTCCTGGTCAGTACACTGCTAAACTGTAATATCACCCACTTGAGCCATAGGGAAACATGGACATTACTTAGCAGCTGTCAGTTACAACTAAATGTGCAGATATATACCGTATTTTTCGGACCATAAGACGCACCTAGGTTTAGAGGATAAAAACCAGGGAAAAAAAAATACTAAACCGGGTGCATCCATGGTGCAGGGGCATCTTATGGATCTTCTCCCCTCCCTAATGAATATGCCCCCCTTGTACCTCCTGTGTCCCCTAAGTGTACCATTAGTATCTCCCTTATGTCCTCCTCTGTCCCTGTGTCTTCATATGTGCTCCTTGTGTCCACTTAAATGCCCCTGTGTCCTCTTTATGTGCCCCTGTGTCACCTAAAGTGCTCTGTGCCCCCTGCGTGCACCTATGTCCCCCTGTGTGCATGCACCTATGTCCCCCTGTGTGCATGCACCTATGTCCCCCTGTGTGCATGCACCTATGTCCCCCTGTGTGCATGCACCTATGTCCCCCTGTGTGCACTTATGTCCCCCCTGTGATTCTTCTAACATCTGTCTCAGGCACCTGGGGGTGGGGGTTGCAGTCTGTGAGGGGTTTGCAGGATCTTAATCTGTTTACGCTTCCCGCGGCTGTCCTCGCCCTCTGTATAAGAGTGTTCGCGCCCCTAAACGCTGCCCCCCGCCCGGGTCCTCCTCTGCCCGGTCCCCTCTGACGCCTTTCCCCGGCTCCCTAAAGGTTATGTGGGGAGTGGGAAGGCTGCGGCTTACCGCTGGATGATTCCGATGTCCTCGGTGAACAGCGGTATCCTCGCTGTTAACAGCCGCTGGGTGGTCCGGGCACAACGCGGAAGCCTCTCTGCCTTCACTTCCGCTTTGGTGATGTAAGCGGAAGTGAAGGCAGAGAGGCTTCCACGTTGTGCCCAGACCACCCAGCGGCTGTTAACAGCGAGGATACCGCTGTTCACCGAGGACATCGGAATCATCCAGCGGTAAGCCGCAGCCTTCCCACTCCCCACATAACCTTTAGGGAGCCGGGGAAAGGCGTCAGAGGGGACCGGGCAGAGGAGGACCCGGGCGGGGGGCGGCGTTTAGGGGCGGGAACACTCTTATACAGAGGGCGGGGACAGCCGCGGGAAGCGTAAACAGATTAAGATCCTGCAAACCCCCCACAGACTGTCTCAGGCACCTGGGGGTGGGGGGTTGCAGACGGGAGGTCAGGACAGCCATGGGGACTCAAGATTTTAAGGCGGGGGACAACTTGCTCTGGGCAGAATTTGTGACATTCGGACTATAAGACGCATGCACTTTTCCCCCCCATGTTTGGGGAAGAAAAAGTGCGTCTTATGGTCCGAAAAATACGGGTAACTGACAGCAACTGGTATATTTACAGTGGGTTGCAAACGTATTCGGCCCCCTTGAAGTTTTCCACATTTTGTCATATTACTGCCACAAACCTGAATCAATTTTATTGGAATTCCACATGAAATACCAACACAGTGGTGTACACATGAGAAGTGGAACAAAAATCATACATGATTTCATACTTTTTTTTTTTTTTTTTTTTTTTTTTTTACAAATAACTGCAAAGTGGGGTGTGCATAATTATTCGGCCCCCTTTGATCTGAGTGCAGTCAGTTGCCTATAGACATTGCCTGATGAGTGCTAATGACTAGAGTGCACCTGTGTGTAATCTGTCAGTACAAATACAGCTGCTCTGTGAGGGCCTCAGAGGTTGTCTAAGAGAATATTGGGAGCAACAACACCGTGAAGTCCAAAGAACACACAAGACAGGTAAGGGATCAAGTTATTGAGAAATTTAAAGCAGGCTTAGGCTACAAAAAGATTTCCAAAGCCTTGAACATCCAACGGAGCACTGTTCAAGCGAGCATTCAGAAATGGAAGGAGTATGGCACAACTGTACACCTATCAAGACAAGGCCATCCACCTAAACTCACAGGCCGAACAAGGAGAGCGCTGATCAGAAATGCAGTCAAGAGGCCCATGGTGACTCTGGACGAGCTGCAGAGATCTACAGCTCAGGTGGGAGACTCTGTCCATAGGACAACTATTAGTTATGCACTGTACAAAGTTGGCCTTTATGGAAGAGTGGCAAGAAGAAAGGCATTGTTAACAGAAAGCATAAGAAGTCTCGTTTGCAGTTTTCCACAAGCCATGTGGGGGGACACAGCAACCATGTGGAAGAAGGTGCTCTGGTCAGATGAGACCAAAATGCAAAACGCAATGTGTGGCAGAAAACTAACACTGCACATAACTCTGAACACACCATCCCCACTGTCAAATATGGTGGTGGCAGCATCATGCTCTTCAGCAGGGACAGGGAAGCTGGTCAGAGTTGATGGGAATATGGATGGAGCCAAATATAGGGCAAACTTGGAAGAAAACCTCTTGGAGACTGCAAAAGACTTGAGACTGGGGCAGAGGTTCACCTTCCAGCAGGACAATGACCCTAAACCTAAAGCCAGGGGAACAATAGAATGGTTTAAAACAAAACCTATCCATGTGTTAGAATGGCCCAGTCAAAGTCCAGATCTAAATCCAATCTGGAATCTGTGGCAAGATCTGAAAACTGCTGTTCACAAACGCTGTCCATCTAATCTGACTGAGCTGGAGCTGTTTTGCAAAGAAGAATGGGCAAGGATTCCAGTCTCTAGATGTACAAAGCTGGTAGAGACATAAAAGACGGGCAGCTGTAATTGCAGCAAAAGGTGGTTCTACAAAGTATTGACTCAGGGGGCTGAATAATTACGCACCCCCCCCCCCCCCCTTTGCAGTTATTTATTTGTAAAAAATGTTTAGAATGATGTATGATTTTCGATCCACTTCTTACGTGTACACCACTTTGTATTGGTCTTTCACGTGGAATTCCAATAAAATGTATGCATATTTGTGGCAGTAATGTGACAAAATGTGGAAAACTTCAAGGGGGCCGAATACTTTTGCAACCCACTAAGTTCTGACAAAATTGTCAGAACTGGAAGGGATCACTGTAAGAAGAAAATGGTGAGCTTCTGAGAGGAACTGATGGTGAGGTTAGTATGTAATCATTTGCAGCTACGTCATGTGTTTTAAATTTTCCTCGCTTCAGGTTCCCTTTAAACCCTCTCATTGAAGGTTGCTTATGATGACTGATGGTCAATGAAATGTTAATTGTGAGCTGATTTTATGCAGATTTTAAAACAAACTACATTACACTGCTTACTTATTTATAAAGTTTGCATAAACTTGGAATTAACATCTCATTGATTATCCGTAGTGATTACATTTATTTGAAAAATTATCCTCTGGCTAATACTTAGTACCACACTTGAGACAAGTATACAGATGAGAGACAAAGGAAATTGTATACAGGATTGGATGTTTAAATTGGATGCAGGGTTTTTACCAACATTCCCTTGGAGAAAATAAGGAATCTTAATAAATCTGTCTAGGACTTGATACAACTGTCTGTCTTATGCTGGGTACACACTGAGATTTCCTGGCCGATTTATTTTCAGATCGATAATTTCCAACATGCCCAACTTGCTTTCCGGTAGATTTCCGAGCATTTTCCGATAATTTCCTATTAAAGCGAATGGAAATTGATCGGAAAGCAAATCGGACATGTTGGAAATCGATCTGACAGAAAATCTGTGTGTACCCAGCATTAAATTGACCAAATGTTCTCACTTGATTGAATAACCAGAAAAATGGAACCAATGTACCCATACACTTGTGATCAATTTTTCTAAAATGATCAGGAAAATATGAAAACTTGAATTTAGATAAGATAAATGAAAGATATCAGACCAATTTTACCACCTTCCATTTATCTTTCAAGTGTGTACACACCATAAATCTACTGGATGCAGGCAATTCACTATGCATGGGGGGGAGGGCTGATGGAGTGGGTGGGGAGAGTGAGAGAATCTTGGCTGAGTCCGTTTGCTAGACAGACCAAACAGTGACACATTGAGGAAGAGTTGTGGGCTGCTGTACTCATTAAATTTTCAGCAGACTAAAGGTGGGTACACACATCAGATAAAAGTATTTGGAAAATGAAAGATCACAGACCATTTTTACCACCTTTCATGTAGTATGAGAGCATACTATACAGTCTATTCTATTGAGCTGAACTCCCCATCAGATAAAAATCTTAGCAAGATGCTGTACACATGCAACAGATCAGCTCCAGCAAGAGATCTGTTCCTGCAAGAGATCTGTTCCTGCAAATTGCATTTATACTCTATATCTGCAGATCTCATACACACCTTGTTTAACAAACCTTCATCTGCAGATCAGACAATCCTCTGCTGATCCAAAGATCCATCCTGGTGGATCTGATCTGCAGATGATTGTCCGTTAATGTGTGTATGAGGATCTGCAGAAATCAGACTATGAATGCATTTTGCAGGAACAGATCGTTTGCAGATACTGATCTGTTGAATGTGTACAGCATCTTGCAAAGACATATCTGATGCGGAGTTCAGCTCAATAGAATAGACTGTGTAGGTATGGCTCTCATACTACACGAAAAGGGGTAAAATTAGTCTGATCTTTTTCCAAAGACTTATCTGATGTGTATACCCACCTTAACCACTTGCCGACCGCTCACTACCTATGGGTGTCGGCAAAGTGGCATGGCCAGGACCACATAACGCCGATGGGAATCGGGTCCTGGGACTGTTCTGGCCGGGGATCGCGCGCAACCGCCGGTAATCGGCTGCGCCCACCCGTGACGTCAACCCGCCGGCCGATCAGAAGCGCTGGTGGGTTTTTAACCCTACGATCGCCGCTACAAAGTGTATAATACACTTTGTAATGTAATACAAAGCGTATTCTACACAGGCTGCCTCCTGCCCTGGTGGTCGCAGTGATCGAGGCACCACCAGGGCAGGCTGCAACCCTCCCTGTCTGCACCAAGCACACTGATCTTCTCCCCCCCCCCCCCCCCCCCCCCCCCGATTGCCCACAGCACCCCTCAGACCCCACCCCCTAGACCTCTGTTTGCACCCAATCCCTAATCACCCATCAATCACTCCCTGTCAACGCTATTTTTTTAGATTAGGTCCTAAACTGCCCCCTGGGGGCTCCTGATCCCTCCCCCCCACACACACCCACACACCCTCCCTCCCTCAGATCCTCCCCAGAAAACCTGAGACAGATGAAATTAAAGTTTTATACATGCTTGGGGCTTCCTCCAGCCCCCTTCAGGCTAATCAGTCCCTTGTTGTCCTCCTTCACCACCTGCATCTGCTGCTATGAGTCCAGGTACTTGAGCCAGTCTGGCATAGTGCGCATGCACACAACCCGCTGCCGGAAGCGTACTACACCTGTGCAGCACTATTGCGCAAGTGCAGAATGTTCCTGGCTGTGGGAGCACACGTGGCTGGACTGTGCTGACTGGCTGAATTACCAGGACTCATAGCAGAAGATCCAGGTGGTGGAGGAGGACAGCAAGGGACTGATTGGCCTGAAGGGGGCTGGAGGAAGCCCCAGGTATGTCTAAAAAAAAACTTTTCATCCGTCTCAGGTACCCTTTAATTTGTAGTAACCAAACCAAATTTCAACAACATATCAAATTATTTGATTTCACGAGCAAAGGGAGTGCATACATTTGCACAAATCAGCATCAATGCAGAATTATTTCCATCTCATTGACCATCTCTATTAGTGACACGGCTACACATCAGGCTTTATTCTTACAGCACAAATGTTATTTTTTATTTATGAGATTCCTGTGTACACATCATATATACAGTCACAATCCGATATGTATATCTGACTTTAAAAATACGGGGACTGCTTTATTGAAGCAACACAATTAACTAATTTTGATGGTTTTTTTTAAATCTTTATGGACTGAGCACAGCTATTACTGTATATATACATTATTTTTAATGACTTATCTTAGAAATAGAACATTTTATCATATTTTCTATTTTAATTAGTTACAAATTCATTAGGAGTCGGTGCATTTTTTCCCGACTCCATGCACCCAAAATTGCTCCGACTCCACAGCCCTGCTGTAATCATCTGTCAATCACAAATCAATCAACCCCTGTCACTGCCATCCATCAGCTCAGACCCTAACTTGCCCTTTGCGGGCACCTGATCACCCGCCTACACACTCAAATCACCTCAAAGTGCATTGTTTACATCTGCTCTCCCCTCTGATCACCCATCAAACACCCCGTCACTGCTACCCATCAGATCAGACCCTAATCTGCCCCTTGCGGGCACCCAATCACACGCCCACACCCTCAGATACCCTCAGATACCCCCCGATTACCTCCCCAGTGCATTGCTTGCATCTATTCTCCCCTCTAATCACCCACTGAGACACCCATCAATCACCTCCTGTCACCCCCTATCCATCAGATCAGGCCCTAATCTGCCTCCCTGCGGGCTTCTGATCACTCGGCCAAATACTCAGATCCCCCTCAGACCCTCTTCCGATCACCTCCCCAGTGCATTGATTGCATCTATTCTCCCCTCTAATCACCCATTGTGACACCCATCAATCACCTCCTGTCACCCCCTAGCACTCCTATCCATCAGATCAGGCCCTAATCTGCCTCCCTGCGGGCTTCTGATCACCCGGCCAAACCCTCATGCGCCCCACTGCAGTGACCAAATTTTTTTTTTTCTGATCACTGCTGGTACAACTTAATTGTGGCTGAGACCAACCGTTATGCCACACAATACGCAACCGCCAATCCAAGAAGCTACTATGCCCAGCCTTTTCGGTGGAAGCCACTCCAAGTTTCCGAACGTAATTTTTTTGGGGCCTTCTCCTTAACATGGGTCTAGTCAAAAAGAATGTATTGCGGTCTTATTGGTCTACACACCCAATACATCACATGCCCATGTTCTCTGCTGCCATGTCCAGGTCACTATTTGAGAACATCTTGCACTTCAGTGCTAATACAACCTGTCATCTAAGAGGCCACCCTGCTTATGACTGGTTCCACAAAATTCAGCCCCTCAGACTACCTGTCATCAAAATTTGCAGATGCTTATACCCCTAAACAGTCATTTTGAGGCATTTGGTTTCTAGACTACTCCACCCAGTTTTGGGCCCCTAAAATGCCAGGGCAGTATAGGAACCCCACAAGTGACCCCATTTTAGAAAGAAGACTCCCCAAGGTATTCCATTAGATGTATGAAGAGTTCATAGGTGGTTTTATTTTTTTGTCAAAAGTTAGCAGAAATTGATTTTTTTCCACAGTGTCATTTTCCGCTAACTTGTGACAAATTTCATCTTCTATGATTGGATTGTCTGTTGTAGTTCATCTGATATTAAGCAGCAAGTGTCAGTTTTTAAAAGTACAATTTTTTTTTTTCCCCTCTTTGTTTTGCAGCAGGCAATTGGCTAGGGGGAGGGACTAGCTGCAACACAGGTGTTAAATTAAACAGGAAGTGTAGGCCAAACCTCTAATCTTGGTGGAGGGCTGCTTCACTTCACTGCTGGGAATTGTGAGCACTAATTATATTACATTGCTGTTTGTATATTTTTTTTGCTGCTGCAATATCTGGTGGATTGTTTGTTGTGGTTCATCTGATATTAAGCAGCAAGTGTCAGTTTTTAAAAGTACAATTTTTTTTCTTTTCCCTCTAGTTTGTTTTGCAGCAGGCAATTGTCTAGGGGGAGGGACTAGCTGCAACAGGAGGTATTTGGTCAGCTTCAGGACTCAGCACTGAGCTTGCTCAGTCTGTGGCTGCAACACAAGTGGCATAGGCGTTAAAAACAGGCGTTACAACACAGGCACAAAGAGAGTGGTGAGAGGAAGTAGGTAAGGACTAAAAAAAAAAAAAAAAAAAAAAAAACCCTTCAATCAATATTGCGTTTTTTTGCATTGGTTAGAATGTGCTAGGCACGTTGTGGTGTAGTCTTTAAATTTTGAGGACTCCACCCCAACTTCACTCACTCCACCTCCCCTCCTCCTCCCCCCTCCTTCCCCCCCCCCCCCCCCTTCTCCTCCCCTCACTCCCCAACTTTACTTACTCTCCCTTTCCTCCTCCCCAGCTACACTCAATCTCCCGTTTCATCTTTTCCCGCCACAGTTTACTTTAAATAATTTTTCCCCACACAAAAGTCATCATGTTGGACTATGCTGTACAGTGTACATCCTGCAACATGTATGCATGCCTTGATCAGCGGATTAAGGGTGTTTACTGTTGCCCTGGGTGTGTGCGTGTTGCTCAGTTAGAGACGGAAGTCGCAGAGCTAAATAAGCATCTCGCAACACTGAGAAGCATACACAACATGGAGAAGAGCTTGGATCTCACGATCCAGACACTGGATGGAACCGTTGAAGATAAGGAGGGTGGAGTACAGCCGGACCAAGAAGCAGAGGCAGCCGCTAGTTGGGTCACAGTTAGAAGGGGTAGGGGAAAAAGTGGCAGGGAGGCTAGTCCCGAGTTGTCCCGAGTTGTCCCTCACTAATAAGTATGCTTGTTTGCGTAATATTGGGGAGGATGATTCAGGAGTAGCAATGCTGCAGCAGGATGTGCTCCTTAGCAACCAAGGGGCAGACTGCTGTAACGAGAAAGGGAATAGGAGTGCAGCTAAGGCTAGACAGGTACTGGTGGTAGGGGATTCAATTATTAGGCGCACAGATAGGGTAATCTGTCGAAGAAACCGTGAATGCCGTACAGTCTGTTGCCTCCCGAGTGCTCGGGTTCGGCATGTAGCGGAAAGCATTGACAGATTACTGGGTGGGGCTGGGGAAGACCCGGCTGTCATGGTACACATTGGCACCAATGACAAAGTTAGTGGGAGATGGAAGGTCCTCAAAAATGATTTTCAGGTACTTGGAGATAAACTTAACCTCCCTGGCGGTTTATTAAAATCCGCCAGGGGGCAGCAAATACGTTTTTTAAAAAAAAAAAAATTCTTTTTCATGTAGCGAGACAATGTCTCGCTACATGATAGCCGCTGCCGAGCGGCATCCCCCCAGCCCCTCCGATCGCCTTCGGCGATCAGAGATCAAGAGATCCCGTTCAAAGAACGGGATCTCTTGGAGGGCTTCCCCCGTCGCCATGGCGACGGGGCGGGATGACGTCACCGACGTCATCGACGTCGTGACGTCAAAGGGGAATCCGATCCACCCCACGGCGCTGCCTGGCACTGATTGGCCAGGCAGCGCACGGGGTCTGGGGGGGGGGCGGCTGCGGCGACGCGTATAGCGGCGGATCGGCGGGTAGCGGCGGCGATCGGAGGTTACACGCAGCTAGCAAAGTGCTAGCTGCGTGTAACAAAAAAAAAATTATGCAAATCGGCCCAGCGGGGCCTGAGCGGTGCCTCCCGGCGGCATAGCCCGAACTCAGTTCGGGCTTACCGCCAGGGAGGTTAAAGCAAGGACCTCCAAGGTGGTGTTTTCTGAAATACTGCCAGTGCCACGTGCTACATCTGAGAGACAGAGGGAGCTTAGGGAGTTAAATAAGTGGCTGAGAAATTGGTGTAGGAAGGAAGGGTTTGGGTTCCTGGAGAACTGGGCAGACTTTGCAGTCGGCTACAGGTTCTACAGCAGGGATGGGCTGCACCTTAATGGGGAGGGTGCAGCTGCATTGGGGGAGAAGATGGCTAAACGGTTGGAGGAGATTTTAAACTAGGATCTGGGGGGAGGCGGGAGGATAAAGTCTCAATACGTAGACAAGATGAGGTAAAAAGACAGTGGGAACCTATCATTATGGAGGATGGAGAGGGGGGTGGGGACAGTGTAAAGATTAGGGAGGTTGGTAAAAATTCAAGTAGCCCATTTCATGTAAACAAAATTGGTAAATGTGGTGGTAAAAATATAAAGTGCATGGTAACCAATGCTCGGAGCCTTGCAAATAAAAGACGAACTAGAGTTCATTCTGAATGACAAAGGCTATGACATTGTGGGACATGGATGGATGAAAGCCATGACTGGATAGCTAATTTAAAAGGATACAATGTGTTTAGGAGGGATAGAACAGGGAAAAAAGGTGGAGGGGTTTGTCTCTTTGTTAAGAATTCTCTTACAGCTGTCCTCAACGATGAGATGGAGGAAGATTGCGAAGATGTGGAGTCCGTTTGGGTAAATATTCATGGTGGAAATAAAAGTTGCCAATTGCTTATTGGGGTTTGCTACAGGCCACCTCTTATTAATGAAGCTGCAGAACTGCGATTACTACAGCAGATTGAAAAAGCTGCAGGTAAAAATGAGGTCATAATTATGGGCGACTTCAACTTTCCAGACATTGACTGGAGTATTGAGAGGCTACCCATTCTGGTAAAAGCAGCAGATTTCTGGCAGCACTACAGGACAATTACTTGACTCAAATGGTAACTGAATGTAACGGACAGTTGGGGCGCGGGGCTAATGTAACGGACAGTTGGGGCGCGGGGCTAGCACCGGTGACAGCAGGAAGGGGTTAACAGGGATGCACAGGTTTATTCAGAAGTGAATAGACAAAGGTGTTTATGCAAACTGTAACCTAGCTCCCGGAGTCCGCCTCGGCCAGGCCGCGCGTGGTGAGGGCCCGAGGCTCAGGAGGACAGGACTCAGGAATTTCCCCACCCAATACTGGAGTAGGCACGGGTCCAGGGACCAGGCAAGCGGGTAGTCAGGCGGAAATCAGGTCGGTACACAGAAGGCAATATAGATACAGGGATCAGGCGAACGTATAGTCAGGCGGAAATCAGGTCGGTACACAGAAGGCAATATAGATACAGGGATCAGGCAAACGGATAGTCAGGCGGAAATCAGGTCGGTACACAGAAGGCAATATAGATACAGGGATCAGGCAAACGGATAGTCAGGCGGAAATCAGGTCGGTACACAGAAGGCAATATAGATACAGGGATCAGGCAAACGGATAGTCAGGCGGAAATCAGGTCGGTACACAGAAGGCAATATAGATACACAAGCTAACACTCACTAACTTACTTAGCTTCACGAACAGCTACCTAGCTAGCCTAGCAGACGCTATAACTGGCGTGGCGCGGCGTTCCCGGAAGGCTTAAGATGACCTGGTGACGTCACCTTCGGAACGCGCGCCGCCCCCTGGCGTACGGCGTGCGCCCCTTGGAACGCACGCTAGCAGAGGAGGAAGAGTCCGTGGAGCGCAAGCCGGAAGAGGATGCGTCTCCGCAGGAACGATGAGCAGGTAGTATCGTTACAGTACCCCCCCCCCCCCCCCCCTGAGGAGTGACCTCCGGGCACTCTAACCCCGGTTTGTCCGGGAAGTTAGCGTGAAATTCCTGGATTAATTCAGGAGCATGTACCCGTTGAGCCGAGACCCAACACCTCTCCTCTGGCCCATAACCCTTCCACTCGAGAAGATATTGCAATGAATTCCTGAATTTCCTGGAATCTAATATCCTGTCCACCTCGTACTCGGTTTCCCCTTGAACCGTGACTGGAGGAGGGGGGGCAGCAGAAAGCTGGGAGGGATCAGCCGGTTTGAGAAGCGACACATGGAAAGAATTCCCGATTCTCATGGACCCTGGCAATTTCACCTTGTATGCCACCCTATTCAACCTTTTTAGTACCGGAAAGGGACCTATAAATCTGGGCCCCAGTTTTGGCGTTGGTTGACGCAAGGGAATATGCCTCGTCGATACCCAGACTAGGTCCCCTGGTGAGAACACCGTTTCCGGTGTTCTGCGCCTGTCGAAGGCAGATTTCTGTTTCTGCGTGGCAACCTGCAAATTCCTTTCAGTTTCCTTCCATATGTCCATCATATGTTGTAATCTTTCTTCTAAGACAGGTAAGTTGGAGGGTGGACCTACCAGAAGCGAGAACCTGGGGTTGAGGCCATTGACTACCTGAAAAGGGGATCTGCCTGTGGATGAACTCATCCCGTTATTGTGGGCAAATTCTGCAAATGGGAGATATTCGGCCCACTGTTCCTGGTTGTGGGAGACAAAGCAACGCAGGTATTGCTCCAGGGATTGGTTTACCCTCTCGGTCTGGCCGTTGGATTCAGGATGGAATCCTGATGAAAACGCCAGCTCCATTCCCAGACGAGAGCAGAAAGACCTCCAAAACTTGGACACAAATTGCACCCCCCGATCCGAGACCACCCGTTCGGGAATACCATGGAGCCTGAACACGTGAGTGACGAAGAGGTCGGCCAACTCTTTGGCTGATGGCAACTTGGTCAGCGGAATAAAGTGAGACATTTTGCTGAAGCGGTCCACGACCACCCAAATCACCGTGTATCCCTCCGACGGGGGTAAATCCACAATAAAATCCATGGACACATCGGTCCATGGTTTGGATGGGATGGGCAGAGGAAGGAGAGAACCTCTGGGGGCTGTCCTAGGAGTCTTGTTGCGGGCGCAGATGGGGCATGCTCTGACGAAGGCCCGCGTATCTCGCGGTAAAGAAGGCCACCACACCAGGCGTGTCAACAGTTCCCGAGTTCTGGCTTGGCCCGGATGCCCTGCCGTCTTACTCTCATGAAAGTGTTGCAGAACCTGCAACCTCAACTGTGGAGGAACATACAGAAGCCCTGGTGGTTTCCCCGAGGGAACCTCATCCTGGTGATGAGACAAACTCTCCACTAGGTCCTCAGTGGAGCTGAGCGTTGTCGTGGCGGCGACAAAGCAGCGGGCGGGCAAAATGGGCTCGGGACTTTGAGCGCGAGGGGGATTCGGACAGAAATAGCGGGACAGAGCGTCCGCCTTAACATTCTTCGGGCCGGGCTTGTAAGTGATGGTAAACTTAAATCTGGTGAAGAACAGGGCCCACCGGGCTTGTCTGGGGTTTAATCTTTTGGCAGACTCAAGGTATTCTAAATTTTTGTGGTCTGTGAAGACGGTAACCGGGAGATCGGCGCCCTCCAGCCAGTGCCTCCATTCCTCGAAAGCCCATTTAATGCCCAGCAACTCGCGATTGCCAATGTCGTAATTTTGCTCCGCTGGTGAGAATTTCCTAGAGAAGTAGGCGCAGGGATGTAATTTTTCCGGGGAACCTGAATATTGGGAGAGGACCGCCCCTACCCCCAGTTCAGATGCGTCAACCTCTACCACAAAGGGACGTGTCGTATCCGGATGTACCAGAAGCGGGGCCGAACAGAAAGCCTCCTTCAAAACCCTGAAGGCCTGACAAGCCTGGGGAGTCCACTGGGTAGGATCTGCCCCCCTTTTAGTTAGTTCAGTGAGAGGGGCCACCTGGACGGAGAATCCCTTAATAAATCTCCTATAAAAATTGGCGAACCCCAGAAACCGCTGCAGAGATTTCAAGTTGGTGGGTTGTGGCCAATTTAACACTGCGGAGACTTTGGCTGGATCCATAGTCAGGCCTGCGCTGGAAATAATGTAGCCCAGGAAGGGCACTTGATTGACCTCAAAGGTGCACTTCTCTAGCTTGGCATATAAGTGATGCTCTCTCAACTTGCGAAGAACTGCCCGGACCTGTTCCCGGTGGACTGACAAAGATGGGGAAAACACTAGGATATCGTCAAGATAGACGATGACGAACTTCCCCAAGAAGTCCCGCAAGACGTCGTTGACGAACTCCTGGAAGACGGCCGGGGCGTTACAGAGCCCGAAGGGCATGACCAAATACTCGTAATGCCCCTCATGAGTATTGAAGGCCGTCTTCCACTCATCCCCCTGGCGAATCCGGATGAGGTTGTATGCCCCCCGCAAGTCCAATTTGGTGAAAATTCGTGCCCCAGCGATTTGCCCGAAGAGGTCGTCAATCAACGGCAGAGGGTACCGATTTTTAATAGTTATTTTATTCAGTCCCCTGTAATCAATACAGGGCCTGAGGCCCCCATCTTTTTTTTCCACGAAAAAAAATCCAGCCCCCGCAGGGGAATTAGAGGGCCTGATGAACCCCTTCTGCAAGTTCTCTCTGATGTAAGTTCTCATCGCTGTCCTCTCAGGGGCAGAGAGGTTGAACAAGCGACCCCGGGGGGGCATAGTCCCCGGGAGGAGATCTATGGGGCAATCGTAAGAGCGGTGCGGAGGCAGCTCATCCGCCGCACCAGGAGAGAATACATCAGAAAACATGCCATACGGCTCTGGGATAGGCAAAGTCTGTACCTGCGCGCTGCGGACCGGCAGGGCAGAAATACAATTAACTTGACAAAAGCCCGACCACTTTACCAGTTGACCTGTTTGCCAATCCAGTACCGGGTTATGTTGCCTTAGCCATGGCAACCCTAACACCATGGGGGTGGATGGCATGTTCAATAGGTAAAAGGTAATCCCCTCTGAGTGCAGTGCTCCAATCGTGAGGTGCAACTCCGGGGTTACTGCCATGGGCTGTCCCAGTTGTATCGGAGAGTCGTCAATGGCAGTGACTTGAACCCGTCTATCTAGCGGGACGGCAGGGATATTCAGACGTTTGGCTACCGCAAGGTCCAGGAAATTCCCGGCGGCTCCACTGTCGATGAACGCCTGCCCTGAGAATGCCTGCCCCTGCCAGTCCAGGTAGACCGGAACAAGAAAACGTTGGGTACTAAGAGGAAAATTCTTCCTGCCCAAGAAAGCTCCCTCTGACTCCCCTAGGCATTGGCATTTCCCGACTTCTTTTCTGGACAATTTCGCACAAAGTGTCCCGTTCCCCCACAATAAAGGCAAAGTCCCTGAGACCGCCTCCTGGTTCTCTCCGCTACTGTGAGCTTAGAAGCTCCGATTTGCATGGGTTCTTCCTCCGTTGCCGCAGCAGCAGGAGGGGATACAGTGAGCAAAGGAGTGGCACCGGCCGACTTCTCCTGGCGACGCTGCCGGAGGCGACGGTCCCCCCTAATGGCCAGGGTTATTGCTTCATCTAAGGAAGCTGGGGGCGGAAAGTTGACCAGGAGATCCTTCACCTGGTCCGCCAGTCCGTGGATGAACTGGTCCAGTAAGGCTGGGTCATTCCAGCGGGTGTCAACGGACCACCGCCTGAATTCTGCGGCGTAAACCTCCGCGGTATTCCTTCCCTGCCTCAACCCACGCAATTTCTGAGAAGCGGTGGAGGTGGCGTCAGGGTCAGAATATAAGACTCCCATGGCCTCAAAGAACCCTTCCACAGATGAGAGTGCAGGATGTCCCTGGGGAAGACTAAAGGCCCACGCCTGCGGATCCCCCTGCAACAGAGAGATCACTAGTGCAACTTTTTGGATCTCTGAGCCAGATGATCTTGGCCTCACAAAAAAGTACATCAGACAGGAGTTTTTGAAGTTACTGAAAGTATTGCGATTGCCAGAAAACTTCTCTGGAAGAGGGAGTTTCGGTTCCGTTATTGCACCTACAGGAGGAGGAGGTGCAGCCGGATCTACCGGAGGATCGGGCGCCCCCACCCCCAGTGGAGGGGCATCAGCAGGAACAACAGCGACCTGCGCCGGGGCCTGTGCTTGAGCCTGCGCCTGGGCCTGTGCTTCGGCCTGTGCTTGGACCTGTGCTTGAACTAGTGGAGTGACCATATCCGCAAGGCCTTTCATAGCCTCGGCCAGGGCGTCAATCTGACGTTGAAGGTCCTCCATAATTTTTTTATGGCCAGTTATAATGTAACGGACAGTTGGGGCGCGGGGCTAATGTAACGGACAGTTGGGGCGCGGGGCTAGCACCGGTGACAGCAGGAAGGGGTTAACAGGGATGCACAGGTTTATTCAGAAGTGTATAGACAAAGGTGTTTATGCAAACTGTAACCTAGCTCCCGGAGTCCGCCTCGGCCAGGCCGCGCGTGGTGAGGGCCCGAGGCTCAGGAGGACAGGACTCAGGAATTTCCCCACCCAATACTGGAGTAGGCACGGGTCCAGGGACCAGGCAAGCGGGTAGTCAGGCGGAAATCAGGTCGGTACACAGAAGGCAATATAGATACAGGGATCAGGCGAACGTATAGTCAGGCGGAAATCAGGTCGGTACACAGAAGGCAATATAGATACAGGGATCAGGCAAACGGATAGTCAGGCGGAAATCAGGTCGGTACACAGAAGGCAATATAGATACAGGGATCAGGCAAACGGATAGTCAGGCGGAAATCAGGTCGGTACACAGAAGGCAATATAGATACAGGGATCAGGCAAACGGATAGTCAGGCGGAAATCAGGTCGGTACACAGAAGGCAATATAGATACACAAGCTAACACTCACTAACTTACTTAGCTTCACGAACAGCTACCTAGCTAGCCTAGCAGACGCTATAACTGGCGTGGCGCGGCGTTCCCGGAAGGCTTAAGATGACCTGGTGACGTCACCTTCGGAACGCGCGCCGCCCCCTGGGGTACGGCGTGCGCCCCTTGGAACGCACGCTAGCAGAGGAGGAAGAGTCCGTGGAGCGCAAGCCGGAAGAGGATGCGTCTCCGCAGGAACGATGAGCAGGTAGTATCGTTACACTGAACCAACTAGGGGGCATGCGTTACTGGATCTGATCATTTCTAATAGACCAGATAATGTATCAAATGTGCAGGTTCAAGAACATTTGGGAAATAGTGATCACAACATGATAACGTTTGATCTGGTGACTGATAGGCCACGGGGCAGCGGGACCACTAAAACTATGAATTTTAGAAAAGCAAAGTTCACTCAAATTAGGCAGGCACTAAGTTTGGTGAACTGGGATAATGTACTACAAGGGGAAGACACTGAAGGGAAATGGCAAGCTTTTAAACTTATACTCAATACTGTAGTATGTATATCCCATATGGAAACAAAATGTCTAGGAATAAAAAAAGGCCTCTATGGATGAATAGAAAGGTTAAAGATAAAATGAAGAGGAAAAAGAATGCCTATAAGGTCTTAAAACAGGAGGGGACCGAGGCTGCACTAAGCAATTATAAGGAGTGCAATAAAAATTGTAAAAAAGAAATTAGGCAGGCAAAGATTGAAGCTGAAACACAAATTGCTAAGGATATCAAATCTAACCCAAAAAAGTTTTACAAGTACATTAACTCTAAAAAAAAAAAAAAAGAAAGGTTGACTGTATAGGACTCCTAAAGGATGAGGATGGGAACTCAATGGTGGATGACCAAGGTAAGGCAGAGTTATTAAATGCTTTCTTTGCTTCTGTCTTCACAAAAGAAACAGCATTGTTGCAAACTACAGAGGCGGAAGAGTCTCAATCTTCTAACTGTAATATTAAATACTTAACGCAGGAAGAAGTGAAGGCAAGACTAAATAAATTAAAAATAGACAAGGCACCTGGCCCGGATGGCATGCATCCTCGGGTCCTAAAGGAATTAAGTTCAGTTATAGATAAACCCCTTTATCTTATCTTTTGTGACTCTCTTGCAACTGGCACAGTCCCAGTGGATTGGCGTACAGCCCATGTTTTCCCATTATTTAAGAAGGGCAAAAAATCTGATCCAGGAAATTATAGACCTGTAAGTTTAACATCAGTTGTATGCAAACTATTTGAGGGGTTACTAAGAGATACTATACATGACTTCATAGTAGAAAATAATCTTATTTCTCAGCATCAACATGGGTTTACTAAAGACAGGTCCTGTTTGACTAACATGCTCAGCTTTTATGAGGTAGTGAATGCTAATATGGATATTGGGAATGCTGTAGATGTGATATACTTGGACTTTGCAAAGGCCTTCGACACTGTTCCCCACAAAAGTCTGGTGCAAAAGTTGAGGATGCAAGGACTGGGGAAGAGTCTGTGTTCATGGATAGGGAACTGGCTAATGGACAGAAAACACAGAGTTGTGGTCAATGGATCGTACTCAAAATGGGAGACTGTTAGCAGTGGGGTCCCACAAGGGTCTGTTCTGGGTCCAGTGCTCTTCAATTTATTTATTAATGACCTAGTAGATGCAGTAGTGAGCAATGTTGCTATTTTTGCAGATGATACAAAATTGTGCAGAATCATCAACTCTCAGGAAGATAGTGTCATATTGCAACAGGATCTGGATAGGATGGCTATATGGGCACATACATGGCAGATGAAATTCAATGTTGACAAATGTAAGGTCATGCATTTTGGACGTACTAATGGTCTAGCACCATACAAAATAAATGGGATACAGTTGGGGACATCAAACTTGAAGGACTTAGGAGTACTCATTGACAACAAGTTAAATAATCATACTCAATGCCAAGCAGCTGCAGCTAAAGCTAACAAAATTTTGGGATGCATTAAAAGGGAAATAAAAACTCGAGATGCTAGCATAATATTGCCCCTGTTTAACCCTCTAGTAAGGCCACATCTGGAATATGGAATTCAGTTCTGGGCACCACATTACAAAAAAGATATTGCAGTTTTAGAGCAGGTGCAGAGACGAGCAACAAAATTGATGCGTGGGATGGAAGGTCTCACTTATCAAGAAAGGTTAGATAAACTGGGTTTATTTAGTCTAGAGAAAAGACGCCTTAGAGGGGATCTAATTAACATGTATAAATACATCAGAGGGCAATATAATAGCTTGGCGGATGAGCTTTTTGTCCCTAGGCCTTCTCAAAGGACTAGAGGACATGATCTGCGCATGGAGGAAAAACGTTTTAGCCATTTATTTAGGAAAGGGTTCTTTACAGTTAGAGTGATTAAGATGTGGAATGCATTGCCACAGGAAGTAGTTATGGCAAACTCTATACCTGCATTTAAAGGGGGCTTAGATGCTTTCCTTGCGTTGAAAGACATCCATGGCTACAATTACTAGGTAATGCCTAATGATGTTGATCCAGGGATTTTATCTGATTGCCATCTGGAGTCGGGAAGGAATTTTTCCCTTTAGGGGCTAATTGGACCATGCCTTGTAAGGGTTTTTTTTGCCTTCCTCTGGATCAACAGGGATATGTGAGGGAGCAGGCTGGTGTTGTGCTTTATACTGGTTGAACTCGATGGACGTATGTCTTTTTTCAACCAAAATAACTATGTAACTATGAACTCACCATACTCAAACGGAATACCTTGGGGTGTCTTCTTTCTAAAAATGGGGTCACTTGTGGGGTTCCTATACTGCCCTGGCATTTTAGGGGCCCTAAACTGTGAGGAGTAGTCTTGAAACCAAATGCCTCAAAATGACCTGTGAATAGGACGTTGAGCCCCTTAGCGCACCTAGGCTGCAAAAAAGTGTCACATGTGCACTGGTATCGCCGTACTCAGGAGAAGTAATATGTGTTTTGGGGTGTATTACACATACCCATGCTGGGTGGGAGAAATATCTCTGTAAATGACAATTTTTTTTTTTTTTTTTTTTTTTTTTTTTTTACACACAATTGTCCATTTACAGAGATATTTCTTCCACCCAGCATGGGTATGTGTAATACACCCCAAAACACATTATACTACTTCTCCTGAGTATGGCTATACCACGTGTGGCACTTTTTTGCACCCTAACTGCACTAAGGGGCCCAAAGTCCAATGAGTACCTTTAGGATTTCACAGGTCATTTTGAGACATTTGGTTTCAAGACTACTCCTCACGGTTTAGGGCCCCTAAAATGCCAGGGAAGTATAGGAACCCCACAAATGACCCCATTTTAGAAAGAAGACACCCTAATGTATTCTGTTAAGAGTATGGTGAGTTCATAGATTTTATTTTGTCACAAGTTTGTGAAAAAAAACAGTCAGTTTCCGCCAACTTGTGACAAAAAAATAAAATCTATGAACTCGCCATACTTTTATAACAGAATACCTTGGGGTGTCTTCTTTCTAAAATGGGGTTATTTGTAGGGTTCCTATGCTGCCCTGGCATTTTAGGGGTCCTTAACCGTGAGGAGTAGTCTTGAAACCAAATGTCTCAAAATGACCTGTGAAATCCTAAAGGTACTCATTGGACTTTGGGCCCCTTGGCGCAGTTAGGGTGCAAAAAAGTGCCACACATGTGGTATCGCTGTACTCGGGAAAAGTAGTATGTGTTTTGGGGTGTATTTTTTTACACATACCCATGCTGGACAATGGAAAATTGTGTGTGTAAAAAAAAAAATAATAATAATTCTCATTTACAGAGATATTTCTCCCACCCAGCATGGGTATGTGTAAAAATACACCCCAAAACACATTCTACTATTTATCCTGAGTACGGCGATACCACATGTGTGACACTTTTTTGCAGCCTAGGTGTGCTAAGGGGCCTAAAGTCCTATGAGCACCTTTAGGCTTTACAGGGCTGCTTACAATTTAGCACCCCCCAAAATGCCAGATCAGTAAACACACCCCACAAATGACCCCATTTTGGAAAGTAGACATCCCAAAGTATTCGGAGAGGGGCATGGTGAGTCCATGGCAGATTTCTTTGTTTGTCACAAATTAGATTTTAATTTTGTCACAATTTTTTTTTTTTTATAATTTCTGCTAACTTGTGACAAACAAAAAAGAAATCTGCCACGGACTCACCATGCCCCTCTCTGAATACTTTGGGATGTCTACTTTCCAAAATGGGGTCATTTGTGGGGTGTGTTCACTGTCCTGGCATTTTGGGGGGGTGCTAAATTGTAAGCACCCCTGTAAAGGCCCCTGAGGCGCTACACCTGATATTGTCAAAGTTCTGTTTTGTCCCCATGTTTATTGCCTGATGAAGCAGGCTGGGCCTGCGAAACGCTTTGCACTTTTTTGGGGTACTATTTAATAAATGTGATTGCTGCTATTCAGACAGTCTTTAGTGTCTGCTTTATGGAGGCAAGTCCACCACTTCCTCCCAGCAAATTTTAAAGTTTTTATCTGCTTTTATCCTGCTGGCGCCTCTGTTCTCCTACTGCTATACCGTGTCCACCCCTGGTGGAGGGGTGATCTACCCCCTTTCGCCTCTACAGAGAGCAACTTGTTATCCCTGAGTGAGGACAGGTCTAATCTCCTCACCTGCATATACAGTGGTTGCCTTTGTGGTAACCCATGTTTGTGAGTATAATTTTCTCACGATAACCTTTACTTCATTTATGCTTAACATTCTACACTATATTGGGCTCTCAGTTTCTCTACATTTTTTGTCAAAGTGTCATTTTCTGCTAACTTGTGACAATAAAATCTTCTATGAACTCACCATGCCTCTCAGTGAATACTTTGGGATGTCTTCTTTCCAAAATGGGATCATTTATACTATCCTGGAATTCTAGCACCTCATGAAACCTGACAGGTGCTCAGAAAAGTCAGAGATGCTTCAAAATGGGAAAATTCACTTTTTGCACCATAGTTTGTAAATGCTATAACTTTTACCCAAACCAATAAATATACACCGAATGGGTTTTTTTTAATCAGACATGTAGCACAAATTTGGATACAAAAATTTTTCTTTATTTAACAAATGTTATCACAGAAAGTTAAAAAGAAATTTTGTTACATTTGTCTTTTTTGATGAATATAATAAAAACTAAAAATCACAGCAGCAATCAAATAGCACCAAAAGAAAGCTGTATTCGTGACAAGAAAAGGAGGTAAAATTCATTTAGGTGGTAGGTTGTATGACCGAGCAATAAACAGTTAAAGCTGCAGTGGTCTGAATGGGAAAAACAGTATCTAGTCCTTAAGGGGTTAAGAATGGTCTACAATGTTTGAGGTATAAGATGTGTTGTGTGGTAATGTATTCTCCAGAAAAAAAAAATGTGCACTGCAGTAACACAGGGCAAAGTACCACAACAGAGGTGTGAAAAGATCAGGCAATTTAACTTATAACAAGCTGGTTGTACAACTGAGCTATATTTTTCTAGTGAAATGTATATGCTTATGTGGAGAACTTCTTATATATTGTTTATTTGTTATATATATATTATATACTATGCCATTGGATACTTACATAACTTGTATGCTGAAAAATTTTTCAATAAAAATTGTGAAAAAAAAAAAAGATCAGGCAAAATCAGACTCTTTCTGCATGTGCTGCCTACTGCATTGCAATGTATCACACAGGACTTAAAGAGACACTGAAGCGGAAAAAAAATGATATGATTTGTATGTGTAGTACAGCTAAGAAATAAAACATTAAGATCAGATACATCAGTCTAATGGTTTCCAGTACAGGAAGAGTTAAACTCCAGTTATCTCTATGGAAAAAAGCCATTAAGCTCTACGACTTTCAAAGTGGTGGAGAGGGCTGTTATCTGACGTTTATTATCTCAACTGTTACTAAACAAATTCCTTTTTCTCTGCCAGAGGAGAGGTCATTAGTTTACAGACTGCTCTGAAAGAATCATTTTGAATGCTGAGTGTTGTGTAATCTGCACATATTATAGAATGATGCAATGTTAGAAAAAAACACTATATACCTGAAAATAAAAATATGAGAATATTTTCTTTGCTGCTAATCTTCTAGTAATTATTCATAGTACACAACCAATTCATTATATCTTTTTTTGCTTCAGTGTCTCTTTAAGGGGTTGATGCATTGCTGGTAAAGTGGCTGCGCACACAGCTATACTACCAGGGCCGTGGAGTCGGTACAAAAATCCTCGACTTCTCAGGTTAGGATTCCATATACTAATTTGCTTAATTACAATCTTGTTGATTGAAAGTATGTAACATAAAAGGCATTTCATCATTGCCAAAGCTTAGGAATTGTAAAGCTTTATTAAGATGGCATCTTCTTTTGGTAACAAAACGCTCCTGGCCAGAAAGCTGACGCTGTCAGCCATCCTAGTCTGTCAATGCCTTTGTATGTTTGTAGAAGATTCGCCAGAGCCCCATATCTGCTGGGTACCAGTGTGTAGCCCTGACACTTTGCAGAAAAAGGACTTACTTTTTCTATATCTGATATAGAAAAGGCTAAGGCTATTTTCTGCAAGGAACCAGAACTATGCACCAAATGACTTACAGTGGAACTAAATAAAAAATACAAGATTTCAGAAATAAAATCTATTTTCTAAATTATAATAGCAGCCTTTTTTCAGCTGCATGATGAAAAATATAAAATATTTTACATTTATTGGAGGAACCCCTCCCTTTCATATTGCCAGGACAGAATCCTGCAGACTGGTGGAAGAGATAAAAAAACAAAACACAGGCTGCTACTGATGTCACAGGGGAGGTCATCCAAAGGTGCGTACACACATGCGACTATAGTCGTTTGTAACGATCGTTCCCCGATCTTTACCAACGACGATCGTTACAAAAAACGAACCACCGACTATTAAGGCAAACGACGAACGAGCCAAATCGCTACAAAAGAAAGTTCTGTCTCGGCGGATTTTAACCAACGACGATCGTTTGCAAAAGTAGTACATCGTTGGAAACGGTCGTTCGTACTAGGCTTGACATGCGCATTTCCCAATTTCTCCGTGAAACTTCTCATTTTTATGCGCAGGCGCAATAGTTGCTTTACGTGATGTAACGTTCGTTCTAACGATCAGATCGTTACACACCTTTTAAAACTAACTTTACTTAGGTCGTTCTTTTATCAATTAAAAGTTCGTTCGTCGTCCTCAACGAACGATCGTTGTCGCATGTGTGTACGTAGCATTAGCTTGTGTGAGATTTCACATAGACAATGCCCCTGTGAGGGAGGGTAGTTGATGACAAACACACCCATGATCTAAAACCTCCTACTAAGCTCAGAAGTAATGGCTGCCACCTGTATAACCATAGTTGTGAAAAAGCATGCACTGAAATGCACATAGGCTTGAAGAAGTGTTTATCTCTGTATGTATCAGAGTGGTGCAACTAAATATTTTGAATTTAAAAAAAATTGTTTGGGTCTGCTTTAACCACTTGCCGACCGCACGCTTATACCGTGCGTCGGCAAAGTGGCAGCTGCCGGACCAGCGACGCAGTATTGCGTCGCCAGCTGCAGGCTGATTAATCAGGAGGCAGCCGCTCGTGCGAGCGGCTGCTTCCTGTCAATTCACGGCGGGGGGCTCCGTGAATAGCCTGCGGGCCGCCGATGGCGGCTCGCAGGCTAAATGTAAACACAAGCGGAAATAATCCGCTTTGTTTACATTGTACGGCGCTGCTGCGCAGCAGCGCCGTAAGGCAGATCGGCAATCCCCGGCCAATCAGCGGCCGGGGATCGCCGCCATGTGACAGGAGACAGCCTGTCACTGGCTGCACAGGACGGATAGCGTCCTGTGCAGCCCGGATCTCCAGGGGGGGCCAGGTAGGAGAGGGAGGGGGAGGATTTCGCCGCGGAGGGGGGCTTTGAGGTGCCCCCCCCCCGCAACACCCGGCAGGCAGGAGCGATCAGACCCCCCCAGCACATCATCCCCCTAGTGGGGAAAAAAGGGGGGCGATCTGGTCGCTCTGCCTGCACGCTGATCTGTGCTGGGGGCTGCAGAGCCCACCCAGCACAGATCAGCTGAAACAGCGCTGGTCCTTAAGGGGGGGTAAAGGGTGGGTCCTCAAGTGGTTAAAGATATTCCACAATTTTATATATAAATCTACTTTAAGTTTTTTTTTACTATTGTATTTGCTCAATGACCCATTCATTGAAGTATGCCACAGCTAAAATCTACTATATACTACACACGCCTTGAGAAAGGGGGACCCTGCGAGGCCCCGAAACAATTGTCGGTCATCACTGTGGATATGTCAGCTCAATAAAAGAGCGTGAATTTTTTGAGAAATTGGAGTGCTGGTATATTTGAACACCAAAATCTACTATTGACCCTTTTCATCTCTTTCCTGCTCTCAGCCATTTTCTGCCAGGAAAGTGTTTTATAGTTGTAATTTCTTATCAGTGAGGGTCACACTATAGTCTGACCCAGACAAGAAGTGCCACTTACTTACCTGATGATTAACTTTCAGGCAGGGAAAGAAAAGAACACAGCATAGTTAGTTATGTGCTAGGCACTGTACATATGTCTAGCTCATGTCATCTAGGGTATCATTTAAGCATTAGTGTATTTTTTATTTTTATGTACACCAGAGATATATTTTAACTAAACTTAGGATATTGTTGTAGAGTAGCTGTTAAATAGAAATCAAAACCAGTCCTTAGTAAGTGTACTGGTAAAGCGTACAGACGGGAACAAAAAACATCCATAAGACCCTAGGCCAGTGATCTGCAAACTTTACTCTCCAGCTGTTAAAGGGGAACTGAAGAAAGAGGTATATGGAGGCTGCCATGTTTATTTCCTTTTAAGTAATACCAGTTGCCTGGTTGTCCTGCTGATCCTCTGCCTCTAATACTATTAGCCATAGCCCCTGAACAAGCATGCAGCAGATCAGGTGTTTCAGCCTTTAAAGTCAGATCTGACAAGACTAGCTGCATGCTTGTTTCTGGTGTTATTCAGATACTACTGCGTGCAGCGGTGAAAGAGGGTCCCCCCCCCCCAGCCGCCCGAGCCCAGCGCAGCCGGACCAAACTGTTCCGGCCAGCGCTAAGGCTGAAGTCCCTCCGCTCATCGCCATGGCGACGAGAAAAGCATAACAAGAAGGGCCGCTCATCGCGGCCTTTCTTGTTACTTCTGATCGCCGCAGGCGATCAGAAGTACGCATTAGGAGCACCCTCTAGTGGGCTTTCATGCAGCCAACTTTTAGTTGGCTGCATGCAATCGTTTTTTTTCTATTAAAAAAAAAAAAAAAAAAGTCCAGTCGCCAGCCTGACTATCTTAATAGAACGCCAGGCTGGTTAAATGTGTTTATGGGGTGGGAGGAAGCCATAAGTGAGTATCAAATCTTTAATTTACCTGGTCTCTGGTTTACTTTAACTGTGGGTACAGCTAACCGTGATGTGCAGGTATTCTGCAGCAGAATGAGGGGATTATTCCTCTTTTACATATGTACAATCTGAACCAGGTTTGCAGGTGATAGAAAGCACCTCTGCGATCATTGTGCAAAACATTCTCAATAGATTCCCTACAGCTCTGTGGGCAGTGCATATGTAGAGTATAATACCACTGTATATCCCCAAATTAAACATAGCAGATTGATTTCATGAGTAGAGATGGCCCAAACCTCCGATTTTCGGTTCGCGAACTTCCTCAAAAGTTCGGTTCGCGTGAACTTTTGCGAACCGCAATAGATTTCAATGGGGAGGCGAACTTGGAAAACTAGAAAAAATTATGTTGGCCAGAAAAGTGATGGAAAAGATGTTTCAAGGGGTCTAATACCTGCAGGGGGACATGGTGGAGTGGAATACATGCCAAAAGTAAAAAAAAAAAAAAAAAATCTGAATTTGATGCAAAGCAGCATTTTAAGGGCAGAAATCACATTGAATGCTAAATTGCATTCCTAAAGTGCTTTCACACATCTTGCATGTGTTTACATCAATCAGGGAGTGTAATCCTTCCTTCCCTCCCTTCCTCCTCCTCTCTTGTCTTGTCTTCCAGGGATTTGTAGGATGTCAAAAGCCAGCTTACATACATTGGCCAGGAATCAAATCCAGGTCAACTGCTTTGAAGGCAGCTATGCTCACCACTGTACCACCAACGCTACATGCTGAAGCCAGCCTAGCATGTACCATTGTGATGTACACAAGAGAAAAATGAGCTTGCTTATTTGCCTAATTTGCTAGATGAAAGCAGTGGGACACATGGTGATACTGCTTACAGGCTTCAATTCAAGACTTCAGAAAGATCATGTGCCCCCCTGGATGATGCTGGTGTAACACACACAGCAAAGGACAGCAATTTGAAGTGTGGAAGATTCCAGGGCAAGAGTGGGAAGGATGAAAAGCTAGGTGGCCATGCAACCATTCCTGCTAACCTAAAGCTTACTTGTGGCTTACAACACATTGGCTTAAGACTTTACCAAATCCAATGCTCCAATATGGGGAAGCTTCTCTGTTTTCTGTTTTTTTTTTTTTTTGTGGTTTGTTTTTTCTTAAGTGTGGTGTCACAGTTCACTCATCTCTTTAACTACAAGAAAGGCCCAGGAGTAGTCTTAGCTACCCTAATGTCTATGTTACGGCAGGGCCCTTATTACACTTTCTCTTACAGGGCTATGGAAACTGTTTTGCGCTTGCGATAAAGCGAGGAGAAAAAATGAAATCATACCTAGCAGAGGATGGTTTAGAACCATTAACCTCTGGGTTATGGGCCCAGCACACTTCCGCTGCACCACTCTGCTGCTGTACAGCAGATGCTTCGTTGTAGGAAAAAGTGAGTGAGACCGCTTAGCCATTCGGAAAAATGGGCACTCCTTTGCCTACTTCTTTCTGGCCTTTGTCATCATGAAAGGATCATAGAAATATATGTAGAAATTTGATATATACAGTTTTTTGTTTAAAGTGGCGTTAAACTTCTTGGAGCAGACTTTTTTCCTCCCTCCACAAGACGCACATGCATCCACATAAAATCATTTAGAATCAACTGTGTGCACAGTCTCTGTCGTTCAATCAGTTCGCGTGTTCGGATGTTAACCGAGGGTTGGTGGTTCAAGCCCAGAGAGAGAAAGATGATTCTACATGGCTATCTGGGGTACTCTTTGGACAACTGTTGAATGCAAAAGGCAAGGCTGTCCCTGGGTGGGCTTGAACCACCAACCTTTCGGTTAACAGCTGAATGCACTAACAGATTGTGCCACAGAGACTATGTGTGTCTTTTGGAGGGAGGAAGTAAGTCTGCTCCAAGAAGTTTTAGCATGTAGCGTTGGTGGTATAGTGGTGAGCATAGCTGCCTTCAAAGCAGTTGACCTGGGTTCGATTCCCAGCCAATGTATGTGAGGTTGCTTTTGACATCCTACAAATCCCTAAGCAAGCTCATTTTTCTCTTGGGTACATCACAATGGTACATGCTAGGCTGGCTTCAGCATGTAGTGTTGGTGGTATAGTGGTGAGCATAGCTGCCTTAAAAGCAGTTGACCTAGGTTTGATTCCAGGCCAATGTATGCAAGCTGGCTTTTGACATCCTACAAATCCCTGGAGGAGGAGAGGGAGGAAGGTGGAAGGAAAAAAAAAGCACAAGATTAGCTCTCAAAAGAGATGTTGTGGGGTGCTATTTTAGGAATAAGAATCAGCCAGGAGCAAGCTAACAAGCTTACAAGAGCCTAACTAATCTTTCCCTGTGAGAGTCTGCCAGCAGCTTTCCCTTCACTAATTACTACAGGGACACGAACGACTATAATGGCCGGCGCTGCCTGCCTTATATAAGGGGTGGGGTGGCTCCAGGAGATAGTGTAGCCTGATTGGCTACAACGGGCCTGCTGACTGATGTAGAGGGTCAAAGTTGACCCAAATGGTGCACTATGGGGGCGACCGAACTTCTGGGAAAGTTCACGTTCACATGCGATCGCAAGCCACCCAAAGTTCGCCGGCCAACTGTTCGGGCCATCTCTATTCATGAGGGAGTCCCTGCAAAATTTGCATAAACCTGCATCAATACAAAATTATTTGCAGCTCCTTGACCATCCTTACTAGTGACACAACTACGCATCAGGCTTTAGTCTTATAACAGAGATGTTCTTTATTATATATAAAAGATTCCAGTGTACACAAAGATAGTCACAATCTGATATGTATATCTGATTTTAAAAATACAGTGACTGCTTTATTGCAGAGGCACCAGTAACTTGTTTTTTGATTAATTTCATTTTTGTGGACTAAACACTACTTACTGTATTTATGGTGACTTATCAGACATAAAACTTTTTTAAATTACAGTCTAAATTTATTAGAAGTCAAAGCATTTTGTTTCCATCTCCACTGCCCTACCACCAGGTGCAATGGCATAGCCCACAGTATATGGATAATACAGGTTACTGTAATAATGCTTGGGATAAAAATCGTACTGCGTGTCATGCAAATTGCGTAACACTAGATACTACACACGACTTACCAGCAGTTAGTGCATTAACACCTTTGTGTAAGGTACCTAAATCCACAATGAAATTAGGAGAGAAAAAAAATGGAAGACTAATGCAAAACAAAAAGAGCCATATAGCTTCAGATTAAAGTGAGACCAAAAGCCATGTATAAATAACTCTCATATGCATGGTAATAACATTTGCATATTTATAAGTTATTATATTGCTAATCAGTCCACCACTAATATAAAATAAACAGTTACATACCCAAAGTGACATTATGAGATAGACGTGTATGTACAGTGCCTAGCACACACATAACTATGCTGTGTTCCTTTTTTTTTCCTCTCTCTGCCTAAAAGAGTTAAATATCAGGTATGCAAGTGACTGACTCAGTCAGGAAGTGACTACAGTGTGACCCTCACTGATAAATTCCAACTATAAAAAAACACTTTTCTAGCAGAAAATGGCTTCTGAGAGCAAGAAAGAGGTAAAAAGGGGGGATTTCTTCTTATCAGTCAGGGTCACACTAGACACTTCCTGTCTGAGTCACCCACTTACATACCTGATATTTAACTCTTTCAGGCACAGAAAGAAAAAATTGGAACACAGCATAGTTATTTGTGTGCTAGGCACTGTACAAACATGTCTATCTCATGTCACTTTGGGTATCCTTTAAAGGGACACTGTAAAGCAGCCACTCACCGATGCTTCGGCCCCTCCTCCAGTTTACTTCTGGAATTTCAGACTTTAAAGTCTGAAAACCACTGCGCCTGCGTTGCCATGTACTCAATCCCGCTGTTGTCACCAGGAGCGTACTGCGCAGACACAGACCATACTGGGCTTGTGCTATACACTCCTGGTGACATCAGCGGGATCGAGGACACAGCAACGCAGGTGCAGTGGTTTTCAGACTTTAAAGTCTGAAATTCCAGAAGTGAACTGGAGGCGGGGCTGGAGCATTGGTGAGTGGCTGCGCGGGCGCAGGATGTCTGTGGGGGACCATTAGAAGCCCCGGGTAAGTTCAACTCATTTTCCCCCCAACCCCCCTACAGTGTCCCTTTAATGGAGACTTTCACTTTGGAATGTAGTCTTCATTGCTAGAGGTATAAGCAAGAGTGCAATTAGTAATCCAGTGCAATTTCTTTTCTAGTAACTTTGCTATAGCCAGAAAAAACTAGTGAAGAAAGGGCAAAATTTTCTCATTGAACCATTCCTCTGAAAACTGCAGATGGTCACCTTCTGTGGCCAAGAACACCAGCTTTCCAGCCTTATCCATTTCTCTCAAACCCAACCGATCCTACAAAAAAAATAAATAAAATAAAATCAGAATGTACTTAGTAAACTACTAGCCTCCCTCACCACCATAATGAACACTTGTTCCCTGCACCAAAACAGGGTTTTAATCAGAAATCTAAAATAAATTAAAAGATCTTTCATCTTCATAATTAACTACTCTATATATACAGTAGGATTAAAATAAACTGATCTACTAAAACTCTGGCTATTAGTAAACTCGGTCCCAGACAGCATATGATGAATTCTGATCAGGGCTCTAGAGTCTGCACAAAAATCATGAAACGGCTACGTGCCCAAAATGGCTCAGACTCCTTAGTCTAATACTTACTAGGGCTGTGGATTTCATACAAAAATCATCCGACTCCTCAGTTTATGAAACAGTCTCCACGGCCCTGATTCTGATATAGTAATTTACTTGGCAAGGAAAGCAATGCTGCTCACCCTGAGAAGAACACGATTACAACCTTCTCTTAAGGAGAGGTACATTAAAAAAATAAAAAGGTACTTAGTTCATTTTAAGGTGCCCATACATGCACAGATTGTAATTAGGTGGCAATCAATGCAGCTCATAATGCTATACATTTCTGGCAGATTCAGAGTGGTCAGATCTGATGGGGAAAATGTATTGGTATGTGTCTGGCCTGCTTTAAATTTTCCACTCAATAGATGGGTCTTTTTCAAACCTGATTTCTGATATGCACCTGCCATGTCAAGAACATTGCATAACCATCACAACTCTCCAGTGGTTAATGGTAAAACTCTTCTTTACTATTGCATCAGCTCACTGCTGGCTAAAGCAAGGCCTACAGTCCATACAGGCAAGTAACCAGATGGGAGACCAGCTTTCGTGTGTTTGCCAGTCTACCATGTGCAGATTAAAGTTGCCAGTCTATGGCTACTTTGCAGTCTGAACAGACAACAATCTGATATATTTACATGGCCAAGTTATGTTGCTCATAGCTTAACTGCCAACATCCTCTATTTGCAGTGCCTGGCACGTATAACCATTCTGTTTGTCTGTAACAGTCAGATATGTAATGGGCAGATGAAGTTACTTTACTGCAAACCAAAAAAAGTTTCAAGCACCAGGTTTAAAATGCAAAACCAGCTACTCTACCAGCCCTTCGTTGTGACAAGTCACAGTATATAACTTTGGTATATGCTAGCAGGAAGCAAAACTTACACAGGTACTATGACACGATAGCCGACAAGCTCACCATACACTTACAGCAGAGCTATGGTCTACACGCACAAATGTGATCTTTCCAGTTTGTCCAATATAGTTTAGCTTCACTAAAAATACAAAGTACCTAATAGACCCAAAATTGAACAAGCAAATTCAATAAAGCTAATAAGTACAACCGACACTTCCTGTAACCGATGCAATGTTTTAGTTCTACACCATGAAGCCAATGTTTCTAAACCACCAAGGATCTCTTTATCAAGGCAAAGAAAGGTCAAAAGCCCAGTCTACAAAACAAACCAAAAAACGTGATGGGAAATCAACTGAACTATGTACTTGCTGTTAAAGGACCCACACGGACCAATTGGTTAAATGGGGCCATTGTCACGGCTAATGTTGCAGCACACAACACACTGCCGCATGCATTTTTAGCACACAACAGGCTGCTATTTGATAAATTGAATGGCATTTTTGTTGAAACGGAGAAGCTGTGCACTGCTTTAAAATGTAATACAATGTAGATGCACAATGTAAACTGGGATTCGAATTTAGAGATGGAACAGAAACAATTTATTGTGGATGCTATAAAATTCATACTCGGTCATAATTTTTTTGAATATGAGGGGGAGTGGTTCCTCCAGACGAGTGGGACGGCGATGGGGACCAGGTTCGCTCCGGGATATGCCAATTTGTTTATGGCGTATTGGGAGGCGGGCAATGTTTTCTGCCCGGATGGTCCCGGGGAGAGCCTGGTCCTATGGAAAAGGTTTATAGATGACGTCCTATTCGTCTGGAGGGGCACGGAGAGTTCCCTAAGAGACTTTCTGAGCAGCATTAATGACAACGATAGGAATATCCATTTCACAGCAACCACCAGTCGAGAAACCGTTAACTTTTTGGACCTGAAGATTTATGTAGAGGATGCATTTTTAAAAACCAGTACCTATAAAAAGCCCACTGATGTGAATGGCTATATCCTCGCGACAAGCTGCCACCTCCCTGTATGGCTTAATAATGTCCCAAAAGGACAATTTATCAGGTTAAAAAGAAATTGTACGGATGATAAACAGTACAGAAAGGAGAGAGACATATTGGGTGAACAATTCCAACAAAAAGGGTACGATGAAAAAATAATCGAGCAGGCGAAACAAGCCGTAGAACAACTAAATCGTAAAGATCTCCTTGTTAAAAGATGTAGAGATACAACTAAGGATCATAGTTTAAAGATTAATCTTAAATACTCTGCACAGAGCCATGCAGTCAAAAAATTGATCGCGAAACACTGGCATATATTAAGAGAAGATAGGTCTTTGAATGAATTATTGTCTGATTATCCAGAATTTATCTATAGGAAACCTGGGAATGTAGGTCTAATGGTTGCAACAGCAGCCATGAACCAGAAAGATAAAGTACAATTACAGTCAGGTGGCGGATTTGTAAGATGTGGGAGATGTAAAAACTGTCAGAGTACCCAGGGCTATAAAAAGATTGAAACAGTAGAAGGCCCATCAGAAAAGTATACTATTAAACAGTTGATAACTTGTGACACTAAGGGGGTTATATACTGTCTAATTTGTCCCTGTGGGAAAAAATATATTGGACGAACAAAAAGAGAGCTCCATAAAAGGATAGGGGAGCATTTTAACAATATACGGAAAGGCTGGGTTGAACATCCCCTCTCTAAACATTTTAAGAAATACCATGCTTGCAGTGTACATAAAATATTATATTTTGGTATTGAGGTGATCAAGCGGGACACAAGGGGAGGGGACTTTATAGCCAAGATGTCTAGAGCTGAAAGCAGATGGATCTTCAACTTGGAATCCCTTGCTCCTAAGGGATTGAATGAGGAAATGGAAATCTTTGGCTTTTTATGAGGACTGTATATGATAGAGTAAGTTATGTAATAGTATGTAAGGGGAGTCATTATGGTGATCCTGAGGAGCATTGGTGTCCTTTGGTTTTTTATTATTATTATAATTTTATATTTATATTTATTTTCATTTTTTTCTCTATTCTCATTTTTTGATCTATATTTATTTATTTTTATTTTTTATTTTTTCCTTACCCACTGTATAGTCTAAGTATCCATGTATGGACTTTGGGGTCGTGTATGCAATATCACATACATGCATATTGAGGCAAGTTCCATATGCATATATATAGCTAATGGTTTTTTGCACTAGATGTTAACTCGAGTAATTGAATAACTTTATTTGGAGAGGAACAAAGGGGAAAAGGGGGCGGCACAAAGAAAGGAGGAAGAGGAGGATCCTATAGGATTTATAAAGATGGAAGCCACTAGTGAACAGGAGGTACTGATTCTGAGGAAGACAATAGTTATTGTCGAAACATGTCAATCAAAGTCAGTCTGTAGGGGCGCCCCATTGACTGCTGAAGTACCGAGCACTAGGAGGTTTGACTGACATCTGAAGTTGATGCTAAAAAATCTGCTGTTTATTTCAACTCTTGCAATCCAGGAAGCGCTGTGGAACGCATCCAATCCAGGAAGCACCGTGGAACGCAAAACAGCAAGGTGAAAACCCGGAGCTTAACACAAAATAGAGCGGACCAATACGCAGCTCCATACCACTGGGAAAAGACGTGACGTCACCGCGCAGGAGCGCTCTGAGTTGTATGACTGGAGAGTCCGGCGAGTTCCCGCGAGACTATAGGAGAACTCGGCCGGTGACACCGTCCAGTACCTACGTGGAGCCACGGAGATCAAAGCGTAGCTCGCCGCTACCCAGGTCGGGAGTTCAAAACGAACTAAGCATCAGGAATACCACAGTGTCAGGTGACATCAACCTTTTTTTTCAAAACCCACCAAACAGTATATATAGTGCATATTTGTGGACAACAATTTGTTTGGGACATAAACATATACAGGGTAAGCTGATAACAGCCACGGAACTGTGGGATTGATTAGAGATACTCTTTCAGTCTTTTAGTATTTTTAAAGAAAAACCCTGCGGAGTCTCTAAGTATATATGTAATTTACACATTTTTTAATGGACACCATATGACTCCCATGCATGTGGATACAGTGTGATTGAGGGTAATGCATGTGCATTATGCATGTAATTTTGACTTTTATAATAAAATATTGATCCATTTATTATCGATTAATTCTCCATCCATATTATTCAGCACCTGCGCACCCATAATTAGGATTTGAAAACAATGTAAACTGGCCCTTTCTGAACAGGAAGCAAGCAAGCTGCAAGGTTCTGACATCTGTATGGATATATAGCTGCTGGCAAGCAGACCTAAGACGTTTTTACATTTGAAAGTACAGTGGCAAAAGATATATATTTATTACAAGGCATGAATAGATAGCTATATGTTTTTCATGCTGGACAATCCAAGATTTGAAGTTTTGCTAAACTGAGATCATCTGCTCAACTGAAAGTGTTACAGTATTAAAGAATTTTATTCTGATAAAAAAGGTCGTTATGACTTAGTCAATGGATTTTGACTGCAAGTTTTTGTTTTGTTATGAAATACCTGTAGTGAAATTTTACATCCTGTTGTGCAAGTAAAAAAAAAAAAACATAAAAAAAACTTGAATGCCTACCAAAATCCCCTTTTTAAAAAATGCTTGGAAAGTAAAATCTCCATTCTCCCCATTGCCATCTGCATTTCACTGATGATGAACTGGGGTCTTCTGTGTACCCCCCACATGCACTGTGTGCTCATGCCTGCAAGCTATTATGTAATCCTGCCAGCATGCTCTGTGGCTGCACCTATACTGTACAGAGGGAAGGCATGGAATGTAGTTGGGGAGTGGGCAGGACAAGCGTGGCACTTCAGGACAGACACCTCTCAGGCTCCACCATCACTGGACCTGCAGAGAAGCCACAGAAGGCAAGAATACATTTTTTCACCTCAACCTTAAATGGTTTCCCTTTTAGAGAAAATGCAGGCAATAAGGATGAGTATACATGTACTCTTTTGTTGCCCAAGCATTATACCAGTATGGTCTAGAAATGACAGCTCATCTTGAATGGAATCCCTCCATTTACTGCCAAATGGTAGTTTGTCTGCCGCCAGCTAGGCAATGATCTAGGTTACAAGAAGGTGACTATTATGAGTTATTATGACCAAAGTAATCATATATTACATAGGGTTCCTTTACTAGGCTCTCATAAATAATGAACCACATGAAATTAGATTATATCAACACTAGTAATGTGTATCACTTGAAACAGCGGTTTTCTGTTTCTTACCTCTGAATATAGGGAGCTCTCTTGCAGAGTGATTGTCTCTTTGCCTTGTCCTGGTTTATAGAATCCAAACCACTACAGAAACAGATGAGAATTGTCAGCAATTGTGAGTGAATACACTATAACTAGAGATGAGATTAGATTGTGAGCCCCTTTGAGCGACAGTTGGTAACATGACTATAGTTTGTGGAAGATGTTCACACTATATGAATACACAATAATAACAACACAGAAGCTGCTTTTCATCCAGTCCAAACACAAAAATGGCTGACACAAGCACTGGCACAGAATTGTAATCTAGACGTAAAGGTGGACATACACTGATGGAATTTGTTGTTCGATTAAAAGAATCAATGCTTTTATCAATTTTTATTGATTCAAAATTTGCAGGTTTTACAAACAAACCAATCAATCTTGGCCAGATAATGGAAAAACACAATCAAACAGAATAGAAAATTTCTGTTGATTGTACAAGAATGAAGTGCATTTCAGTTATACTTATACTCTGCATCATTACCTTGGTGGAGGAGAGAGGCCTGGCCTCATGACTTGCATCAACTGTGTGACAGACCACACATTATTTAACAACATTTATCAGATGTCAATTCCAGTTTGTGGAATACTAGATCAGCTAACCGTTTTCTGATTTAAAAAGAAAAAAATTGGAACATTGATTGGACATAGTTCCATTGGTTTATGGCCACCTTAAAGAGTAACTGTCAGGCTGCAGAAGCTAATTTAAACCTCTATTCTCCTGTGTTAAACAGTTTAGAAGGAAGCCCAAAAGCAATTAGTGAAGATAAAAATCTCAGTTACCTTTGATGTGTGCTTATCAGCAAGTCTGTTATTCTTAAGAAGACGCAAGCCGCATACCATACTGCAAAGCATTCTGGGGCTCTCCCCTCGGCTGCTAATGAGACGTTACAGCAGCTTGTAATCGCGTAGCACTGATAAATCTCGGGCAGAGTACACTGCAGGAGTCAGCTATTGTTCCTAGCCACATGGCTCATTAATATTCACTGCACACTGTGTTATTTAGTACCAGCTTATCTGTGATCAGGAAGCAGGCAGGACATGACGACACATTTGACAGAAAAACATGGAGCCTGCCATGAGCTGTCAGGAGCATCTATCTCTGCATATACTATATACAAATTCTGTGAAATCCAAACGTGGACAGTGAAATGCATATGTAATGTAAGTACAGCCAATCTTTAGCTACTGATATATGTGTTTATTTTCTCTGAGACCTTATACCTAACAGCTCCTCTTTAAATCAATCCCAGAGAAGTCATTTATTATTCCCTTAGTACAGAACGTGAGGACTGCTGAAAGGGTACTAAACTGGTGTATGCCTACTGCCGTTTGATTGCAGACAATTCTTATAGTCTAGGTTTGCTGAATCATCCAAGGAGAACTCAAAGGATATAACTAGGGAGTACCCAGTTGCAGAACAGATAAAATAAGGACCCTTTTAACTTTTCAGCACAAATGCTGTCATCAGTCTTTTCTCAGCCAAGTAACGGTTTTGTTTTCGATTTACTTTTCAAGACATTAAGCTTAAAGGGACCCAGAACAGAGCTGAAAAATGGAATACTGAATACTCAGTGTCTTCTGGGTCCCATCTGTTTTTCCACGATGGACCTGTAGGTGGTGCGACTAGGCCAGGAGTTGTGCGCAACTGCGCATGCGGGGCCTGTCCGCGCACCCACTGTGATCACGTGCCAGTTGCTGTGAGCATTATTAGGAGAACCGCTCGTACGCAGAACGCTCATGGCAATGGGTGCTCAGACAGGCCACGCATGGGCAGTTGCGCATGACTCCCGACTGGGTCACACAGCTTACGTTGCCACCAGCAGGAGAAAGGAGGGGACCCAGAGGACACTGAGGGACCTCATGCGCTAAAGGGGGCTGGAGGATGTCCCAGGTAAGTTCATTATTCCATTTTTCAGCTCTGTTCAGGGTTACTTTAACTCCACTTTCTATTTGATTGCATCATTAGCACAGATATACTGTATATCTTTTACACTTGCTGTAAAGGAACTTTAGACAATGTTTTAGTAGGACTAGTACTATATGTATGTGTGTTTATCCAATGTCAGATGTTCGGTACCTTAACCTTTTGGGGACCGCCTCCTATTATATCCTACGCCGCACTGTTCTAGCCTGATGTGGCGTAGGATCTATGCCGCCCGCCGTTTCCACTCCCGACACCATTGTGCGCACCCGAGAGGGGAGATTAAGCTGTCATATGACAGCCGACATCTCCCCTCAGTGATCAGAAGCCATCTGATCACTACGATCGCTGGCTGATCGTAGTGATCAACTTGACAGCTGCGGCGTTAGGGGGGGGGGTGGATCCACTCACCTCCCTGCCATTCCCGCGACGATAGGTGCTCCCCACCGCTCTTGCCGGCATCTCTGCTCATTGTGACGCAAGTCCCGGGCCGCGGCTTGATGACGTCATCAAGCCACGACCCGGGACTTAGTGTCAGAACGGGCGGGGATGTCGGAGAGAGCTGTGGTGTCCGCAGCGGCTCACCGCTGGAGCCTGGAAGGTGAGTGAAAGCAGCTGCTGAACGGGAAGGGGGGGGGGGGTGGGGGGGTTGACACCTGGCCACAAAGGGGGACACAGCCCAGCAACAGGTAACTGCTGCCTGACCCCCCTCCCCCCTCCCATTCAAAAGTGCCTGGTCCTTAAAGCAGTAGGATCAGCCATACTATGCTAGGGAAAAAAAACACATATAGAAGTAGATAAATACTTGACCTACTTACATAACTCATGTATTATACTTTCCACGTTTTGATTTCAGTAAATGTTATATAGTAAATTACGAGAATTCTGTTCCTGGTGGGGGCCATGTCTTTTGCCCACAGCTGTCATTTCTGCCCTTTACTTTTTTTCTTGTCTCCTCCAATCGCTGAGTCGCCTCAGCCTTGCTTGTAAACACAAGTGAGTAGTGGATTAGGTTTCAGATAAAAAGCTGGCAGGGAAATAAAGGGAAGAGGAGGAATATATTATACATAAAAAGAACCCCCAGCATGCAATTCTTTGGCACGACTACTAAAGGGCCAGTGTTCCTTAAAGTGATACTTAAGTCAAAAATAAAAAATTATTTTTACTCACCTGGGGTATGCCTCAGCCCCCTGAAGCTGTATCGTGCCCTCGCAGCCTCGCTCCGATCCTCCTGTCCCCGCCAGCGGCTACTTCCGGGTTCGGCGACAGCCGCCGACAGGCTGGGAACGCGAGTGATTCTCCACATTCCCAGCCGCTATATCACCCTCTATGCTGCTATAGCGTATAACATATACATAGCAGCATAGAGGGTGATATAGCGGCTGGGAACGCGGAGAATCACTCGCGTTCCCAGCCTGTCGGCGGCTGTCGCCGAACCTGGAAGTAGCCGCCGGCGGGGACAGGAGGATCGGAGCGAGGCTGCGAGGGCACCATACAGCTTCAGGGGGCTGAGGGATGCCCCAGGTGAGTAAAAATCATTTTTTATTTTTGACTTAAGTATCCCTTTAAGTATGTGATAACTCCAAATCATAACAGCAGAAAAAGTTTTGAAAGTTTTGAATGCAGGATTAGCATCTTTATCACTTAATACACTCAGACCAGTTGCTGTTGAAATTTGATTTTTATGGTGACAATACCGCTTTAAAAGGGGGTTAGGCGGCCAGTCCTGAAAGGGTTAAAGTGAACCCAAGGTGAAAGGGATGAGATAAACAATTCCTCCTACTCCTAAAATGATTTTTTTAAATATCCTATGGTTTTCTTTTATATTTAACCATTTACAAAGTAGGTTGAATGTTTTACTTACTCTAGTCAGTGGCAGTCTATTAAAGTGAACCTGTAAAATTATTTAAAAATAAACACGTTGTACCTGCAAATGAATATTACATATCTTACCGTCAGTTCCTCTTAGATGCTCACCTATTTTCTTCTTACAATGATTCTTTCCAGTTCTGACAAGATTCTGCCAGAACTTAAATTTAGCAGTTGCTGTCAGCTATAACTGAAAGGACAATTGATGCGCAAGGTAATTTCCGTGTTTCCCTATGGTTCAAGTGGGCGATATTACAGAAGAACATTGTGCTGACCAGGAAGCTGTTATGGGGTAATGGCCATTTTCAAAATAGAGGACACAGAATTCTATTGATCACAGAGGGCCAGATTTATCAAGAGTCTGAGGCAAAATATTGGTAGGTTTTTAGAAATCCATGCAGAACTGTCTCAGGAACGTTAAGAAATCATTAGGTGCAGATTCCTTCTAAAACTGTTGTGAAATAGGAGCTAAGAAGGTCTGTCAGATAGTGCAGTGTGTGATGGGAATTGCTGTTGCTGAGGAAACCAAATAGAAAAAACAAGAATTGCAGGTGTCTACCAAAAAACAGACTTCCTTTATTCAAAAAATTCTTGATAAATTAACAACCATAGAAAACCCCTCTTATCCCCCCTTAACGTCTTTCTGTTCTGGCGAGGGCCGAGGGAGGACCTTCCGGTTTTCCTCGACCATTTAAATATGAATGATAGAAAAATCAGTCTCACACATACAGTGGATACACATCAAATTAGCTTCCTGGATTTATCCATTAAAAAAAGATGGGGGAATGAAATTAGCCACCTCAACATATAGAAAGCCCACTGCTGGGAACATGCTCCTGCATGCATCGAGCTTCCACCCCTCCAGCTCAGATTAGGGGAATACCCACCGGCCAGTTCCTGCGAGTACGCAGGAACTTTTCCGGTGAGGATGATTTCAAGGTGGAGGCCCGTGCAATGCAGGAGAGGTTTAAACAGTGGGGATACAGTGACTTTACTTTACAGGAGGCAAAAGAAAGAGCTGAGGACACACTGAGAAGAACTCCTCACAAGGAGAAAAGGAAAGAAAAAACAAGGAGTGAGATTGTGTCCGAATGATTACACGCTTCGGTACCCATTTGGGTCAATTGAAAGCTATTCTTTCGCGACACTGGCACCTGCTCACCCTAGATCTCAAGATAGTAGAAGCAGTAGGAGATTTCCCTAGACTGACAGCAAAAAGGGCACCTAACCTGCGTGACATGCTCACACAATCGGATTATCGACTTAAGGGGACATCGGGGTCACGCATGTGGTTGGGGCCCTCAACTCGTCCGAATGGGATGTTTCCTTGCTCTAAATGTAGTGTGTGTCACCTTGTAGAACAAGCTAACCTGTTCATGGATGCTGACTCGAGGTTTCGGTAAGAGATCCGGTCGTTTATTAACTGTGACACTAAGTATGTTTTTGTATACAATTACGTGTCCATGCGGGTTGAAATACGTAGGGGAAACGACAAGTTCCCTTAAGACTCGCATCCAGGGACATGTCAGCATTATTAGGAATGCTGTAGTTGGCACACCATTAGGCAAACATTTTATGCAATACCATAACAGTGATCCAGGTAAATTAAAATTCAAGGGCTTCTTTAAAGGGTTCCAGAAAGAGGAGGTGATTTGGAGAGGATGCTTAAATATAATGAGTTAAAATGGATTTTCAGATTAAATACCCTGATCCCCAGAGGACTTAATTCTGATTTCTCATTGGTTTCCTTTCTACCCCCATAATGGGTAAAGGCTCTGCTATATTGTGTGTAAGGTCCACTGACAGCATGAAGGGCGCCTTTAAGTAATCTATTTGGGACCGGACAGATTTACACTGACAGTAAAGTATATAAGAAACAATGTGGTGTTCTGAAATCTTGCATTCCATAAAAGTTTTGGGGTGAGTGGTTCCATTTTAAGTGATAAATGTGTGGAGTCAGGAGTGATCGATAGTAATTCTGCGCTATGACTAATCACATGTAACACTTGAGATATAAAATGGAAAAAAGTTCCCGTTGTCATCAGTTGCCAGGGAGAACACAGGCTCACTCTGATTTGATGGTACTATGCACCAGTAACTAGAAATGAGGGACTGTGTGTCAAGCCTCACTTTCGTTTGAGAAAGCTCCGTGGGCAGAGCGAAACATGTCACGTGGTACCGACCAGTGACGTCGGCAAGAGTGAGGATCAGCATCGTCAGTGCAACACGCTGAGTGGCGTGTATCTTTGCGGAGGAGCTGCACAGCAGGAGGAAGTACGGGCGGAATTACTTGGGCACACACCATACAGCAGAGAAGCAGAGACGGACGCTATTGGTTCGCTGACGCGGTGGTGGTGAGAACTGTCTGAGTTTAATGCCAACTGCAAACTGCTTTCATGCACCTACTGCTTAGCCTTTGAATTGAGGTATGTTAGCCCACTACTGAGCCAGCTTCCTGATTTTCATGCAGCATACGAGCATAGCATCTAGCCAAGAACTATCACAGCCTGCATCCCTTGTGGCACAATTGATTGAGGCACGTTTCAGCAAAGCTATACAGTAAAGCGGTGGACTTGTGCATATGAATTGCAAGTGATTATAGGATGGCCATCCTGGAACTTTACGGGCCCGTTTCCACTATAGCGTTGCAGAATCGCCGGCGAATGTTTTTTGGTAGACACCTGGAATTCTTGTTTTTTCTATCGGATGTGCTTGTTCCTAGGTGGCTCCCCCGCCATTGTGGGGTAATCAGACAATATATAGTTAGTCATCGCGCTCCTCATTGTTTGGTTTTGCATGAGGTAACCAAATACATTTGCTGTATTGATAGCAGCAGGCTCTGAGGAGGAATTTAGCAGGGGGGAGGAGCACCACACAAATCATATCTAGCCTGCACTCTGAAATCATGTCTAGCCTGCAGTTCTACATCTGTAGAACTGCTATCAAGCACTTCTTAATCTGCGCCAGTTTAGGGATGGATTTGCATTTTTCTTAACTGTAGTGCAGCTATTACCTAGGATTTAAGAAGGTTCTTATCATGCAAAACTGTTCTCCTTGCTGGTTAGAACAGATTAAGACGAAAAAACTGACGGTAATGCGTTAATAAATCTCCCCCACAGAGAAAATGGGATGCAGGAAAGGGTAAAGAAATGGAGGAGTAGACTACACGGGAGGCAAGTATGACGTGTGTATGTTTATTTTGCCTTTTCATTTTTTAGTTCAGGCTTGCTATAAATTTGGGAATTACAAGTACAAATAGAAAAACACATTAGCAAATAAAATAGAAAACATCTAACCTCTGACTCAGGAGGATCCACCATGGTGTCTTTAAGGAATTTCACCATAACAAACTTATTCAAGGTTTGTAAATTGTGCTTGTAGCTCTCATTTATGCCCTAAAAATACACAGTAAAGCCTTTGAGACAAGAAGAAGCCGATCATTTATCATTTGAACTATCAGAACTACACCTGAATGGGTATAAATAGTTAAATCTGCCTTATAATTAACCATTTGTAGGAGAGCCAGGCTTTAGTGCAATGCACATGCTATTCTGGAAATCTGCTTAAAGGACAACTGAAGTGAGGAGTGTATGGAGGTTGCCATATTTATTTTATTTTAAACAATACATGTTGCCTAGCAGCCCTGCTGATCTATTCGGCTGTAGTAGTGTCTGAATCACACCAGAAACAAGCATACAGCTAATATTGTCAGATCTGACAATAATGTCAGAAACACCTGATCTGCTGCAGGCTTGTTCAGGGTCTATTGTTATAAGTATTAGAGGCAGAGGCTGCCAGGCAACTAGTATTGCTAAAAGGATATAAAATATGGCAGCCTCCATATACCTCTTACTTCAGTTGTCCTTTAAAGTGAACCTTAAAGGATACCCGAACTGAAATGTGACATAATGAGATAGACATGTGTATGTACAGTGCCTAGCACAAAAATAAATGCTGAGTTCCTTTTTTTCTTTCTCTGCCTGAAAGAGTTAAATATAAGGTATGGAAGTGGCTGACTCAGTCCTGACTCAGACAGGAAGTGACTACAGTGTGACCCTCACTGATAAGAAATTCCCCTTTTTTACCTCTTTCTTGCTCTCAGAAGCCATTTTCTGCTAGGAAAGGGTTTTATAGTTGGAATTTCTTATTAGTGAGGGTCACACTGTAGTCACTTCCTGTCTGAGTCAGGACTGAGTCAGCCACGTCCATACCTTATATTTAACTCTTTCAGGCAGAGAAAGAAAAAAAGGAACACAGCATAGTTATTTGTGTGCTAGACACTGTACATACACATGTCTATCTCATTATGTCACATTTCAGTTTGGGTATCCTTTAAGTGTAAAAAAATAAATTGAGTTTTACTCACCTGGGGCTTACCTCCGCCCCCTGCAGCTGATCGGTGCCCACGACGAGTCGCTCTGATGCTCCGGGTCCTGCTGGCGGCTGATACTACGCATTCCCAGCCAAAATAGCAACCCTATGCGGCCATATGGCCACATAGGGGTGCTATTTTGGCTGGGAACGCGTAGAAACGGCCGCCATCCCAGCCTGACGGTTCCTGACTGCGAAAACGGAAGTGGCCGCCAGCGGGACCCGGAACATCAGAGCGTCTAGTCGTGGGCTCAGATCAGCTGCAGTGGGCTGAGGTAAGCCCCAAGTGAGTAAAACTCAATTTATTTTTTACACTTAAGGTTCACTTTAAAGAGAATCTGTAATGTCAAAACATCCCATGGGGGGTACTCACCTCGGGTGGGGGAAGCCTCAGGATCCTAATGAGGCTTCCTACGCCGTCCTCCGTCCCTCAGGGGTCTCGCTGTGGCCCTCCGTACAAGATGACGTCATTATTTACCTTCCCGGCTCCTGCTCTGACGGCTGTCGGCTCCGAAGTAGGCGGAAATACCCGATCGCCGTCGGGTCTGCTCTACTGCGCAGGCGCAAGTTTCCGGCGCCTGCGCAGTAGAGCGGACCCGACTGAGATCGGGTATTTCCGTCTACTTCGGAGCCGAAAGCAGCCACAGCGCCCCCGCTGGAGCCAGCAAAGGTAAATATTGAATTGACAGTCGGGTCTGTCGCCGGCTGTTCGGAGGGCTGCAGCGAGACCCCAGTGGGACAGAGGACGGCTTGGGAAGCCTCATTAGGATCCCGAGGCTTCCCCCACCCGAGGTGAGTACCCCCAGGGGATGTTTTTGATGTTACAGAGTCTCTTTAAAAAGCAGAGACCACAATTAAGTTCTCATCAGCATACTGGTGTTCTTCACAGCCCAATTAGGCAGCTGACAACATGCGCATTCTAAAGGTGCGTACACACATGCGACTATAGTCGTTTGTAACGATCGTTCCCCGATCTTTACCAACGACGATCGTTACAAAAAACGAACCACCGACTATTAAGGCAAACGACGAACGAGCCAAATCGCTACAAAAAAAAAGTTCTGTCTCGGCGGATTTTAACCAACGACGATCGTTTGCAAAAGTAGTACATCGTTGGAAACGGTCGTTCGTACTAGGCTTGACATGCGCATTTCACAATTTCTCCATGAAACTTCTCATTTTTATGCGCAGGCGCAATAGTTGCTTTACATGATGTAACGTTCGTTCTAACGATCAGATCGTTACACACCTTTTAAAACTAACTTTACTTAGGTCGTTCATCAATTAAAAGTTCGTTCGTCGTCCTCAACGAACGATCGTTGTCGCATGTGTGTATGTAGCATAAGGCCTGGGGCACACCAGAGGAGTTTTTCTGAGCGTTTTGAGTTTTTGAAACCTCATGCTGATGTTATCCTATGTGTCTATGCAGACTGGAGTGATGAGGTTTTGAAAAAAAAAAAAAAAAAAAAAACCTATAGCATTACATTGGGAAGAGCTTTTGAAACCTCTAGCGTTTGGGGAGCTTTTCTGGTGTGTCTCAGCCCTAAAACTCTGCTTGCTAGAATTGCAGTGGAGAAAAGTGATGCCAGAATTCTCTACAGTGGACCACGGGACTGCCTGGATAGTTTTCAATAGCTTTTGGCAGGTTCACTGGATAGATTAAAAAACGTATTAACAGTATAGAGATGAGGTTTTTCTGTTTGGTCTCACTTCTACAATTTTGTGTCACTCTAAGTTTGGCCTTCTAAACTGTCCAAACACATACTGTACAGTACATCCTCCATAAATATATCCTTCTGCACCATCTACTGGTGGAAATGGGGAACTTCATATAAGTTCTGTGTGCTTCTGCCATCAATAAGGACAGCCAAGTGTACATGGATTCTTGGGGCATTATTCAAAATCCTAATAAATAAAAAAAAGTCAACCAAGATTCTGCTATGTGATCTGGCAGACCGAATGCTCCCTTCAGAATTTTATTAACTGTAAGATGTCTCCAGTTGAGCAAGTCCAAAGGACCTGGGAGAGGTCTCACTGCATAGTTATCCTGCTCTGGTGAAGACAGAGGCTTCTATTTATTTTACCCATGTAAGGTATAATTTGTTCAATAAGCTAAATTTATCGATTGGCTTTGAAAAAAACATTGATCAGGAATGTTTAACCACTTTACCTCTAAGGGTTTCTTTTCCTTAAAAACCAGAGCCAGTTTCACATTTCAGTGCTGCTTTCATTCATTCGTGCAACAATAACTTTATCACTACTTAACCACCCTGGCGTTCTATTAAGATCGCCAGGGCGGCTGCGGGAGGGTTTTCTTTTAATTAAAAAAAAAAAAACTATTCCATGCAGCCAACTGAAAGTTGGCTGCATGAAAGCCCACTAGAGGGCGCTCCGGACGAGTCATTCTGATCGCCTCCGGCATCAGTGCACTACCACACACCGCTGCACCACTCATAAATAGGAAGGGATAAGTATCTACGCCACTGGGAAGTGTAGTTTTCAGGGACCTAGATATTCGTCCCGCGGGAGGTGAATCGGTTAAATTCCTGTTTTTAATGTAAAAGACCAAAGGGTGACCGCACAAAAACATGAAAATAGCTTACAAGTAGGAATGGTTGATGGGATGCAAGTAATTCCGAGGTAAAATCAGGATTATGCAAATTATGTCTTAAAATAGATGTAGCTTGAAAAATTACCAATCGAATTCTGCCAAAGTGAAAATGTGGTCAAGTGGTCAGAGTCAGTGGTCAATTTTCAAGCAGCATACATTTGAATACAGAATTTGCATACTCATGCATCAACTTAGAATTATTTGAATCTCATTGACCATCCCCACTTAAAAGATTAAATATTATGCTCAAGAAACTATAACCAGTGTTTGCTTGCCTTTAGCTGGACTGATGGTGCATTTAGAATCAACCAACCTACATTAGACATCAAAAAATATTTCAAAGAAGGCTGCAGCTTTTTCACTTACCCGTTCCTGATTAATATCTGCAAGAAAAATGCTGCTGTTTCTATATTCCTCTTCATGAATTGGATCATGCCAGTACTCTGCCTGCACCAGGCTAATGAAAAACACATAACGGCAGGGTGACACTATATTCATGTGCTAGTCACACAACAGAAAGCACATATACCCAGTTCATTAGGGGTCTTTAGGCATATACCCATCCCTTTATACTTACTGTTCTTGGATAGTTTTGGTGTAAACACCCAATTTCAAAGCCTCTCTAATCCAGTCACAAATTCGTGTTTTTTCTCCTGGACAACGAGGGAAGCCATACACACCTAAATATATAATATTCATAAGCATCAGTCTCCTAACAATTATATCACACTGTAATATCATGAGCCTGTAAGCATATGGATCCATTATATATATATATATATATATATATATATATATATATATATATATATATATATATATATATATATATATATAAATAAAACTTGCTATGCACTTGCTCGGGAACTGAGAATACATTCAGTGACTGCTGTTCAGCAAACTATTTTTGTTCCAGGGATTTGACTTCCCCTGATTCGACATGGGGAGAAATGGGCTATTTTCCAGGGCCCCCTGCAGGGAATCACAGTAACTTTACTGTCAGTACAGTACTAAAATGTAAGGGGCCCCACATTTTTACACAAAAATCTGTGTCTGCAAAAATACAAATCACAGGGCAGAGATTGCCTTGCAGTTAAGTCCACTTCTCTACTGTATATCAAGTACACATGTACGTGTAAAATGTTTGACTTTCTGGAGAGGAAGCAAGTAAGGATACACATCCAGAGATGGTACCAGGTGGGAAACTGGGGGCATATATTTAAAAGCAGTAAAAGAAATACCTCTAAGAATGGAGTTATTAACTGCACTTATTTTGCACTAGACTAGACTGAACTACAAAAAAAAAAAAACTATTGCACAACATAACTGTGTACACAGAGGTACTAAAGAGGTAAAAGACTAAGCAGAAAGTTCCGAGTTTAGTTCCACTTTAAAGGGAACCTAAACTGAGAAGGATATGGATTTTTCCTTTTAAAAAAATACCAGTTGCCTGACTTCCCTGCTGATCCTGTGTCCCTAATATGGTCAGCCATAACCGCTGAACAAGCATGCAGATCAGATGCTCTTACTGAAGTCAGACTGGATTAGCTGCTTGCTTCTTTCAGGTGTGTGATTCAGCCACTACTGCAGCAAAAGAGATCAGCAGGGCTGCCAGGCAACTGGTATTGTTTAAAAGTAAAAATCTATCCCTCTCAGTTTATGTTCCCTTTAAGAGGTTAGCCACAGCGTGATGACCTTTACGGGAAAAAAAATATCTTCATTACAATTTATGGAATATAGTACAGCCTCCTTGAGAAGCACCTGGAGTTGTGAGCACGTAGGACAGTCTCCCTATCCCTACTTGGTGCCGGTATGTGGGTGAGACAACTACTTTACACATAATCTCTAGCACTATTGCACTTTGTTACTGTATATTGCATAAACTGGCATCTACCTCTTATTAGCACTCCTCACTTTATTGTTATGTGAATTAGCACAGTGTTTTGTTTTTTCTGTTTTTGTTTTTTTATTTTTGAATGCGGTTTTGCACTTGTTTGGGGAAGCACAAACTTCCAGTGGAGGTAATATCATCTTGCTCTGAAATACTATTTGCAGATTTTAATTATGTCTGATTTCAATTGCTTTTAACCACTTCTGTACCAGGGGGGGGGGGGGTTGCCTGATCGGTGCTGCGTGGGCTCTCCAGCCCGCAGCACCGATCAGCTATCAGCCAGGGCGATCAGACTACCCCCCTTTTTTCCCCACTAGGGGGATGTCCTGCTGGGGGGGTCTGATCGCCGCCGGCTGTTTGCGCTTGCGGGGGGGCTCTTCAAAGCCCCCCTCCGCAGCGCTTCCTGGCCTCCTTCCCCTTCCCTCCCCCTCCCCCCCCCCCCCCCCCCCGTGAGCGGCGCAGGACGGAATTCCGTCCTGCGCCGGATAGGACAGGCTTCAGCCTATCAGGTGCCGGCGATTCCCGGCCAATCAGAGGCCGGGGATCGCCGATCTCCGCTACGGCGCTGCTGCGCAGCAGCGCCGTATACATGTAAACAGCGGGGAAGATCTTCCCCGTGTGTTTACATTTACCCTGCGAGCCACGATCGGCGGCTCGCAGGGTGTTCACGGAGACACCCACCGTGAACTGACATGGAACGTTTCCATGGAATCCACTTCAGGATTCAGGGGCGTAGTTAAGCGTACGCCGAATCCTGAAGTGGTTAAGGGATATGTCCCTAATAAACTCAATATTATTGTGACCACTAAGAATGGAATTGTGATGACTTATTTATTTAACCCCATACGGGCATCTTTTTTCCTTGTGTAATGGTTTACACCAGAGATATAAGACACTACTGAATTCTAGCTGTAGTACTGACAAAAAGAGGTAGTGTACACACATCCAATTTTGTTTGGCCAATGAAAGGCCACTTTTACCACCTCCATGCAATATGAGGGCAAACAGATTTTGAATACTATGAACAGACTGTGTAGGTAAGCTCTCATACTACACGGAAGTGGTAAATTGGCCAATAAAAATTGGATGTACGCACAAGGCTTTGCCTCTCAGAAAAAGGGAGAGGAGGCAGACAAGGTCAGGTGATCCGCGCTCACGGGAAAAGTCTAGATGGTCTTTTTATACTCCTAAGCCTGGTACACACTTTCAATTATGATTGGCCAATCACTGACCAATTTTACCACCTCCATGTAAGTATGAGGGTTTACCTACACAATCTGCTCATAGTATCAAATATCTGTGGCCAATCAAAATTGAAAGTGTGTACCTGGGTTAAGGCAGCAGATTATTCTGGATACTTCCAACTTTGCTTTCACTTAAAAATGATGAACTTTTTGTGTTTTAACATTATATTCTACACACTAAAACCCTGGCAGGCTTGAATAATACAGGATTGAAATCCCTTTACACAAAAAGCCAACGTGCTATTCACCATTTCACTACGGTTAATGCAAAAGCAGTGTGGCTCATTTACCTTGATGTTGTCCCCCAATGGAGATGAGATTCTTCATGGGAGGTGAGGGACATCTCTGAGCAACAGTCCTCCTGTAAGACAATGCAACGCATAATAAATCACTGCGCATCAATTTCTCAGCAGAACGGCACAAAGAAACTGGTAACATGTGCGTGGATCTCTATCATAACCGTTCAAACATACTGAATAAAAATGATGGTGCTGACCACAGGAACAAATACACTGTATAATCAGAGCCTGAAGGCCAAAAATCCAGTGTTGCTCTCAAACCCAATCTCACTCACTAGCTACACAAACCGATACATATTTGACAACTATATTAAAATTCAGATAAAAAAATAAAAACCCATAATACAATAAGATGGAAGAAATTAACATTTTATATACACTTGAAAAGGTAATTAAGAGTTTCTAACAGACTAAAATACATGGGTCAGCCAGCTGACTAGAGCCAGTGTTGGAAGCCTCCGGAGCTAGTAACGTTTGAAGGGCACAACATTTTTAATAGGTATACATAAATATTATTCCTGCTTAATGCATAAATCAAAACAGTTCCTGGAGTACTCCCTTAAAGGAAGCCTGAAGTGACAGCAAGTTCCCCAGTTTACCTTACCTAGGGCTTCTTCCAGCCCCCTGTAGGTGTCTTGGTCCATCACCATCCTTCCACTCTTCTCCCTTCAGCCGCTGTGCCCCTCTGAAATCTGGCCAACTCAGCCAGTTACGGGCTACTGCACATGCATGGCCCTAGGCCAACACCAGGCAAACTATGGCCCTCGCATTGTACTTCTGACCTGCTCATAGGCGGACGGATTCCTCTCTTTCGCCTCTCCCTCCCTACAGAGTTGCGAACTTGCGATTAGCAGGGGTTAACTCACCTACATAGCGATTCCTGCTCCACATTTCCATAGTAACAGGCCATCACGTGACACGCATCACATGACTCGCCAGCGAATTGCGCGCTGACCGTGACTCTGCAGGGAGGGAGGGGGGAAAGAGATAGGGGGCGTCCAGGAATGTGGCTCAGGCCATGCAAAGTTTACCCAGGCCATGCGCCTAAGTGTAATTTTGTGAACTTACAGAATGCCCCAGGCAACTGGATCGTAATCGAGGCATGCGCGGCCCAGGGCCACTCATGCAGCTTTTGGAGGGGATAGCAGCTGAAGGGAGAAGAGCGGAAATGGACCAGGATGACAACCCCTGGAAGAACCCCTAGGTTAGTTAGCCTCCGAACCTTACTGTCACTTTAATAAAAAGTGAAATTACACATTAATGTAAATTCTAAAAGCTATTCAATCAAGTGAATATAAACACTGTATAAAAGCAAATTGGTGAGCAGAATATCTTCAAGACTCATGTGTGCCTGTCACTGCAGTACAGCTGGCTTCCTGTCCTCTCCTGAATTAGCTGGTGAGTAGGTCCATCATGTGAACCCATGACTCTCAAAGTAGCAAGGCTAGACTAGATTTGTCAGCATTATATTAGAAAACGTGGCTGAAGGTGGTGGCAAAGGGACATGACAAAGGGCAAGGGTGGCGTATGGAAATAGCAAATACATCTACCGTATATTCCTCATTATTTCTTGCAGGATCATGCTATAGAGGTGTGAGCAGTCTTTCTTTTCTAGTTTTCACATTTATTTCCTTGGCGGCACAGTTCACCACCATCCTCATCCTTATTCAAGTCTATGCACAAGTAACCTGTGGGAGCTTGTTTCAGGCATTACACTGGCACAGACTGCTTTAGGTTTGTAGCTCACATTAAACAAGATTCCACTTTTCTAAACATAAAACCAGCCAATGTAGAATTGTTTAAATCCATATGGTATGTGTATGGCTTCAGGCAAGCATATCTATAAACCCTTTTACATTGAAAACCGCAATAGGAAACACACTGTGATTTTTCTATTTTGCGGCAGGCACTTTTTTGGCTTGATTTTTTTGTGATCAAGGTGCAAATGTGTTTTCCCCACAATACAAAGGAGAAAAAACAACAACACACAAATGCAGAAAGAATGCTGCATGCACTGTGTAATCACAGTGCCCTTGTCATTGGAAATTTGACACCAATCGCAGGTGTTCTGAAAACTGAATTGGAACACGTTGTGGAAAAGGGACTTTTAAGAGGAACCTGAAGTGAAAGGAATGCAGGTTGCCATCTTCATTCCCCTATAAACCATGCCAGTTGGTATACTTTATTTTATAAAAATACATAGTGTGCCGTGGGGGGTAAACTGAAAAGCTGGTAGTGCTATCGCACACAGCAGCTAGAGACTCTAATCTACTTATGGAGGGGTCTTTGCTGATCCCGACTCCTTCCAATATGACTGGTATAGCTATTCCCCACAGACTGGAGCAGTAAATCTTTTTCCAAGAGGAGCCGTGTGAAGATGTACCAATTGTCTAGCATGTAACCTGTCCACTCAGCTCAACGTGTGGCACGAATAGGGGTATTGATAACCTCTGTTGGTCACGTATTGGGTAGCAGCTCTAGTATAAATAAACTGTATAGAGGAGGTGCACAATATATAGAGTGTCTATAAGATTCTACCCCAAAGGGCTTCCTCAGGAAGTGCAACAGTTTACCCAATACATGACCAATAGAATTTATTAGTACCCCTATTCATGCCACGCATTGAGCTGAAGTGGAGGTTATATGCTAGACATTGGTACCTCTAATGTATTCATGCAGCTCTTCTTGGCAGAAAGGTTTACTGCTCTAGTCTGTGGAGTACTGATAGCTATACCACTCCTCAGATTTGAAGGCGTGTGGGATCAGAATCTCTAGCTGCATTGTGATGGCACCAACAGCTTTTCAGTTTGGCTACCACACTACTATGTGTTTTTATAAAATACACTATACTTTATAACTTGTACAATATTAGAGCTAGTTTTGCAGATTGTACTCTCTTGCACCAAATTCAAAGTGTGTGCAAACAATGCCAGTTGCCTGGCTGCGATGCTAAGCTTTTGGCTTTAGTTGTTTTGAGCCACACACGTGCAACAAGCATGCAGCCAGTGGAATCAGACCAGAGTCAAAGGGCATCTACTCTACATGCTCATTTTCTGGGCCAGTGACTTGTAGCATTATGATGGGAATACACCATGAGTTTTTTTTGGCAGATAGATGGCTCTATAGATAATTTCCAACAGGTCTGATCTGATTTAGATCGTTTTTCTGATTGATTTTCGCATAGAAGTGAATGGAAATCGATCAGAAAACTGTCTGGAAAGTAAATCTGCCAAAAAAACGAATTGTGTATTCCCAGCATAAGAAAAGTATCAGCACAGAAGTCCGGCAACTGTCATAGTTTATAATGGAATGAGGATGACAGTCTTTGTATACCTTTCAGTGCAGGTTCCTTTTGATATTTATCAACTTTGACTCATTTAGTCCTCATATGAAAGCAAACCACTGCAGAGGTTTGCAGCTACAGGAATTACTTACAAGAACTGTCCTCCTTGGGAGAAGCCCATGCTGTTGTAGCCCTGCTTTAGATTTGGATCCTTTCCAAGCTGCTCACAAACTAGGTCAACCTGCTTATTTGCATTCAATAAAAAACTGTTCTCCACATCCTGTGCACAGAAAAAAAAAAAAAAAAAGTGAATTATTTTAGATGGTGTCCTGGTAAATATTGTGTATATAAATCACCACACTCTTCTACAGTTATCTTCACAAATTCCCAGCATAAGCTAGACTTTGGCATATGTGGAATTAATGTCCACATTGTAGAGACATCTGAGCTGAACAGAATTGGGTCATTATCCAATAAAGAGAAGAACCCAAAAACAAATCTGAACTATACTTTTCTTCACTTAATCCAGCTTCTTCCATGTTCTACAAACCTAAATAACATTGTTTTACTAATGCACATCATCACCTCACCCTGTTAGGCAGAGCTGCGATGTACTTCCCTGCTCCTCACCTGTTTTTTTAGATTCTATAAAGTCAATCTGAATCCTTGTATACTAGCTAGAGGGAATTCGGCCAAAGTGGCCGTTTGAGGCCATCTAAGCTGAGGACCTACTGTGCACACAGCTGCTCATTAACCTCCTTGGCGGTTAATTTTTTCTGCAAAAATTGCAGAATTCCAATTTTTTTTTATTTTTTTTTTAATGTTTCATGTAAAGCTACCAGAGTGGTAGCTACATGAAACACCACTAGAGGGCGCATGTGGCCCTCTAGTCCGATCGTCGCCGGCATCTATAGCAAACAGGGGAACGCGTATATAACGCGTTCCCCTGTTTGGCTTCTCCTGTCGCCATGGCGACGATCGGGATGACGTCAGCCGACGTCCTGACGTCAGGGACACACGATCCAGCCCATAGCGCTGCCCGGAACTCATTGATCCGGGCAGCGCAGGGCTCTGGCGGCGGGGGGCCCTCTTCAGCCGCTGCATGCGGCCGATCGCCGCAGAGCGGCGGCGATCAAGCTGTGCGCGCGGCTAGCAAAGTGCTGGCTGCGCGCACAGCAATTTACAAAATGAAAATCGCCCCACCAGGGGCTGAGATCTCCCCCTGCGCGACATAGCCCGAGCTCAGCTCGGGCTTACCGCCAGGGAGATTATCAGCCTGTACATACAGAGATGTGAAAAACTATTTGCCCCCTTCCTGATTTCTTATTCTTTTGCATGTTTGTCACACTTAAACGTTTCTGCTCATCAAAAACCGTTAACTATTAGTCAAAGATAACATAATTGAACACAAAATGCAGTTTTAAATGATGGTTTTTATTATTTAGTGAGAAAAAAAACTCAAAATCTACATGGCCCTGTGTGAAAAAGTGATTGCCCCTTGTAACAGCGGTTCTGGAGGTGTGTTTAGCTTCTAAGGGTACAATGGTTAATTTGCATATATTCAGCAGTGGTGCTCTGGGAGACATCTCGAGCTCACTCCAACCTGAATTATCGCAAATTCTTTCTGTTTTAGGAAAGCAAATTTTTGTTTTTCTTAAAAAATAACTTAAAGGGACTCCAAGCAGTGCAGAAACTATGGAAAGATGCATATCATGTTAAAGCTCTCTTTCTCCTCTTTCCAATGATATATAAACCGCTACCCTACGCATTTTAGTTTTCGCTATTTTCGCGATTGAAATTGCCGCGGCCGCAATTTCAATCGCAAAAGTAGAGAAAAGTAAAAGGCGTAGGGCGACGATTTAGGTGTCGTAAGAAAGAGGAAAAAGAGAGCTTTAAAATGATATCCATCTTTCCATAGTTACTTGTATTACACAGGACGACACTTTCTTCAGTGTCAGCAGCTCTATTCAGCAGAATGGAGCTGCTGACTTTAGGAAAAAGTCGCCCTGTGTAATACAATATAACTATGGAAAGATGGATATCATTTTAAAGCTCTCTTTCTCCTCTTTCTGGCGACACCTAAATCGTCGCCCTACGCCTTTTAGTTTTCTCTATTATCGCGATTAAAATTATGGCCGCGGCAATTTCAATCGAAAATAGCAAAAACTAAAATGCGTAGGGTGGCGGTTTATACATCGTTGGAAAGAGGAGAAAGAGAGCTTTAAAATGATATGCATCTTTCTATAGTTTCTGCACTGCTCGGAGTCCCTTTAACTGTGGTTTAGCACACCTGAGTTCAATTTCTGTAGTCACCCCCAGGCCTGATTACTGCCAAACCTGTTTCAATCAAGAAATCACTTAAATAGGAGCTATCTGACACAGAGAAGTAGACCAAAAGCACCTCAAAAGCTAGACATCATGCCAAGATCCAAAGAAATTCAGGAACAAATGAGAACAAAAGTTATTGAGATGTATCAGTCTGGTAAAGGATATAAAGCCATTTCTAAAGCTTTGGGACTCCAGCGAGCCACAGTGAGAGCCATTATCCACAAATGGCAAAAACATGTAACAGTGATGAACCTTCCCAGGAGTGGACGGACGACCAAAATTACCCCAAGAGCGCAGAGAAAACTCATCCGAGAGGCCAAAAAAGACCCCAGGACAACATCTAAAGAACTGCAGGCTCACTTGCCTCAATTAAGGTCAGTGTTCACGACTCCACCATAAGAAAGAGACTGGGCAAAAACGGCCTGCATGGAAGATATCCAAGGCGCAAACCACTTTTAAGCAAAAAGAACATTAAGGCTAGTCTCAATTTTGCTAAAAAAAATCTCAATGATTGCCAAGACTTTGGGGAAAATACCTTGTGGACCGACGAGATAAAAGTTGAACTTTTTGGAAGGTGCGTGTCCCGTTACATCTGGCGTAGAAGTAACACAGCATTTCAGCAAAAGAACATCATACCAACAGTAAAATATGGTGGTGGTAGTGTGATGGTCTGGGGTTGTTTTGCTGCTTCAGGACCTGGAAGGCTTGCTGTGATAGATGGAACCTTGAATTCTACTGTCTACCAAAAAATCCTGAAGGAGAATGTCCGGCCATCTGTTCGTCAACTGAGGCTCGTTTCCACTATTGCGAATCCGCATGCGTCCAACGCATGCGGATTTGCACATGTAATGCAAGTGGATGGGCCTGTTTCCACTGTAGCGTTGTTGAGGTGCGTTTTTTCAGCGGTGAAAAAACGCACAAAAGAGCCGCAGAATTCGCCTGCGAGTGGAATGCATGCGAATCGCATGCAATGTATCCAATAGGGAAATCGCATGCGGTTTCCCCATGCGTTTTTTTGCCGTGAATTCGCATAGGTACCAATGTAAATTCACACAGGCAGTGACATGGTTAAAAAAAAAAAAATCGCATATACCCTCACCTATGCGAATTCGCAGCAAAAACGCATGGGGAATCGCATGCGATTTCATCAGCGGTGGAATCCAGGCGATTCCGCACCGCAATAGTGGAAACGAGCCCTCAAGCTGAAGCGATCTTGGGTGCTGCAGCAGGACAATGACCCAAAACACACCAGCAAATCCACCTCTGAATGGCTTAAGAAAAAACAAAATTAAGACTTCAGTGGCCTAGTCAAAGTCCTGACCTGAATCCTATTGAGATGTTGTGGCATGACCTTAAAAAGGCGGTTCATGCTAGAAAACCCTCAAATAAAGCTGAATTACAACAATTCTGCAAAGATGAGTGGGCCAAAATTCCTCCAGAGCGCTGTAAAAGACTTGTTGCAAGTTATCTCAAACGCTTGATTGCAGTTATTGCTGCTAAGGGTGGCCCAACCAGTTATTAAGTTCAGGGGGCAATTTCTTTTTCACACAGTGCCATGTAGGTTTTGAGTTTTATTTCTCACTAAATAATAAAAACCATCATTTAAAACTGCATTTTATGTTCAATTATGTTATCTTTGACTAATGGTTAACGGTTTTTGATGAGCAGAAACATTTAAGTGTGACAAACATGCAAAAGAATAAGAAATCAGGAAGGGGGCAAATAGTTTTTCACATCACTGTATATGCTGAATGTTTATATGACAATATACAAGGAAGCATATTCTTACCCCACCCTCTGGAAGCCACTGCATTGTCCCTCTTCTCCATGGAATAGTACATATCATTAGTTCCTGGAACTGTCACCCTAACTAACTACTGGGTCCCAATTACTATGGACAACAGTTATGCGTGTGTACAAACCTTAAAGCACCCCTGAATCGGGAAAAAAAAGAATGAAATTAGATTACCTCATCATAAGAAGCCAGATGCTGCTCATTATCTTCGGGTTCCCTCCCATTCCTTTACGGTCCTCAACCTCCCGGAAGTACCAGAGTGGTGAAGTTCCAAACCGCACATGAACAGTGAAAATGCTCCTGCCCGATTGCTTGCTTTTCCTATGCATGCGTGGATCAGAACTTGTGCATGCACCATTCTGAATTGCTAATCACAACTGGGGTAAACGTCCAAGAGGTTCAATCGAAGGAGCCAACCAAAGAAGAAAAGGAGCAGGTAAGGTGAATGGGAGGGTCCATGACAACAAGAAGGATTATGGTTCTCAGGATGTGGTAATCCAGCCCACTGTGGGCTTGATTCAATTCAATTATAATTTAAGCGGTTGGTTTAGGCTATGGTGCTATCCACAGACAATATATTTTCACAATGTTAACAAAACATTATAACAAAGTGTGCCTAATTATATTTATAATAACCCAAGTGAAGGTCTGATGGTAGACCTAATAATTAGGGGATGCTTAAGTCAATGTATTGGATTATATAATAACAATCAAGAAATATAAGAAGGGAAGTCAAAGAATAAGGAGGGGGAGAGAAGGATAACTAGGAAAAGAAGAAAAATAAGAAAGAGAAGAAAGGAGTGGAGAAAGAAAAGAAGGGTGAGAGCTAACTAGAGAGACTTGCTCAATGTAAGCTAAATGAGTTTAGGTGAGGTGTCTTTGTGCTTTATAGCCAGGTCTCCTGGTTTAGAGGTCTCTAATCCATACACTTCTTTCCTGCCCCAAGTAGTAATTAATGAGTGGGTACCAGATTTTATAAATTTCCTCCATCGTGTCTTCCATACTCACTCTTAATTTCTCTTTTAAGCCTGTTTTAAAAACGTACCCGAGCCGAAGCTCGGGTACACCAAATCAGATACTGACCTAAAGAGAGGGAAGCCTCAGGATCTTATTGAGGCTTCCCTCTCTCTTCTTATGTTCTCCGTCGCTGAACGCACCCCCCGGAAATTAGAGACAATGTTTTTGACTGATGCACCCTCATTAATGGTTTTATAAGCACTGGTCCTAGAAATGAAGAAAAGACAGAGAGGAAGAGAGAACGAAAGGATACTAGTAGTAAGTTTGAGAAGATTTGGGGCAATTGGCTTGCTGCAAAGGACTATGTTGACCCTGACCTAGTCCGGGATCGGATTTTTTCTACAATAGGGGTATCTCAGAGATTGAATGGCAAGATATGATGTGTCTGTAGTTTAATGTTGGAAAGTCATGAGTATGTAAAGGGACAGACCTTCACCTTACAAGTCAGTGAGTAATAGAACTCCATTAGGAGCTACCTAATATTTATAAATACACTAGGGGTATCTAGGAAGCGGTATCCCAGAGTGAAAATCACTCTACTAAGGAAATTAAGTGAGGAGCATGGGACAATCACAAAGACAAACATACATATAGTGTACTCAAGGGAAGCTTCAAATAGAGTATTTCATTCATGTCTCTTAGTAAATTAAGATCAGCTTGTTGCATGTTACTCAACCTTCAATATATCCTATTTCATTGAATAGTTGTAGGCAGTGAAACATTTTAAGGTTAGGCTGTTACAGTTGGAGAGATACAGTTTGTGGAAATAGGTATAAGGAGTCCAGTGACAAGACAGCAATAAATTGTTGCAAGGGTATAGACAGGTATAGGGGTAGGGTAGGGGAGTTTAGGGAGGATAAGGAGTGGGGCTACCCATCTCATGGTTAGAGTTAAAGTTATGCTGATCAGGGTTCAGGTATCGGCCATTATCAGAGTCGAGTTGGAGTGCCATCTAGAATTCTGGATGGAGAATGTCTTGATTGTCAAGTTGTATAAAGTATACGGAGTGTGGCAGTCTGATATGTAAAGTCTCTAGTTATTTAGGGGATCTTGTAGTGGGGTTAAAGTGACACTGATGCAAAAAATCTTATGGTATAATGAATTGTATGTGAAGTACAAATAATTAATTGGAACATTAGTAGCATAGAAAAGTGTATCATTATATATATATATATATATATATATATATATATATATATATATATATATATATATATGTTGTTTTTTTTTTGTTTAGCATCATTCTCTAATACAGGTATTTGCCATTTACAAGCTATACTCTGTATTTTAAAACTATGATACAGAGCAGGAAAGTTCAAAAGGTTGTTAGCTCTGCAGTAAAGCCTTAAACAAACAAGAAACTGGAAAACTGTATACTCACCTTGGGTAGTTTTCCTTTCCTAGTGTTTGTCCATGTCAGTATACTACTGGGCAAACCCCCGCCTCCCTTTGCTCTGATAGGACATGTAATTAATAAAGGCCCCTGCACACCCCATACTGTCATTCCATGTTACTAGAACGAGCTGACAGCATAGGACAGGGCCGTATACTGACATGGACAAACACTAGGGCCTGGTGCACACCAAAAACCGCTAGCAGATCCGCAAAATGTTAGCAGATTTTGAAGTGCTTTTTCTTCTTTTTCTGTAGTGTTTCAGCTAGCATTTTGCGGTTTTGTGAAGTGTTTTTGGTGTAGTAGATTTCATGTATTGTTACAGTAAAGCTGTTACTGAACAGCTACTGTAATAAAAATGCCTGGCAAACCGCTCTGAAGTGCCGTTTTTCAGAGCGGTTTGCGTTTTTCCTATACTTAACATTGAGGCAGAAACGCATCCGCAAACCAAAATCTGCAGCAGCCCGGGAGTATGCGTTTCTGCAAAACGCCTCCCGCTCTGGTGTGCACCAGCCCATTGAAATACATTACCCTAGCGGATCCGCACCCGCAAGCGGATCGCAAACCGCAGCAGAACCGCTCTGGTGTGCACTAGGCCTAGGAAAGGATAACTACCCAAGGTGAGTATACAGTTTTCCAGTTTTCCTAGTGTTTGCCATGTCAGTATACTACTGGGCAATAACTAGATAAAATTCAGGGTGGGTATGCTGAACACAACTTTAATTCAACTCCAAAACAATGAAATCAAACCGCATCTTTCACAGCAGAGGAAATAATTTTCTTTCCAAACTGTACAGTTGAGAGAGAAGCTGGCTCAACACAGTAATGCTTGAGGAAAGTGTGATTGGTAGACCAATTTGCAGCTTTGCATACAGTCAATAATGACACTTTGTTTAATGCTGCCCATGATGAGGGTATACTCCTTGTTGAATGGGCATTAATGTCCTGAGGTGGCTCTAAGTCTCTTGACTTATACGCCATTTGAATCAACTTGACAATCCAACAGGCTAACGCTCTGGTGGAAGCCATTTTCCCTTTTCTGTATCCTGCCGGGATAACAAAAAGTCTTTCCGACTCTCTAATTTGATTAATCGCTTCTAGGTAGGCTTTATTGTAGATGGGATATCCAAAGGATGAGCCCGTTCTTACTTGGGTGATTTGCGCTAATCGCCGCAAATCGCGCAAAAACTGGCAAAACCGCCAAACGCAAAGTGTTTTCAGGCGATTTCCCGACGATAGCGTTTCAGTGCTATAGAAGCGCTAAACGCAATTGTCACAAAATTGCCGCACTGTTCAGCGATTTTTACGCATAAAATCGCGGAAAAATCACTCCTGCAAAATGCCGGCAAAAATTGCCAGAGTTTTGAAAATGCAGGTGTGAATAGAACCTAACTCATATCTGTGCTACTAATGTTCTGTTTCTTAGCTGCACTACACATACAGCTCATTATCACATAAGTTAATTTTCAATTCAGATTCCCCTTAATTAATCCTGTTGTCTCACCTTGTGTTAGACTTCTGTGCCAATATATTGCCATGGAGAGGGAGTAGGTGAGATGATCGAGGGAATCCAGTTACTGGGCTTCATTGTATTGAGACCTGGGTATGGACTAATGTGGGTATGGGTAAGGGGGAGTAAATGAAGGGGTAGTAGGGAAAATATCAGGCTGGCCCTTATGGTGGGTGCCTTGAGTTATTCTTAGCTAATGAGGACTGCTTCTGGTCCTGGGCGGTGGTGATGTATTGTTTATAAATGCGTTTATTAATAACAGGAGTTGTTATGTCTACTCTTATGGCTCATTTGCACTATGTGCATTGCTGGCAGTTTTGATGCACAGCACATACTGGGCTTGATTCTCAAAAGCGTGATAACTGCTATCACAGAAGTTATCACGCACTCTGCCGCTCACATTGCTTATAGTTCACGTGATAGGCGAAGTTTATTGCGCAATCACGTGCACGGTTCACATTAAAAGCGCACGTGATTGCGCGATGACCTTCACTTATCACGTGAACTAACGATGTTCGCATGATAAGCAATGCGAGCAGCAGAGCGCATGATAACTACTGTAATAGCAGTTATCACGCTTTTGAGAAATCGAACTCACTGTGTGATGCGCATGGAGATATAAAATGAATAGGACTTTCGTATTACTGTTCACAGTACAGTGTGCGTTCCTGCGAGTTTCAATGTAATGCTACTGAGAACAATCTTATCACATGTTTTTTTAAAATCAGGTTCAACCAAGTCGAGGATGCCAATGTCTGCATTAAAACACTACAACGTGCATTCCATGTGTCGGGAACACATGCACAAAATTACGTTTGTGCTTGCATTGGGTAGTGTGAGTGAGGCCTTAAAAAGAGTGGAGAGAAAAAGACAGAGTTCAGCACTGGCACCATGGCTACTTCTGAAGAGCAGCTGCATAAAAGAGCTAAAGCTGCTGACCTGTAGTGGGGTCACTCTGTGCCTGCTCTTACCGTAGTAATAGACAGACGTATCATCAACTGGAGAGAAAAACTGGAGAGTTTGGCACTTTTATCAAGCGCATTTATTAGCGTGCAGTCAATACAAATCAGTGATTTTGCATAAAGAGTGACATGACAAGTTCCGCTGCAGGTCAAGAGGCTGTAGGTGGGTGCAGGGCACAGTAAGCGTGATGACCGTTTTGCACAAATGCGCTTCTACAGAGGCTGTGGGTCAGGGGCGGGAGCGGTTTCCAGTTTAATGCCTCTGGAGAACCCTCATTCAGCCTCCTGCCCTCTCACCTTTCTTCAGTCAGCTAATCAGACCAAGCAGGAAACTTCCTGCATATGAATTATTACTATGGTGCTAGGATTGAGCTTGACTCCCTCCCTCTTTAGTTAATGCTCCCTTTGTTGTTTTTTCATCTCACAATTACATTTTCTTCCAGCCCCCTACTTTTTTGTGTCACTGTAAGGAACTCCTTAGCACCTTTTCTCAATAAGATGGTCACTTTCACATCTTTTATGTGTTTAGCCAACCTTAATTAATTTACAGCTTGACACACTTTGATAGAAACTGGACTTCATGCTTTTTATTATTCACAACTGTTTACTAATTAAACCGGAAACAGCTCCGGCCCCTGACCCACAACCTCTCTAGAAGAGCATTTGTGTGAAACGGCTGTCAAATGACAAGCATTTATACTTACCTGGGGCTTCCTCCAACCCCCTATAGGCCGTGGGTTCCCTTACTGTCCTCCCATGCCACTCTGTTGACCTGCAGTCAGCTCCAGTGAATTCCCAAGCCATACTCAACTGTGCAGATCCCCAAGACTGTAACTGCACAGGTACAGAACACTTCTAAGAGAGAGATGGGGGGGGGGGGGGGGTGGTTACGTAGAGCACATATAGCCGGTCCCGCACATGGGCAGTGTAGCACGGCTGAGGAATTTACCGGAACAGTGATTGACTGCTACAATGAGAATGTTAACAAAAGTGCAGCAAGGGCCAGAGAGGTGCTGTTGGGAAGGGACTCTAGTATTAGGTGGCCAGATAAGTATGAGCTCCTCTGAGGGACAGTTGGTGTTGTGGCTGGATAGTGTACTGGTTTAAGGGAACCTGAGATGGGCTGGAGAGAAAAAAATTATACATACCTGGGGCTTCCTCCATCCAGGCTGATCGGTCCCTCGCCAACTGGATCCTCCACAATTCGCCCTAGAAAGTCCTCTGGACTGGGACGTACAGTGCATGCGTGGCCCAACCATGGTAGCGTGACAGGGAAGTGCACACTGATGGACTACGCCGACTGAAGGACCTTCTGGGGCGAATTGCAGAGGATCTAGACGCCACAAGAGGACAGTGAGGGACCGATGACCCTGAAGGTGGCTGCAGGAAGCCCCAGGTATGTATAATTTTTTTTTATATCCCCGTCTCAGTTACACTTTAAAAGACACATCTGACCAATTTAAAAATAAAAAAGCCACTTATCTGGGGCTTTCTCCAACCCCTGCCAGGAGTTCTGTGCCCTCGCCGCTGGTGCTCCTGGGTCCCCTCCAGCACAAGATTCCTACTGCGCCTGCGGCTCTCAAGAGTCACGCTGACGTAATCTGGACTGTACTGCACCTAGCGTGACCATTGAACCGCATGCTGGAGCGCAGAGGAAGCCGACCTGGCAAGGTTGGCTTCTCCACCAGAGGGAACCCAGAGCCACGGCAAGTGTACAGGACAGATGCCAGGGCTGGAAGAAGCCCCAGGTAAGTGGAAGCTTTATTTTTAAATTTCTCGGACCTTCCCTTCAAGGACAATAAATATTGCCCATCTGTATACAGCCTAAAACAGGATAAAATGTGTAATATCTCACTACATGAAGTTGTTATTGCACATTCTATATTTGAACTTAAAGGAGTGATCAATTAACTTATGCTACCCCCAGTACCACTTACCCAGGGCTTCCACCAGCCACTGGCAGCCGCTCTGTCCCTTGCCCTCATTCCTGTTCCAGACCAGGTGGAGATGATTGACAGCGGCGCTCGCGCACGTGCAGTACAGGACAACCTGGAGGTCATCCTGCGCACCATCTGGGAACGGGGGCCAGCGGAGCTGCGGCGAGGGACATAGTGGCTGCCAGGGGCTGGAGGAACCCCCTGGTAAGTAGTACTGGGGGTAGCATAAGTTAATTGATGACTCCTTGAAGAAGAGCCTGGATATATTGCTTACTTTTAAGGGCACAGCTGGAATTACTAATGACAATTAATGTGATTTTTTTTTTTTTCAAAATATAATGTAGACTATTGTTATTCCGCTGTGTAGAACTAATGAATACCTTTGTAGTATAATGATTTGCCTGAAAGATCAGTTTGAATTATATTCAGTATATTTACCTTATACTACATAGATTTGGAACAAACAAAGGCGTACCATCCTAATTGTACAGTGTATAACCATAATGCATACATGAATGCAGCCTGTCCTTAGAGCACAATACCATATTGCTGCTGTCATGTTGCTCTCACCTCTACCATATTGTTTCCTATCTTCAGAGACAGCACGTATATTCCAGGGATCTTATTCTCCACCATCTTCTTTATGTACCCCATACTCAAAGGGTTACAGCACGAATCACCTTACCGATGAAAAACATACAACAAAGCTTATAAAATGAAACCAAAACAAGAGCTGTAAAGCAAGGACTGTCCCGAGTCATTTTCGCCCCACCGGCTATTCTTCCCCATGCTTACCCATCCCATGCCATATGACTAGCGGTACAGGTGCCTCCGCCCGAGACAGAAGTGTCTCCCCGAACTTAGCGAGGATACAGAGCCCGATCACCAGCACAGACTTCCCAGCCTCCATGTCATCCGATCTCCTGACTGCAGCCGACACTTCCGTGTTCAGTCACATGACCAAGATATCACATGACAGCTGAACTTGTAATAGAATAGGCAATGAGACGGCTCAGTCTATGAATTAATACTGTAGAACTGACGTAAATAGAAAATGGGAAATGTGTGATTTCATGTTTTCTTTTGTTTTTATTATATCACTGATGGCGTGGTGCTCTGCAGAATAAAACCTTATTTAAAATTCTTTAGATTGTAAGATCGCAAGGGCAGGGCTCTCTCCCCTTTTGTGTCTTGGAAATCATTATACATTTTATTCATCATGCTACTTTTATCATTGTCATTACCAGTTGTGTATTTTGTATTCTGTATGTTGTATCATTTTTGTATTTCGTCACTAATTATGTATTTTGTATATTGGTATACAGTATCATCTGTATTATTATGTCCCCCATCCCATGTTAATTTCTTACTTTGTACAGCACCACAGAATATGTTGGTGCTTTATAAATCAATAATAATAATAAAAATCATTTCTATTTTTACCTTTTTCACATAGATACTGTTACTGCTGAATTCATGGAGTGGCATACCAACTAAAGCTAGGCATACATTCAGTGGCGGCTCCAGGAATTTTTTTTAGGGGGTGCTATGCAGGTGCTGGACCAATTTCCGGGGAGCACGCCACGGCAAAAAATGGGTGTGGCTACAACCTGCAGCGCGCGAAGCGCGCCGCAGCGAAAAATGGGCGTGGTCATGACCGGATGAGGGCGGGGCTAACTGTAATTTAAAGTGAACCCAGGGTGAGAGTGATATGGTGGCTGCCATATTTATTTCCTTTTAAACAATTCTAGTTGCCTGGCAGCCCTGCTGATCTATTGGCTGCAGTAGTGAACTGAATTACACCAGAAACAAGCATGCACAGGGGCGTAGCAATAGGGGGTGCAGAGGTAGCGATCGCATCGGGGCCCTTGGGCTCGAGGGGCCCCGAGGAGCCCTCCCTCAGTTGCAGTTTTAGCTCTCTATTGGTCCTGTGCTCATAATAATCACTTGTATAGATACTTTGAATAGTGGTAATCACTAACAAACTGTTCCCCATTCCCTTCTTGCACCTCTAACACTGTGGTTGCCATTGGCAGGTTTTGTCCCGCCGTATCAATTGTTATGTATAGAGTGCTTGGGGGGCCCCATTGTAAAACTTGCATCGGGGCCCGTAGCTCCTTAGCTACGCCACTGAGCATGCAGCTAATCTTGTCAGTTCTGACAATATTGTCAGAAACCCCTGACCTGCTGCATGCTTGTTCAGGGTCTATGGATGAAAGAATTAGAGGCAGAGGACCAACACGGCAGCCAGGCAGCTGGAATTACTTAAAAGGAGATAAATATGGCAGCCTCAATATTATTCTCACCTCTGGTTCCCTTTAAAAGTGCAACGCAAAGACAGAGGGCCCAAATTTTGGTGACCCTTTCCCCAGAAAATTCACATAATTGTGCAGGTTTTCTCAAGAAAATACACGTAATGTGAGCAGATTTGAACAAAAAACACGTTCAATGACCCCAATATGCACAATTGTTATCAGATATGACCCCAATATGCACAATCATTATCAGATATGACCCCAATATGCACAATCCTTATCAGATATGACCCCAATATGCCCAATCGTTATCAGATATGACCCCAATATGCCCAATCGTTATCAGATATGACCCCAATATGCACAATTGTTATCAGATATGACCCCAATATGCACAATCGTTATCAGATATGACCCCAATATGCACAATCCTTATCAGATATGACCCCAATATGCACAATCCTTATCAGATATGACCCCAATATGCACATTCGTTATCAGATATGACCCCAATATGCACAATTGTTATCAGATATGACCCCAATATGCACAACCGTTATCAGATATGACCCCAATATGCACAACCGTTATCAGATATGACCCCAATATGCACAACCGTTATCAGATATGACCCCAATATGCACAACCGTTATCAGATATGACCCCAATATGCACAATCGTTATCAGATATGACCCCAATATGCACAATCCTTATCAGATATGACCCCAATATGTACAATCCTCAGCAGATCTGACCACAATATGCACAATGCACAGCAGATCTGACCCCAATATGCACAATGCTCAGCAGTTCTGACCCCAATATGCACAATGCTTAGCAGTTCTGACCCCAATATGCACAATGCTCAGCAGTTCTGACCCCAATATGCACAATGCTCAGCAGTTCTGACCCCAATATGCACAATGCTCAGCAGATCTGACCCCAATATGCACAATGCTCAGCAGATCTGACCCCAATATGCACAATGCTCAGCAGTTCTGACCACAATCAGCAGCACCACCTGAAAAAGAAAAGAAAAACCCATTTACTCACCTAGTCAGAAGACCTCCTGTTCCGACCTCCTCCTCTCCCGACCTCCTTGTGGCGCGCAGCTCAGCTCCCACGATCCTCTTCCTTCCTGCAGCAGCCTGCATTGCCCGGCGAGCAGGGCTACGGGAAAATGGCCGCCCGAAGCCCTGCACTGCAGACTCCAAGTCTGCAGAGCAGGGCTTCGGGCGGCCATCTTACCGTAGCCCTGCTCTGCTGCTTCGGGCTGCCGCTGTGAACTGACTCGGCGTCTCTTAGACGCCTGAAGTCAGTTCACGCCAGGGGGTGCTTTGGGGTGCTTGGACAAATTTAGGGGGTGCTTGAGCACCCCCAAGCACCCCCCTGGCGCCGCCACTGCATACATTGTTATTATTATTATTATTATACTATACTAGACTATACTATACTTTCCTAATGCCTCCATGGCAGCACCTACGGGTAGTTGCCCCGCCCACTAACCCCATTGGACAGGTAACTAGATAAGTTTAACACCCACCCCTGTACACCTGTCTATGTTTTTCGTCCCCACCTCGGACAAGGTATCTCTTTGCAGTGCATTCCACCGGCCACATTGTGGTTTTTAAGCAGGTTCAGCCTCTCCTGCTGATCGCCCGGAGATTACTAAAAGTAGTCCTGAGGCAGCCCCACTTCTGCTGGTCTTGGGGGGCGGGATGCCGCTGGGGCTGTCAGGTAGGTGATTAAATATCACCTTGAGCGGCATTCCCTCATGTATGGCATGTTCATATACATTATTGTGGCGGCTAATAGCGTGCCTCTGTGCGGATCCTTACCTGCCGGCGGTTAGTCTTTTGCAGTGTCGGGGTGGGTTCGCTCGGCCTGCGCCATGCGTAGTCTGGGCGTCCTCCGGCGCGAGACGCGCGCCGGCTGAGGAGGGAGGCGACCGCTGGCCCGTGGGTCGGCGAGTCGTCACTTCCGGTTGCGTTCCAGCAACCGGAAGTGGTAATCTGGGCCAGTCACGCCCATCCAGGAAGTAAGCGGCCAATTTAAACGGCGCTACTACGGCGTACGGCGTCCATGCCTCAGAGCCCTCAGCGTGGTGGGTCTGGACGTCGCTTGGTCGCCGTGCGAGTAGCTGCTGGCGCTACCCGGGCTGCTGAATTCCGGTAGGTGCAGGCTGGACGGATGGGCGTACATTAGGTACCTATGCAGGGGCATACTAACATAACCATATTCCCTCCTCAGGCCCTGTGTGTATTCCCTCGGGACTATGGATCAGGAAGCACTCACAGACCAGCCTCAACCTGAAAGGTATGGAATGCACTAGGTGAGTATTTAGATTAACCAGATAGAAAAGAGAGCGAAGATCTAAGAGACATCCTTTTGTCTCCTGACAGCCCCAGAAGATTAACAGAGCTGACGACCAGTGAGGATCAACAGCAGCACGAAGCGGACTACAGGGACTACAGAAGCTATAGAGATGTACAGCCTAACTACTATGACAGACCACGGTCACCTAGGAGAGACTACTACTACTACAGGCCCCACTATAGATCTAGGAGCAGATCACCTAACGAGTACCATAGGGAACACCGTCACCACAGACACTTATCAAAGTATTGCTGGGCTTGTGGAAAAAGGGCCCTTCCGGAGAAGCTAGTATGCCAGACATGCTTCACGCAGATGTCTTCAGAGCAACAACAGCCCATGGAGGTTACTGAACTAATAAGGAAAGCCGTGCAGGAATCCATGGCAGAGTATGTAGCCAGTGTCCCGCAAGCTACACAACAAGAATCGCTACCGTCTACATCACAGGAAGACGCGGTGTCAGTGGAAGAGTTGGATGGAGGATTCGACTTCAGCTTAGTGGAACCCTATATCACTGCGGTGAAGCAGGCAATCGACTGGGAAGAGGAAGAGGATGAACCTCAGAAGGAGACAAAACAAAAGATAGTTTACTTCAAGCACCTTAAGAAGACCTCAGCCACCTTTCCATTCATGGATGAAATTTTGGAAATCATTCAGGAGGAATGGAACAAGCTGGAGAAGAAGACGAGTCTGAATAACAAATTTTCAAAACTCTACCCCCTACCAGAAAAGAAGTGTACTAGTCTTGATAACGTTCCAACAGTGGATGCGGCGGTAATGAGACTCGCAAAACATGTTACACTGCCACTCGAGGACGCAATCTCATTCAAAAACCATTAGAGAGGAAAATTGATGGCGACTTGAAGAAAGTGTATTCAGTGCTTGGAGGCACTATGAGACCGGCAGTATCATTGACCTCAGTGAGTCGTGCAATTAAAGTATGGGCCGAGAATCTGGAGTCGGCCATCTTAACAGATACGGATAAGGAGTCACTCATCGAGTCTCTCCAGGAGTTCAAACTAACCGCAGACTTTGTGGGAGAGGCTTCGGTGGACATCGTCCGCTCCTTGGCGAGAGCACTCCTACATTCGGTCACGGCCAGAAGAGCCTTATGGCTCAGATCATGGTCCGCAGACCCCACATCAAAGAACAATTGGTGTAAGATACCCTATGACGGGAAGAATTTATTCGAAAAGTTGGAATCCGCAATATCCCGAGTCACGGGAGGGAAATCTGGACTAATCCCGCAGGACCGTAGACAAAAGAAGACGTTCAATCAACAGGGACGTCCTCAGCAGACAAGATTCCGGAATGCGAGATCTTATAAGCCGGGTAAGGATTACCATCGCAACTGGCAAGGAGGCCAAGCTAACCTACAACGAATGAATAGACAGAAGACTACCCCCACGACCACAAACACCACGAAGGGATTTTGATGGTGTGCGCGCCCAGCTTGGTCCCGTAGGAGGCAGACTCCAGGAATTTGGGTCCATCTGGGCGAAGCATGTCAAAAACCCTTGGGTAGTGCAGACAATAACCAGAGGGCATCGCTGGAGTTTCAAGACAAATCCGCCGAACAACCTTTTCATACCAACACGAATGCCAAAATCTCAGGAGAATCAGATCATTTTAGACACGTATATACAGGAGCTGATGATAAAGCAGGCAGTGGTCTTAGTCCCACAGTCGCAAAGAGGGAAAGGCTTGTATTCACCACTCTTTTTTGTGACAAAGAAGTCGGGAGAGCTCAGACCGGTGCTAGACCTCAGAACCCTAAACAGCCATATAAACCTTCATCATTTCAAGATGGAGTCACTCCAGTCAATTCTGCTAGTCACGCGGGCAGGGGACTGGATGCTGTCAGCAGACCTCGAGGACGCCTACTTACATGTACCCATCCATCCAGAATTCCAACAGTACTTGAGGTTTGCAGTAGGAGAGCAACACCTACAGTTCAGATGCTTGCCCTTTGGAATCAATACCGCACCCAGGACTTTCACCAAAATCTTAGTTCAGATTATAGCTCTCCTCCGTCTGAGAGGTCTACGTTTACATCATTATCTGGACGATATATTTCTACTAGCACAAGACAGAGACCTAATCCTATCCCAACGAGAGATTCTTCTAACAACTCTGCAGCACTTCGGCTGGCGTATAAGCTGGAAAAAAAGTTGCCTCGAACCAACACAGGATATGACGTTCTTGGGAGCAAGGCTGCAGACCGCTCTGAACATAGTGTCTCTCCCAGAAGAGAAGAAGAAAACGGTGATCAACAAGACCCAACAGATGGGCCTTCAACAGACGCTACAGGCAAGACAATGCCTCAGTCTGTTGGGGACCCTGACCTCAACTATACAGATGATCCGCTGGGCACAGTGGCATTACAGACCATTCCAGTGGGGGTTCCTGTCCCAATGGAATGGATTGAGTATGTACCAGTGGATACGCATTACCCCACAGATGAGGGACAGCTTACAATGGTGGTCAGTGAGGGGTCACCTGTCCAGACCTCACGATATAGAGCCAAGAACTCAGCTAGTGGTGACCACAGATGCCAGCGGCAGAGGTTGGGGTGCCCACTGCCTAGAACAAACTGCTCAGGGGATCTGGAGTCAGTCAATATCCCTACTACCGGCCAACATCCTGGAACTAAAGGCTGCTTTCCAAGCCTTACTCCACTTCCTGCCGCTTCTGAGACGCCAATCGGTGTTGTTAAAGATGGACAACAGGACTGCTGTTGCTTACGTGAACAGGCAGGGGGCACGAAGAGTTTGAGACTACTACAGGAAACAGAGCACATCATGACTTTGGCGGAGGAAAATCTGTACAATCTGAAAGCAGCCTACATACCAGGAGTGGAGAACATCAAGGCGGACTACTTGAGCAGGAGTTCTATCTCCAACAACGAATGGTCTCTCCACCAGGAGATATTCCAGATGATCTGCAGGAGATGGGGTACGCCGGAGGTGGACCTGATGGCCACCTTCAGGAACACGAAATGCAGGAGATTTTATTCTCGCCAGTGGGATCCGAAGTCGGAAGCAGTGGATGCAATAACAACGGCATGGAATTTCCAGTTAGGCTACGTATTTCCTCCTACACCAATGGTCAGCAGAATACTCAAAAGGCTAACCCAGGAGAAGGTGACCTTACTAGCCATAATACCATTTTGGTCCCACAGGCCATGGTTCCCCCTTCTCTGGAGTTTGAAGCTGGAAGAACCTTGGGAAATTCCGGTGACAGCACACATGCTAAGCCAGGGGCCAATCCTACACCAAAACCCGCACAGGCTGAATTTGACGGCATGGCGATTGAGGGGGAAAAGTTAAAAAGTCAGGCTGCTCGGAGAAGGTGATAGAAACCCTACTAAGGGCCCGGAAAGCTACAACGAATAAGACCTATCACAACATCTGGCATAAGTTCTTACAATTCGCAGAGGAGAATGGATTTGACTCATCTCAACCTCTACCAAGCCAAATATTGGAGTTTCTCCAGACGGGAGTCGACAAACAGTTAAGCCATTCAGCATTAAAAGTACAGGTTACAGCCCTCTCAGCGTTAACCGGAACCAGGTGGGCAGTAAACCCGTTGGTGGCCCAGTTCCTTAAGGGCGTTATGAAGATCAGACCGCCGAAGAGAGCTTTTTTCCCCAAATGGGATCTTCCCACAGTCTTAGACTTTCTTACAGGGCCACTATTCGAGCCTATGGACACATGTACAATCTGGAACTTAACCTTGAAAGCGGTATTCCTCACGGCTATATCCTCTGCAAGAAGGGTGTCAGAACTACAGGCAATTGGAACAACTGAGCCATTCCTGACTTTTTTTCCGGACAGAGTGGTCATAAGGCCAATGCAGCACTTTGTGCCGAAGGTAGTGTCGGCCTATCACTTTAATCAGGACTGGACATTGCCAACTTTTCAGGAAATAAATGAGGATGAACCGCATCGGCTGGACGTCGGAAGGACCCTAAAGCAGTATTTACAGATCACTCAGCCCTTTAGAAAGTCAGAGAGACTCTTTGTAGTACCAGCAGGGTACAGGAAGGGTGAGCCAGCATCGTCACGTACCATAGCTAACTGGATAGTGAAGACGATCCAGGCAGCATATAAGGATAACAACATGGAGCTCCCGGAACAAGTCGGAGCACACTCGACAAGATCAGTAGCCGCCTCTTGGGCAGCATATGCCAAGGTTTCGGCGGATAAGATCTGCCAAGCAGCCAATTGGCGAACTATAAATACTTTCATGCAACATTATAGGGTAGACCCAGCGGCTAGCTCTACTCTGCAGTTTGGGAGATCAGTACTTGCTGTATTGCCTACCTAAAGTTTTGTTTACTTTACACTGTATGGAGATAAAATTCTGTCTCATTAAACTCAATTATACTTTTTTCAGCACCTGCAAACTGGCCCTCCCTGGTTTTTTACAGTATTTCTCTAGTTAGATCCCTAGGTGCTGCCATGGAGGCATTAGGAAAACGGAAAATTGGATACTCACCTACCGGTAATTTTCCTTTCCTGATGCATCCATGGCAGCACGGGGAGACCCGCCCCTTTGCTCGGTGTGGTCGAAAAGTACTAGACAGGTGTACAGGAGTGGGTGTTAAACTTATCTAGTTACCTGTCCAATGGGGTTAGTGGGCGGGGCAACTACCCGTAGGTGCTGCCATGGATGCATCAGGAAAGGAAAATTACCGGTAGGTGAGTATCCAATTTTCCGTTATAGTACCAACATCTTGCGCAGCGCTTTACAAAGTTACTATATTGTGCATGGCCAGTGGCGTAGCTGAGGAGATATGGACCTCGATGCAAGTTTTACATTCCCCCCAGCAGCACTTTATACATAACAATTGATACGGCGCAACAAAACCTGCCAAGGACAACCACAGTGTCAGAGGTTCAAGAAGGGGATGGGAAACAGTTTGTTAGGGCTCGTTTACACTAGAGGCGCTTTTTCATTTTTTCAAGCGCTGCCGGTTTTTCAAAATCGCCCTGAAAGCGATTACACCATGGTTTCCTATGTGCTAGTTTAGATTGTGGCGTTCCATTCGCTTTCCGATCTGAAAAGCGCTGCATGGACCATTTTCGGGGGGATTCTGCCTCAATGGAAGGTATAGGAAAACCGCAAACGCTCACAAAATCGTTTTGTGCAGCAATTGCGTTTGCGTTTTTAGGAATAAATACATTGTATTTATTTTTTCCGGGTCAAAGAGTTCGCTTCCTGACTTGCGTCAGGGAGCAAATTAAAAAAAACGCTCTGGAAAAGCGCATAGAAAAGCGCTTTTAACAAAAACCCACCCAAACGTCGGGAATTGCAAAAAAAAAAATCACGGCAAAAACACGAACGTTTATGCGATCGGAACGCAATGTGAACAAGGCCTCAATGATTACTACTAATTAAGGGCTTGTTCACACTAGGGGCTTGATTCACTAAACTGTGATAACTCATATCACGGCCACGCTAGCGTTTTCGCATGCAATTGCAAATTTTCCCATGCAATCGCACATTTTCGTGCACAAATATTCACAATTGCGCACAAAAATTCGGGATTGCATGCAAAAACAAAAACGCGCACAAAAACACTAGCACGGACGTGATATGAGTTATCACTGTTTAGTGAATCAAGCCCTATGAGCGATTTGAGCTTTTTTTCAAGTGCTAGTGATTTTAAAGTGCTGTAAAAGCACAAGTGCAATGAAATCCAATGACAGTGTTCTCACATGAGCAATGAGCTTTTTTTATAATCGCAAACGAGGGCCCTGCACCATTTACTGAGCGCTTGCAATTTTGTGAGCGCTTTTCATGTAAAATTACTTATAAAGGTCTGCACACAGAAAATCACAAATCGCAAAACAAAAGTGCTTGCAAAAGCCCTTCTAAAAATCACAAATTGGCCAAAAAAAGCCTGTCAATTGCTCAAGAAAAGCGCTCACAAAAGCGCTCACAAAAGCGCTCAGTGCTTGTGATTTATAATGTGAACTAAGCTTAAAGCATCTATAGAAGTGATTATTAGCAGCACAGGGACAATAGAGAGCTAATACTGCAGTTGAGGGAGGGCCCCTCTGGCCCGAGGGCTCTAGTGTGGTCGCAACCTCTGCACCCCCGATAGCTACACCACTGTCCATGGCTGAAAGAGACCTTTCAGGAATCCCTTCCTTGAAATCCTGGGTTTGCCCCTGGACATCTTCTAAAGCGCTGTCTAGGGCCAATTTTTGCAGCTGCAGAACCTGCATAAGGCCTCTTTTTCATGGACAGTTGATAGACAGTGAAATGCCTCTCAAACTCTCAAAACTGCTTGCTGCTGCCTGGCAACTACTCACTGCTGCCTGGTAACTGCTCACTGCTGCCTGGTAACTGCTTGCTGAGCACACAGTTCAACTGTACGTGGAAAATAGGCCTAACTTTAAGGACAACTAAAGCGAGAGGGATATGGAGGCTGCCATATTTATTTCCGTTTAAGCAATACTAGTTGCCTGGCTGTCCTGCTGATCCTCTGCCTCTAATACTTTTAGCCATAGACCCTGAACAAGCATGTAGCAGATCAGGTGTTCCCATGGTGTCTCCATGTCAGCATACTAATGGGCAAAGCTCCGCCTCCTTTGCCCCAGTAGGATGTCCAAAGATGTTAAAAGGTCATCCCTACCCTATACTGCCATTGTTTTTTTCGTCCTCGCTTTCAGTAGGGATGCTATTGATGTTCTGCCTATTTCCCTTACCTTCGCAGTTTTTTTGCGGGCACCAGCAGGTTCATGCTCTCCTGCTGGAGTCTACCTCTCAGATTGTTAAATACTCCTAAGAGGGGTAGAGCGCTGGCCGTATCTACTGGCTTTCCCCTAGGGCACTGTTTGGTCAAATATCCTGCTGCCACGCTAAACATCTAAATGATGAAGTGGCTTCCTCTATGCTGCAGGTCCCCAGGCTTGGCAGGTTACCTGGAATCGGTCGTTGCGGCGCTTCTGTCTGTCTATGTGGCGTAAGTTTTTTGTAGTGGCTCGTTCGGGCGGCGAGGATAGCGTTCGTTCCTGTCGGGTTTCCTGGTCAGAGGTGATTGGTAGTTCTCGCGCGCGAGAGAGATTTCGGTTTCCTTTATTTGCCCGCGGCGGAAGTGTTTCGGTGGCCATCTTTGTTGAGGGCAAATACCGGTTATGCATGGATTAGGCAGGAAATGAGCCGGCTCCTCTACTTAAGGAGCAGAGTGAGCCGGCAGCGCTGCTGGAAGGACGTGTTGGTCCAGTAAGCGCAGTTTATATATTGGAAATCATTTATTTTGGTAAGTTTGCAAATACATATATATTTTGGCATAGATGCCTTCTCGCTCAGAGCATAAAAGCCTGTATTCTGATGAGACCATGTTTGTTTTTGCAGCGGCAATGGAAAAACACAAAGGGGGCAGTTCAAAGTCAAATAGGTAAGGGTGGTAGGTATAGTATTTTACAAAAGAGAAATACATAATTTCTTTGGCTAAATGAGCCTATTTTTTTTTTTTTTGCTTCTTTTTTGTTTAGACATGATAAAGAGAGTCGCCAGTCGGAACAGCGACGTAAAGATGAAGGAACTTCACATGGAGCCTCGCAGTCTTCGGCCTCTCTTAAAGGGGTTCAGCAGCAGCATCAGGATCGTCAAGATCAGCCTCATCATCAGGGCCGGATTTAAGCCAAGGCCACCTAGGCCATGGCCTACGGCACCACAGGAGGAAGGGCACCAAAGCAGCAGGCTAAACTCATGCAGCATTTGTAAGCTTGCAAATGTTGCAATGTAGAGAGATTAGGTTAGCGCCTGACCGTGGTACTCTGCTGCTAGTCCCCTGTGCAGCAGCCACCTGGTGGCTATGAACTTGGGTAGCATTGGAGACGGAAAGGAAGAGGAAGCTTCTGCACTGGAGACAAGTGGAGAAATGAGTGACACTGATGGCTGCTGCAGTGTTAAGGTGAGCTGGCTACCTATACTAAAAGGGGGATGGGTAAAGGAGGGATTAAGGGAGTCCTCTTTCTTCAGGGAAAGGGGAAGGGGTCATCAGGCTACCTATACTAGAGGAAAGGGGGAGGGGTCATCTGGCTACCTATACTGGAGGGAAGGGGAGAGGGGTCATCTGGCTACCTATACTAGAGGGAAGGGGGAGGGGTTAATCTAGCTACCTATACAGGGGGTCATCAGGCTACCTATACTAGAGGAAAGGGGGAGGGGTCATCTGGCTACCTATACTGGAGGGAAGGGGTCATTTGGCTACCTATACTAGAGGGAAGGGGGAGGAGTCATCTAGCTACCTATACTGGGGGGTCATCAGGCTACCTATACTAGAGGGAAGGGGGAGGGGTCATCTTGCCACCTATACTGGAGGGAAGGGGTCATCTGGCTACCTATACTGCACTGGAGGGAAAGGGGAGGGGTCATCTAGCTACCTATACTGGGGGGTCATCAGGCTACCTATACTAGAGGGAAGGGGGAGGAGTCATCTCGCCACCTATACTGAAGGGGGCGGCTGGTGACAGTGGCCTTGGGCGGTAAAGAGTACAAACCCAGCCCTGCTCATCATTCTTATCAAAGTCAGGCTGTGCAGGATATTACGCGGACATTAACTTCCTCAAGATCTTCTACTAACTATTCAGCTTCTAAGCAGCTAGATCAGACTGAAAGCAAAAATTCTCAGTCTTCAGCAGAACATTCAGAACCACGAGTTATTGCTTCAACTTCTTACGCACCTGCTGCCCTGGATAAAAATCAATGTTGGATTTGTGGAAGACCAGAGTTACCCCACAAAAAAGTCTGTGAGATGTAGCACCTAGACATAGCTGGGAAGATAGGGAAGTCTCCACTTTAATTAGACAAGTGGTAAAAGATACAGTGGCAGAAATGTCACAAGATCACAGACGTCATTCTCCAGAGACCCGTTCCTCTAGGCATTCTTCAGATGAAGACAGTTCAGATGAAGAATCTAATAATGAATCGAGTGTTTTGATTTTTCACTTATACTGTCATTTGCCTCTAGTGTGAGGTCGGCAATTGAATGGCAGGAGGAACCATCATCGCCAAAGAATAAAAGAAGGCGCTATTACAAGCATCTTACCAAAAGTAAAATAGCATTTCCTTTGATGGAGGAGATCAAGGAAGTGATCCTAGATGAATGGGCAAAGACGGTAAAGAAGCCATCTCTCAAAAATAAGTTTCAGAAGATGTACCCTCTGAATGATGAAGATGAAGCCCTTATCCAAACTTCTCCGATAGTGGATGCATCATTGATGAGAATAGTTAAGACCATGACTCTGCCATTAGAAGATTCAGTAGCCTTTAAGGGCCCTTTTCCACCTGCAATCGCTAGCGTTCACGCTGAACGCTAGCGATTGCTGAATCGCAAAACCGGCGATTCCCCCGACGTTTGCGGCCGCGATTTTGCTATGCTATGCACTGCATAGCAAAATCGCGGCAATTATCGCTCCGCCGCGCGTTCGCGTTCCCCGCAAAAACGAATCGCGGTAGTGGAAATGACCTACCGCGATTCCCATGTTAAAAAGCAAACCGTAGCGATTGTAAAATCGCTAGCGGTTTGCGTTTTTGCGATTCAGCATCGCAAACGCCGCTAGTGGAAAAGGGCCCTAAAGATGTATTGGATCGTGATCAGGTCCTGAGAAGATCTTATCTGTCGTCAGGGGAAACATCTTGAGCAGCAATTTCATTAACTTCTGTAGCAAAGGCTAATAGAGTATGGATTGAAAAAGTACAGAGAGATATTTTTAGAGGTGCACTGATAGAGGAAATTACCTTTGGGTTAAATGAGCTTAGATTATCTGCAGACTTCTTGGGTGAAGCAAGTGTGGACATTGTCCGTTCAGCAAGTCGCTCAATGCTATATGCCATTATGGCGAAAAGATCATTATGGTTGAAACCCTGGTCGGCGGATCCTACATCCAAACAGGCCTGGGCCACAATTCCTTTTGATGGGTAAAACTTATTCGGACCAAAAATAGATGCTGCCATCTCGAGGGTTACAGGGGGCAAATCGGGTCTTTTGCCCCAAGACCGAAGATTCAATAGACAGAGATTTTCTCAATATAAGAGACAGTTGTCAAATAGATTTACGCAATCAAAGTCTTATCGCCCTGGTAAAGTATACAGGAAAAATTGGCAACACCCTCAGAATGCCTTTCAAAAGTCTAACAAGTCTAGAACATCTTCTGCTACAGGAGACGCAGTTAAACACTTTTGATGGGACGCCCGTCCTAGATTTTCCAGTAGGGGCGAGACTTTTAACCTTCAGGGAGATCTGGACTGGGACTATTCAAGACACTTGGGTCGTAAATACAGTCACAAAAGGTCACAAATGGACAGTCAAAAAAACTCCTCCTCAAAATCGATTTATTTCAACGAGAGTTCCCAACAATCGAGAGAAGTTGTTAGTGCTAATAGACTGTCACGGAATTGATGAAACAAAAAGCGGTTATGCAAGTGCCGCCTTCAGAACGAGGTACAGGCTACTATTCCCCTCTGTTTCTAATAAAGAAAAAGTCTGGAAAATTAAGACCAGTATTAGACCTGAAAAGTTTAAACAAGTACATCTTCACTCCAAGTTTCAAGATGGAAAGTCTTCAGACTATACACTTGTCCATACAGCCGAGCGACTGGATGTGTTCGATAGACCTGAGGGACGTGTATTTCCATGTACCCATACATCAAGAATTCCACAGATTTCTACGGTTTGAGGTAGGGGAATTACATCTTTGTTTGCCTTTCCGTTCGGCCTGTCGACGTCTCCGAGAACTTTTTCAAAAATCCTATTGTCAGTGGTTGCTTTTGTAAGGGTACAGGGAATACGCGTCCTTCACTACTTAGACGATATTCTCCTGTTAGCACCTTCAGAAGAGATTCTACTTCGGCACAGAACTATTCTAATCCAAACCCTTCAGACGTTTGGTTGGGTAATACATTTTCCCAAAAGTCAACTTCGTCCTACACGTCAGATAGTGTTCTTGGGAGCACTGTTGGACACAGTCCCGGTCTCGCTTCCAGAAGAAAAAATTTACAAAGTTCAACAATCTGTCCTCAGGCTGAGTCTGTTATCGGGCACTCCACACAATTCCCATAAGGAACTCAACCCTCAGCGGATACTTATCCAACGATGATCATTTATTAAAGTGTTACACGAGTATACACAGCATATCACTTCCAGCACAACGTTTCGGGCGAAGTGCCCTTTGTCAAGTGCACGAAACGTTGTGCTGGAAGTGATATGCTGTGTATACTCGTGGGAATTATGGGAATTGTGTGGATTGACTGGATTTTTGGAGGATTGGTGACTCTTCCAGCCATAGGAACTCCCCACAACATTCACCTTTGCCTGAAGCCCGCAGACACCCCTGTGCACACTATTGTCTGTTATCGGGCACCACAGCAAGGAGGTGCATGCAGATTATAGTTCTCATGTCTTCGGTGATTCCGATGGTAAAGTGGGCCCATTGGCATCTTCGGCCTCTGCAGCTTTATTTTTTGACACAGTGGGACAAAGTATCCCTGAATCAGCAAATTCGAATATATGCAAAGGTCAAAAAGTCTCTATTATGGTGGACAAATTATATTATGGTGGACAAACAAGGGAAACCTCAGGAATTGTCAAGCTCTTTTTCCGCAGGAATGGAACATTCTGACAACGGACGCCAGTGCATTAGGTTGGGGGGCAGTATTCCAGAACCAGGTGGCTCAAGGCAGTTGGGAGTTTCCAACGCAAGACTTAGTTTCAAACGTCTTAGAGATAAGAGCTGTCCTCCGAGCCCTGCATCATTTTCTTCCAGTCTTAAGGAATTCAGCAGAGTCGACAATGTTTCAGCAGTCTCGTACATAAAAAATCAGGGCGGGACACACAGCAGATCATTAATGAAGGAAATCTGCCCGATAATGCAGTTAGCTTAGGAAAATCTGTTGAATCTATCTGCTCTATATATTCCGGGGACTCTAAATATAACAGCGGACTATTTGTCGAGGAATGTTCTCAGCAACAACGAGTGGTCGCTCCATCCTATGGCATTTTGGACAGTGATCAAGAAGTAGGGTTGGCCAGAGATCGATCTCTTTGCCTCCCATTCCAACTACAAAGTGAAACAGTGGCGTACCTAGGGCATTTGGCACCCGGTGCTGGGTATTGAAAGACCCCCCCCCCCCTAAAAAAAATGGGCGTGACCACAACCTGCGGCGTGCTTCGTGGCAAAAATTGGCGTGGTCATGACTGGATGAGGGCGGAGCTAACTGTAATTTAAAATATTAGCTAGTATAGTTGCCCCAGTATAGCTAGTAGTTTCCCCCAGAATAGCTGCCCCCAGTGTAGCTAGTATAGTTGCCCCCAATGAAGTTAGTATAGTTACCCCCAGTATAGCTAGTTTAGTTGCCCCCAGTATATAGCTAGTATAGTTGCCCCAGTATAGCTAGTATAGTTGCCCCCAGTATAGCTGGTATAGTTGCCCCCAGTATAGCTGGTATAGTTGCCCCCAGTATAGCTAGTATAGCTGCCCCCAGTATAGCTAGTATAGTTGCCCCCAGTATAGCTGGTATAGTTGCCCCCAGTATAGCTAGTAGAGCTGCCCCCAGTATAGCTGCCCCCCAGTATAGCTAGTTTAGTTGCCCCCAGTATAGCTGCCCCCAGTATAGCTAGTATAGCTGCCCCCAGTATAGCTAGTATAGCTGCCCCCAGTATAGCTAGTATAGCTGCCCCCAGTGTAGCTAGTATAGCTGCCCCCAGTATAGCTGGTATAGTTGCCCCCAGTATAGCTGGTATAGTTGCCCCCAGTATAGCTGGTATAGTTGCCCCCAGTATAGCTAGTATAGCTGCCCCCAGTATAGCTAGTATAGCTGCCCCCAGTATAGCTGCCCCCAGTATAGCTGGTATAGTTGCCCCCAGTATAGCTGGTATAGTTGCCCCCCAGTATAGCTAGTATAGTTGCCCCCAGTATAGCTAGTATAGTTGCCCCCAGTATAGCTAGTATAGTTGCCCCCAGTATAGCTAGTATAGTTGCCCCCAGTATAGCTAGTTTAGTTGCCCCCCAGTATAGATGCCCCCAGTATAGCTAGAATAGTTGCCCCCAGTATAGCTGCCCCCAGTATAGCTGGTATAGTTGCCCCCAGTATAGATGTCCCTGGAGGGGGGAAGCAGCGCTAGAAGGAGGGGCAGTGGGGGCAGCGGTGGGGAGGGGGGAAATATCCCCCCCCTCCCTCACCTGGGACCCCTCCTTCTGCCTCTCTCCCCCTCCATTCAGCGTGGCAAGTGCGTGCGGGCTCGGCGGCGGGGGCACATGCGCAGAATTACTCACCACGTCCACGTTCCAAGCGCCGGCAGCGTCATTTCGTCACAGATCTCCGCCTTTAATGAAGGCGGAGATCTGTGACGACATGACGCTGCCGGCGCTTGGAACGCGGAACTGGTGAGTAATTCTCCGCACATCTCCCCGCCGTCAAGCCCGCACTTGCCACGCTGAATGGAGGGGGAGAGAGGCAGAAGGAGGGGTCCCAGGTGAGGGAGGGGGGGATATTTCCCCCCTCCCCACCGCTGCCCCCACTGCCCCTCCTTCTAGCGCTGCTTCCCCCTCCTGCTCTGTGCTGTGGGGGGCCGTGGCGACACCCCCCTGGGTGTCTGTCACCCGGTGCGCCCCGCTCCCCTGCGCACTACAGTAGGAACGCCACTGAAGTGAAGAAGTACTTATTGAGATACAAGGATCCCAAAGCTCTAGCGATGGATGCTGTCTTCAAAGCCTGGAATTTCGGCCTGGCATATGCCTTTCCGCCGATTACGCTCATCTTCAGGTTTCTCAGAAAACTGATGACTCAGAAATTGACAGTTCTGGCAGTATTGCCATATTGGCCAAGGAGGCCATGGTTTCCCCTACTTGTAGAGTTGAGCACTCAGGAGCCTCTTTCTCTGCCGAACTTGCCGAACCTACTTGTACAGGGATCAGTGTCTCATCAAAATTCCCAACGTCTTCGATTAATGGCCTGGAATTTAAAAGGCTTAGGCTATTAGATATAGGCTGTTCGGAAGAGGTAGCAGAGACTTTGGTTCAGGCAAGAAAACCAAACACAATACTGTCTTATAATAGGGTTTGGAAGGCCTTTGGAGCCTTTGCATGTAAATCTGGATTTACTACGAAGGACTTTACGGTGGCTAATCTGTTAGCTTTTCTTCAAGAAGGTCTAAATATGGGTTTGGCCTACTTCACACTAAAAAGACATGTCTCGGCCATATCCTTGATATCTGGAGTCTCTTGGTCTTCCAATTCGCTCATAAAACAATTCTTCAAGACAACAATAAAACTCAGGCCACCTTTAAAGCCAAGATACCCTAAATGGGATCTTCCCTTAGTTCTAGAGTACATTGAAAGAACACTATCTTTGCAAACGGAACTGAGCCTTTATGATCGGACTTTAATAACCGTTTCAGAACTGCAGGCTCTGGGACACTCTGAGCCCTATTTAATTTGTATGAGTATGAGTGTATGAGGGCACTAGCAGACAGACAGTTATCAGACAATCCCAACAGGGGAGATGTCTTACAAACAGTGACAGTAGAAGGCAATACTGTCACTGATAAAGATATTAAGAATAGAGGTGGGCCGAAAGGTTCGCTGGCGAACGGTTCCAGGCGAACCTCGGGTGGTTCGCCGGCGAAGGCGAACTTTCCAGGAAGTTCGATTCGCCCCATAATGCTCTATGAGGGTCAACTTTGACCCTCTGCATCACAGTCAGCAGGCGCATTGTAGCCAATCCGGCTATACTAAGCCCTGGAGCCCCACCCCCCCTTTATATAAGGCAGGCTCCGGCGGCCATTAGCCTCACTGGTGTGCCTGCTAGAGACAGACTAGGGACAGCTGCTGCAGACTTGTTCTCCTAGGGACAGATTAGTCAGGCTCCTGCCTTCTTAGCTTGCTCCTAGCTGAATCTTATTGCTATAATAGCGCCCAAAAACAGCTCTTTTCAGAGCTCATCCTGCTGTGTTTGAAACTGACACTTGTGTTGTTTAGACAGCATTGCTAATTCATACTGTGTGTCCCACTGCCAGCAGCAGCAGCAGCACATTCAGTGACTACCTGTGTGTGTGAGACACTTGTGTTGCTTAGACGGCATTGCTAATTCATAATGTGTGTGTCCCACTGCCAGCAGCCCACCAGCATTCAGCAGCACATTCAGTGACTACTTGTGTGTGTGACAGGGAGCTGCACATTGTACTACCCACCCAATACTGCATTTACCTACTACTAGTACCTGTTGTGTTTAGTTAACCCACCTCATCACTGCATACACCTACGTTTGTGTTGAGTGAACCCACCTCGCTGCACATAACTACCTTTTGTGTTGAGTGAACTTGCCTCACTGCATATAATTACCTTTTAAGTTGAGTGCACTCACCTCACTGCATATCTACCTTTTCTGTAGAGTGAACTCACCTCACTGCATATAACTACCTTTGTGTTGAGTGAACTCAGCTGACTGCATCTAACTACCTGTTGTGTTCAGTGAACTCACCTCACTGCATATATAACTACCTTAGGCTTTGGGTTGAGTGAACTCACCTCACTGCACATAGCTACCTTTTGTGTTCAGTGAACTCACCTCACTGCATATATAACTACCTTTGGGTTGGGTGAACTCACCTCACTGCATATCTACCTTTTCTGCTGAGGGAACTCACCTCACTGCATATACCTAGCTTCCCCCCGAGATGGACAAAATGGACAAACCAGGTAGAGGAAGAGGTAGAGGCAGACCCAGAGGAAGGCCACCTGGCACTGGCAGGTCTGTGCGAGGTGGTGTTGCTGTGATTTCGTGCGGACCTGGCCCAAAGTACAGTGCTCAGAAGAAGGCACGTGCCATCACTTCCCAAAATTGTGAGGACGTGCTTGAGTATTTAACACAGAACACCTCATCTCCTGCAGCCACCAGCGCTACAACAAGCACCACATATGCTGCATTTGACACTTCGCAGGAGTTATTTGGTGGTGGTGGTGAAATCACTGATTCACAGCCACTACTGCAACAACAAGAAGAAGGCGCAGGTACACCACCTCATACCTCTGAGTTAGGTGGCCATAGTATGGACGTAACGTGTGAGGAGGGGCATGATGAACAACCTGAAGTTGGTGCAGTTGTGGAGTTGTCTGAGGAAAGCGAAGCTGGGCAGGAGGATTATGATGACGATTATACGGATGTCACATATGTTCCCAATAGAGGAGATGACCAGGGGGACAGTTCAGAGGGGGAGCCAGAGAGGAGTAGAAGGAGACGACTCCATGATAGAAGCAGAGGGAGCTTGTCCTCAGAAACAGCTGGGGGCAGTGTCCGGCGCCATGTATCGCCAGCTATGGCCAGCCAGCCAACATGCCCTTCAAGGTCAGCTGTTGATGCCACCGTAGTGCCATCACCCCAGGGGGGCTCAGCAGTTTGGAAATATTTTAACGTGTGTGCCTCAGATAGGAGCAAAGCCATCTGTTCTCTCTGCCTCCAAAAATTGAGCCGTGGAAAGGCCAACACTCACGTAGGGACAAGTGCCTTACTAAGGCACCTGGAGAAAAGGCACAAACAGCTATGGGAAGAACACCTGAGGAAAAGCAGCACCCCTCAAAAGACAAGCCACCCTCCTTCTCCTCTTCCTCCATCAGGTGCATCGTCTTCATCCGCTTTCTCCCTTGAACCTTCACAGCCACCCTCCTTCACACCGCCTCTGCCCTTGAGCGGTTCCTGCTCCTCTGCCCACAGCAGTAGCCAGGTGTCCGTGAAGGAAGTCTTTGAGCGGAAGAAGCCAATTTCGGCCAGTAACCCTCTTGCCCGGCGTCTGACAGCTGGTGTGGCGGAACTATTAGCTCGCCAGCTATTACCATACAAGCTGGTGGAGTCAGAGGCTTTCCATAAATTTGTGGCCATTGGGACACCGCAGTTGAAGATACCAGGCCGCACTTATTTTTCACAAAAGGCCATACCCAAACTGTACCGTGCAGTTCAGAGGCAAGTGGTGTCATCTATTGCGAAGAGCGTTGGGTCAAGGGTCCACCTGACCACGGATGCCTGGTCTGCCAAGCACGGGCAGGGCCGCTACATTACGTACACAGCCCATTGGGTCAACCTGGTGACCGATGGCAGCAAGCAGGGAGTATGTGGCTACGCAGCGGACCGACTTGTCACACCTCCAAGGCTTGCAGGCAGGCCTCCTGCCACCTCCTCTCCTTCTCCTCCAGCTACATCCTCTTCGCTGTCAACCTCCTCCTCCTCCTTGGCTGAGTGGCAGTTGAACTCTAGCGGTGCTGCCATCTCCTCTTCCTCTCCAGCAACACAGCCCCATCTCCCCAGAGCCTACGCTGCATGCCAGGTACGATGGTGTCACGCAATTTTAGACATGTCTTGCCTCAAAGCGGAGAGTCACACTGGAGCAGCTCTCCTGGCTGCTCTTAACAAACAGATGGAGCAATGGCTGACCCCGCACCAGCTGGAGATCGGCAACGTGGTGTGTGACAACGGCAGCAATCTCCTTTCCGCTTTGAATTTGGGAAAGCTGGCACATGTACCCTGCATGGCACATGTGCTGAATCTGGTCGTGCAAAGATTTGTCTCAAAGTACCCAGGCTTAGAGGACGTCCTGAAGCAGACCAGGAAGTTGTGTGGGCATTTCAGGCGGTCTTATACGGCCATGGCACGCTTTGCGGACATTCAGCGGAAAAACAACTTGCCGGTGAGACGCTTGATATGCGATAGCCCAACTCGCTGGAATTCCACCCTGCTCATGTTCTCTCGCCTGCTAGACCAGGAGAAAGCCGTCACCCCAGTACCTGTACAACTACAGTAGAAGGACACAATCTGGGAAGATGGGGATGTTGTGGCCCAACAGCTGGACATTGATGCGAAATGCATGCAGGACCATGCGGCCATTTGAGGAGGTGACCAACCTGGTGAGTCGCGCTGAAGGCACCATCAGCGACTTGATCCCCTACGCTTACTTCCTGGAGCGTGCCGTGCGTAGAGTGGTGGATGAAGCTGTGGAGGAGCGGGAACAGGAACAGCTACGGCAGGAGGATTCGTGGGAGCGATTTACACCCGAACCACATGTTTCCTCGACACCTGCGGCACCACAGAGGGGGGAGGAGGAGGAAGAAGAGGAGTCGTGTGGGGAAGGAGAGGAGTCAGACTCGGATGACGATTATGAGGAAGGTGTTTCTGTGGAGGAGGAAGAGGCGGCGGCGGCAGCAGAAGAACAACCGCAGCAGCCATCACAGGGGGCTTCTGCTGCTCCACGTTCCCTTGGTATTGTTCGTGGCTGGGGTAAGGAAGAGGAGTTGCGTGACGTCACTGTGGAAGAGCAAGAGGAGATGGAGAGTACGTCTGGATCTGACTTTGTGCAGATGGCCTTTTTTATGTTGTCCAGCCTGTTGAGGGACCCCCGTATCAAAAAAACTCAAGGGGAATGACCTGTACTGGGTGGCCACGCTACTAGACCCTCGGTACAGGCACAAAGTGGCAGACCTGTTACCAACTCAACACAAGGCGGAAAGGATGCAGCACTTGCAGAACAAGCTGTCAATGATGCTTTACAATGCATTTAAGGGTAATGTGACAGTACAACGCAATAAAGGTACCACTGGCAGTAATCCTCCTCCTCCTCACCAGTCCACACAGGCAAGGACAGGGCGCTCCAGCGATCTCGGGGGTGATGTCGGACATGCGGACATTCTTTAGTCCAACACCTCGCAGTAGCCCTTCGGGATTCACCCTCCACCAACGCCTGGAACGGCAGGTAGCCGACTACCTGGCCTTAAGTGTGGATGTACACACTGCGACTGCGAACAGCGAGGATGAACCCTTGCTCTACTGGTTGCGCATGCTTGACCTGTGGCCAGAGCTGTACCAATTTGCCATACAACTTCTCTCTTGCCCTGCCGCAAGCGTCCTGTCAGAAAGGACCTTAAGTGCAGCTGGAGGCATTGTCACTGAGAAGAGAAGTCGCCTAAGTCATGACAGTGTTCAGTACCTGACCTTTATCAAAATGAATGAGGCATGGATCCCTGAGGGCTATTGCACGACCGAAGACTAAGTCATTCCCCACACACAGCATCTCTGCCTGCAGGCCGCTTGACTGCCTTCTCCGCCACCACCACCAGGGTCCAGGACTCTAGGCGGATTCCAGAATTTTTAAGGCCGCTGCTAGCAGCGGCCGCTATACTAATTTTTCTGGGGCGTGCACATGCCTGCCTAATTTTTCTGGCTGAACTGCAGGCGGCTGCAACAAAAAAACAAAAGGCATGTACATGTGCCCATCCCCCTTCGTGATCATTACCTTGCCGCGGTGAAGGGGCTTGCGTATCACAATGAAGCAATGACCGCCGGCTATGTGAGTGTCTCGGGTGGGGGTGGCACACCAAAGATAATAAGGTCGTTGTTTCATTGTGGTCAGACCAAATTTGATCAGCTGGACAGTCACTGTTCTGTCATTCAGCTACATCAGCCGGGCGACCATATGGGCTGAAAAGCCACCATTACCTGCACTCTTGTCATGGTGCGCACCAGTCCAGCATGGCCGTCACTACACAAACGGCTGTTTGCAGTCACTGCATACCTTTCACTGCATCTGTGACTGCACATTGTATTATATCTGGCAGTCAGTGCAGAACTTGCACTTCAATGGATGGCAGACTTGCCCTCCATAACGGATTCCCGTTAAAGGATTCAAAGTTGATTCATTACAATTAGGGCCTTAAAAAGTCCTCCTGAGTCCTGTATTGTTATTTTTGGTCACTACCTCGGGGTGGGCGTGCATGCCTGCCTGCTGCCCTCCTTGCCTGGATGTGTGGTGGTAGCCGTTTCTTAGGCTCCAACTCCGGAACGCAATACAGCCATCTACAGTTTCAAGCAATTTAAAAATACAACCATCTACATTTTAAAACAATTTAAAAATACAACCATCTACAGTTTCAAACAATTTAAAAATACAACCATCTACAGTTTCAAACAATTGAAAAATACAACCATCTACAGTTTCAAACAATTGAAAAAAATGGCAAAAAACTTGCCCTCCGTAAAACATTCTTGGCAAATGCTTTCGACTTGGTTTGTCTTCCGCTGGGTCAAGGGTCCATCTGACCACAGATGCCTGGTCTGCAAAGCACGGTCAGGGCAGCTACAGCATGGGTCTCAGCAGGCTCCCACTTCGGGCCGGAATCCAACCTTCATTCCCCGCCCATTACCCGTGGTGACAATGGCAGACTTGCCCTCCATAACGGATTCCCGTTAAAGGATTTAAAGTTGATTCATTACAATTAGGGCCTCAAAAGTCCTCCTGAGTCCTGTATTGTTATTTTTGGTCACTACCTCGGGGCGGGCGTGCATGCCTGCCTGCTGCCTGCTTGCCTGTGTAGTGGTAGCCGTTGCTCAGGCTCCACAGCGGATTCCACCCCTCATTCCCCGGCTAATACCCGGGGTCACAAATGGCAGACTTGCCCGCCTTCATATGATTCTCTTGAAAGGAATGTGGTGTCATCTTTGCCCACCATAACTGGTTCTCGTTAAAGGATTTAAAGTACATTCATTCAAATACACAGCAGGGCCTCGAAAGTCCTCCTCCTGTATTGTTATTTTTGGTCACTACCTCGGGGCTGGCGTGCATGCCTGCCTGCTGCCCTCCTTGAATGTGTAGTGGTAGCCGTTGCTCAGGCTCCACACCGGATTCCATCCCTCATTCCCCGGCCATTACCCGGGGTCACAATGCCAGACTCACCCGCCTCTATAGGATTCTCATTGTAGCGGTACTGAACAAGTACACAGCAAGTAGAAAATGTAATTTAAAAACAAAACGTAAGATTTTTAACAATGCCATGGAAAGTTGAGAAGGCAGTCACACATTACCTGACATCACTGAGTGAGGAAGAGCAATCTCGCCATGTTGCGCAGTAGTCCAGCATGGCCGTCACTACACAATTAGCTGGTAACTTGCAGTGCGTTACACAGTTAGTTTGGTGCGTCAGTGTGAAGCAGTACTCTAATTACACTACCTGATTGATGTATACACATGCAAGATGTTTTAAAGCACGTTAGGCCTGCAATTTAGCATTCAATGTGATTTCTGCCCTTAAAACGCTGTTTTGCGTCACATCCAGATTTTTCCCCGGGACTTTTGGCGTGTATACCACTCCGCCATGCCCCCCTCCAGGTGTTAGACCCCTTGAAACATCTTTTCCATCACTTTTGTGGCCAGCATAATTTTTTCTATTTTTCAAAGTTCGCCTCCCCATTGCAGTCTATTGCGGTTCGCAAACTTTTCTGCGAACCTAAAATCGGAGGTTCGGCCCATCACTAATTAAGAATGGTCAACAGGCAGGGTCGGTAACAGATCTGACATATAAGGTACAAAATCGGCAGGCAAGATCAGAGTATTTATTCAGGCAGAGGTCGGCAACAGATCAGATAGGCAGAGGTACGGAATCGTTAGGCAAAATCAGAGTGAATATTCAGGCAGAGGTCGGCAACAGATCAGATAGGCAAAGGTACAGAATCGTTTGGCAAAAGAGTAGTAAGAGCAAGGCAGAAGGTCAAACACAGTATAATAATAAACAGTAATAATATATTCCTAAGCTAGTGCAAATCCCCAGGGTCCTGCCGGTTCAAGCACACACGTATCTGACTAAGGTCTGAAGCCTTCACTGCGAAGTGTTAGCTAGAACAGACAATGTGGTACTGACACTGACAGAGAAGGCCTTAAGAAGCCCGGGGTGACAGATAGGCACGCCCCCACATGCCCTGCAATCAGAATGGAGAGGTGGATCCCTGCGTGTCAGCTGACCGGCTGTTAGCTGACACACTTCCTGAGTGAATAAGAGGAGCGACGCTGACAGCGTGTGCGTCCGCCCTCTTTCACTCCAAGCCTAGGAAGCCCAGCCGGAGCGCAGCTGACGTCATCCTGCCCAGACCCGGAAGACGTTGACACGCTGCTGGCCGCTGCAGCGCCGGTGAGACCCACAGCCCTGACAATAGGTTGGTACTTCATCCTGTTCAAGCGTTCTTGACAAAATTCATATCAGTGTTTCATCTTAATCAAGAGTGGACACTTCCAAGTTTCAGATCTCAAGATGATTTATCAAAACCTCATCCGCTGGACCTTCCTTCCACAGTCAAATGATACCTAGAAGCAGTGGCGTACCTAGGGCATTTGACACCCGGTGCTGGGTATTAAAAAGACACCCCCCCCCCCCCATTAAAAAAAAAAAAAACAGCAAATGTGGCATGCTAAACGTGACACGGCGGGTAATGCCAGGTGTAGGCTCGCTCCCCCCCCTAAAGTTGTCCTTAGTATAGTATAGTGGCACCAGTATAGCTAACAAAAAATGGGTGCGGTTATAACATGCGGCGCGCATTGCGCGCCGCGGCGAAAAATGGGCGTGGCCATGACCGGATGAGGGCAGAGCTAACTAATTTAAAGTGAACCCGGGATAAGAGTGATATGGAGGCTGCCATATTCATTTTCTTTTAAACAATAGGCAGCCCTGCTGATCTATTTGGCTGCAGTAGTGAACTGAATTACACCAGAAACAAGCATGCAGCTAATCTTGTCAGTTCTGACAATATTGTCAGAAGCCCCTGACCTGCTGCTTGCTTATTCAGGGTCTATGGTTTAAAGAATTAGATGCAGAGGACCAGCACAGCAGCCAGGCAGCTGGTATTGCTTAAAAGGAGATAAATATTGCAGCCCAATATTATTCTCACCTCGGGTTCCCCTTAAAAGTGCAACACAAAGACAGTGGGCCTTTCCCCAGAAAATTCACATAATTGTTCAGGTTTTCTCAAGAAAATACACGTAATGTGAACAGATTTGACCAGAAAATAGTTCAATCATGTCGGCAGATTTGCCCAAAAAACACGTTCAATCATGTCGGCAGATTTGCCCAAAAAACACGTTCAATCATGTCGGCAGATTTGCCCAGAAAATACATGTAATCATGTCGGCAGATTTGCCCAGAAAATACATGCAATCATGTCGGCAGATTTGCCCAGAAAATACATGCAATCATGTCGGCAGATTTGCCCAGAAAATACATGCAATCATGTCGGCAGATTTGCCCAGAAAATACATGCAATCATGTCGGCAGATTTGCCCAGAAAATACATGCAATCATGTCGGCAGATTTGCCCAGAAAATACATGCAATCATGTCGGCAGATTTGCCCAGAAAATACATGCAATCATGTCGGCAGATTTGCCCAGAAAATATATGCAATCATGTCGGCAGATTTGCCCAGAAAATATATGCAATCATGTGGCAACCTGGCCAGAAAACACTTCAATCATGTAGCAGACCTGGCCAGAACAGTCGATACACCTGCTAATATAAATTAAATAAAAATTTACTCACCTGAAGCAGCAGCAGACCTCCTGTCCCGGCCTCCGTCCGGCGCGCAGCTCTCACGATCCTCTGCAGCCAGCAACTGAAACTCCCGCGCTGAGAGCAGGGCTACGGGAAAATGGCGCCCGAAGCCCTGCATTGCAGACTCAGTCTCCAGAGCAGGGCTTCGGACGCCATTTTACTGTAGCCCTGCTCTGCCGCTGTTGGAGCTGCGGGCTGCTGCTGTCAGTGAACTGACACAGCGTCTATTAGACGCCGAAAATCAGTTCACGCTGGGGGTGCTTGGACAATATTAGGGGGTGCTTCAGCACCCAAACCACCCCCCTGGCACCGCCACTGCCCCAGTATAGCTAGTATAGTTGCCCCAGTATAGCATAGTGGCCCCAGTATAGTTTAGTGTAGCATAGTGGCCCCAGTGTAGCATAGTGTAGCATAGTGGTCCCAGTGTAGCATAGGTGCCCCCAGTGTAGCATAGTGGCCCCCAGTGTAGCATAGTGGCCCCCAGTGTAGCATAGTGGCCCCCAGTGTAGCATAGTGGCCGCCAGTGTAGCATAGGTGCCCCCAGTGTAGCATAGTGGCCCCCAGTGTAGCATAGTGGCCCCCAGTGTAGCATAGTGGCCCCCAGTGTAGCATAGTGGCCCCCAGTGTAGCATAGTGGCCCCCAGTGTAGCATAGTGGCCCCCAGTGTAGCATAGTGGCCCCCAGTGTAGCATAGTGGCCCCCAGTGTAGCATAGTGGCCCCCAGTGTAGCATAGTGGCCCCCAGTGTAGCATAGTGGCCCCCAGTGTAGCATAGTGGCCCCCAGTGTAGCATAGGTGCCCCCAGTGTAGCATAGTGGCCCCCAGTGTAGCATAGTGGCCCCCAGTGTAGCATAGGTGCCCCCAGTGTAGCATAGGTGCCCCCAGTGTAGCATAGGTGCCCCCAGTGTAGCATAGTGGCCCCCAGTGTAGCATAGGGGCCCCCAGTGTAGCATAGGGGCCCCCAGTGTAGCATAGTGGCCCCCAGTGTAGCATAGGTGCCCCCAGTGTAGCATAGGTGCCCCCAGTGTAGCATAGGTGCCCCCAGTGTAGCATAGTGGCCCCCAGTGTAGCATAGGTGCCCCCAGTGTAGCATAGTGGCCCCCAGTGTAGCATAGTGGCCCCCAGTGTAGCATAGTGGCCCCCAGTGTAGCATAGTGGCCCCCAGTGTAGCATAGGTGCCCCCAGTGTAGCATAGTGGCCCCCAGTGTAGCATAGTGGCCCCCAGTGTAGCATAGTGGCCCCCGGTATGAGGGAAGCTTGGAAGGTGGGGTGGCGGGGTCCCCTCCTTCCGGCGCTTCCCCCTCCTAATTAGCAGCAGCCAGCAGCTTAGCGAAGCGGGCGGGGAGGACTTACTCACCTGCTCCAGGCGATGGCGCATAACGTCATCCTCACGTGACGCTGGTCCGCAAATCAGGAAGCACAGTGGGCGGTGGAGAAGGTGGAGACCAGCGTCAGGTGACGATGACGCTATTTGCCATCGCCTGGAACGCAGGAAGTAGGTGAGTAAGTCTTCTCCGCCCGCTCCTGCCCGCTCATCAAGCTGCTGCTAATTAGGAGGGTGAAGCGCCAGAAGGAGGGGACCCAGGTGAGGGAGGTGGGGGGTCCGGCCCCCCTCCCCGCCGCTTTCCCCGCCACCCCTCCTTTCCGGGTTGCTTTCCCCCTCCTGTCCGGCCGGCACAGGCCTCTGTGGGGGGCCTTGATGACACCCCCTGGGGCGCCCGACACCCGGTGCGGGGCGCCCCATGCCGCCCTATGGTAGGAACGCCACTGCCTAGAAGCAGCCAATTCAATTCGAAAATCGGATTGTCTATTTATTATACCAAATGGTTACAGAAAAGGTAATCCTGCTACGTCAAGAACGATAGCAAGATGGATTGTCAAATTAATCCAAAAGGCTTACAAAACCAATGGTCTTGTGCTCCCGCAGGAAATATTAGCCCATTCAACTAGAAGTTTGTCTACTTCCTGGGCTTCACTGGGAAAGGTCGAGTTGACCACAGTATGCAGAGCTGCTAACTGGGCTTCTGGCCACACATTTTTGAAACATTATAAGGTAGATCCAGCAATTTTGTCTTATGTGGAATTTGGGAAAAAGTAATTTCCTCCACTGTTAGCTCTGCAATATGATTTGTTGGAATATTTTGTTTAATCTTATTTTTGTTTATTAAAATTTACTTTATTGCATCTCCCACCCGTGTTTTGCCTAGTTAATGGCCTATTAGTATGCTGACATGGAGACACCAGGGAATCAGGAAAATTGTATACTCACCTTCGGTAATTTTCCTTTCCTGGTGTTTCTCCATGTCAGCATACGTTTCCCACCCTGTACTGTCAGCTCGTACTTGTTACTAGAATGGCAGTATGGGGTAGGGATGACCTTTTAACATCTTTGGACATCCTACTGGGGCAAAGGAGGCGGAGCCCTTTGCCTATTAGTATGCTTACATGGAGAAACATCAGGAAAGGAAAATTACCAAAGGTGAGTATACAATTTTCCTGATCCTGACATGATTGTCAGATCTCACAAGATTAGCTGCATGTTTGTTTCTGGTGTTATTCAGACACTACTGAGCTAAATGGATCAGCAGGGATGCCAGGTATCTGGTATTGTTTAAAAGGAAGTAAATATGGCAGCCTACATATTCTTATAACTTCAGTTGTCCTTTAAGCCTTTTACACCTTCAGTTGTGATGGGCCAATGACATGCCAATATTACAGCCTCCATGTAGTATGAGGGTCCACAGATTTTGAAAACTAAAAGCAGATTGTGTAGGGAAATGCTCATTTCCTGGCATAAGCATGGGGGCATACTAATGGGTTAAATCCCCTGACCTCTGATTGGACAGCTACCTTTTAAATATGAATCCTGAACCATGCCCCTCCATTTTTTGGAGACTGCCACATCTCTGTTAAATACAGAGTTCCTGGCAGTGGCCTCTCTGCTGGTCTCTTTGGCCGTTATTATACAAAGCTAAATGCTTGCCATCAACAGCAACTGTTTAGGCTGGTTTCAAACTGCGGATGGGCTGTGCCGCCAAAAACAGGCCTTTGGGGATTACCGCATTAGTACGCGGTAATCCCTGTCTGGCAGCCGGCCAAGCAGGAAATGACGTTCACTTCCTGTGGCTGAAGCGCTGATGTGCAGATTTGCCCGTCGGGAGTGTGGAGAAAACGTGAGTCACATTACGCTGCACCGCGTCGGTATAAACTATCCCATAGACTTTCATTGCCCTGCAGTGGGGTGCAGTAAAACTGCCCCAGTGTGAAAGAGCCTTGAGGCGTCCCACAGGGCTCTAGGACTGCATGTCCCACAATCCTCAGTTGCCTGCTGCCTCTACAGAACATGGCACATTCCACCTAAAGAACAGCTGCATCTGGGCAATGTTCTCCAAAGTGCCAATTGACAAAATATGCAGGGCAGCAGGCTGGTCTACAGCAAACACTTTCAAAAAGCATTTTCCTGGCACAAAACAAGGCGGCATATGCACCACCCTTGCTCTTCCATTTGAGGTAAGTATACAAAAAAAGAATGGAGGGGCATGTTTCAGGATTCATATTTAAAAGTTAGCTGTCCAATCAGAGGTCAGGTGATTTCACCCATTAGTATGCCGCCATGCGTTTGTGCCAGGAAAGGAAAATTGGTGGTAGGTGAGCATTTCATGCTCCAAATTTAGTCAGTAATTGGCCAATCAAAATTGAAGGCAATCAGCAAGTACAAGTAAGCATACTTTTTTCCACAATAGTTACAAAAAACAACTGTGCAATGGTTGGATCTTCTAAAGATATGTTACTTGGGTGAGCAAATACTCAGCTTACACATTTTGACACAAATATAAAAAGGAAATACAAAAAGATACTGTGCACAAAATGAATGAGGTAATTCAAATGTAAAACATACTGGTACTCATTTCATTTGACTACAAACTTTGAATCCAATACATGCTAATGAACATTTTGTACAAGGTGTTTTCCAAATGAATAGGTTGCGGTGCTTTTTGTTATGCAGACAGACGTACTCACTCACATATTGTACAGGGCATTCATTTCTCACCAACTTTGTAAAAGATCCATTATATACATGAGGACCAAGGCAACAGAGAAGAGCCCAAATACAACCAAATAACATAGCGCCACGGAATATGTTGGCGCTTTATAAATCAATAATAATAATAATAATAGTGGGTCTTAACAATCTCACTGAACACCATGCAGTAGAGAAGCATAAGAAGTGCTACACAAGACCTATCTCAGGAATTACTGTCAGCACATCTGCCAATAAAAAGTATGTTTCACAGTCACTGTTACCGCACTTGTTTTGTGGTAATCCACTGCATGCAGTGCATTACCATGTCATTATACTGCACCCACCGCTGTAGGTCGCGCATTGCAGTGTGGCAAGCCGCATTACAAAACAGAATCGAGCCTAAAGGGCTGGGGCCCACTTCAAGTCCCAAATTGCTCCAAAAATCACATCCTTTTTAAGGTGATTTTAACACTAAACAACTAGTGCTTTCCAGAGCGATGTCAAGAAATGCGATTTTGGGCTCCTTGAATGAAATCGCTCCAAAATGCTGCAGGCACCACAACTGACATTTTGCCAAATCACAGTCTCTCCTGTAGAATTACCACTATAGCCTTGTATTGTTCCAGTTATTTCAAAGTCACTGATGATTCTTAGAATGCAGAAAGCACTGCAGGAAGTGCTCTACTGGGCCCGGGACTGAGGATCATGGGAAATGCGATTCATCTGTCGAACAGGCAGTTGTTCTAGAAGACAGCATCAAATCCACCTAAAAGCCTTACTTATAGCCAGGATACGCTCACATTGGTGTGTTGAGGCGAAGCATAATGGCCACAAGCGCAGAGCCGCTTTTCTGATCCACTGCATTGACCCTCTTCAGTCTGGATTCTGATCTGCACACTCAACAGAAACAGCTTTCTTCAAGATGGTCAGCGACCTCACCCTTGCCAGAGCCAAAGGCAGTTATTCCATTCTGCTCCTCCTGACCTTTCCTTGTCATTTGATACTGTAAACCACCTCCATGGATCCAACGATTCAAGCGTGAACGGATCATATAAATAACACAGGATTCTTGAACGTGTCCATTTTTTTTTGTAAGGGGGGGGGGGAGGGGGGGGAAATGGGGCCTCAGAAATAACTAGCTGCTACTAGATGAATGTTGGCTGTTAGATTGCTAGAGTCTCTGATAAGCTGAGGGAACTACTGTTATTGTCATGTATTTATATAGTGGTCCATTATTATGTCACAAGACAGATAACATTTATATTGCAATTTTCTCCTGGCAGAATCAATGCTTAGCTGCAGACACTAGGGCACTCTCAGAAAGCAGTAGCAGTGTTAGGGAGTCTAACCCAAGGACTCCTTACTGAATAGGTACTGGCTTATTGAACAGAAAGAGCCAAGATTGTCACCCAGGTCGCCTGTGTCAGAGGCAGAGCCCTTAATGTGTACCTGAGATGGGTTGAAGAGAAAAAAATTATACATGCCTGGTGCTTCCTCCAGCCCCCTCGAGGCTGATTGCTTCCTCGCCGTCCTGCTGCGCTGTCTGGATTTTCCACAATTTGCCCTGGAAAGTCCTCTAGTCAGGGCCAGTCAGCGCAGGCGCAGTCCTGCCACGCGCTCTCCCGGTGGGTGCAGAATGCTTTTGGAGATGGTGGCACGTGCGTGGCTGGGCTGCGCATGCGCAGTATACCCCAGACTGGAGGACTTTACGGGACGAATTGCGGAGAATCCAGATGTGCAGCAGGAAAGCGAGGGAGCGATCAACCTGGATGGGGCTGGAGGATGTATAATTTTTTCTCTCAAGCCCATCTCAGATTTATTTTAACCAGTACACTATCCAGCCACTACATTATCCATTATCCAGCCGCAAAACTAACTGTCCCTCAGAGGAGCTCACCATCATTACTGTAGTCAATCTTATATCGCTAATATAGTCTAAAGGTGGCCACTAACAATACAATTTGCCGAATGATCGTTTACAAACAATTCCTAATATGAATGATCAGAAATGATAGTTTGTGACCACTAATGGAAAAAGGGTCCTAACCAATCTGATCAGATTAATGAAATTGATCAGATTTTCAGATCGATCACATCAATCTGATTGGATTGGTTAGGAGATTTCTGTCCATTAGTGATCCCAAATGAACATTCCCAATTGTTCCTACAAAAAATCGTTCCTAAACGATTATTCAGCAAATTGTATTGTTAGTGGCCAACTTAAGACCAATTTTCAGGGTGCAGTTCACGGTGTGCGGAGATGGCCGGGGCAAACAATGGAGTGGGAGATTATCAATATACTAAAAAGGGAGTCCCTCTCCTTATCATTGAACATCACATCCTGTATGGGAAGATTTCACGCCTAGAGAAGCCCTTCGCTGTTCTTATGATGAACATCAATGTCTCCCAGGAGGAGACTATGTACACCCCCAAGGATCCAGAGCACACCCCCAAGGAGGCAGGGATAAAGTACACCGTGACTGCCCTCATTAAGAAAAAGATCATCTTAAAGACAAGGCCAAAGCCCATCATCACCAACATCCCCAAGAAGGTGTGACGAGCTGAGACATTCGTTCCTTATTCCAGATGTTGTCATTGCACCTGCCAGGTCTGAATGCTGATGATCTATCCGTTGGATATACTGAATGTTCAGAGGATCTGATACTAGATTCCACATTATGACACATTATGCACCTGCCAGACCTGCATGCTGATGATTTATCAGTTGGGTTTACTGGATGTTCGGATGATCTAATATGATACCTGCTAGGCCTGCACATTGGAGGCCTGTCTGTTGGACATGGGCGTCCGCAGAAAATTTTCCAGGAGGGGGCAAGCCATGCAGCGAAAAATGGGGGGGAAACGCGAGCCACCCCCAAAAATGGGCATGACCGTGGACAAGGATATGGGTGTGGTCAAGGGTGGAGCCAAATTTACTTGAACTTAGTAATGGTGGGACATTAGACTAGGACTGTGATAGGGATTAGATTGGGAGCGCCTCTGACACAGGTGCCCCCCAGTTTAGGTAGTGACAGGGATCCCCCATGTGTAGTGACAGGGACCCCCCATGTTTAGTGACAGGGACCCCCCTAGCTTAGGTGATGACAGTTGCCCCAGTTTTAGTTAGTGACAGTGACCCCCCCATGTTCAGTGTCAGGGACCCCCCCCCATTTAGGTGGTGACAGGTGAACACACGAGTTAGGTAGTGACAGGTGCCCCCCACTTTAGGTAGTGACAGGTTCCCCCTAGTTTACGTAGTGACAGCTGTCCCCCAGTGTAGGCAGTGACAGATCCCCCCCCAGTTTAGGTAGTGACAGGTGCCCCCCACTGTAGGTAGTGACAGGTGCCCCCAGTTTATGTAGTGACAGGTGCTTCCTAGTTTAGGTAGTGACAAGTGACCCCCAGTTTAGGTAGTGACAGGTGACCCCCAGTTTAAGTTGTGACAGGTGACCCCCCCCCCCCCCCATGTTTAGTGACAGGGACCCCACTCACCGTCAGTCGTCTTCCCCACGACCAACCATAAAAAAACTCGTTAAAATTTAAAAGACCCTGGAAATAAGTGCTACTGAGTCCTATTATAAAGGCAATTCATGTTGTGTGAATTATTATGTTGTGTGAATTATAATATGTAAACTGTACTAAAGAAATCTTTGTTAATACTGCAAAAGTTTGAATCAATTTGGCGGTGTGTGTGTGTGTGTGTGTGTGTGTGTGGGGGGGGGGGGGGGTCTTGGGTTGGTGGGGGGAGGACGGGGGGAAAGGGTAGAAGCAATGTACATTCATGTGTATGTATACGTTCTCTTTTTGTTGTTCTTGTCACTCACCTGCGTGCGTCAGGTATGTTTTTCAGTTGTCCATGTTAAAAATGTTAAATAAAAAGAATCTTAAAAAAAAACATAAGTCGTCTTCCCCACCTGGCCATCCCTGCTGAATCCCAGGAGCTAGTGTCAGACTTTAGAATCAGCCGGCAACCAGTGAGAGCGGGCGCACGGTACCCCCGTGGACACCGCGCTGGACAGGGCAGTTTTTAGGCTAAATTGCACCCCGTGGAGCCAGGTATAGGTGCCCGCAGTATAGGTTAGCCAGGTCTAGTTGCACCCAGTATAGGTAGCCAGCTATAGATCCCCCCAGTATAGGTATCCAGGCATAGATGCCCCAGCAATAGGTCCCCCCCCAGTAAAGGTAGCCAGGCATAGGTGCCCCAGTATAGGTAGCCAGTATAACTGCCCCCAGTATAGGTTAGCTGTGTAGGTGCCTCCAATATAGGTAGCCCGTATAGTTACCACCAGTATAGGTTAGATAGGTAGGCATCCCCAGTATAAGTTAGCTAGGTAAGTGCCCGCAGTATAGGTTAGATAGGTAGGTGCCCCCAGTATAGGTTAGATAGGTAGGTGCCCACAATATAAGTTAGATAGGTAGGTGCCCACAGTATGTTAGATAGGTAGGGGCCCACAGTATAAGTTAGATAGGTAGGTGCCACCAGTATAGGTTAGATAGATAGGTGTCCCTAGTATAGATTAGATAGGTAGGTGCCCGCAGTATAGGTTAGATAGGTAGGTGCCCACAGTATAAATGAGATAGGTAGGTGCCCCCAGTTTAGGATAGATAGGTTGGAGCCCCCAGTATAGGTTACATAGGTAAGTGCCCCGAGTATAGGTTAGACAGGTAGGTGCCCCAGTATAGGTTAGATAGGTAGGTGCCCACAATATAGTTTATATAGATAGGTGCCCCCCGATAATGGAGGGGGGAGTCAGCCGCGGGGAGGTCGGCCTGACTTCTCCCTCCCTTTTTCTCCCTTGGGCCACCCTCCGTGCTCCTCCCTCTACTGCAGAGTTAGCGCAGCGGGAAGCCTTGTATAGAGCAACTCACCTCGCTGCCGTTCCAATCGCCGATCACTTGCCGCTGGTCTCCTCTGCATAGCCGCTTATACATGCTTTACTATCTGATTAGCAGGATGTAGAGCGTGTATAAGCGGTTATGCAAAAGAGACCAGCGGCAAGTGATCGCCAATTGGAATGGCAGGGAGGTGAATTGCTCTATACAAGGCTTCCCGCTGCGCTAACTCTGTAGTGGAGGAGGGAGCATGGAGGGTGGCCCCGGCGAGAGGAAGGGAGGGAGACGTTGGGTCGCCCTCCCTGCAGCTGTGGCTCCCCCCTCTATCACGGCGCGCCGCCCCTTCCTCAGGGCAGTCGCATGGTCTGCACACCCCTGAAAACGGGGCTGCTGCGGAAGTGATGTCACTTCCGCATATCAGTGCGGTGTCCGCGAGGTCCTAGCGCCCGCACTCACTGGTTGTCGGCTGTTTCTGAGGTCTAACACTGGCTGCTGGGGGAAGGGGGGCCCTGACTGCTGGGGGGGGGGGGGGGGCATTTTGCCCCTATGTGTGGATGCCCATGCTGCTGGATCTACTGTATGTTCAAAGGATCTGATACTGGATTTTCCATTATGGCACCTGCCAGGCCTACATGCTGAGGGCCCGTCTTATGCTGGATACACACCATGCATTTCCGCGTTCGATGCGTCCGTCGATACGCATCGATACGATTATTTCCGACATGTCCGATTCAAGCTTCGATGGATCGTTAGGTCGATTTGCCATACTTTACATGGCAATCGACCTAAAAATCATCGAAATGCGTTCGGAAATGCTCGGAAATTATCGAATCGACGCGTATCGACGGACGCATTCGACGCGGAAACGCATGGTGTGTATCCAGCATAATGGATAAAACTGTGGAGTTTTCAGTAACCTTTTTCCTGTATGTAAGAGGTTTGTTTTACAGTCTGTTATATCTGTGTAAAAATGTAAAATGTTCTGTTTCTATGAAGCTTATTATTACACAGGGAAAAAAAAAACAATTTTTAGAGATAACCATTTAAAGGGAACCTTTTAAACAATACCAGTTGCCTGGCAGTCCTGCTGATCTCTGTGGTTGCAGTAGTGACTGTATCACACACCTGAACGAAGCATGCAGCTAATCCAGTCTAACTTCAGTCAGAGCACCTGATCTGCATGCTTGTTCAGGGGCTGTGGCTGAAAGTATTAGAGACACAGGATTAGCAGGAGAGCCAGGCAACTGGTATTATCTTAAAAAGAAAAATCCATATCCTTCTCAGTTTAGGTTCCCTTTAACCTTCCATGTTTTGGGTTGTGAGAGGAAGCTGGAGCACCTGGAGGAAACCCACCTATTGAGGACAACAAACTGTGAGGAATTGAAAGTCTCTGGACACTGGACAGGAGTGGATCTATACACTGATTTGATTTGGAAGTCGTTATGAATGCGCCACTTCTGATTCGCTGCTAGTTGTTACCCGCCCACCACGGGCATTTAAATTGCGTGTCAGGCATTTGTTTCATCCTCTGTCGTTGGGAAGCTCTTAGCGCTCTTCGTGGCTTTAGTGCAGTGAATTGGAATTATGGGAAAAGAAAAGATTCACATTAACATTGTGGTCATTGGCCATGTCGACTCCGGGAAATCCACCACCACCGGTCATCTGATCTACAAATGCGGCGGCATTGACAAGCGAACCATCGAGAAGTTTGAGAAAGAAGCGGCGGAGGTAAGTGTGCAATGCGTGGTGCGAGCCGTGGTGCGCAGCTGATGTGACCTCGATTTTACCCCTTCCGTGGATGAATCTCTGCTTTTCTCCTGTCTCAGATGGGCAAGGGTTCCTTCAAGTACGCCTGGGTGTTGGACAAGCTGAAAGCAGAGCGCGAAAGAGGAATCACCATAGACATATCTCTGTGGAAGTTCGAGTCTGCGAAATACTACATCACCATTATTGATGCTCCTGGCCATCGTGACTTTATCAAGAACATGATCACTGGCACCTCTCAGGTAAAACTCCCGTCCCGGTACCTTTTTAGTTTAACAAACTTTCTTTCTCTACTTTCTGCTCGTAACTGAGGCAGGGATGTTTTATTTGAAAGCTATAAAAAGTCTTGTCTGCATTGCCAAGTTTTATTTTTGTTTGGACCTTATCCTTCTAAATCGCCTAATTATTGTAGAGCTTACCGGTGCTGTACTTTTTGCATCCTGAGCAGGAGATATTGGTGAATCATGTATGCTGTCTGTGTAACTTCTGACTACACAGGTGCTGGCTAGCAATTTTCTCTTTAGAATTGGTGTGCAGACTCTTTAGAATTCGTTGATCCGGTGTTCAACCTAGTTATGGTTGAGAGGTTTTCAGGGAGATTAATTGTGATCAGATATGTATGTTATCAATCAGGACTGGATGATTAATGAGCTGCACATTCTGAGTTGATGTAATCTAATGCAAATTATGCATGTATGCTCTGTTTGAATTATATGGTGGCAGAATTCAAATGGACCATTTTCAAGCTGCATACATAATTATGTTGCACTGCATCGGCTCAATTATTTGTATTTCATTGACCATAGCTGGCTGTATATAGCCTGCACTGCTATCTATCTTGCACTAGCTGTTTATATAAAACAAGGCAGATACTTTCCTATGGAGAGGGAAGGCTCTGGGTCCTATAGAGCCTTCCTGCTCCCCTCCCAGTGCCTTTGGTGCAGTGCTGTCCCCAGGAGCAGTATTTGACTAAAGCTGGCCACTAATGGTCCAATTTCTAGAGAAAAATCGTTCAAGCGATCAGAAATTCTGATCGGATTGGTTGTAAATCTCCATTGGTGGACACAATCGATTATGAACGAGTGAAAAATGTCGCCCGACATGAATTTTCATCGACGAAAATTTGTATTTACTTGGTGGTCGTGATAGCTAGGAAGCAATGATTGGTTAGTTGATGGTGTAGTGAACTTTTTTTTTTTTTTTTTTTTTTTTTTTGTCCGATCAGAATTTCTAATCGAACGATTTTTTTTTTTGCTAGAAATTGGATCGTTGGTGGCCACTTTTGTCCCCTTCCTCCCCTTAATACAACTTCCATTAGCTTTAATGCTCTGCCAGGCCTTCACTGCAGCGGCTTTCATTTTCATACATATAATCTGGCAGCAGTGGTCCCCCAAACCTACACAATCTGGCAGCAGGTCCCCCAAAATGCACATAATCTCACAGCAGCCGTTCCCCCTAACATACACAAAGGGCTCTATTCATAAAACTTTACCGCAAGTTTTCAGCTCAAAACAGCTGACTTTCCCGACCATTTAGTAAAGTGGGCATTCATAAAGACTGTTTCTGCATGAAAATCTGCCATTCCTGTGCAGTGCGGGAAATTACCACCTTGTGTGGAGATTATCACAACACGTGTCACTTAATTCATAAAGATTAGAGCAGGCGAAATGTGGGAGAAACCCAGCTGTTTAGATAAGGCAAGGCAATAAGCCAGCATAACAGGCAAGCTAATGGAGAGACAGACCTCCCAGGCAGCTGCAGTGAGAGGAGAGCAGACAAGGCATTCCGGAATACCAAAGCTGTTAACCTCTTGGGTACCTGTTTTCAAATTTCACATCAGAAAGCCTGCATGTGTAACATTTCTGGAACTTCTTATAAGCTGCAGCAATTAGATTGATTAGGAAGACTAATAGACAGATTCAGGAGAGGCAGAAAAATGCACATGGAAAGGGATGCTGGGGCTGCCTCCTTTTATACGAAAGCTGTCTCTGCAGGAGAAAATGTAACTCAGCAGCACCTTTAGCGCGGGAATTCCCTGACCTATTATCGCAAGTGTAAAAATTTTTATGAATTGGCACACAAGTCTAAAATACCAATGCAGTGTTTTCCCTCAAAGATTTTTTTTTTTTTTTTTTTTTACTGCAAATGTTTTATGAGTAGAGCCCATAATCTAGCAGCTGTTCCCCCAAAATACGCATAGGCTATCATTCATAAAGCATTCCTGCATGTGGAAATGCTGAAGCCGGCTGACTTTACTGAGCACATGGCAAAATGTGTATTCATAAAGGCTGTTTCAGCACAAAAAGCTGACATTCCCAAGCAGAGCGCTAAATTACCGCCTTGTGCAGTGATTATCTTAACAAATGTTAATTGTCAATTCATAAAGATTAGAGCAAGCGGTATGAGGGCAGGGATTATTGCTCCCTTGGAAGTAGCAATAAGTTAATGGAGACAGACCTCCCAAGCAGCACCAGTGAGAGCAGCGCACGGAGGGACTCGGGCAGCTTCTCCTGTTATGCCAGCCTAGTTCGGGAAATCACTGCACTATCGCAACTGTACATTCTTATGAATGAGCACACAGAAGTCTAAAATACCGAATGCAGTGTTTTCCTGCACTGATCTTTACCAAACACTTTTTTTTTTTTTTTTTTTTATATATGAATGATGGCCTTAGTCTGTTAACAGCGGTTTCACAAAAATGTAGATAATCTGACAGCAGTTCCCCCAAAATGGGTACCCCCAGCATAGGTAGCCAGGTCTATAGGTGTCCCCAGTATAAGGCATGAGTATAGTAATCCCCAGTATAGGTAGCCAGAGGTATAGTTAACTAGTTTATGTAGTCCCCAGTATATGTAGCCAGGGGTATATGTAGTCGGGTGTGTTCCCCCTGCAGGAGGGGAGCAGCGCAGTGGAAGGAGTGGTGTGAAGGGAGCACTCCACTGCTGAGCAGCGGCACACAGATCTTACCCAGTGCCTGGATTGAGGAAGCAGTAAGTCCTGCCAGCCACCGCACATTTTAGTTCTAGAGGGATCGAGAGCCCCAGGGGGGGGGGGGGAGAGACATCCCCCCCCCTCCCTTCACGCTGCACACCACTCTCCTTCCACTGCGCTGCTCCCCTCCACACATACCAGGGTGGACAGTGTCCACCCTCTGAAAAAAGCAGGTGGATGTTGTCCACCCGCGTACACGCCCCACTCGACCCTGTTAAGATCAGGTGACTGACTTGGCCATTCAAGAATTTTTTTAACTTTGCTTTAACACCTGGGTTTCTTTGGCTGTATGTTTTGGGTATTGTATCATGAAATACTGAGCAATCAATTTGAGCAGACAGTCTTAGCACTTCAGAATTCATCTGCTTCTGTCCTGTCGTATCAAACATTTTGTGCCACTGGCAGCCATGCATGCCTGTGCACTTGTCTGCTTTTTATCAGCACATCCATGTTAGAGATAAATGTTTCTGAAAAGCAGACAGAAGTGCACAGATGGAAACAAGGCCTAGACATCACACTCCCTCCACTGTCTTAGGCCTGAGATTGAGTCGGCGCACACCAAAAAAATCCAGCCTAGTGGTGGTCTTTTGTAGTCTGAGCTGGAAGTGAACAGCTTTTTCAAAAATACATTTTTTTTTTTATTCCCCCCCCCCCCCCCCCCTATACTTTGAGACTGAATTGCCTCCAATGCTGCAGGACCTGAATTTGCTGAAAAAAATCACAATGCTCTGGTGTGATCCATCCCATACAGACATTAGCTAAGCACATTTTAAAGCACTCTTGGTGTGCACTGTCTTTTCCTTGTTTTTTTTTTTTTTTTTTGTTCCAATGCTGTATGCATTTTAAAAAAAAAAAAACTCGCATTAACAAAATCTGTTTAACTGTTTCTCTATCCTCCAGGCTGATTGTGCTGTCCTTATTGTGGCTGCGGGTGTTGGTGAATTTGAAGCTGGTATCTCAAAGAATGGACAGACCAGAGAGCACGCTCTCCTAGCATTCACGTTGGAGTCAAACAACTAATTATTGGTGTGAACAAGATGGACTCCACAGAGCCACCTTACAGCCAGAAGAGGTTTGAAGAAATAACGAAAGAAGTTAGCTCCTATATCAAGAAAATTGGCTACAATCCAGCAACAGTGGCATTTGTTCCAATTTCTGGCTGGCATGGAGACAACATGCTAGAGGCTAGCAGCAAGGCAAGTATATTTTGGAGTGTATTGCAGGGTTTGTGGGTGTAGTGCAGTAAGTCCCAGGCCACACTTCCACTGAAGTCTGTTAGTGGATTGTAAAAGATGCTAATGGATCCATTCACACTGATCTGTTTGAACAGATCGATTCAGCATGATTCCACAAGTTTGGATCTGCAGTAACTTTTCTGGATCGACTGATGCTTGCATTGACTGCAAGAATGGAATGCATCAGATGAAAAAACTGAATTTAAAAATTGATGCACAGATCAGTCTTGCTTGTTCCATCCGTAACACTGAACTGAGTCTTAAAGTTAAAGAGGAGCTGTTAGGTATAGGGTCTCAGAGAAAATAAACACATATATCAGTAGCTAAAGATTGGCTGTACTTACATTACATATGCATTTCACTGTCCACGTTTGGATTTCACAGAATTTGTATATAGTATATGCAGAGATAGATGCTCCTGACAGCTCATGGCAGGCTCCATGTTTGTGAAGCCAAATGTGTCGTCATGTCCTGCCTGCTTCTGATCACAGATACACTCGTTCTTGAACAACACGGTGTGCAGTGAATATTAATGAGCCATGTGGCTAGGAACAATAGCTGACTCCTGCAGTGTAGTCTGCCCAGAGATTTATCAGTGCTACGCTCTGGACTGATTACACAAGCTGCTGTACCGTCTCATTAGCAGCCGAGGGGAGGGCCCCAGAATGCTTTGCAGTTTAGCTGCGGCTTGCGTCTTTATGGGTCTATAACAGAGGTTAAGATAAGCACACATCAAAGGTAACTGAAATGTTTATCTTCACTAATGGCTTTTGAGCTTCCTTCTAACTGTTTAACACAGGAGAATAGAGGTTTAAATTAGCTTCTGCAGCCTGACAGTTACTCTTTAAAGGATACGTCCAGGCTAAATAAAAATCCACTTACCTGGGGCTTCCTCAAGCCTCTGGCAGTTGTCCTTGCCCTCGCCGCAGCTCCGGTGGCTCCCTGTCTTCTCTGCTGCAGAAGCCGACCTCGCCAGGTTGGCTTCTGTGTCCACTTCTGCGCTCCAACATGCAGCTCATGCGGTCGAACTAACATCAGGACAGTACTATGCAGTACAGTCCTGTTGACAGTGCAACCACACAAGTAGCATGTTGGAGTGCAGAATAAGCCAACCTGGTGAGATCTGCTTCTGCAGTGGAGACCAGGAGCTGTGGTGGGCACAGGATGGCTGCCAGGGGCTGTGGGGGAAGCCCCAGGTAAGTGGATTTTTATTTAGACTGATTGTATCCTTTAACCTCACCCTCCCCCCCCCCCCCCCCCCCCCCCCCCCCCTTGGAATTAAAGGAGTCATCAGGGTCTCCACCAGTGCAGAGGCCAACCTGCAGTGCGGGAGCGCTGCTGTCAAAGTCTATTGTCCATGGTGTACTATACAAATGCAGTAGACCAAAAAATGTGGGCTTGATTGACAGTGGCACGGTAGACTACCTCAAGGTACCCCTCTGCACTGGTGGCTGCAAGCAGAGCTGCACAGTGTGGGACATGTCAGCTTCAAGGGGCTGGATGAAGCCCTGGGTAAGGGGGGGGGGGGGGGGGGGGGGGGGGTGAGAGAACCATTGACTAATAAAAATGGGCAAAAAGTTATTTTGATCCAATTTCAATCTGCATATAACTTGTATGCTAGACATTTGGATCTCCTTGATCCTCCTAGGTGGCTTATTCTGTAATCCCTTGGTGCCTCCACTGCCTCTTGTGGGTCACTTATAGAACATGTGGAGTTTAGTTTCTGCTGAAGTAGAAAGATCTAGAATGTCTTTGTCTTATAAAAGGAACAAATGTCTTAGGGCCCGTTTCCACTAGCTACTGTGCACGGCTGCAAGATGCGCAGTGGCACTTCCAGGTCTGCGGGTATGCAGACTAATCCCAGATGCCATGCACAGCTATGGGATTCTCTGCCTCCTGCACAAACTTGTGGCAATATCAGCCGAATCACTAGGGCAAGCGATTCAGGCAGCGGTGCCTTATTTCCTATGGCAGTTTCCCCGAGTAATTTGCCTGTGGGGGAAACTCTGATTCGGCCTGGTTTCCACGCTAGTGGAGTTAAAGGAATCACACTTGCATCTCCAGTAATCGCAGATTCCCTGCAAGCATTTTGCTGCACATTTGTAAATTTTAGGGTGTTTTAATGCACACATTTTACAGTAGTCCTTGATTTCAGTATGCATGTGTTGTGCAGGTAGTTTAAACGCCATGCAGAATTGCAGAGGTCTCCTGAAAACATAGCTGCACTGTAGACTACTAGATACAGGGTTGTGGAGTTGGAGCAATTATGTACCTTGAGTTGGGAGGTTTCATAAAGGAGTTGGATAACTTTTGACTCCACAGCTGTTTTTATGCAGCAAAACTGGATTTCTCAAGTGACCCTGTCTAATTTTATATTTAGATGCCTTGGTTTAAAGGATGGAAGATTGCCAGGAAGGAGGGAAATGCTACTGGAGTTACTTTACTTGAGGCTTTGGATTCAATTAATCCCCCACAACGACCCACAGACAAACCACTGCGCCTTCCTCTGCAAGACGTATACAAAATTGGAGGTAGGTGCCTGCTTAGCTGTTCAAACCTTCTGTATGAGCAGACACACATCTAGGAAACGTCTTTCTTTGGCTTTTTTTGTTCTAGTGAGAATAGGGTTTGTCTACTTTTAGATACGCATACAAAAATCTTTGTTTTATGTATCTAACATGTGTCCTTTGCAGGTATTGGCACAGTTCCAGTTGGAAGAGTAGAAACTGGGTTGCTGAAACCTGGAATGGTGGTGACCTTTGCTCCTGGCAATATATCTACAGAAGTGAAGTCTGTGGAAATGCATCATGAAGCTCTGACAGAGGCTTTTCCAGGGGACAATGTAGGATTTAATGTAAAGAATATCTCTGTGAAAGACATCAGAAGAGGCAATGTGGCTGGAGACAGCAAGAGTGACCCACCAATGGAAGCTGGCTCTTTCACTGCTCAGGTAACTTGAAATTTGACAACCATGCTTCTGTACAAACCATAGATGACAGGTGCCTAAAACAAGGGAACTGTGGTGGGCATCACTAGCCTGTGCAGCTGTTTGTGAATAAGGGCCTGTCTCCATGCATTTTTCTGTGCGGTTTCTGCACAGGAAAACTGCAACCAATGTTAATTGGCTAGTTAAAGAGAAACATACACCAAGAATTGAACTTCATCCCAATCAGTGGCTGATGCCCCCTTTTTACCATGAGAAATATATTCCTTTTCTCAAATGGGTCAGGGGTTCAGTATGGCTAATATTGTGGTGAAACCCCTCCCACAGTGATGTCCTGACAGTTTCCTGTCTGTACCTCACTGCATTGTGGGAAATGGCTGTTTACACTTTTTTCCAAAAAAAATCGCCTTCCACTGACATCACCTGCCAGCAGTAAAAATGTCATGTGATAAATGTCAGAATGTAAATCGGGGAGAGGAACAATTTTATTGTAAAAATGAAGCGCTTTCATATATTCACTGGCGTGCTCTAACACTTGAATGCAGTTTCACATGCAGAAAAACAATCACGCAGTAATGCAAAACCGTCACCTAGTGCAGAAAAGCTGACTAGTGGAGACAGGCCCTGATGCCAACCATGCCACACTCCATGCAACTTTCAGTATTTTTACAAAATTTTTCTCTAACTTTTATCCGTGTGTGGTGACTAAATTCTAACTGGCAATGGAAACATAATGCTCTGGTTTAATCTGATAATTGTGGAACATTGCATGCAATAAACTATGGCAATTAAAACAATGTGTGCATTGCATAATGTATGAACTGCAGGAGACTGAACATAGATGTTCAAAGCCTGCATGCATTGAGTTAGAAGAATGGCTGATACAATGCAGAGATGTTAACCACCCCATACAATTGTAGGGCAGTTAACTTGCAGAATTGTGCAATGCAACTCGGGCACAGTGAATGGAGCCTTAGCCCCATTCAGTGGTGTAACACTACACTTTGGGACATTCAGTGTGGCAGTAGCATTGTTATATAGGGTTGCAGTATGGAACAGTGATGTATACTTTGACCTGTATGCACCCATAATGTCAGCAGGATCATCCACCAGGCAACCTAGGCAGGTGCTTGGTGTCAAGGGGCCCACCTTCTTTGAACTCTCTCCACTTCAGTTTACCAAGACCACGGGCCCAAATCTACTACCTTGCCTAGAGCCCCATTACATCTTTAATCTCTGCATAATGTGCACTACAGTGGCAGGGAGAGGCCCACACCTCCTGCTCACCTCAGGCACACCTTCAGTGCTTTAATCCGCCCCTCCAGCATTGAGCAGCAAGTGGGCGTTGAACATGGACATACATCTTCCTTGTTCCACACGAGATGTCGTCTGTAGTGTCTGATGCTACTTTCTGTTTCAGGCAGTAGTGAGGTGCTCTTACAGAGACCCAGAGACCAGACCTGTGTGGAAGAGGTATGTCCACACTCACTGTTGCCTGCTTGCTGCTTAATGCTGGAGGGGAGGGCACTGAAGGGGACTCTGGGGGGGGGGGGGGGGCGCAGCAGGAGTGCCCCAGGCTGCTCTGTGGCTATTACACTCCCCTCATACAATGCACCCCTGGGCCACCTAACTGGTTATATTGTGGGGCACCATACATGGCTATACTGGGGAGGAAGTGATTTCTAGGTATGCTCCTGCCTAGCCCTACTGTTAAATGTACTTGGGAGTTAATTTTCTGTCGCAGCAATGCTTTAATGTGAAGATTGGTTTACCACAAACAATCTTTGTACTTTCAGGTTATCATACTCAACCACCCTGGAACAATCAATCCTGGTTATGCCCCAGTGTTGGATTGCCATACAGCTCACATAGCCTGTAAGTTTGCAGAGCTGAAAGAAAAGATTGACCGTAGGTCAGGAAAGAAGCTGGAAGACAATCCCAAAAGCCTGAAGTCTGGAGATGCTGCCATTATTGAAATGATTCCTGGGAAGCCAATGTGTGTAGAATCATTCCAAGAATACCCTCCACTAGGTGAGTAATTTGTGTCCAGTTCCTTTAGAGGTAGCGAAGGGTGTTCCATGTGACTGTCAAACATTGCTCTCCAGTGGACAGACTCTTGCTTGACTCTAAAACAAATGTAAGACAAAGCTATTGCTTGAGAAATGAACCTACAGCCTTTTTTTTTTTTTTTTTTTTTTTTTTTTTATATATACATGCTCTCCCATGGTTTTTCTCTGCAGCAAAGTGGAGGCTTGCGTTTATATGCTATAGAAACAAGTGGATTGTATTTTGCATGCAGCTTCATAAACTGGACTAATCAAGTGTCATTGACAGTTCTAGTCAAAATATGACATTCATATCCCTGAATAGGTGTGTAGTGTTTTCAATAGCAGACTTGACTGGCCCATGACTTGCCGGAACTGCAATTGTTCTAGATTCATTGGTCATGTGTAAAAGGTGTACCGTATTTTTCGCAAAATAAGACGCACTTTTTCTCCCCCCAAAAATAGGAAGAAAAAGTGCCTGCGTCTTATATTCCAAAGGCAGGGAATCCCGACTTCAGAACCGCCTGCCGTTGCCAACCGCCGCATTGTCGGACTCCCTGCCTTGTCCCCCTGTGTGGTCTGCCGGTCCCCCTCCCCTGGTAACAATAACTGCAGAGCAACTCACCTTTCTATGGATTCCAGCGCTGTGTAGTCTGCTGTGTGGTCCTCTGCTTCCAGCATGTCAGCTACACCTGTAAATGAAAAGTTAGCGCAGAGGCGCTCACCTACACGGCAGTGGCAGCACGATCTGCAGACATCTCGGTCCCGGGAGGCTTCCCCTAGTGACGGCTCCTGCTAATGACTCATTGAGTCATGGGGAATGACTCATTGAATAATCGCAGCTTCCCCTAGACGACTCCTGTGAATGATTCAATGAGTCATTCCCCATGACTCAATGAGTCATTAGCAGGAGCCGTCACTAGGGAAAGCCTCCCGGGACTAGATGTCTGCAGATCGTGCTGCTGCCGCTGAGTAGGTGAGCGTCTCTGCGCTAACTTTTCATTTACAGGTGTAGCTGACATGCTGGAGGCAGAGGACCACACAGCAGACTACACAGCGCTGGAATCCATAGAAAGGTGAGTTGCTCTGCAGTTATTGTTACCTGGGGAGAGCTTGACATGGGGGGGGGAGGGGGGAGAGGCAGGACAGGATAGGGACTGGGGGCACACACATGGACATGCACAGGAGGGGGTACACACAGGACAGGAGGGGGACACAGGGACTGGAGGACCACACAGGGGGGGTGAGGGGGATACAGGGACTGGAGGACCACACGGGGGGGGGGGGGGGTGAAGGGGACAAACACACAAGGGGGACAGACACACAGGGGGACAGGAGTGGACACAAGGGGCCTGGAGGACCACAGAGGGGGCTGGAGGAGACACACAGGACATGAGGACACATGGGGCAAGAGGCTCACACAAGGTGGATGGAAGGGATGCCACACACGGGGACAGAAAGGGACACAAGAGGACAATGGGGAGAACATGTACTGTACAATACGCTCCTGGAATATGGACACACCAGGTTTAGTATATACTGTATACCTTTTTTTTTTTTTTTTTTTTTTTTTTTCCTCTAAACCTAGGTGCATCTTATATTCCGAAAAATACGGTATTGTTCTGGATTATCTAACAAGCACGTTAACCTTGGTCTTACAGGTCGATTTGCAGTCCGTGACATGAGGCAGACGGTGGCTGTTGGTGTCATTAAAGCTGTGGACAAGAAGGCGGCAGCTGCTGGCAAAGTAACAAAATCTGCCTTAAAAGCTGGCAAGAAGTGATCTTCAAATCATTCCCAAGATTATAAGTTATTCTATTGTATTGTATACTGTTCAATAAACAAGCAGAATGTTATGTGGTGGCCTTGTCTAAGTCTCTGTAGTTTATAGTTTGGCGTTTGTAGACGTGGTGATCTTCTGGTAATCTTTAGTGGCTAACCAGTTGTGATTAGGGGAATGGACATTTTTGGCAAGCTTACTTTTGTTTTCTGGTGTGGATATCAGTCCAATGCTGCTAAGAGGTTGAAAACAGTGCTGTGAAGTCCAGAGAATAAAGCATGTAGGTGGTGTCAGAATGCCTTGTTTGTAATAAACTCTCTATGGCTTGGAATGGTGTCAGTCAATTGTTTACATTTTTGACTGAACCACTTCCAACCTGCATTTAAGTTGCAATGTATGCCACCTCATTGAATTTCTTGTCACCACCTTCATCCATATCATACCTTGATCTCTGCACAGCCTAGGTACAACCCACCTGACAAGACCAGGATTGGTTAACATTGCTATCAAGGCAGTGACTGGGTGCAGTTTTCTGCAAAACTGGCTGTTGGTGGGCTTTGAGGGCACATTTATGGTGGCTTTCCCCTCCAAACAATATAGAACGGCTACGGCATGACTTTATACCACCTATTGCACTGATCTATACATTTAAGGGGCCCATACACTCGTCAATTTCAGCAATTCTATGGAATTGATCAAATTATTTTTTATTTTTATTTTTTTTGTGGCCAATTTGATCTGAAAGGATGAAAAATCTAGGGCAATCGCTGGCCCATACAATTGCATTGGATCTGATGGTCCAATGCTTTTAGATACATTTCCAATAGATTTTTTAGAATGAAATATGTTCCTAGTGTGGCACAAATCAGATATCTGAAATCTATCTGATCAAATCTAGAAGTGTATGGCCTCCTGGCTGCAATCCACTAGCCAAGCTCTAGCAGGCATCTGCTTCAGTGGTGTAGCTTAAGAGCTGTGGGCACCAGTACAAGTCTTACATTTGGGTCCCTCATGCACTCTATAGCATAATTGATGTGCACCAAACCTGCTAAGAACAGCCATGGTGTCAGAGGTGCAAGAAGGGGATGGGGAACAGTTAATGATCACTACTATTAAAAATCTATAGAAGTGATCATTACCAGCACAGGACCAATACAGAGCTAATACTGTGAGGGAGGATCCTGGTGCAGTTACATCCACACCCCCTATTGCTATGCTATCGATCTGCTTGGTGCAAAGGAGTCAGACAGGTACCAAATACTGATTAGAAGTGGATAATTTGATTAGTGTATGCAGAGTATAGAGCTACAGTGATGTGAATCTATTTGCACCTTCCTGATTTTTCTTTTGCATGTTTGTCACTTAAATGTTTCTGCTCATCAAAAACCGTTAACTATAAGTCGAACACAATTGAACACAAAATGCAGTTTTAAATTATGATTTTTATTTAGTGAAGGGAGAACTCAATCTGCATGTCCCTGTGTGAAAGTGATTGCCCCTTGTTAAAAAATAACTTAACTGTGGTTTATCACACCTGAGTTTAATTTCTGTAGTCACCCCCCAGGCCTGATTACTGCTACACCTGTTTCAATCAAATAACTTAAATAGGAGCTATCTGACACAAGTAGACCAAAAGCACCTCGAAAGCTAGAAATCATGCCAAGATTCAAAAATTCAGGAACAAAAGTAATTGAGATCTATCAGTCTGGTAAAGGTTATAAAGCCATTTTTAAAGCTTTGGGACTCCAGCGAACCACAGTGAGAGCCATTATCAAAAAATGGCAAAAACATGAACAGTGGTGAACCTTCCCAGGAGTGGCCAGCCGACCAAAATTAACCCAAGAGCACAGAGAACTCATTCGAGGCCACAAAAGACCCCAGGACAACATCTAAAGAACTGCAGGCCTCACTTGCCTCAATTAAGGTCAGTGTTCACGACTCCAACATAGGAGACTGGGCAAAAACTGTCTGCATGGCAGATATCCAAGGCGCAAACTTCTTCTAAGGAAAAAGAACATTAATGCTCGTCTCAATTTTGCTAAATCTCAATGATTGCCAAGACTTTTGGGAAAATACCTTGTAGACCGACGAGACAAAAGTTGAACTTTTTGGAAGGTGCGTGTCCCGTTACATCTAGCGTAGAAGTAACACAGCATTTCAGCAAAAGATCATACCAACAGTAAAATATGGTGTGTCTGTGGTTTTGCTGCTTCAGGACCTGGAAGGCTTGCTGTGATAGATGGAACCATGAATTCTACTGTCTACCAAAAAATCCTGAAGGAGAATGTCCGGCCATCTGTTCGTCAACTCAAGCTGAAGCGATCTTGGGTGCTGCAGCAGGACAATGACCCAAAACACACCAGCAAATCCACCTCTGAATGGCTGAAGAAAAACAAAATGAAGACTTTGGAGTGGCCTAGTCAAAGTCCTGACCTGAATCCTATTGAGATGTTGTGGCATGACCTTAAAAAGGCAGTTCATGCTAGAAAACCCTCAAAGCTGAATTATAACAATTCTGCAAAGATAAGTGGGCCAAAATTCCTCGAGTGCTGTAAAGTGTAAAAGACTCGTTGCAAGTTATCGCAAATGCTTGATTGCAGTTATTGCTGCTAAGGGTGGCCCAACCAGTTATTAGGTTCAGGGGGCAATTTCTTTTGACACAGGGCCATGTAGGTTGAGTTTTTTTTTTTTTTTTTCTCACTAAATAATAAACATTTAAAACTGCATTTTGTGTTCAATTATGTTATCTTTAACTAATAGTTAACAGTTTGTTTTGATGAGCCGAAACATTAAGTGTGACAAACATGCAAAAGAATAAGAAATCAGGAGGGGGGCAAATGGTTTTCCCATCACTGTATAATGTACTCTAAACATGGCTATGAGTTTGATTTTTAGGGCTCTACTTGATGCATTCTTCAAGATCTATACAGTGTATGCCATAACCTAGCTTGGAACTGATGGTTTTTCTTGGGATGAAATTTTACATGCCTTGTAACCAGTCACTTCCTCAAGACTATTATAAACTGCATTAGAAAAATTGGGCAAAAGGAACAAGACAGTAACATTTTGGTGAAATATTTGGCCTGGTTCTTAAAGATGAGTCCTAAGATGACAAACTTAATACAGGGTTTCCCCAAAATAAGAGTATTTATTTTTGCTCCAAAAGATGTGCTAGGGCTTATTTTCAGAGGATGTCTTGTTTTGGGGGAAACACTGGAAGTTTTCATATACAAAATGTATATACTGCATGCCATGCTGAAACACAAGCAGCATGCACAGAGCCTGTGATTTGCAGATATTGGTTCTCACTTATAAGAAACTGATTCTGCTGCTGATTTGGGTAACAGTCTAGTTCTTGCAGGCAGAGATTTGTCAAGCGCCCCAGAGCTATGATGGGATAAGCTGTGTACCATGGAAAGGCGAAGAGTTGCTGATGCTTATTACGGCAGATCAGGGGGATGGCTCCAACAAACACAAATTGCCTGACACATACAGGAATATAGAACTCACATTATAATGCTGCTCTACTGTATCCAGGCTTTGTATTAAGCGTGACTTGCTGAATTTCTGCTGTGTCTTTATTGGGAAACACAGTAGTATATCCGGTATAGAAATGCTTTAAAACATTTCCCTTAAGGCTTGCCAGCATATCTATCTTCTCCACATTAATTACATGTGTTATGAAACCACTGTAAGCTTGCCTATATTTGGTTCAGCATACCCCAGTTTGACATAAATAAAACATGCAGACAAGGGGTGGATCGGGACTCCTGATGGCTACCGGGGAAGCCCAGCAGGAAATCCTGTTCTGGATGGGATTTCCTGCTTCTGCTGATTGGGGGGGGGGGGGGGGGAAGGTTGCTGCTCAGCGGCTAACATGTAGCTAGCTACATGATTTAAAAAAAAAAAATAGTGCTGTGCTGACCCCTAGTGGTTCTAATTGACTGCCAGGGAGGTTAATTACAAATGCAGCTTCACCGTACACAGGTGCGAGCACTGGTGTAAAAGGAGTACTAAGGTCTCACAGCAAATTAAATCACCAATGTTTGCCTTTGGAATTTGCTTTCAGTTTCACTTTGAGTCATACTAGGATACACTTGCCAGTTAGCTGAAAAATATTGGCAAGCATATTTCTCATATGTAATTCTCAGCATGGGGAAAAATGTAAAACTTCACACTTCTTACAGTTATGAACTGATTATAATACATTTCAACTCTTATGACACAGAAAAACTGTTCTATATGAGAATCCTTGCAAACCATCTGTGCTGCATCTAAATTTTGAAAAAAAAAAACTCCTCCGTTGTCTTGCATTAGAATCACTGCAATATTGCTGCAGTCAGTGGCATAGCAATAGGGGATGCAGATGTTGACTGCAATGGGGCCTCTGAACCACAGTGGCTCACTAGGGGCCCTCTTTCATCCATCTTAAGGTGGCCATAAATCAGGTGAATTGGAGATCGACCGATTATCAAATTGGATGAAAATTGTGCCACCAATTGCATGCCTGACTGACAATGCGACCAATTTTGGGATGAAAATTGGTCGCAATGTCTATCATGCATGCTGCAATATGTTGGGCCGACTTGCTTGATCGGGTGTGCAATATTGTGACAAAACCCCCAACGCTGTGGCCCATGCAAGGTATATATTACCTGCCTGCGGCCTCTGCTGGCTGTGGGTGTACTGTTTGCGCCATACATGCGTCCCTCATGTGGTTTCCTAGTAAGAGTGTGCATAGATGTCGCACATGCCCTTGCTAGGAAACCGCGTGGGGCGTGCATGTATGCAAGAGGAATCCCAGAAGCGGAGGGGGACAAGGGGAGACCACGGACAGGTAATGTACGCTGGGGGAATATTTATCATTAGGGGCAGCGAGGTGGACAAATGTGGCGTCACAAGGCCAATTCCGCATCCATTTCATGCTACATTTGATCGGGAATAGGCCTGTGGAGTATGGGCAGCTGACAGATCTCTCTTACCAGGTACAATTAGATATGTCTCTTGGTCAAATCTGCCCATCATTGCTAGATGATGGCTATCTTAAAGCAGGATTGTCACCATAAAAATCAAATTTCAACAGCGACTGGTCTGTGTATTGGGTGATTAAGATGCTAATCCTGCATTCACAGCTTTCAAAACTTTTTCTGCTGTTATTTGGAGTTATCACAGTTGAACACTGGTCCTTTAGTAGTCAGTGTCAAACAGTTGCATGCTGGGGGTTCTTTTTATATATTCCTCCTCCTCCATGTATTTCCCTGCTCAGCTGCTTATCTGAAATATGATCCCTTGCTCACTTATGTTTACAAGCAAGGCTGAGGTGACTCAGCGATTGGAGGAGAAAAGAAAAAAGTAAAGGGCAGAAATGACATCAGGATTTAGCCTAAACCAGTGATGGCTAACCTTGGCACTCCAGCTGTGACAAAACTACAAATCCCATCATGCCTCTGCCTCCCAGAGTTATGCTTAGAGCTGTCAGAGTACTGCAATGCCTCATGGGACTTGTAGTTCCACCACAGCTGGAGTGCTAAGGTTAGCCATCACTGGCCTAAACTGTGAGCAAAAGACATGGTTCCCACAGGAACAATTCTCCATTTACTATATAACATTCACTGAAATAAAAATGTGGACAGTGCAATACACCTGTTATGTAAGTAGATCAATCACATATTTATCTACTTATGTATGTTTTTTTTTTTCCCCTGGCATAGTATGGCTAATCCTACTGCTTTAAGGCGTTTCATTGCTACTGTGCTGATAATGAACACATCCATTCCCCTATGCTTCCATGTCAAAAAAACACTTGGGTAGATGCCCCGCCCACTCTACCCCACAGGACCTTGTAATAAATTCTAGTTGCTCCCGCCCCCGTCTTTTGTCCTCTAACTCACCTCGTGGGACCATCACTTTTGGGGGCACGATTTGCCTATCAATTTTTTACTTATTTTTGATGCCCTACCTGGCTGCTTAGAGTAGCTTATTTTACCTATCATTGACCGTGTAAACTATAAATTAGTAAAGGTCCCGTCATATCTGCTGGTCTCGGAGGTAGGCTTTGGAGTGGCTGTAGTCTAAAGGACTCGTTGCACTCCGCTTTTAGCCTAATGCGTGTTGCAGCATTAAATATGCTGACTTTGTTTGGCGCAGTGGTGAGTTTATTACCTATCTTCTTCTTTCGCTGGCACTCTCCATACTTCCTTCTTCAGGCTGTTGAAGCGCAGACGTCACTTCCGGTAGACGCACTTCCGCCTTGAATCTTCTGCTCGTTACTGGAGGGATGGCGGTCTTGAAGGCGGAACTAATGGTTTCTGCAGTTACGGCTGGCTTGAGGACAGTTTCCTGTTGATCAGGAATACGGAAAATTGAAATAGTTACCTGACGGTAATTTTCCTTTCCAGATGTATCCATGGCAGCACGATCAGGTTAAGCCTCGCCCCTTTAACCCCCATAGGACCTGAAACTTATACATTTCTCCCGGTAACTCCCCCCCCATAGTCTAATCTTCTCGTAATCACCAAATCTAGGGAGGGAGCCTCGTGCTGCCATGGATACATCTGGAAAGGAAAATTACCGTCAGGTAAGTATTTCAATTTTCCGTATTCCATGTCTCCATGGCAGCACGATCGGGAGTTAAGTAGTAATAACAAAACAGGGAGGGATGAGGTGCAATGCTGGCAAACAATTTATTTACACTTACATCATATTAACTGTTAGCACATTAGTACCAAACTGTAGTGTTGAGTTTGCTGCCGGGTCTACTCTATAATGTCTCATAAACGTGTTCATAGATGACCAGTTGGCCGCCTGGCATATCTTTTCTGGAGACACTTTAGTAAAGGCGGCCCATGATGCTGCCATTCCTCTTGTTGAGTGAGCATTCACTTGCTCTGGTGGAATAAGACTATTTATCTTATATGCTTCCTGAATTACTTTAACTTGCCAATTTGTGATAGTTCTTGAAGAGGCCGCCTGGCCCTTTCTATAGCCTGATGGAACAACGAATAATCTTTCAGTTTTCCGTATGGTCTGAGTTTGCAACAAATATAGCTTCGATGTCTCTCCTACATGGAAATTGTCACAGAAACAGACACCAGCAAACACTTTAGAAATCAGAGCTGCATATCTAGCCCTCAACAGATTCAAAAAGGAGTTGCTGGGAAAAGATATCCTCCTGCAGATAGACAACCGTACGGCGGTAGCCTATATCCTAGGTTCTCAACGTGTGGTAGGCGTACTTCAGGGGGTACTTCTGATTGTCTCACGGGGTACTCGGGCTTGATATACTTAAAGAGACTCTGAAACTAGAATAAATCTCGCTTTAGAGCTCAAAGTTAGCAGGGGCACGTGTGCCCCTGCTAAACCGCCGCTATCGCGCCGCTAAACGGGGGTCCCTTCATCCCCAAACGCCCCACTGCAACACTTGGTCGCAGACTTGGTCGCTCCTGGAGGCAGGGCTAACCGCCGCAGCCCTGCCTCCAGTCGCGTCTATCAGCGGCGCATCGCCGCCTCTACCCCGCCCCTCTTGGTGAAGGAAGACTAAGAGGGGCGGGGGAGAGGCGGAGATATGCGCTGACAGATGCGCGTGGGGCAGGGCTGCGGCGGTTAGCCCTGCCTCAATCAGGAAGCGCTCCCCCGCTGCACCGAGGGGATTTGGGGGATCAGGGACCCCCGTTAAGCCGCGGGAAAGCGGCGGTTTAGCAGGGGCACACATGCCCCTGCTATTTATGAGGTCTGAAGCGAGATTTATTCTCGCTTCAGACTCTCTTTAACCAATAACAACAAATTTAGAGTTTTAGAAAATGATAAATCTTATTTAAACAACACCAAATTAGTGTTTTAGCTCATTAAAAGGAATAGTAAGTGCTTGTACAGTGTTTAGAACCAATTATCATGTACTACGATTAAATATACATTTGTCAAGGGGTGTTTGTGATAATGTTTACTATGCTGGGGGTACTTGGTAAGTACAGGATTTTAAAAGGGGTGCATACCAATAAAATGTTGAGAAACACTGGCCTATATCAACAAGCAGGGAGGAACTGTAATGGATAGCGGAGATGCCGCCGCGGAGACAAGCGGCATGGCGGCTATCTCCGCGTATCCGCGCAGTTACATGCTGGTGCTCTGCCTGGTCCTTCTATTGCACATAGATTGAGGGCTACAAGCAGGCGACAAGACCTTTATGCCAATAGAAGGGGAGTCAGCTGATCTGCCAGGTCAGCTGACTCCAAACACTATCTCGGATTGGCTGAGTGACTGGGGCGGAGCTGCTATGTATATATAGTGGTAGTCTGTCAGTTGTCCCGTGTCTGCTGTTGCGAATGCTAACGTGTGAGCGCTCAGACCTAGTCAGATCCCAAAGTGTGCTAGAACCAGCCGGAGCTGGGGATCCACACTTAGCCAGATTCTGTTGATAGATTAAAGTACTAGTTTATTGTATTATCTGTTATGACCCTCTTCTTCCGTTGACTATTCTCCTGCTTACTGACTCAGTCTGTACCTCTGCTCATCTGATTCATGTTGCCGACCCTGCCTGAACATAACACTGAATCAGTCTTCTGTCTTTGTACCTTATCTGCCCGTACGTTGCCTACTCTGGTTGTCTGACCTTCTTGCCTCACCAGTGGGCCTAGCCACTGGCGAGGGATCTGTGGCTTTGCACCTGCTCCTCAGGTGAAGCTCAACTGCAGCACTGTCTGTAAACACCTGCTCCTCAGGTGTCCCTTGGCTGCAGTGTAGTCTTAATCACCTGCTCCTCAGGTGAATACCCTTTGCAGCACTGTTTGTAATACCTGTTCCTCAGGTGCCCACTGGCTGCAGTATAGTCTTAATCACCTGCTCCTCAGGTGAATATCCTTTGCAGCACTGTCTGTAACACCTGCTCCTCAGGTGTCCACTGGCTGCAGTATAGTCTTAATCACCCGCTCCTCAGGTGATCATTCTCTGTAGCTCAGTTTGTGATACCTGCTCCACAGGTGTCCACTGACTACAGTACAGCCTGACTCGCCTGCTCCTCAGGTGATCAGAGGCTGCAGTATTGTCTGAATCACCCGCTCCTCGGGAGACTTCATATTCCTCATTACTGTTGCACCAAACACTATCTCACATTGGTAGTCCTGTGTCTGGCTATACTAGCATTATTGGTGATTCTGCAGATCACCACATAACCAGGTATAGCATCTGTATTATTGGTGATACTGCAGATTACCAATAATCAGAAAATCTGTTTAGCTGACACCAATCGTTACAGGAACCAAATCAAACAGACAGTTACAGGAAGTATCGCCAATATTCAATCTAGCGGAGAACAACTTCCACAGCCTGACCGCGATATACATTCCAGGTGTAGAGAAAACGAAGGAAGATTATCTCAGCAGATCAACACTCAACAACGACGAGTGGTCATTACACCAAGAGGTTTTTCCAATCCATAGGCAGAGATATGGGCAATCCTCAATTAGACTTGATGGCTACTTACAAAAATACAAAATGCAGGAAATGTATCTCAAGACAGTGGACACCACATGCGGTAGCAACAGACACTCTGTCGACCAAGTGGCAATTCAAGATTGCATACGTATTTCCTCCGGTACTGCTAATCCTTTGTCTATTGTTGAGACTACTCAAATAGGAGGCAATATTGATAGCTGTGATACCATATTGGCCAAGAGGTCATGGTTTCCTCTCCTGTGGAGGCTGAAGCTTCAAATACCAACTTTCCTACCGCTGTTGCCCAACCTAGAATATCGAGAACCAGCAGGTAATACGGACTGTGTCTCGGGGGTTTTGTATCAATCCTAAAAAATTACTTCCAAGTGACAAAGATTCCGACACAAGTAGACAAGAAACAAATTCTAGAAGAATATATTTAGACTCTCAAACAAAAACAGGCCATAGTGACAGTACCTACAAAGGAAAGAGGCAAAGGGGTATATTCCCCATTGTTTTTCGTGTTAAAGAAAACAGGAGACTGCCGCCCAGTTTTGGACCTAAGAAGGTTGAACAGGAAAATCAAAGTAAAAAGATTCAAAATTGAGACTCTGGAGTCAATCAGTCAAGCAATAAGGACATCAGATTGGATGCTTTCTGTGGACCTCGAGGACGCTTATTTAGCCTTTGGGCAGGGTCCTCCTCCTTTTGTGTCCTTACCTGATCATGCACCTCCATTACTGTGCATCCATGCTATGCATTTGAGTGAACCTAACTTGCCTAATCTCTATGTGACTGACTAAGCATTACCTTGTACTCATACTGTGCTGCGTGATCTGGTTTTTCTTGTATTCCTGTATTGTCATATTGCTGTATGTCACCCCTAAATATTGTATGTAACCTAAACTAATGTCCAGCGCTGCATAATATGTTGGCGCTTTATAAATACAACAAATAAACAAATTAAATATCCCAATACACTTGAGGTTCCAGAAGTATCTAAGATTTGCAGTTGCGGAAGAACTCTTCCAGTTCACTTGTCTTCCTTTTGGGATTTCCACAGCTCCAAGAACGTTCACCAAGACTGTTAGCAGTGGTGGCTCTACTTCGGGAGAAGGGGCTAAGATTGTACACCTATCTAGATGATCTACTTCTCTTGGCATCAGACAAAGAGACACTTTTACAATACAGAAAGATACTGGTAGAGACACTGTTATACTTCGGCTGGAAAATCAACTATTCCAAGAGCCATCTGGAGCCCACTCAGCCAACTATATTCTTGGGGGCTCTTTTCCATACAGTGGAGAATTCATTGAGCCTGCCATTAAAGAAGTCGCACAACCTAATTCAGAAAATTCAGCAGACATTATCTATGTCAACTATTCGAGCGAGACAGTGCCTCAGCCTGATAGGCCTAATGACCTCCACGATCCCCATGTTACGCAGGGCACACTGGCACATAAGACCATTCCAGTGGGGTTTCCTAAACCAATGGAACAACAAATCGTTCAGTCAAACTATTCAAATAACTGCACTAATGAGAAACAATCTATTATGGTGGACATCACTGGACAATCTCACAAAGCATCATCTAATTCAAGACAACATAGTGACCACCATTACTACAGATACCAGCCAGCAGGGTTGGGGGGCCTACTGCGAGGGCCAGTTTGCTCAGGGCAAATGGACTTACCCAGCCTACCGAGTTCCAGCGAATGTGTTAGAGTTGAGGCTGGCTTACCATGCTCTTCTCAGTCTGGTCACTGTTTTTAGCTAATTAGTTGAAGCATTTCTTGCAGACAGATTTATCTGGTAGAGCCTCTCTACTACATGCCCAACATCTCTTATAGCGTGGTCAAGATCTCGATCTTCCCCTGTCTCTATATCGGGGAGAAGGACTTCGTCTCTGAGATCTGGATCTTGAACGAGTACTCTTATTTTTGCGATGTTTCCTCGGGCTGAAACAAGACAAAAGAAGAGACTGTGCTCAGAATCTGAGTAAAAGTACATGTCGCCGCGTGTTGTGGCGACAATTGTAGCCCGTGAGTATGGGCCATAAGCCTCATACACACAAGGCACAAATGCTGGAGACAAAAAAAAAAAAAGCAGCGACAGTTCGTCGCCAGGTCCTTCTGTGCGGCAACTGTACACACCTTGCACAGAGGGACAGAGATGCGGCGGAAGCTGTCGCTGAAAGTTTCCTGCCCCTGCTAAAAGCTCCCTTCTGGCTGTGGGTAGCTGTCGCTAGTCCGCACATACACACGCAGTACGCGTGGCGGACTAGCGACAGTTGTGGAGACAGAAGTTGCCGGCGATTAAACTTTTCAATCGCACGGCAACTGCTGTGTCCGGCGACATTTCGGGGTGCGCGCCTCATACGCACGGGGTAACTGTCGCCGCAACATGCGTGTCCCACGTGTTTGTGGCGACAGTTGTGCCCCGTGTGTATGAGCCTTAAAGCCAAGCTAAACGATTTGTTTGTGTGGGCTTATCTTTATAGTTCTGTGGTTCATTTATTTTTAAGGAATAATATGATTCTTACCCTACATACAGTATTTATTAAACACTGTTTAGTCGGCTGAAGAAGCAGACTTTGTACTGTGAAACATGTCATGTGGAATGTGACGGCATATGCCATATCAAAGGACCTGGATATAGCCTACATTTATGCTATTGTCCTGCTGATTAAGATGGTGAGAGATTGCCTGTACTGGGGGGGCCCATTGCATCGATTGTGATTTACTTGTCCTTATAGCCCCAACTCTCTAAATCCTTTACAATCACATACTAAAAAAGAGTGTATTGCCAGATACAGCTTACATAGCCTATATAAAACTACTCCCAAAACCAGGGAACGATCGCCTATTACCTGAGTCCTACCAACCCATCTCCTTAATGAATCAGGATATTAAAATCCTAAATAAAATAATGGCAGATAGACTGTCACAGTTAATGCATAAATTGGTCAGCCCCTCACAGTCAGGATTTATAAAACAAAGATCAGCAACCATGTACATTAGAAAGGTTCTTACAGTCCTTTTTTTTTTTTTGTTCAACAAAAGAGCTTTATTGAGGTCACCAATAAAAACAGTGTGTACATTGCATCCTTCAGTAAGCATACATCAGACAGTCAAAAAAGAGCTTTTTGTACGGCAAAGATTCGTTATCACATGTTACTTACAGAGCTTCTAGATAATCCTATTGTAGCCAATATTCGTTCTCGCACTATTTCTGGATCAACAAAGTCCTGCGCATTCAGCCATTTACACCATATTTTTTCAAATTTTTCATTAGCATTTCTACGTGCATATACAATCTCCTCGAGTTTTAAAGAGTCATTAACTTGTTTAACCCACATATTCAGGGACGGGGGGTTAACTTGCTTCCAAAGTTGCAATATCAATTTTCTAGCTATAAATAATGATCTCAACACTGCTATTCTAGAATGTTCAGATATATTCCCGTCCTCATATGCTCCCAAAATACATACCAGTGCTGTGCGCGGGATTTTTGTTTGGAATACTTGATCTATGGCGTCCAGTACACCTCCCCAGTACCTCCTAAGTTTGGGACAGTTCCACAACATGTGTAAGAGATCCCCATGGTCTCTAGCACATCTGGTACAGGTCGGGGAAGGAAGCATGCCAAAACGATACAGACGGCTAGGTGTGTAGTGCGTCCTATGAATAATTTGCAGCTGCGTTAATTTCTGAGTGGCATTAATTGAGAGCAATGGAACCGCCTGTAGTGTCTCTAACCATTCCTGATCTGATAAAGTTGGAATATCCTTATCCCAGGCCCTTCTACATAATAGTGGAAATTTGCCAAGAAAGTCATCTAATAGCATACCATAGCATAAGGATATTAAACCCTGTTTAGTACAGGCCTTGAAGTATTCCCTTAGGAGTATTTGGCATTAGCTGCGATAAAGCGTTTAAAGATATTAATTTATTGTTAGGAAAGATTAGGCTTAGCTTGTCTACACCTGCCCCCTCCCACTTATAACCAAAGTCCAAATTGTTAAGTTCCGGGAGATTTGAATTCCGCCAGATTGGTGTAAATTTAGTATATCCTTCTATCTTTTGTAAGTAACGAATCTTATGCCATGTCCTATGCATAAGAACCATAGTGGGCATTTTTGGAACCGTGATGTTAGCCCTGCCACCCTCCAAAGCTTCGTAGATTGAGTTAGTACCCAACCAGTAGTTTAGTAGATCCCTGCTGGATTCCTTTAAATCATTCTGTTCCCACCCACCCAAATGTTGTAACTGGGAGGCTAAGAAGTATATCCATGGGTTGGGAACAGCCAGCCCGCCCTCATCTTTAGGATATTGTAGCCGCTCTAATTTAATCCGTGGTTGCTTTTTATTCCAAATTAAATCTCTAAACATCTTGTCTATTACTTTAAATAGTTTTTGGGGCAACCAAACTGGAGAGTTATGCAGGTAGTATAGTATCTGAGGCATTAATACCATTTTTATTAAATTCACCCTGGCCACTATTGATAGAGGAAGCTTAAGCCAAGCCTTAATCTTTGCTCTAGACCTATCCAGTAGTGGGGTAATATTTAACTGTTGGAATTGTAGAGGATCCCTTGATATAATTATGCCCAAATATTTAAAGGAATCCACTACTTTTAAGTCAAGGTTTGTCACTGATTGAGGTATTACAAAGGGATCTAATGGCATTAAGCTGTACTTATCCCAGTTTATTGATAACCCCGAAAATCTCTCAAATGTATTCAATAAACTTATAGCGGAATCTAGTGATGATTGTGTGTCCGCCAAATATAGTAGGGTATCGTCCGCGTAGAGCGAGACTTTTTCCTCTATACTGACGTATTTAAAACCTGTAATGTATTGGGATTGCCTAATACTTTCTGCCAGGGGTTCTATCGCTATAGCGAACAGTAAAGGGGATAAGGGGCACCCCTGTCTTGTACCTCTCTGAAGCCTAAATAAGGGTGATACCGAGCCGTTGGCTCTAATCACTGCTGAGGGAGAATGGTATAACGTTTTTACCCACCCTATGAAATATGGCCCAAATCCCATAGACCCCAAAACTGTGTACAGGTACTCCCACTCTACGCTATCAAATGCCTTAGCGATGTCTAGGGATAAAATTGCCCTATTTCCCCCATTGTCCGCCTGGGCCTGTAAATTTAAGTATAACCTACGGATGTTATTGGCAGTGGCTTTCTGTGGCATAAAGCCTGTTTGATCTGGTGAGATAATTGACAGGATTACTTTAGAGAGTCGATTAGCCAAGGCTTTAGCGATCAGTTTAACGTCCGCATTCAGCAGTGAAATTGGGCGGTAAGATTCCGCCAGTAAAGGGTCCTTGCCTGCTTTGGGGATAAGCACTATAGTTGCCATGTTTAGCGAAGGGGGTAGACATCCCTTTTCATGAGCACTGTTCGCCATTTTTAACAAATTAGGAAGTAGAATGTCTGAATAATGCCTGTATGTCTCAGAGGGGAGCCCATCCGTGCCTGGGGCTTTATTATTTGCCATAGATGCCATGGCAATCTCCAATTCGTCTATAGACAATGGTGCCTCCAGTAATTGTACATTTTCCTCACTCAATCTGGCCAGGGGAATTGCCTCAACAAAATTAACTCTCTCAGCATCAGTGCATGATGCCTTGGATAGATACAAATTGGCATAGAATCTTTTTAGCTCCTGCAGAACCTCATCAGGTTGACAAACTATCCTACCACTAGGAGTTTTTAGTGAAGTAATAAAGTTAGAGCCCTTTTGTGCCCGCACAATAGTAGCCAGTAGATGCCCCGTCTGATCCCCCTGGTCGAAGAACGCCTGCTTTATGAAGAATCTCTTATGGTTTGCCTTGCTCAGCATCATTTTATGATACTGATCCTGAGTGGCAAGCCATTCTTTTTTATGTGCATCCGTGGGATTTATAACATATCGTTTTTCAGAATTTTTAACCGCTAGTTTATGAATTTTTTCCCACTCAGTAGAATTCGTTTTAACATTATTAATTGCTGTGATCAGGATCCCCCGTTCTTACAGTCCTTGACGCTGCAAATGCTTATCCAATCACATGTGAACACCAAGCACTCTTACTACTCAACGCCGAAAAGGCATTTGATAATGTGAATTGGATGTGGCTTTCCAGAGTCTTACAAAAAACAGGTTTCACAGGGGCAATCTTAAATCTCATACAGGCATCACACAGAAAACCGACAGCACACATCTACACACCAGACTTTCTTTCGGCTGGCTTCCCATTATTCAAGGGCACTAGACAAGGGTGCCCGCTTTTTCCGTTGCTGTTTGATCTCACCCTGGAGCCAATTCTAAGAACCTTGCACACCGACATAAAAGGGATTGAAATTGGAAACGAAGTGGTAAGCCAAGCTGCTTTCGCAGGCAATATTCTCCTTTTTATAGCTAACCCAAAAGAAGATATACCTAAGGGCTTTAGTATATTACAAACTGTAGGACAGAGTAGTGGCTTTAAAGGGAAGGTTCAGGGACGATAAAAAAAATCCACATCCACTTACCGGGGGCTTCCTCCAGCCCGTGGCAGGCAGGAGGTGTCCTCGGCGCCGCTCCGCAAGCTCCCGATGGTCTCCGGTGGTGCGCCCGACCTGGCCAGGCCGGCGGCCAGGTCGAGCCTCTTCTGCGCTCCAATCTGCGTCTCACTGGGGCGTGCTGACGTCATCGGACGTCCTCCGGGCTGTACTGCGCAGGCTCAGAACTACTGAGCCGCCGGCCTGGCCAGGTCGGGCGCGCCACTGGAGACCACTGGGAGCCTGCGGAGCGGCGCCGAGGGCACCTCCTGCCTTCCACGGGCTGGAGGAAGCCCCAGGTAAGTGGATGTGGAATTTTTTTTATTTTTGATCATCCCTGAACCTTCAACATAAGAGTGAACTGCTATATCTAACGAATAGAACAGACTAAATCAGGGAAGTAGAAAGTTTTGGCATACAGATTAAATCACAGGTCACTTACCTGGGTATCAAATTGGGCAAAGACCCAAACTCCCTCTATATTTTAAATTATGGTCCCCTCCTGGGTGACATCAAACAGCAACTTGAGTGTTGGAAAAACCTACCCTTGAACTTGATGGGACGAGCGGCTGTATTGAAATCAGTAGTTTTTGGTAGACTTTTATATCCTCTGCAAACTATACCTCTCTTAATGAAACACAAAGACTTACAATAGCTAGATAGACAATTCACAAACTATCCATGAGCAGGCAGAAAACCAAGGATAGCCTTAAATAAGCTAAAGCTACCCAAGACATGGGCAGGATTGGGTATCCCAGACGTACGACTATAATTTGGCATGTCTATTTCGACATATAAGAAACTGGATAACACATACGAGTACATATTCCAATGCTTCACTTGAAGAGGCTTACATGGAACCATGGACAACAATACCTTTCCCTATGCTTCCATGTCATAACAACTGGGTAGTTGCCCCGCCCTCACTACCCCATAGGACCATGTGATTATAAATTTTAGCAGCCTCCGCCCCCCCCCCCAGTCTTTTTTCCTCGACCTCACCTCGTAGGACCATCGCAAGGGGGGCATGATTTGCCTGTCAATTTTTTTTTTTTTTTATATATATTTTGCCCTGCCTGGTCGCTTAAACAGTGACCTGTAAGTATTCATGGACCGCATAGGCTATAAATTAGCAAGGTCCCCCTCGAGTTTGCTGGTTTTGGAGGGAGGCGGAGTGACAGAGGTAGCCTAAAGGGCTCGTTTTCTGTTACATGGCCGCCATTACAGATGTCTGTCAACCTTCGGTTGACTGTTATGGTGCAGTGGGAGCTTCTTACCTCATTTTTCTCTGTACTAGCTCGCTGACTGCACGCCGGGCGCTTCCGGGGTTGCGGAATGGAGCGCAGACGTCACTTCCGATGACGTACTTCCGCCTCCTGCGCTGTTCGGCCTCAGGGATTGGTGGGGAGGCACCCACTCTAGCTGTCACTCCCCGCTACGCGCCTCAATTGGAGGAACAGGACAACGGGGCGGGACGCCCAGGATCTCGGGGGAAATTTAAACTCCAGAGAGCAGTGGTCGGCGTCCATAGCAGCGTCGCCGGGCCACGCTATACAGGACAGCGAGCAGGCAATATGGAGACAGGAGACGCTTTGGGTCCAGCTCCTGCGGAGATCCCTCAGCAATGTAAGTAGTGAGGGAAACAGTGAGTCTGTTTATTGGTTGTTTCTTCTCAGGGGGTAACTCTCTTTTCCTTTATTTCATGCGCCAGCCACTTCAGCTGCTCCTATTACTCCCACTGCACCCCAAAAAGACCAGCACCGGGTAGAAAGGTATGGGCAATAAGGTAGGTTCTTACCCATTACATGGTGCTAGTAGAAGGAGACTGAAACATTGTCCCACTTCTGTTACAGCCCAAAAAAACACAAAAAGAAGAAGAGGACTAAATCAAGGTCAAGGTCAAGATCGAGATCCGGGAGAAGAAGCCAATCTCCCACCTACAGACAGACCTACAGACTGAGAAGCAGATCAAGATCACCACGTCGATATAGAAGATGCTGGGCATGCGACAGGGAAGCTCTCCCAGACAAGGCTGTGTGTAGGAAATGCTTTAATGAATTGGGAAGAGAAAAGGATCAAGCACCAATTGACGTTTCTCAGATGATAACCCAGGCGGTACAAGATTCCATGAAGGAATATCTAGCATCCCTGCCGAATATTCCGACACAACCCAAGGAACAAAATCAGTCTCAGGCGGTCATGGATACGGAAGACCTAGCAATTGGTTTCGATTTCTCACTCGTCCAACCATACATTCAGGCGATCAGAGAGGCCATAGAATGGGAGGAGGATGAGACAGGAGAATCCTCCACTGGTACGAAACAGAAGGAATACTTTGCACATTTGAAGAAAAAAACTACCACGTTTCCGCTGATGACAGAAATATCGGACATCATCAAGGAGGAGTGGGAAAAGCTTGACAAGAGAGCACCAGTAAATAATAGAATTTCAAAGCTCTATCCGCTAAAGACGGAACAGACAAGGAGTCTAGACACTCCTCCAATAGTGGACGCCTCGGTGGTACGTCTGGCGAGACCCATGACTTTACCAAGAGAGAACGCAACAACATTTAGAGACGTACTAGAAAAAAAATTGGACTCGGAATTAAAGAAGATATATACACTTTCGGGTAATGCAGTTAAACCGGCAATAGCTCTGACATCAATATCTAGGGCCCTCAGAGCCTGGACGATGAACATTGAGGAAGCGGTGAAAGCTGACACAGATAAAGAAGCGATTCTAGCAGCACTAGATGACTACAACCTCACAGCCGATTTTATCGGGGAAGTAGCAGTAGATGTGATAAGGTGTAGCTCCAGAGCGATGGCCTCATCAGTCGTAGCTAAGAGGGCTCTCTGGCTAAAGACATGGGCAGCGGATCCAGCATCAAAACAAGATTGGTGCAGAATACCGTACGATGGAGCCAATCTCTTTGGTAAGGAAATGGACGACGCCATCAAGAGAGTGACTGGAGGAGCGTCTGGTCTACTGCCTCAGGACAGGAAGAATAAGCGCTCTTTCCCACAGCAGACTGCCCGTTTTCAACAGTCGAGATACAGAAATGCAAAGTCATATAAGCCCGGGAGAGAATTCAAGAGAACCTGGCAGAGTTCACAATCGAACCTGCAGCGTCTGACTAAACAAAGATCGACTCAATCCACTCCTTCTCAGCAAAAGCCATTTTGACGGGCAATCCGCTCAGTCTTGCCCGGTGGGGGGAAGACTAACCCACTTCAGACAGGTCTGGGCGGACAATATAAAGAATCGGTGGGTTGTACGCACAATATCCCGAGGACATCGTTGGAGTTTTCGTACAACGCCCAGGGATCATTTTCAGGAGACAAGAATCCCAACACAACCGGGGAAAAGGCTGATCTTACAACAATATATCCAAACACTGAAGCAGAAGGAGGCTATAGTAGCCGTACCGATGGAACAGAGAGGCAGAGGGGTGTATTCCCCATTATTCTTAGTGTTAAAGAAAACAGGGGACTGGCGTCCAGTCCTGGATTTAAGAAGGCTGAACAAGAACATACGCATAAAAGGATTCAAGATGGAGTCTCTAGAATCGATCCGTCAATCCATAAGAGTATCAGACTGGATGCTTTCGGTGGACCTCGAGGACGCCTATTTGCATATCCCAGTACACTCGAGGTCCCAGAAATACCTAAGGTTTGCATTTGCGGAAGAGCACTTCCAGTTTACTTGCCTGCCATTTGGAATATGTACCGCTCCGAGGACCTTTTCCAAGACACTCTTGGCGGTGGTGTCCCTGTTACGAGAGAGGGGATTGAGGTTATACCATTACCTCGACGATCTGCTTCTGCTAGCGGCAGACAAAGAGACGATACTGCTCCACAGGGAGATGCTTCTGAAAACACTAGTATACTTCGGATGGAAAATCAACCACCTCAAGAGCCAGTTGGAGCCTACACAGTCCATGATCTTTCTAGGAGCCATGTTCAACACAGTTCAGAATTCTCTCACTCTTCCAGATCAGAAGATAGAGAGCTTAGTGCAGAACATACACAATGCATTAGACAGACCAGAAATGAAGGCAAGACAATGCCTAAGTCTATTAGGCCTGATGAACTCTACGATACCGATGGTAAGATGGGCTCACTGGCACATAAGGCCGTTCCAATGGGGTTTTTTGAGCCAATGGAACAAGAGATCGTTCAATCAGAGAATCCAGGTGTCATCACTTATGAAAAACAGCTTGAGGTGGTGGACGATAGAGGAAAATCTCAAAAGATATCACCTGATTCAGGAGAATGTGGAGACCATAATTACCACGGATGCCAGTCGGACAGGATGGGGAGCTCACTGCAGGGGCCATTTTGCTCAGGGCAGATGGACCTCGTCAACGATCCACGTTCCAGCAAATATATTGGAGATGCGGGCAGCACTCCACGCCTTATTCAACTTCCAACATCTCATTCAGGGAAAATCTATCTTGATGAAGATGGACAACAAGACGGCAGTGTCCTACATCAGGAGACAGGGAGGTACACGGAGCATGTCGTTACTACAGGAGGCTGCATCCATTTTTCAATTTGCAGAGGAACACCTATGGAATATCAGAGCGGTTTATATACCGGGGAAAGAGAATCAGACGGCAGATCACTTAAGCAGGAAAAAGTTGAGCAACAACGAATGGAGCCTATCTCAGGGCACCTTCCAATGGATCTGCACACAATGCGGAGAACCGGAGATAGATTTGATGGCGACTCCTCAGAACACAAAGTGCAGGAGATTCTTCTCCAGATACCGGTACGAACAGACGGAGGGAGTGGATGCACTGTCCGTCCAGTGGAACTTCTCCCTGGCCTATGTATACCCTCCAGTACCAATGATTCGTCCGTTGCTGCTCAGACTCTTTCGGGAGAAGGTGACAATAATTGCGGTTATTCCATACTGGCCGAGACGCCCCTGGTTCCCCTTATTGTGGGAGCTGAAGTCACAATATCCACTACCGATACCGTACGACAGGAACTTACTAACTCAGGGACTGATACGTCACCAGAACCCGGAGAGACTGAACCTGATGGTATGGACATTGAGGGGAAAAGGCTAAGACAGGCGGGATGTTCAGAGGAGGTCATAGGAACGCTACTGTGTTCCAGGAAGCCTACTACTAACGCCACATATACAAGAATATGGAAAGTTTTTCTCCAGTTTGCTACTGAGAAGAAATTTAACCCATCAAAACCGGAACCACATATGATACTAGACTTTTTACAGAGGGGACTCACAAAGGGTCTAGGATATCATACCATAAAGGGCCACATATCGGCTTTAACAGCCCTGACAGGCATATCATGGGCAGCACATCCTTTAATTAAACAGTTCACAAAGGGAGTTTTAAGATTAAAACCTCCGAAAAAAAATGTTTTTCCTAAGTGGGATTTACCACTAGTATTGGAGTCCCTAACAAAAAGGCCATTCTACCCAGCACAAGACTGTACTTTGTGGCATGTAACCCTGAGGACTGTATTTTTAGTACCCATCTCATCTGCCAGGAGAGTGTCGGAACTGCAGGCCTTAGGTTCAATGGAACCATACCTCTCTTTCTTTGCCGACAAGGTGGTACTAAGACCAATCCAGGAATTTATTCCAAAGGTCACATCAACGTTTCACCTGAATCAGGACTGGACACTTCCCTCTTTCACCATAGAGGATTCACAGGAATCACATCCATTAGATGTGGTACAGGCCCTGAGAAACTACATTGAAGTTACTGCACAGTTTAGAAAGACTGAGAGACTATGGGTCATACCCTCAGGATACAGGAGAGGAGAGGCAGCTACAGCTAGAACCATCGCATCCTGGCTGGTTAAAACGATCCAAACTGCCTACAGGACTCTCAACATGGAGCCACCAACACAGATAAGAGCCCATTCAACACGTAGCATGGCTACGTCTTGGGCAGCATATAACAGAGTACCGGCAGACAAGATCTGCCAGGCCGCAAATTGGTCAAGCATACACACCTTTATGCGCCACTACAGGGTGGACTTGTCATCACAAAGTTCCATTGTGTTTGGGAAATCTGTATTATTTGCAAACTCATAATTAAAGTGTGTGATTAAGCATCAATATACCCTCCCTTCATTATTTTTTCCTAGTTAAGTCCCAGTTGTTATGACATGGAAGCATAGGGAAAACGGAAAATTGTTACTTACCTATCGGTAATTTTCCTTTCCCGATGCTTACATGTCATAACACGACCCTCCCTTCTAGGTTAGCTTCGGTGAGTTCGAGGCTGACGTAGACTGGGGGGGGGGCGGAGGCTGCTAAAATTTATAATCACATGGTCCTATGGGGTAGTGAGGGCGGGGCAACTACCCAGTTGTTATGACATGTAAGCATCGGGAAAGGAAAATTACCGATAGGTAAGTAACAATTTTCCGTTATATTACACTCACCATTCAAATACCTCCCACAACAAATAAAAGATAGCCAAATGGTAATGGACACTTGGGCGACATGGAAAGCGGTTAGGAAAAAGTTTGGGTTGCCTTATCACATTTCTAAATATATGCCCTTGTGGGGCCACCCGGCTTTCCCACCTAGCATAGCACATGGAGGCTTTCTGGAATGGGAACGTAGAGGAATCACCAAAATAGGTAACCTCTGGTACTTCAAAAATAATAGACTGTATACATTCCAGGAACTTAGAGCCTTATACACAGTCCACAAGCACCATTTTCTCTATTATGCACAACTAAAGTCATTTTTTTCCCCCCGCAAACCCTCAGCAGCTATGATACGCCATATCCCAACCAGAAATTGGCTTCATCAGCACCTTCCCCTTGTTGGGTAAATAATTGCATCATGGTTTGCCATATCTTTTATTTAGTAGTCTTATTAAAATTAAAAAATGTTATAAATATATGTTAGAAATATAATAAACCAAGATAATAACAGATTACTATTTCACTCAAACGTCCCACCTACCATACACCATACATACCCACATACATCCTCCATATACTTCCCCCCAATAACTCTGGCACTTTTAGGACCACTCTTCCCCCTTACAGAAAAAAAGGAGGTGTACAAAAATCAATCAATAGTCTCCTCCCAAATACGCTTCATAACAATCCAACGAGTTGCATCAGACCTTTCAGTCGCATCATCTTCTTCTACCCAAACTCTATTATTTAGAAGAGCTGTAATATCCTTTTTCCATTCGCCAAGGGAAAATGGTTCCAGATTTTTCCATTTTTTAATAATAAGTTTCCTAGCTAGGCTAACCCCCAAATCTACCAATAATTGTTGCTCAGGGCCACCTTCTATTCCTTTTGTATCTTGAATCCCAAAGATTGCCCAGTTTACATCTAATGCCACCCCAGGGATTAAAGAGACACTGAAGCAAAAAAAAAAATATATGATATAATGAATTGGTTGTGTACTATGAATAATTACTAGAAGATTAGCAGCAAAGAAAATATTCTCATATTTTTATTTTCAGGTATATAGTGTTTTTTCTAACATTGCATCATTCTATAATATGTGCAGATTACACAACACTCTGCATTCAAAATGATTCTTTCAGAGCAGTCTGTGAACTAATGACCTCTCCTCTGGCAGATAAAAAGAAAACTGTTCACTTACAGTTGAGATAATAAAAGTCAGAAGACAGCCCTCTCCACGACTTTGAAAGTCGTAGAGATTAATGGCTTTTTTGCATAGAGATAACAACTGGAGTTTCTTAACTCTTCCTGTACTGGAAACAATTACACTGATGTATCTGATCTTAATGTTTTATTTCTTAGCTGTACTACAAATACAAATCATACTATCATAATTGTTTTTTCGCGGCAGTGTCTCTTTAACCACCCTGGCGTTCTGATTAAATCGTCAGGGTGGCTGCGGGAGGGTTTTTTTTAAATAAAAAAAAAACTATTTCATGCAGCCAACTGAAAGTTGGCTGCATGAAAGCCCACTAGAGGGCGCTCCGGAGGCGATCTTCCGATCGCCTCCGGCGCCCAGAATAAACAAGGAAGGCCGCAATGAGCGGCCTTCCTTGTTTCGCTTATATCGTCGCCATAGCGACGAGCGGAGTGACGTCATCCGACGTCCTGACGTCAGCCGCCTCCGATCCAGCCCTTAGCGCTGGCCGGAACTTTTTGTTCCGGCTACGCTGGGCTCAGGCGGCTAGGGGGGCCCTCTTTCGCCGCTGCTCGCGGCGAATCGCCGCAGAGCGGCGGCGATCAGGCAGCACACGCGGCTGGCAAAGTGCCGGCTGCGTGTGCTGCTTTTTATTTCGTTAAAATCGGCCCAGCAGGGCCTGAGCGGCAGCCGCTGGCGGTGTTGGACGAGCTGAGCTCGTCCAGACCGCTCAGCTGGTTAAGTAACCGGAGCAAAATTCCTCCACCCCTTTCCAGAAACCCTCCACTACAGGGCAACTCCACATTATATGCAAGAAGGTACCTGAATCCCGTCTGCACTTCCAGCAGGTGTCATTAACAGCTAAGCCATATCTGGACATACGAACTGGTGACAGGTACCATCTGGCTACTAATTTATATTGGGCAAGCTGAATATAAGTGTCCGGTATACTCCAGATTTTTTTAAAGACTCTAGCCCATAATTCTCCATTCATTTTAATTCCTTCAGTTTTTTCCCAGCTATCACAGAATCGTGGGAGGACCCTGTGGAGGGTGGCATCCAACACTTTATAGATATTTGAGAGAGTCCCCGGTGGCCTTTGTTTTAGTAGGAACCATCTTTCAAAATTATTCTCATTTCTAATGATACCCTCCTTTCTCTCCACATTCTTCCAATAACTCTTTAAAAGAGTTGATTTTATGGGAATCAAGTAAGGGAGTAATAGCTAGTTCGCTGTTACCCGCTAAGTCTATAAGTCTCATATCCGTGGGAAGATTATTAGCCTTGCACCAAGCCCTATCTTTAGTGGGACCAAAATCTGGATTTTTTGTGATTGATATCAGTGGAGATATTCCGTCCAGATGCCACCATTTCTCGATTATTTTAGCTAAAATTGATATCGTTGGTTGAATAAGAGGATGGGAGGGAACCAACAAAGCAGCTCGTATCTGAGCTGGGATCCATGAAAGGAGAAGGTCACGCTTTCTGGAATGGGAACGTAGAGGAATCACCAAAATAGGTAACCTCTGGTACTTCAAAAAGAAATAGACTGTATACATTCCAGGAACTTAAAGCCTTATACACAGTCCAGAAGCACCATTTTCTCTATTATGCACAACTAAAGTCATTTGTACACACTCAAGTTTCAAATATTAAATCCCTAATGGAGCCAAACGCCTTTGATAGATTTTTAAAGCCACAGGGAGGCACTGTCAGAACTCCACTCAGACCTTCAAAGCTTGAAGGTAGAGCACCTGGCTAAACAAAATTTAGATACCGGAAATGGGGAAAAGAAATAGACATGCTTGAGATTAGTTCCGATATTATTGGTGGAAACAACCTAACACGATCCCTAGTACTAAGTGAAAACTGGAGGGAATCACACTTTAACCTCCTGAGCATTACGCCGCTCAGGAGGTTTTGCCAGTTTGTGTCTCTATGTAAAATTAATGTGATCTCATTCCTGTAAAACCATTATCTAGCACTAGGCTAGCTAGTTCAAGTGTCCAGCACCCCCTGATCCCCGCCGCTCCCCCGTTTGTACATTACCCAGGCTGGATCCAGCGATCGGCGCAGACTCCAGCCTGGGTAAGACCATTTATGATCAGCAGCACAAGGTAAAATTATGTTTTTTATTGTTAGACTAGTGCTAGGTCTTCTCCATGAGGGTCCATCATCGCCGTGGGGAAGTCCAGTAGGGAATAATCTGTGCACAAATTATTTACTGAAGCTAACACCCTCCTTTGGTATACCTGCTTTGAGTGTTAGTTGTGTAATGTTGTCCAGTTTCTGGAGCTCTGCACATCCATGCAGATAGATCATTCGGGTACAACCACTGTCTGAAAGCGCTGCCATGTCTCCCGCTGTACATACTGAACATAAGTGTTTTCCATTCAAGGCATATATTTAGCCCCAGTGGGGCTCTGTATGTCTCTGTTGGTTTTCATTTCAGCTGCAGCCTTGAGCGTTATTATTTGTCTGCCTGCCAGAAGTAGTTTTGCAACTACAGTAGTAGTGAAAACACGGAATACCTGTTGATGTCCGCAGCAGTCTAAGGGTTAAGGTACAATACTAGTAACTCTCTCTGCAATAGAAAGTAGCATGCCTAGTAGGACAAGCATGCATTTCAAATGAATATAAGGTGCAAGGAAGACTTTGTGGTACTTGCATCAGGCATGCATATCACACTGCCATATGAAGCCTGTAGGTGTCTCTTTAATAAAGTATTGCTGGTTGCCTATATAGTATCTGAAGGTCGGTGGAAGAGGAGATCTAAGCAAGCACCACCAAACAGTAACTGGAGTGCTGTGCTACAGAGTTACGTTGCAGTAATATTCTTCATACTATTTTACACAGCAGATTAACAACCTGCTTATCCCCTCTCAAAGAATGTGATGAGTATGGCCAGTGTTTTTGTTTTTTTTCCAGCTAACCAATTGGAGGGATATGACAGGCGTACGCTGTGGTGGATATGAGAGGATACTTTTGGGAAGAAGGCATTGGAGAGAGTAGAATGTGATACCACACTTCCCTACAGCTTCCTTTTCTCCATTTTATGCTCCATTTTCTTTTTTTGCATAATGCTTATACTGTATTTTGTAAATGAAAATAACATTTGCAAGAGTAATGGTACAAAAGGCCAAACAGCTGGTGATTCCAGCAACTTTTATTTTTCTTATGTTCCATGCCTCAGGTATGAAGCTCTCAAAGGAAGAATTGTAAAATAGCTGCAGCCGATAAAATTCAGATTTAAACAGGAAAATGACAGCTGTTGAATAAAAGTCTGGGTCCTATATCAGCTCTTTTGTCTTCTGAGCTGAATAGTACAACATGGAACCTGGGCAGTAGGATTGCAACGGTATGAAATATTCATGGCATGATAATTGTCTTAAAAATATGATGGTATTACACAATTATTTGAACCCGGGCCTCCCCCTTCATTACATAATGTGCCCCCCCACCCCTTAAATGAGTATTCAGGCAAAAAACCTCCTCTCTGCTTTTTTTTTGCCTGATGACTCCTTTAAAGGGAAGGTTCAGGGAGGGGATTAAAAAAATAAAAATAAATTTCCACTTACCTGGGGCTTCCTCCAGCCCGTGGCAGGCAGGAGGTGCCCTCGCCGCCGCTCCGCAGGCTCCCGGTGGTCTCCGGTGCCCGACCCGACCTGGCCAGGCCGGCGGCCAGGTTGGGCTCTTCTGCGCTCCATTTCCTGGCACTTCTGCGTCCCACGCCGGCGCGCTGACGTCATCGGACGTCCGCCGGGCTGTACTGCGCATGCGCAGAACTACTGCGCCTGCGCAGTACAGCCCGGCGGACGTCCGATGACGTCAGCGCGCCGGCGTGGGACGCAGAAGTGCCAGGAAATGGAGCGCAGAAGAGCCCGACCTGGCCGCCGGCCTGGCCAGGTCGGGTCGGGCACCGGAGACCACCGGGAGCCTGCGGAGCGGCGGCGAGGGCACCTCCTGCCTGCCACGGGCTGGAGGAAGCCCCAGGTAAGTGGAAATTTATTTTTATTTTTTTAATCCCCTCCCTGAACCTTCCCTTTAAATAATGTGCCCACACCAGTATGGTAGCCAACAATTCAAGTTTGGCTGGCACACCAATATAGGTAGTCAAGCAGTTTTATTGTATGCACAACAGTATGGTAGCCAGATGTGCCCTACTACCTCAGCATACATATGATTAGTGTATCTGTGTGGGTCTCGGGTGCTCCCTTCACAATGGAGAGGGTTAACCTTGACCTATAGGAAAGGTGAGAACGGGAGCCCTTATGGTGCAGTATTGTTAGTATAAATTAAAGGTGTAAATTTGTGAATAAGATATACTCACAAAGGAAGGTTGCAGTCCTGCAACCACCGTAAATGCCTGCGGAAAGATAACCGTCTCCGCTCGGTATCCCGGACCCTCTGGATCTGGGTGGTCGCTCTCCTCCTTTAGTCCTGTTTCCTGGTAGATGATGTCGCCCAGGGATAGGGATGACACCTCAAGGAGGTGTGGAGTATACAAGTGAAGCACGTTGGTGGAGGCGCCCAAACATATATTAATATACTTGCTAAGTGGTAAAATAACACCCTGTTCACTTCATATAACCAAGTTTTTCATATGGCATCACAATAAAATATCATAACACCTGATAACATCTGCAATTAGCATTACGCAGGAAGAATAGTACATACAGCTATATTCATCTTAGCTTAACCACTTGCCGACCGCCCACAGCCCATGGGCGGCGGCAAAGTGGATGCCTTAAAGAGAACCCGAGGTGGGTTTGAAGAATATTATCTGCATACAGAGGCTGGATCTGCCTATACAGCCCAGCCTCTGTTGCTATCCCAAACCCCCCTAAGGACCTCTTGCACTCTGCAATCCCTCATAAATCACAGCCATGCTGCTGACAAACAGCTTGTCAGAGCTGGCTGTGTTTATCTCTTTAGTGTCAGTCTGCTGCTCTCCCCGCCTCCTGCAGAACTCCAGTCCCCGCCTGCATCCCTTCCCTCCCTGCTGATTGGAGGGAAGGGACGGGGGCAGGGACCGGAGCTATTCAGGAGGCGGGGGAGCAGCTGAGACTGACACTACAGATGTAAACAGAGCCTCACAGCACGACTGTGATTTATGAGGGATTGCACAGTGCTGGGGGACCTTAGTGGGGTTTGGGATAGCAACAGAGGCTGGGCTGTATAGGCAGATCCAGCCTCTGTATGCAGATAACATTCTTTAAACACACCTCGGGTTCTCTTTAAGGACCGCAATACGCCTTAGGGCGTTGCGTCCTTTTCCTATGCCGGGGGAGCGATCGCGTCATTGATGACGCGCGCTTCCCCCGGCAACTGGCTCCGCCCACCCGCCGTAACATCCCGCCGGCCATACGGAAGTGCCGGCGGGATGTTAACCCCGCGATCGCCGCTACAAAGTGTATAATACACTTTGTAATGTATACAAAGTGTATTATACAGGCTGCCTCCTGCCCTGGTGGTCCCAGTGTCGGAGGGACCACCAGGGCAGGCTGCAGCCACCCTAGTCTGCACCCAAACACACTGATCTGCCCCCCCCCGCCCACTGATCGCCCACAGCACCCCTCAGACCCCCCCCTGCCCACCCCCCAGACCCCTGTTTGCACCCAATCACCCCCCTAATAACCCATCAATCACTCCCTGTCACTATCTATCAACGCTATTTTTTTTTATCTCCCCCCCTGCCCCCTGCCCCCTCCTGATCACCCCCCCACCCCTCAGATTCTCCCCAGGACCCCCCCCCCCCCCAGACCCCCCCCCCTGTGTACTGTATGCATCTATCCCCCCTGATAACCTGTCAATCACCTGTCAATCACCCATCAATCACCCCCTGTCACTGCCACCCAACAATCAGCCCCTAACCTGCCCCTTGCGGGCAATCTGATCACCCACCCACACCAATAGATCGCCCGCAGATCTGACATCAGATCACCTCCCAAATCCATTGTTTACATCTATTCTCTCCTTTAAACACCCACTAATTACCCATCAATCACCCATCAATCACCCCCTATCACCACCTGTCACTTTTACCTATCAGATCAGACCCTAATCTGCCCCTCGCGGGCACCCAATCACCCGCCAACACGCTGAGATTGCCCTCTGACCCCCCCTTATCAATTCGCCAGTGCATTAATTACATCTGTTCTTCCCTGTAATAACCCACTGATCACCTGTCAATCACCTGCCAATCACTTATCACCCATCAATCACCCCCTGTCACTGCCACCCATCAATCAGCCCCTAACCTGCCCCTTGCGGGCAATCTGATCACCCACCCACACCAATAGATCGCCCGCAGATCCGACATCAGATCACCTCCCAAATCCATTGTTTACATCTATTCTCTCCTCTAAACACCCACTAATTACCCATCAATCACCCCCTATCACCACCTGTCACTTTTACCTATCAGATCAGACCCTAATCTGCCCCTTGCGGGCACCCAATCACCCGCCAACACGCTCAGATTGCCCTCTGACCCCCCCTTATCAATTTGCCAGTGCATTAATTACATCTGTTCTTCCCTGTAATAACCCACTGATTACCTGTCAATCACCTGCCAATCACCTATCACCCATCAATCACCCCCTGTCACCCCCTGTCACTGCCACCCATCAATCAGCCCCTAACCTGCCCCTTGCGGGCAATTTGATCACCCACCCACACCAATAGATCGCCCGCAGATCCGACATCAGATCACCTCCCAAATCCATTGTTTACATCTATTCTCTCCTCTAAACACCCACTAATTACCCATCAATCACCCCCTATCACCACCTGTCACTTTTACCTATCAGATCAGACCCTAATCTGCCCCTTGCGGGCACCCAATCACCCGCCAACACGCTCAGATTGCCCTCTGACCCCCCCTTATCAATTCGCCAGTGCATTAATTACATCTGTTCTTCCCTGTAATAACCCACTGATCACCTGTCAATCACCTGCCAATCACCTATCACCCATCAATCACCCCCTGTCACTGCCACCCATCAATCAGCCCCTAACCTGCCCCTTGCGGGCAATCTGATCACCCACCCACACCATCCGATCGCCTGCAGACCCGCAGTCAGATCACCTCCCAAGTGAATTGCATCTGTTCTCTCCTCTAAACACCCACTAATTACCCATCAATCACCCCCTGTCACTGCTACCCATCAGATTAGACCCCCATCTGCCCCTAGGGCACCCAATCACCCGCCCACACCCTCAGACCCCAGCCCTGATCACCTCGCCATTGCATTACTTGCATCTATTCCCCCCACTAATCACACCTTGAGACACCCATCAATCACCTCCTGTCACTACCTGTCACCCCCTAGCACACCTACCCATCAGATCAGGCCCTAATTTGCCCCGTGTGGGCTCCTGATCACTCGGCCAAACCCTCAGATCCCCCTCAGACCCCCTTCCGATCACCTCCCCAGTGCATTGAGTGCATCTATTTTCCCCTCTAATCACCCCCTGAGACACCCATCAATCACCTCCTGTCACCCCCCTAGCACTCCTATCCATCAGATCAGGCCCAATACAACCTGTCATCTAAAAGGCTACCCTGCTTATGACCGGTTCCACAAAATTCGGCCCCTCATAGACCACCTGTCATCAAAATTTGCAGATGCTTATACCCCTGAACAGTCATTTTGAGACATTTGGTTTCCAGACTACTCACGGTTTTGGGCCCGTAAAATGCCAGGGCGGTATAGGAACCCCACAAGTGACCCCATTTTAGAAAAAAGACACCCCAAGGTATTCTGTTAGGTGTATGACGAGTTCATAGAAGATTTTATTTTTTGTCAAAATTTAGCGGAAATTGATTTTTATTGGGTTTTTTTCACAAAGTGTCATTTTTCACTAACTTGTGACTAAAAATAAAATCTTCGATGACCTCGCCATACACCTAATGGAATACCTTGGGGTGTCTTCTTTCTAAAATGGGGTCACTTGTGGAGTTCCTATACTGCCCTGGCATTTTAGGGGCCCTAAACCGTGAGGAGTAGTCTAGAAAACAAATGCCTCAAAATGACCTGTGAATAGGACGTTGGGCCCCTTAGCGCACCTAGGCTGCAAAAAAAGTGTCACACATGTGGTATCGCCGTACTCAGGAGAAGTAGTATAATGTGTTTTGGGGTGTATTTTTACACATACCCATGCTGGGTGGGAGAAATCTCTCTGTAAATGGACAATTGTGTGTAAAAAAAATCAAACAATTGTCATGTACAGAGATATTTCTACCACCCAGCATGGGTATGTGTAAAAATACACCACAAAACAAAACACATTATACTACTTCTCCTGAGTACGGCGATACCACATGTGTGGCACTTTTTTACACCCTAAGTGCGCTAAGGGGCCCAAAGTCCAATGAGTACCTTTAGGATTTCACAGGTCATTTTGCGACATTTAGTTTCAAGACTACTCCTCGCGGTTTAGGGCCCCTAAAATGCCAGGGCAGTATAGGAACCCCACAAATGACCCCATTCTAGAAAGGAGACACCCAAAGGTATTCCGTTAGGAGTATGGGGAGTTCATAGAAGATTTTATTTTTTGTCACAAGTTAGCGGAATATGACACTTTGTGAAGAAAAACAATTCAAATCAATTTCCGCTAACTTGTGGCAAAAAATAAAATCTTCTATGAACTCACCATACTCCTAACGGAATACCTTGGGGTGTCTTCTTTGTAAAATGGGGTCATTAGTGGGGTTCCTATACTGCCCTGGCATTTTAGGGGCCCTAAACCGTGAGGAGTAGTCTTGAAACAAAAATGACCTGTGAAATCCTAAAGGTACTCATTGGACTTTGGGCCCTTTAGCGCAGTTAGGGTGCAAAAAAGTGCCACACATGTGGTATTGCCGTACTCGGGAGAAGTAGTATAATGTGTTTTGGGGTGTATTTTTACACATACCCATGCTGGGTGGGAGAAATACCTCTGTAAATGACAATCTTTTGATTTTTTTACACACAATTGTCCATTTACAGAGTTATTTCTCCCACCCAGCATGGGTATGTGTAAAAATACACCCCAAAACACATTGTACTACTTCTCCCGAGTACGGCGATACCACATGTGTGGCACTTTTTTGCACCCTAACTGCGCTAAAGGGCCCAAAGTCCAATGAGTACCTTTAGGATTTCAAAGGTCATTTTGAGAAATTTCGTTTCAAGACTACTCCTCACGGTTTAGGTCCCCTTAAATGCCAGGGCAGTATAGGAACCCCACAAATGACCCCATTTTAGAAAGAAGACACCCCAAGGTATTCCGTTAGTAGTATGGCGAGTTCATAGAAGATTTTATTTTTTGTCACAAGTTAGCGGAAATTGATTTTAATTGTGTTTTTTCACAAAGTGTCATTTTCCGCTAACTTTTGACAAAAAATAAAATCTTCTATGAACTCACCATACTCCTAACGGAATACCTTGGGGTGTCTTCTTTCTAAAATGGGGTCATTTGTGGGGTTCCTATACTGCCCTGGCATTTTAGGGGCCCTAAACCGTGAGGAGTAGTCTTGAAACGAAATTTCTCAAAATGACCTGTGAAATCCTAAAGGTACTCATTGGACTTTGGGCCCTTTAGCGCAGTTAGGGTGCAAAAAAATGCCACACATGTGGTATTGCCGTACTCAGGAGAAGTAGTATAATGTGTTTTGTGGTGTATTTTTACACATACCCATGCTGAGTGGGAGAAAGATCTCTGTAAATGAACAATTGTGTGTAAAAAAAATTAACAAATTGTCATTTACAGAGATATTTCTCCCACCCAGCATGGGTATGTGTAAAAATACACCCCAAAACACATTATACTACTTCTCCTGAGTACGGCAATACCACATGTGTGGCACTTTTTTGCAGCCTAACTGCGCTAAGGGGTCCAAAGTCCAATGAGCACCTTTAGGCTTTACAGGGGTGCTTACAATTTAGCACCCCCCAAAATGTCAGGACAGTAAACACACCCCACAAATGACCCCATTTTGGAAAGTAGACCCTTCAAGGTATTCAGAGAGGGGCATGGTGAGTCCGTGGCAGATTTCATTTTTTTTTGTCGCAAGTTAGAAGAAATGGAAACTTTTTTTTTTTTTTTTCTCACAAAGTGTAATTTTCCGCTTACTTGTGACAAAAAATAATATCTTCTATGAACTCACTATGCCTCTCAGTGAATACTTTGGGATGTCTTCTTTCCAAAATGGGGTCATTTGGGGGGTATTTATACTATCCTGGAATTCTAGCCCCTCATGAAACATGACAGGGGGTCAGAAAAGTCAGAGATGCTTGAAAATGGGAAAATTCACTTTTTGCACCATAGTTTGTAAACGCTATAACTTTTACCCAAACCAATAAATATACACTGAATGGGTTTTTTTTAATCAAAAACATGTTTGTCCACATTTTTCACACTGCATGTATACAGAAATTTTACTTTATTTGAAAAATGTCAGCACAGAAAGTTAAAAAAATCATTTTTTTGCCAAAATTCATGTCTTTTTTGATGAATATAATAAAAAGTAAAAATCGCAGGAGCAATCAAATAGCACCAAAAGAAAGCTTTATTAGTGACAAGAAAAGGAGCCAAAATTCATTTAGGTGGTAGGTTGTATGAGCGAGCAATAAACCGTGAAAGCTGCAGTGGTCTGAATGGAAAAAAAGTGGCCGGTCCTTAAGGGGTAGAAAGCCCTAGGTCCTCAAGTGGTTAAAAAGTAAAAAGTTCCTATTATCCTTACTGTTTCTGACTTGCAAAAAAAAAAAAAAAAAAAAAAGCAAAGCCCCGTTAAAGCGGAATATAACCCTGCATTTCAACTTTGCTCTAAAATATTATTTACAGCATATTATATGCAAAAAGCATTTTTTTTTACTAGACCAGCATTGGAAGGGTTAAACACAGAGGTTTAAAGTTCCGTGGAGAGATATGCAGAAGTTCAGATAGATACATTCTATTTAGTGAAATGTAACTATTGAGAAATGTTTACACACTCTTTGGCAGTCCTCCAAGCTCCTTCTCAGTCAGAGAGATGAGTCACATTCAACACTTAGATACATTTATGTAAACAAAATGTATCTCTTTTCAGCTTCGGATGCGTCTGCAGAAATCTAAAGGAACTTTAAAGCCCTGTGTAACCCTCCCAATGCTGGTCTAGTAAAAAAAAAATGCTGGTTGCATATAATATACTGTAAATAATGTTTTAGAGCAAAGTTGAAATGCAGGGTTATATTCCGCTTTAATATGCCAGCAAGCTATGTGTATAGTCAGTAACATGCATATATAACCAAGTTTTTCATATGGCATCACAGCAAGCAATAAAAGCAAGCCCTGTGGACCAGTGGCGTCCCTACAATAGAGCGCAGGGGGGCGGGGCGCACCGGGTGTCAGACACCCAGGGGGGTGTCGCCACGACCCCCCACAGCAGCACAATCAGAGGGGGAAGCAGGGCTAGAAGGAGAGGCTGTGGAGGCAGCGGTGGGGAGGGGGGAAATATCCCCCCCTCCCTCACCTGGGACCCCTCCTTCTGCCTCTCTCTCCCCCTCCAGGAAAGCGGCGATAAGTGCGGGGCGGCCGGAGGCAGGGCCGCGCCTGGGCGAGTGCTGTGGTGTGGGTGCATTGCACCCAGGCGCCGGGCTGTGCTTGCCCCCAGTCTGGTCTTCACCGGTGCCCTCTGCCTCCCCCTCGGTCGCCGCTCTCTCCCCCTGGCCGCCTGCAGCATCAGACCTCATCAGCGGGCGACCAGATAGACGGGCGCCGGCGCTAGGACCTAGCGGACACCGCTCATGCGGAAGTGACATCACTTCCGCATAGCGGTGCGCCCGCCGCCCGCTCTAAGGGTCGTCCACTGATAGAGAGGTCTGCTGCTGCTGGAAGGTGAGGGGTCCCTGTCACTCACCCTCTACCTAGCCTGGGGGCACCTGTCACTCACTGGGGTCCCTGTCACTCACTACCTACCTAGCCTGGGGGCACCTGTCACTCACTGGGGGTCCCTGTCACTCACTACCTACCTAGCCTGGGGGCACCTGTCACTCACTGGGGGCACCTGTCACTCACTACCTACCTAGCCTGGGGGCACCTGTCACTCACTGGGGGTCCCTGTCACCCACTACCTACCTAGCCTGGGGGCACCTGTCACTCACTGGGGGCACCTGTCACTCACTACCTACCTAGCCTGGGGGCACCTGTCACTCACTGGGGGTCCCTGTCACTCACTACCTACCTAGCCTGGGGGCACCTGTCACTCACTGGGGGCACCTGTCACTCACTACCTACCTAGCCTGGGGGCACCTGTCACCCACTACCTACCTAGCCTGGGGGCACCTGTCACTCACTGGGGGCACCTGTCTCTCACTACCTACCTAGCCTGGGGGCACCTGTCACTCACTGGGGGTCCCTGTCACTCACTACTTACCTAGCCTGGGGGCACCTGTCACTCACTGGGGGTCCCTGTCACTCACTACCTACCTAGCCTGGGGGCACCTGTCACTCACTGGGGGTCCCTGTCACTCACTACCTACCTAGCCTGGGGGCACCTGTCACTTACTGGGGGTCCCTGTCACCCACTACCTACCTAGCCTGGGGGCACCTGTCACTCACTGGGGGTCCCTGTCACTCACTACCTACCTAGCATGGGGGCACCTGTCACTCACTGGGGGTCCCTGTCACTCACTACTTACCTAGCCTGGGGGCACCTGTCACTTACTGGGGGTCCCTGTCACTCACTACCTACCTAGCCTGGGGGTCCCTGTCACTCACTACCTACCTAGCCTGGGGGCACCTGTCACTTACTGGGGGTCCCTGTCACCCACTACCTACCTAGCCTGGGGGCACCTGTCACTCACTGAGGGTCCCTGTCACTCACTACCTACCTAGCCTGGGGGCACCTGTCACTTACTGGGGGTCCCTGTCACTCACTACCTACCTAGCCTGGGGGCACCTGTCACTCACTACCTACCTAGCCTGGGGGCACCTGTCACTCACTGGGGGTCCCTGTCACTCACTACCTACCTAGCCTGGGGGCACCTGTAACTCACTGGGGGCACCTGTCACTCACTACCTACCTAGCCTGGGGGCACCTGTCACTCACTGGGAGTCCCTGCCACTCACTACCTACCTAGCCTGGGGGCACCTGTCACTCACTGGGGGCACCTGTCACTCACTACCTACCTAGCCTGGGGGCACCTGTCACTCACTGCCTAGCTAGCCTGGGGGCACCTGTCACTCACTGGGGGTCCCTGTCACTCTCTACCTAGCTAGCCTGGGGGCACCTGTCACTCACTGGGGGGTCCCTGTCACTCACTACCTACCTAGCCTGGGGGCACCTGTCACTCACTGGGGGTCCCTGTCACTCACTACCTAGCTAGCCTGGGGGCACCTGTCACTCACTGGGGGTCCCTGTCACTCACTACCTAGCTAGCCTGGGGGCACCTGTCACTCACTGGGGGGTCCCTGTCACTCACTACCTAGCTAGCCTGGGGGCACCTGTCACTCACTGGGGGGTCCCTGTCACTCACTACCTACCTAGCCTGGGGGCACCTGTCACTCACTACCTAAAGGGCTCCCTGTCACTCACTACCTAAAGGGCTCCCTGTCACTCACTACCTAAAGGGGGTCCCTGTCACTCACTACCTAAAGGGGGTCCAGGCTGGCTACATATACTGGGGACACTGGCTGTTTGTCATTATGTGCATTTACTGGCGAAAAGCTGTCTCTTATTATGTGCATTTGCTGGTGAAAAGCTGTCTCTTATTATGTGCATTTACTGGTGAAAAACGGTTTCTTATTATGTGCATTTACTGGTGAAAAGCGGTTTCTTATTATGTGCATTTACTGGTGAAAAGTGGTCTCTTATTATGTGCATTTACTGGTGAAAAGCGGTTTCTTATTATGTGCATTTACTGGTGAAAAGCGGTCTCTTATTATGTGCATTTACTGGTGAAAAGCGGTCTCTTATTATGTGCATTTACTGGTGAAAAGCGGTCTCCTATTATGTGCATTTACTGGTGAAAAGCGGTCTCTTATTATGTGCATTTACTGGTGAAAAGCGGCTTCTTATTATGCGCATTTACTGGTGAAAGGCTGTCTGTCATTACGTGCATTTACTGGTGAAACGCTGTCTCTTATGTGCATTTAGTGGGGAAATTTTGTCAGTAAAAATAATCTTTTGTCCGTAAATTTTTAGGTATTTGTCAGTAAAAAATAACGTGAAAGGTTGGCAACACTGGCAGGCTGTGTGGCGCAACGGGAAAGATACAGGCAGCCCACCTCACACTTGGGCTTGGCGGGGGGAGGAGCCGACGATAGCGAGCGAGAGTAGGGTGGCCGCAGGCAGCCATAAATACGCAGTGTGTGACTGTGTCGCACTTGCAGAGCCTCTCAGCCTGAATCAGTCCAGAGACTCGCAGGCAGCCAAAGCCAGCCAGGAGCAAGCCCATGGAAGAGGGGTAGGAATGGAGTATCGCATGCATGCGTAAAGAGGTGGAAGGTGTGGGTGTGATGAGGCAGGACATGGGTGTGGTTATGTGGTTGGGCGCGGTTAATTTAACCACTCCCATAGGCGCCAGAGAAAATCTTGCACCCAGGTGCCAGGCACCCCAGGCTCTCACCCCTGGGCGTATGGACAATTACTTACTTGATTTCCGCGTTCCAAGCGTGGAGCGCAGCGTCATGATGACGTTACAGGTCTCCGTCTTCAATGCCGCCCACTGTGCTTCCTGATTAGCGGAAGCACAGTGGGCGGCATTGGAGGCGGAGACCTGTAACGTCATGACACTTGGATCTCCCCACCACTACCTCCACAGCCCCTCCATCTAGCCCTGCTTCCCCCTCCTGGGGCACCTACACAGGGGGCAACTATACTAGCTTACTGGGGGCAACTATACTAGCCATACTGGGGGCAACTATACCAGCTATACTGGGGGCAACTATACTAGCCATACTGGGGGCAACTATACTAGCCATACTGGGGGCAACTATACTAGCCATACTGGGGGCAACTATACTAGCTTACTGGGGGCAACTATACTAGCCATACTGGGGGCAACTAAACTATACCAGCTATACTGGGGGCAACTAAACTATACTAGCTATACTGGGGGCAACCAAACTATACTAGCTATACTGGCTGGGGCAACTATACTAGCTATACTGGGGGCAGCTATCCTGGCTGGGGGGCAACTATACTAGCTATACTGGCTGGGGGCAACTATACTAGCTGTACTGGCTGGGGGCAACTATACTAGCTGTACTGGCTGGGGGCAACTATACTAGCTATACTGTCTGGGGGCAACTACACTAGCTATACTGGCTGGGGCGACCATACTAGCTATACTGGGACAACTATACTAACTTCATTGGGGGCAACTAGCTACACTGGGGGCAACTGTACTAGCTATACTGGGGGCAGCTATACTGGGGGCAACTATATTACCTACACTAAGGGCAACTATACTAGGTATTTTGGGGGCAACTATACTAGCTATACTGGGGCCGCTATTCTGGAGGGGGAAGAGAGAGGCAGAAGGAGGGGTCCCAGGTGAGGGAGGGGGGGATATGTCCCCCCTCCCCACCGCTGCCTCTACAGCTCCTCCATCTAGCCCTGCTTCCCCCTCCTGGGGGTACAGCCTCCATATCACTCCTATCCCGGGTTCACTTTAAATTAGTTAGCTCCGCCCTCATCTGGTCATGGCCATGCCCATTTTTCCACCACAGCGCGCTTTGTGCGCCGCAATTTATAGCCACGCCCATTTTTTTTTTGGGGGGGGTGTCTTTTAATACCCAGCACCGGGTGTCAAATGCCCTAGGTACGCCACTGCTGTAGACATATCAGCAGGCTATGTGTATAATCAGTAGCATGCATATAACTATAGACACATTATGCATGTCACTGACATATGTAATGTTTTTTTCTGACATGCATAATGTGTCTATAGTTATATGCATGCTACTGATTATACACATAGCCTGCTGATATATTTACATGGCTTGCTTTTATTGCTTTTCAATTCAATATTCACCTTGAAAATTCAGTCGTGGCTACCTGGATTAGGCAGCACTTGCCGGTGCTCTTTTCCTGCAGGTCCACCACTCCTGCTGTCTGTACACTGCAACACGGTAGAAAAAGGCACTCCACAGGCTTCAAACTTTCGTTTGTGGTTACTGACTATACACCTAGCTTGCTGGCATATTAACGGGGCTTTGCTTTTTTTTTTTTTTTTTTTTTTTGCAAGTCAGAAACAGTAAGGATAATAGGAACTTTTTACTTTTTAAGCTAAGATGAATATAGCTGTATGTACTATTCTTCCTGCGTAATGCTAATTGCAGATGTTATCAGGTGTTATATTTTATTGTGATGCCATATGAAAAACTTGGTTATATGAAGTGAACAGGGTGTTATTTTACCACTTAGCAAGTATATTAATATATGATTTTGTCAGGAAAGTATTGTAAAATGAAGGTCTAGTAATCTTATATGATGGAAGATATTTCAGTGATAGCATAACAAGAAAAAGGTGGAGATAACTTAGTCGTGCAGAGTTTTGTTTTTATTTTATTAGCAAATTGCTGTAAACAAATGTTTTATTTTAGGTTATCTGTTTTATTGACCTGAGGAAGCGGGCTGAGTCCCGTGAAACGCGCTGTCTACAGTATAACCGTTATTTTAATAAAGACTCCTTTTTCTACCCACGTGAGTCTTCTTTGGAGGTAAGAGACCTCCTCATCATACCATATATATTTTTATTTACTTATTTTTATCCAATTTTATGAGTAAAATTATCTAGCTGTTACTATAATATACTTTTAGGCGCCTCCACCAACGTGCTTCACTTGTATACATATGATTAACCACTTGCCGACCGCCCACTACCTATGGGCGTCGGCAAAGTGGCACGCCCAGGACCGCCAAACGCCCATAGGCGTCGGCTCCTGGTGCACTAAGTAGCCGGGGATCGCGTGCGCATACGCCAGCATTAGGCTTCGCCCATCTGAGACATCAACCCGCCGGCTGTTTACAAGTGCCGGCGGGCTGTTAACCCCCGATCTGCCGCATACAAAGTGTATAATACACTTTGTAATGTATACAAAGTGTATTATACAGGCTGCCTCCTGCCCTGGTGGTCCCAGTGATCGAGGGACCACTAGGGCAGGAGGCAGCCCCTCTAGTAATCACAAAACACACTGATCCTGCCCCCTGATCGCCCACAGCACCCCTCAGACCCCCCCAGATCACCCCCTCAGACCACTGTTTGCACTAATCACTCATCAATCACCCCCTGTCACTATCTGTCAACGCTATGTTTTAGATCAGGTCCTAAACTGCCCCCTGGGGGCTCCTGATCACCCCCCCCCACACCCTCAGATCCTCCCCAGACCCCCCCCCCCCCGTGTACTGTATACATCTATTCTCCCCTGTAATCACCCACTGATCACCTGTCAAGCACCCATCAATCAACCCCTGTAACCACCTGTCACTGCCACCCATCAGATCAGACCCTAACCTGCCCCTTGCGGGCACCTGATCACCCGCCCGTGCCCTCAGATCACCTCCCAAGTGCATTGTTTACATCTGTTCTCCCCACTGATCACCCATCAATCACCCCGTCACTGCTACCCATCAGATCAGAACCTAATCTGCCCCTTGCGGGCACCCAATGACCCGCCCACACCCTCAGATCGCCCTCAGACCCCCCCCGATCACCTCGCCAGTGCATTGCTTGCATCTATTCTCTCCTTTAATCACACCCTGATCACCTATCAATCACCCCATCACCCCCTGTCACCACCTGTCACTGCTACCCATCAGATCAGACCCTAATCTGCCCCTTGCGGGCACCCAAACACCCGCCCACACCCTCAGATTACCCTCAGACCCCCCCCCCCTTAATCACCTCCCCAGTGCATTATTTACATCTGTTCTCCCCTCTAATCACCCACTGATCACCCATCAATCACCCCCTGTCACTGCTACCCATCAGATCAGACCCTCATCTGCCCCTTGCAGGCACCCAATCGCCCGCCCACACCCTCAGATCGCCCTCAGACTCCCCCCCCCCCCATCACCTCGCCAGTGCATTGCTTGCATCTATTCTCCCCTCTAATCACACCCTGATCACCTATCAATCGCCCCGTCACCCCGTCACTGCTACCCATCAGATCAGACCATAATCTGCCCCCTCTGGGCACCCAAACACCTGCCCACACCCTCAGATTGCCCTCAGACCCCCCCCCCTGAGCACCTCCCCAGTGCATTATTTACATCTGTTCTCCCCTCTAATCACCCATCAATCACCCCCTGTCACTGCTACCCATCAGATCTGCCCTTTGCGGGCACCCAATTACCCGCCCACATCCTCAGATCGCCCTCAGACTCCCCCTGATCACCTCCCCAGTGCATTGCTTGCATCTATTCCCCCCTCTAATCACACCCTGAGACACCCATCAATCACCTCCTGTCACCCTCTAGCACAACTATCCATCAGATCAGGCCCTAATTTGCCCCGTGTGGGCTCCTGATCACTTGGCCAAACCCTCAGATCCCCCTCAGACCCCCTTTTGATCACCTCCCCAGTGCATTGATTGCATCTATTCTCCCCTCTTTTCACCCCCTGAGACACCCATCAATCACCTCCTGTCACCACCTGTCACCCCCTAGCACTCCTATCCATCAGATCAGGCCCTAATCTGCCCCCTGCGGGCTTCTGATCACCCAGCCAAACCCTCACCCGCCCGCCGCAGTGACAGAATTTTTTTTCCTGGTCACTGCTTGTCTCTACGACTTAATTGTGTCTGAGACCAACCGTTATGACACACAATACGCAACCGCCAATCTAAGAAGCTACCATGCCCAGCCTTTTCGGTGGAAACCACTCCAAGTTCCGAACGTAAAATTTTTTGGGGCCTTCTCCTTAACATGGGTCTAGTCAGAAAGAATGTATTGCGGTCTTATTGGTCTACACACCCAATACACCACATGCCCATGTTCTCTGCTGCCATGTCCAGGTCACGATTTGAGAACATCCTGCGCTTCCTGCACTTCAGTGCCAATACAACCTGTTATCTAAGAGGCCATCCTGCTTATGACCAGTTCCAAAAAATTCAGCCCCTCATAGACCACCTGTCATCAATATTTGCAGATGCTTATACCCCTGAACAGTCATTTTGAGGCATTTGGTTTCCAGACTACTCCTCACGGTTTTGGGCCCCTAAAATGCCAGGGCAGTATAGGAACCCCACAACTGACCCCATTTTAGAAAGAAGACACCCCAAGGTATTCCGTTAGGTGTATGACGAGTTCATAGAAGATTTTATTTTTTGTCACAAGTTAGTGGAAAATGACACTTTGTGAAAAAAAAAAAACAATAAAAATCAATTTCCACTAACTTGTGACAAAAATAAAATCTTCTATGAACTCACTATACACCTAACGGAATACCTTGGGTTGTCTTCTTTCTAAAATGGGGTCACTTGTGGTGTTCCTATACTGCCCTGGCATTTTAGGGGTCCTAAACCGTAAGGCCTCGTTCACATCAGGGCCGTTTCTGTGCGCTTTCCACAGCGCACTGCCCTGTGCGATCAGCAAGGTATTCATTTTTCCATGTAACTAAATGTAGCTGGTTCACATCTATGCGCTGCGCTGAGCAGCGTTACAGAAACGTAGTGTTGCATGCATTTCTGTGCGCTGAGCTGTAAAGCGCACAGCAATGCAAGTGAATGGGTCCGCTTTTTTAGCGCATAGAAGCGCGTACAAGCGCATAGAAGCGCATGCGTTTTTTACCCCTAATTGGAGAAAAAAATACATTTACATACAAAAACAAAGTTTTATTGACAACTGCTGCTGCTACAGTAAGCAAAATGTGCTTTAAAGAAGCGCAGCGCAACGCATAGAAACGCGGACTAAAGCGCGCACAAGCGCATGCGTTTTTTACCATGCGCTTTAACACGTTTTTCAGCGCAGCAGATGTGAACGAGGCCTTAGGAGTAGTCTAGAAACCAAATGCCTCAAAATGACCTGTGAAATCCTAAAGGTACTCATAGGACTTTGGGCCCCTTAGCGCACCTAGGCTGCAAAAAATTGTCACACATGTGGTATCGCCGTGCTCAGGAGAAGTAGTATAATGTGTTTTGGGGTGTATTTTTACACATACCCATGCTGGGTGGGAGCAATATCTCTGTAAATGGACAATTGTGTGTAAAAAAAAGAATCAAAAAATTGTCATTTACAGAGATATTTCTCCCACCCAGGTTAAGCCGCCGGGAGATTTGGACCCAGGTTAAAGCTGTAAAACGGCTCACCCTGCGATTTTTTAATTCATTCCCTGACACAAGTCAGGAAGTGAACTCTTTGACCCGGAAAATAATAAATTCAATGTATTTATTCTTCAAATCGTGAATGCAATTGCTGCACAAAGCGATTCTGTGAGCGTTTTTCCTATACCTTCCATTGAGGCAAAATTGCCTTAAAAATGGTACAGGCACTGCTTTGCTGAGCAGATCGGAAACAAACCGCTCAGATGCAGTGGCGTAGCAATAAGTATAGCAACCATAGCGTTGCTACGGGGCCCTACGCCACAGGGGGCCCGCCTGCCCGTACATTTTTTTATGTCGGCCGTGTCCGGGGGCCCCCACCCCACCCGACCCCCCCACGATAATTTTAGAGCTGCGGGCCCCCCTCCCCGGTCCCCCTCCACTGATAAGCTGTCTGTGAGGAGGGGGACTACTTGGGCGCAACGATACTCCTGGCGGCCGGCCCGACAGTTACTCTATAGTTCCGGCTTCCGGGCCGGCCAGCCAGGGAGAAGGAGGAGTGACGTCCTACGCGCGTGCGAGGGAGGGAGCGGACTGCTCAGGGTGCTGTGCCTGGACTGGAGGAGGCCAGAGCGGAGGAGAGCGGAGCGACCCAACCCGACCCCATCGTGACCGTCCCACGCAAGCTGCCTGCAAGTAAATTAATACATGTGCTGCTGGCTGCTGTGGAGCACGGTCGGAGGTGGGTGGGTGCTGGGGAATGGCCTGGCCGGGGGACTTGCTGTCTGCTGTGTGTGGGGGGGATGGGGGAAAAAGAGAAGTGCTGACTGCTGTGGGGGGTATGGGGGAGAGAGAGAGAGGTGCTGTGTGTGTGTGGGGGGGGATGGGGGGAGAGAAGTGCTGTGTGTGTGTGTGGGGGGATGGGGGGAAAGAAGTGCTGGCTTCTGTGGGGTGGATGGGGGAGAGAGAGAGGTGCTGGCTGCTGCTGTGTGTGTGTGTGTGGGGGGGGGGGGGAGAGAAGTGCTGGCTGCTGTGGGGGGGGGGGGGGAGAGAAGTGCTGGCTGCTGTGGGGGGGATGAGGGAGAGAGAGGTGCTGTGTGTGTGGGGGGATGGGGGAGAGAAGTGCTGGCTGCTGTGGGGTGGATGGGGGAGAGAGAGAGGTGCTGGCTGCTGTGTGTGTGTGTGTGAGGGGGGGGGGGAGATGGGGGAGAGAAGTACTGGCTGCTGTGGGGGGGAGGGAGAGGTGCTGGCTGCTCTGTGTGTGTGTGTGTGGGAGGGGTTGGGATGGGGGAGACAGAGAGGTGCTGGCTGCTGTGGGAGACAAAGAGGTGCTGGCTGCTATGGGGGGGGGGGGGGGGGGATGGGGAGACAGAGAGGTGCTGGCTGCTGCCCCCACATAGTGATTATTGTCTGGAGAATGCTCCCCCCACATAGCGATTATTGTCTGGTGAATGCCCCCCCCTCCCCCCCCCCATAGCGAGCGATTGGTGACTGCTCCCCCCACATAGCGATTATTGTCTGGCGAATGCCCCCCCCATAGCGAGCGATTGTCTGGTGAATGCTCCCCCCACATAGCGATTATTGTCTGGCGAATGGTCCCCCCCATAGCGATTATTGTCTGGTGAATGGCCCCCCATAGTGATTATTGTCTGGTGAATGGCCCCCCCCATAGCGAGCGATTGTCTGGTGAATGCTCCCCCCACATAGCGATTATTGTCTGGTGAATGCTCCCCCCACATAGCGATTATTGTCTGGCGAATGGTCCCCCCCATAGCGATTATTGTCTGGCGAATGGTCCCCCCCATAGCGATTATTGTCTGGCGAATGGTCCCCCCCATAGCGATTATTGTCTAGTGAATGCCCCCCCATAGCGATTATTGTCTGGTGAATGCCCCCCCCCCCCATAGCGAGCGATTGTCTGGTGAATACTCCCCTCACATAGCGATTATTGTCTGGTGAATGCCCCCCCCCCATAGTGAGCGATTGTCTGGTGAATGCTCCCCATACATAGCGATTATTGTCTGGTGGATGCTCCCCACATAACAAATATTTTCTGGTGAATGCTCCCCGCATAACGATTAATTTCTGGTGAAATGCTGCTCTCTTTACAAATATTTTATGGTGAAATGCTGCTATCTTTATGATTAATTTATGGTGAAATGCTGCTCTTTTTACGATTAATTTATGGTGAAATGCTGCTCTCTTTATGATTACGGTAATTCAGTGCTGTAGAGTCGCAGTCAAGGTCGGAGACGGGGGAATTTTGGGCACCCGGAGTCGGAGTCGTTGATTTCATAAACGTCGGAGTCGGATGATTTCTGTACAAAATCCACAGCCCTGTTAAGTATTAGACTAAGGAGTCGGAGTCGAGGAGTCGGAGCCATTTTGAGTACTCGGAGTTGGAGTCGTGGTTTCATAAACTGAGGAGTCGGAGTTGGAGTCGGAAGATTGTTGTACCGACTCCACAGCCCTGGATTAATTTATGGTGTAATGCTGCTCTCTTTACGATTAATTTATGGTGAAATGCTGCCCTCTTTACGATTATTTTATGGTGAAATGGGGGGTGGGGATGGCGGGGGGGGGGGGGGGGGGGCCCATACAAAAAATTTGCTATGGGGCCCAGTCATTTCTAGCTACGCCCCTGCTCAGATGTGAACTCTCTCATAGGGAATCACTGCACAAGCATTTTTACAGCGATTTTGAAAATTGCCTGCACTTGAAAAAATGCCGAAAACGCCCTAGATGTGAACGAACCCTAAAACAGGAATTCAACAAACCTACAGATCACAAATACAGTAAAATGCAAATAGTAGGAATGCCATAATTAACACCCATTTTATCCATACATACTTTCAAAGTATTCAGCTAATTTAATGCAGGTTTAGGGCTCGTTCCCACTGTTGCGACGCGATTTCGGCCGCATTCCGACGCTTGTAAAAACGCATGCGGATGCGTTTCCACATGCGTTTTTACCCGCGATTTCGCCTGCGATTTCGCATGGCAGGGTGCCATGCGAAATTAACCATGACACTGCCAGGGCTAAATAAAATTGAAAAAGGTGCGAAATCGCACGCGAAATCGCGGGTAAAAACGCATGTAACAAACGCATGCGTTTTTACTATTAAATACATTAGCGGCGATTCGCACGGATTCCCGACGCAGGCGAAATCGTTGGCTCTTTTGTGCGTTTTTTTCACGCTGAAAAAAACGCACCTCAACAACGCTACAGTGGAAACAGGCCCATCCACTTGTATTACATGTGCGGATCTGCATGCGTTGGACGCATGCAGATTCGCGATAGTGGAAACGAGCCCTCAAAGAGACACTGAAGCGGAAAAAAAATGATGATATTATGATTTGTATGTGTAGCACAGCTAAGAAATAAAACATTAAGATCAGATACATCAGTGTAATTGTTTCCAGTACAGGAAGAGTTGAGAAACTCCAGTTGTTATCTCTATGCAAACAAGCCATTAAGCTCTCCGACTAAGTAAAGGTCCATACTCACGGGGGACGGCCGTCGCCGTCGCCGCAACCACGTGGCACGCGCGTGTTGCGGCGACAGTTCCCCCGTGTGTATTACGCGCGCGCCCCGAACCGTCGCCCGTCGGAGCTGTCGCCAGGCGATTGACATGTTCAATCGCCGGCTACAGCTGTCGCCGCAACCTCGCCGGAACTGTTGCTACTCCCGTGTGTGTACGTGGGATAGCGACAGGAGACCTACGCAAGTGAATGGAGCATCCGGCCGGGGGATGCTCCATTCACAAACAGCTTCCGCCGCGTCTCTGCCTTTCTGGCGAGACGTGTGGACAGCTGTCGCTGGCAGGGAGCTGTCGCTCCCTGTTCACGTGCACACATGCAACGGGGGACAATTTCCCCCCCGTGTGTATTTAGCTTTAGTCATGGAGAGGGCTGTTATCTGACTTTTATTATCTTAACTGTTCCTGGACTATTCACGTTTCCTCTGCTAGAGGAGAAGTCATTACTTCACAGACTGCTCTGAAAGACTCATTTTGAATGCTGAGTAGAGTGACCAGATTTTTGTGGGTCCAACCTAGGACGGGGAGGGGGGCGAAAAGTGGGGAGGACTGAGGAGCGCACAGCGACAAAGACTGGGGAGGGGGCTGTGGCGCGCGCAGCACGCCGTGGCGAAAAATGGGCATGGCCATGCCCTTGTATGGGCGGAGCTAACGTAATGATGTAACAGCGAGGCATAAGAAAGCAGTGTTTACGCCATGATGTGGACAAACGAGACTTTGCATCATGGGTGTGCAGAAACTGTGTGATGCTAATAGTATACCGTAACCACAAAGCAGCAAACATAGCCACCTATGACCATTAAATAATAAATGCAGTAACAGTTACCCTGGACACCAGAAAATAAACGCAATGGGCAACATGTCAGCACAAAATAAACGCAATGCGGGCAAACATGTCAGTACAAAATAAATGCAATGCGGGCTAACATTTCACCAGAAAATTAACGCAATGCGGGCAAACATTTCACCAGAAAAGAAACGCAATGCAGGCAAACATTTCACCAGAAAAGAAACGCATTGCAGGCAAACATTTCACCAGAAAAGAAACGCAATGCGGGCAAACATTTAACCAGAAAAGAAACGCAATGCAGGCAAACATTTCACCAGAAAAGAAACGCAATGCGGGCAAACATTTCACCAGAAAAGAAACGCAATGCAGGCAAACATTTCACCAGAAAAGAAACGCAATTCGGGCAAACATTTCACCAGAAAAGAAACGCAATGCAGGCAAACATTTCATCAGAAAAGAAACGCAATGCGGGCAAACATTTCACCAGAAAAGGAACGAAATGCGGGAAAACATTTCACCAGAAAAGAAACGCAATGCGGGCAAACATTTCACCTGGAAAAAAAACGCAATGCGGGCAAACATTTCACCAGAAAAGAAACGCAATGCGGGAAAACATTTCACCAAAAAATTAACGCAATGTGGGCAAACATTTCACCAGAAAAGAAACGCAATGCGGGCAAACATTTCACCAGAAAAGAAACGCAATGCAGGCAAACATTTCACCAGAAAAGAAACGCAATGCAGGCAAACATTTCACCAGAAAAGAAACGCAATGCGGGCAAACATTTCACCAGAAAAGAAACGCAATGCGGGCAAACATTTCACCAGAAAAGAAACGCAATGTGGGCAAACATTTCACCAGAAAAGAAACGCAATGCGGGCAAACATTTTACCTGGAAAAAAAAACGCAATGCAGGCAAACATTTCACCAGAAAAGAAACGCAATGCGGGCAAACATTTCACCAGAAAAGAATCGCAATGCGGGCAAACATTTCACCAGGAAAAAAAAACGCAATGCGGGCAAACATTTCACCAGAAAAGAAACGCAATGCGGGCAAACATTTCACCAGAAAATTAACGCAATGCGGGCAAACATTTCACCAGAAAAGAAACGCAATGCGGGCAAACATTTCACCAGAAAATTAACGCAATGCGGGCAAACATTTCACCAGAAAAGAAACGCAATGCGGGCAAACATTTCACCAGAAAAGAAACGCAATGCGGGCAAACATTTCACCAGAAAAGAAACGCAATGCGGGCAAACATTTCACCTGGAAAAGAAACGCAATGCGGGCAAACTTTTCACCTGGAAAAGAAACGCAATGCGGGCGAACATTTCACCTGGAAAAGAAGCGCAACGCGGGCAAACATTTCACCTGGAAAAGAAAGCATTTACTCACCTGGCAGAAGTCTCCGGTCTCTGGCGCGCTGCTCCCGGGACCACCTACCTCCTGAAGTCTCCCGCGCTGACAGCCAGGCAGAGCAGGGCTACGGCAAGATGGCGCCCGAAGCCCTGTACTGGAGACAAATAGTCTCCAGTACAGGGCTTCGGCAGCCATCTTGCCGTAGCCCTGCTCGCCTGCCGGTGTCGGAACAGACATCGGAAGAGGAGGCTGGAGCGGGGCTGCGGGCAATGAACTGGCATGGCGTCTATAGACGCCGCTGCCAGATCATAAGGATAGAGTGGCCAGAGTCCCGAGGCCGGGACGTCCCACTGCTGAAAGCGGGACGTTTCCCGGGACCTCATGCAGCCTGGGACAGCGGACCCCGAATCCGGGACGTGTCCCGGGCAATCCGGGACGTCTGGTCACTCTAATGCTGAGTGTTGTGTAATGTGCACATATTATAGAATGATGCAATGTTAGAAAAAACACTATATACCTGAAAATAAAAGTATGAGAATATTTTCTTTGCTGCTAATCTTCTAGTAATTATTCATAGTACACAACCAATTCACTATATCATATTTTTTTTTTCGCTTCAGTGTCTCTTTAAGAAAATAAACAAATGTTGTCCTTTTATAATAATGGCTACCTAAAAGCAGATGAGACACGTTTATTCTCCAACGTGGAAGAGCATAAAGTTTGGCTATACTTATTTCCAAACTATAAGTTATATAGACATTAGACAATAGCATGATGGTCAACATTGTCAAGCACTGTCATATCTTCCCATAATAAATGTAAAAACTGTATAGTATGCGAACTCCGCCGCTCGCCAGGCGCTTCTGAGCTTCCGTAGGTCACGCGGAACGCGATACTGATGGGAAAGAACCACGTTATACGTCACATCTCGCTGCAGCCTAGTATAAAAGGCGAAATCTAAAATCTCGCGATCTCTTCCCATCTCCCAACATGGCGGTGAGTGAAGTTACTTGAGGATTTCGGCCAACACAATCCGCTGCAATCCGTTCCGTGCGGCTATCTGTGGGGTTCGGGCATTGTGTCACCACAGAGTGCTGTTTGCAGGCTCACAGGCACCCACATTATTGCCTGGATAGTAGCGCGAGGGCTGCGGTTTCGGGGACAAGAGCCTTGTTCGCCTTTGCCGGCAGGGTGTACGGTTCTGTAGCTATGTATAGGGTTTTCTTGTTACAGTAATGCGGTGTTTCTGTATTTTTGATTGGTCGTTTGTGTCCTGGTTTCCTATGGTTTACTGGCAAGAGACGTGGAAGTGACTGGTTCTTTATAGTCGATTCAAATGTGTGTGGTAAATTTGTAACTGGTAAGGTTGCAATGTGATGGAATGTTTTGTATAGTTAAATGACTAGAAATATATTGGTTAAGTATGGTACCTCTTTCTTTTATATATATTTTCCCATGTGACTGGACATGACCAGACCTGTCCATCTGCTGCTAGTCTTGCAGGTCCCTGTATATTGCTGTTGCGTTTGACCCTGTGGTCAGCTCAACTGGTAGGTTTGGAAAGATGTGACTTTTGACTTGGGCTGTGTATGCAGGCTACCTTTTTCTGTTTCAAGTAGGTGGTTGTATGGAGTCTGCTTTAACTAATTACCTGATTATATTAATAAACTTTGCAATATGTTGCAGTTCAAGAAATCAATAGTCCTATTACATCTGTCAGCATGGATAGTGTGAAAGCGAAATGTTTAATGTTGTTCAAAGCAGTGCACTCCTCAAAGACTACCCCACTTCACTTTTATCGGTTTGCTATTTGTGCAGCCTTCATTAGATATATGGTCAATTAAATCCCAAATTCCAGGGTGAAGTTAATTTGTGGTACAGGGTTGGAATGTCTCTATTGCTGGTACACACTGTGCAATTTCCTGTCAGATAGATGGGTCGAGTAAATTCCAACAGGTATGACCTTATTTTCGATTGTTTTTTCTGATCATTTGCATGAAAGTGATCAGAAATCGGAGCTGACTGAATTGCCTATCTGACTCCCTTTTTGATGGGAAATTGCATGGTGTCCCAATCTATTAACTGCATCACTTCCTGTCCCGACAGGAAGTAGGAAGTGAAGCTTGTTTGGTTCCATACCACGTCAATAATTAAAAATAAAAATTACAGCAATTGGAGCTTTAGCATTTCTCTTAAGAGTTCTGGAGCTAGTCTCTCAACTACAGGTACTAGCTGAAATTATAAATTAAGCCTTGTATACCAGGCCTGTGGAGTCAGCACAAAAAATTTCCGCTTCCTTAGTTTATGAAACTCCAACTCCTAGTACCCCAAATGGCTCCGACTCCTTAGTATAATACTTAACAGGGCTGTGGATTTTGTACAAAAATCATCCGGCTCCCGACTCCTCAGTTTATGAAATCAATGACTCCGGGTGCCCAAAATTGCCTCGACTTCAACTCCACAGCCCTGTTGTATACAAAGAGAATTTACCACAACATTGGAAGAGATCAACAAGTGCCTCAAGAAACTTTTCAAACTTCATCTCTCCCCCTCTCCATTCTGCTGTGCTCAATGAATGGCTATAGCATAATTGCATTTTTGAGCACTGTTCAATGCCCTGAAATGCAGCTGCAATGATCATTAAATGTGTACAGGGCTTTAATCCTCAAACACTTAAGCGCGATCCCTCATGCGACATGTTGGTCCAGAATCTGCAGATGTGTTGCTAGCCTACAAGCTGAAAATGTGTTCTGTTGCCATGGAGTAGGGAAGAGGGTGGGATGAATAGAACCATTCCTTTGGCCTTTGCTTGCCAAAGACTACCTGAGAGGTGTAGTGTTTGCCAACACATTGAGAGGTTTGGGAGCTGTGTAGACATGCTAGATGGTTGAGAACGTGTTGCTAGGATTTGTATGCCATCTAATCTTTAAAGGAAACCTGATGTGCCAACAGTGCTATGTATTAACCACCCTGGCGTTCTATTAAGATCGCCAGGGCGGCTGCGGGAGGGGTTTTTTTTAATTAAAAAAAACTATTTCATGCAGCCAACTGAAAGTTGGCTGCATGAAAGCCCAATAGATGGCGCTCCGGAGGCGTTCTTCTGCTCGCCTCCGGCGGCCAAAAGTAACACGGAAGGCCGCAATGAGCGGCCTTCCGTGTTTTGCTTACTTCGTCGCCATGGCGCCGAGCGAAGTGACGACATGGACGTCAGCCGACGTCCTGACGTCTGCCGCCTCCGATCCAGCCCTTAGCGCTGGCCGGAACTATTTGTTCCGGCTGCGCAGGGCTCAGGCGGCTGGGGGGACCCTCTTTCGCCGCTGCTCACGGCGGATCGCCGCAGGGCGGCGGCGATCAGGCAGCACACGCGGCTGGCAAAGTGCCGGCTGCGTGTGCTGCTTTTTATTTGGTCAAAATCGGCCCAGCAGGGCCTGAGCGGCACCCTCTGGCGGTAATGGACGAGCTGAACTCGTCTATACCGCTAAGGTGGTTAAAGTTGTCCCCCTATGGGCAGGGTATGCTCTTGGTCTCATAGAACCTTCTCTGTCCTCTCTCCGTCCCCGGTAAAATCATTCAACCTCCAGGTCAAATGCATCTTCAGCCCTCCTCAGACTGCTTTCAGAAGTACTGTCCCGGAGTACTTTTAATAACTAGCGAATCAGTGTTTCACACGCATGAGTAAAGATGTGCACTCGGGGATGTGAGTGCTTCTGAAGACTCCCAAAGTTGGCAAACCTGAGTGGGTAACATGGACATGGAGAGAAAGCTTTGAGGGCTATGTGGAGTCCAGAGTTTCCTGTCTGTAGAGGAGTAAAAACATTTTTCGTCAGTCGATTCAGGGTTGCTTTAAAGGGAACCTAAACTAAGAATATGGATTTCTCCTTTTAAAATACCAGTTGCCAGACTCACCTGCTGATCCTGTGTCTCTAATACTTTTAGCCACAGCCCCTCAAGCATGCAGATCAAATGCTCTGACTGAAGTCAGACTGGATTAGCTGCATGCTTGTTTCAGGTGTGTGATTCAGCCACTGCTACATCCAAAGAGATCAGCAGGACTGATAAGCAACTGGTATTGTTTAAACGGAAACATCCATATCCCTCAGTTAAGGTTCACTTTAACAAAAGATGGCTATCTTGCTCTTGGAATGTGTCAAGCTTTGGTTGATTTTTAACGTGGACCTGAACTCTTGCACAGGGCAAAAAGATAACATATACACCCTGTATGTATTTAAAGAGTTTAGCCTGTCTAATTCCCCCTCATTTGTCTAATCACACGTTGTAATTTATCTCCTCTGTCACCTGACTGCTACGGAAGATAAGCTAATATAAAAAAAGCACAGGATGTTAGTCTGAAGCCTCCAAAAAAACTGTTTGTACATTAGTCCTCTTTGGATTTATTCTAATAGATGAAACTTTGCATCCCTGTGGCTGAACACTCAATTTTTACCCCCAAAATCCTGGGGCAAAAATCCACTACTTTCCAGGTCGTGGATTTTGCTGCCTGGGGAAGGCAGAGCTTAGCGCTGTAGCTCTGCCTCCATTAGCATCAAACTGCGCTGATTGCCGCCTCTCCCCACCCCTCAGTGAAAGAAGACTGAAGGGCGGGGTAGAGGTGGAGATCTGCACAGATGGACGCAGGTAGAGGCAGAGCTAATGCACACAGCTCTGCCTTTACATGGAAGGAGCCCCAAAATTTGCCCTAGGCATTTTGTGGGTATTGACCTTTCAGCCATGGGGATGTGGTGTTTCATCTATGGCATTAATGCTGAAGAGGACTGAAGAAGAAAAAGTATTTTTGGAGGCTTCACTTACATTAAAAATGTCTGCTTCCATAAAAGCAGGAAGTAATAACAGTGCTGATTTGTTGCAGCATTTGTATCAGCTCAAACTAAAAATATTTTTTTTTTCTTTGAAGATTATACTGAACTTTTAACAAACCCCTGTGGGAAATGTGTACCTCAGGAGGGGGATTCCTTTGGTTCCTAATGAGGCATTCTGCATCCTCCGTCCCGGTAATCCAGCACTGCCACACCACAGGCGCTCTCCAGCGATGATCGCTGATTCTTCTCAGCGTGCAGCTTCTAGCTACTGTATACAGTATCAGATGCGGCTGATTACTTCATCAGCCGCATCACCAGTACTGTACACAGTAGCCCAAAGCTGCACGCGGAGAAGAATCGTTGATCATCGTTGGAGAGAGCCTATGGTGAGTAATTATCCCGCTTCTCTATTTACAGCAGCACCAGGGGCACAAGAGGCCAGGGGGCATCGGAGGATCAGAAATGCTGTGGGGTAACAATTTAGTTACAGCAAAGGGGGGGGATCGGGATGGATGATCAGTGAAGGGAGGGGGGGATCAGGAATGCTACCGGCCACCAGCTTGTAGCTGCTCTGCTGGCTCTGTGGGCTTTCCTGGGACTGATAGATGCAGGTTGGCACACTATGGGTAGCCACAATGTGCTGACAGCCATCCATCAGTCCCAAGGAAGCTCCTAAAAGCAGAAAAAAGTGGAGCCAGCTGCGCAGAGCAGCTAGAAATCTCCCTGGCAGCATGGGCGAGCCTGACTCGTCCATACAGATTTCAGCATGTTTTCGTCATTTCCGCTAGGGAGGTTAAGTGAAATTCTATCAGGGCTATTGCAGTTCTTTCAGCAAATGCATTTACAGAATGTTAATGTATGTAGGCTGTCCATGGCCTATGTGCAGCCAAATAGAGAATCTGCTTGTGGTCTGTTTTCAAACTGCATACATTTTAGTTAAAATTGTAGACTTACATCAACTTGCAATTATTTGAATCTGATTATCACTACAGCATGGGAGTGAAGAGAAAAAGGGGTGTGGTCAGTTCTGTCTATACATTGTATATAGATCTCTGGGTAAATAACTTTACCAAAGGTTCTTTGCAATGATTGAGGAACTATGGAATTACTTTCAAATTTCATGCAGTCCTCTTTTTTTTTTTTTTTTTTTTTTTTTTTTTATTGCCAAATGGCAATCCAGTAGGGTGAGTTGGCGCTCCAGTAAGCACTTTTATTCATCTGTAGTTTCAGTAACAAAATTTTTTTTTTAATCCCCCCTCCCCTAGGACAAATCAGAGAAGGAAAACCCTATGCGTGAGCTGAGAATCCGCAAACTCTGCCTCAATATCTGTGTTGGTGAGAGTGGTGACAGACTGACCCGGGCAGCCAAAGTGCTGGAGCAGCTCACTGGGCAGACACCTGTCTTTTCCAAAGGTAAATTGAGATTTGTATGAATGCAGTAATTTTTTCTATTTTTTGAGGGTGGCTAAAAGATTTTTCCTGTTAAGTTCCCAGCAGATTTGATCACTGAATCAGTTGAATTGTGACCTAAAATTAATTTGACGGAATAAAAAATTGGCAGGGGCAGGAGCAGCAGGCAATTCAGTGGGCCATAGCATTGCATGGGACAGTACAATGCTGAGGCTTCATCTTTAACATTTTCTGCTGAATCCTCAGTACCCATGTGTGGTAGGAATTGATTCCTGTGATGTAATTCAATTAGAGGGGTCAGTCGTTTTGCCACATCAGGTGGCAATTTTCAAGTGTGTGGCTAGAATTAAAGAATTTTCTACTACTTTTCCATAAATTTTACTTTGCAAAGTTTTCTTTTTATCAATTCCCTAAATATTCCAGTAAAGTGTGAGAAAGATGTGGGATCAGCCTTCACTAAGCTCCCTAATTTGATGGGCTAATATTACTCATGTGAGTTTTAAATCACCTGCTCTTGTTTCTCATTAGTTATGTGGGCAAGGCTTGAGCAGCTTGTTCTGTGGACACATCCCCCAGCAAAAATTACAAGGGAATTGTTGCAGCTCTAATGAAATTTAACTTGCTGGATCACCTTATAGATGCCATTCATATTGTGACACCCTGTACTTGGGCTGATTTTTCACCTGAAATTATTCCCCATCGATCACCTAGGGCAGTGGTTACCAAACTTTTTTGGGTGAAGGCACCCTTGATGGCTTTGAAATTTTTTTTTTCAAGGCATCCCTCGGAAAAAACTACCGAAATGCTGTTATGACCCTTATCAGGCCATGACCCACTCCAAGTAGCTAGTGATGCTTATTAGGCACCATGATTCCTCTCATGTTCAACTTCAACCATGGTTGCAGGGACTAAAGGTTAACTAGCAGGCAATGCAGCCACATTGTATGTCAATGCGTGGGTGCATTATCTGATATTACATAAAGGATGGGGATGCATGCCGAGGCACCCCTGAAAGGTGCCCTAGGCGCACCAGGGTGCTGTGGCACCCAGTTTGAGAACCCCTGACCTAGGGTGATAGAAATCCAGTGTTCCTAGCTTAACTGGAGATCAAAATGTTTTGTTCATGTGTCTATTTTTCAATCCCTTTCTAGCTCGTTACACCGTCAGATCTTTTGGAATCAGGAGAAATGAGAAAATTGCAGTTCACTGTACTGTTCGGGGCGCTAAAGCAGAGGAGATTTTAGAGAAAGGTCTCAAGGTAATTCGGGCATTAAATCCTAAGAAATGAAACCTGTGTAGTTCATCATGTCTAGGACTTTGGTTATTGTAATGTTTATTGTATCTGGTAAATCCTTTGGTTTTTTTTTCACAATTTACTCTGGACCATAAAGGGTTTAGGTTAGAGCAAGTTACCTTTCTGCGTTGGTGTGAAATAGTTGCCCTTTACTAAAGTTTTCCTTTGGTGAAGCCTCCAAGAGGACAGCAGCGCCGTATGATGTATACAGCGGGGATTTCTTCCCTGCGTGTTTACATTTAGCCTGCGAGCCGCGATCGGAGGCTCGCAGGCTGTGACCATAGTAAAAGTCCAGAATGTTTAATATTGACTAGAAACCTTAAAGTGAATGGGAACCGAACTGTAAGTCAGATACTCACCAGAGGGAGGCTCTGGGTCCCATAGAGCATCCCCTCTCCCGGTCCCCACTGTTGCGCTGGCTCCCCTGTAGCGGTATTCGACAGTTTCGGTCAAATACCGCTGTTTCCCGGCCGAAGGGAGGCTTCGGAGGCCTGAGTGCTTCAAAGACTGGACCGCTCTACACTGCGCATGCGCCCTCAATGACGCACTCGCGCGTGCGCAGTATGGAGCTGCCTGTCTTTGAGAGGACTCGGCCCCCGAAGACTTCCGAAGTCCCCTCGGCGGGGGATGTGAACGGGAAGGCTCATTAGGACCGTGCATTCCCTCTCCTTAGGGGAGTATCTGACTTTTTTTTTTTTTATTTAAATAAGGGTTCACATTAGCTTGAATGCAAGGAGAAACTTGCATATTGCGCATCCTTAGTTGGGACGATGGAGCAAATCTGAGTTGATGCAGAATTTTGCAAATTTATGCAGCTTGAAAAATGGACCATTCTGATTCCACATTGGTGGGATTTGATTAGCCCATTTTTAAGTTGCAAAAACATGTATTCAAAACCTTTGCATAATCTTGTATCAACTTGGAATTATTTCCATCTCCTTCACCAACTCTCTTGTTACTGGGTTTTTTGTTACCCGAGATGCTAAATGTCAGTTGCTGTAATTGGTAACATCTTGTAGGTATTTGTAGCCATTTATGACTGTTAATTATGTGACCTCCATTATTTTTTGTTTTTTTTTTGTTTGCAGGTCAGAGAATATGAACTGCGGAAGAATAACTTCTCTGAAACAGGAAACTTTGGTTTTGGCATTCAAGAGCATATTGATTTGGGCATCAAATATGATCCAAGCATTGGAATCTATGGGCTGGATTTCTATGTGGTATGTAACTTGTAGTGCATGAGTGATGGCTTTTTTTTTTTTTTTCCCCCAAGCAGTCTTGCAAGAAAGACACTGCGCAAAGCTTATTGCATTAGACCAGGGCTTTTTTTAACCCTGTCCTAAAGTACCACCAACAGTGCATGTTTTGTGGAAATCTAGAGGCAGTTAATCAGCTTTGCTGAGACACTAATTACTTCACCTGTAAATGTTTGTGGTTTTCTGCAAAACATGTACTGTTGGAGGACAGGGTTGAAAAGCCCTGCATTAGACTGTAGGGTCTCAACATGGGGTATGTGTACTGCAGGGTAATCTAGCCTTTTTAAAATCTAATAACCTATCACAAATTTGTGTTCTTTAAAGAACAAGGGACACCCATGCTAACCTAGAAATAAAAAACCTATACAAGTAGATGAATACTAGTTCTACTTGCATAACATGTTTTGCACGGTCTACATTATTCCTGTGAATTTTATAAAGAAAAAGCAAATTCTAGGCAGTTTCCATCTTTTACCTTTAACATCCTAAAATTTCTTCTTCTCTTGCAAATTGTATATTCATTTACCTGCCCTCCTCCCAGAGTCTTTAACCACTTTACCCCCGCCCGTACGAATTTCTCCGTCCCTTTTTCCATCCTTTCACCCCCAGTGACGGAGAAATCCGTATTTTCCACGCTCCCGCTCGCTCTAGCGCGCACTCCCGCTCATAAACGCCGCCGGCCGCTCGCCCGGAGATCAATGAACGGGAAAATCCATTCCCGTTCGTTGATCTAAGCCCCGCAGTGATCCGCTGCTTCTCCGATAAGCAGCGCGATCATTGTGAAAAAAAAACTTTCCCAGCCTCCTAGTACTTCCTCCAAGCGTCCGGAAGGACTCTTAGAGGTCGCATTAAACAAAAAGTTACTGTTGCCATCTTGTGGCCAAATAGTAAAACTACACCCTAAAGCATTTTTCGCACACAAATACATTACTTGTACACAAAAAATTAACTCATTACCTCCCACACTCCCCATTTTTTTTGTAATTAAAAAAAATACATACGGGACTGAACTTTTTAAATATTTGTCAGGAGGGTACAACACTGTTACTATATAAATTATGGGCTTGTAATTGGGGATGGACGCAAAACTAAAAAAAACACCTTTATTTCCAAATAAAATATTGGCACCAAACATTGTGATAGGGACATAATTTAAACGGTTTTATAACCGGGACAAATGGGCAAATACATTTCATGGGTTTTAATTACAGTAGCATGCATTTAAAAACTATAATGGCTGAAAACTGAAGATTTTTTTCCCAAATTTTTCCTATTTTCCCATTAAAACATATTTAGAATAAAATTGGCATAATGTCCCACCTAAAGCAAGCCTAATTGGTGGTGGAAAAAACAAGATATAGTTCATTTAATTGTGATAAGTAATGATAGTTATAGATGAACGGAAGGAGCGATGAAAGGTGAAAATTGCTCTGGTGCTTTAGGGGTAAAACCCCCTCAGTGAAGTGGTTAAGACACTACCACTGAGGTCTATATATTAGGAATTGCACTTATGCACTTATGTCATTAGGGGGAACTAAAGGGAAGAGGAGGGATATATTATAGATAAAATGCATGTGACGGTTTGGCAATGGCACTTAAAAGGCCAGTGCTCCTAAAGTATGTGATGACTTCAAACCATAACAGCAGAAAGTTTTTTTTTTTTGTTTTTTTTAAATGTAGGATTATCAGCTTTATCACTTAAAACACTGACAAGTTGCTGTTGAAATTAGATTTTTATGGTGACAATCTTGCTTTAAGAAAACTGTATATAAAACCTAATATGCAATTTAGATTGCAAACTGTAGGAAATGCTTGGAAATGTATATATGTTACGGCCAGAACCCGAAGTTTGGCCAGAACTAGAAGTGGCCGGCCACTTCGGGTTCTGGCCGGCCAATGCGCGAACTGGCCGCTGCGCTGCGGCTAATGTGAGAAATGAAACAATTCCTGTAAGGTTTAATGTGATGTTGTGGCCGCAGCGCAGCAGGGCAAAATGTATCACACATCTTTACTTTATTCAATGGCATTAAGCCGCCCGGCTTTTTCCTCTGCCTCTCTCTCCTCCCCCCCCCCCCCCCCGCCTCTCTCTCCCCCCTTCTCTTATGGGCACAGCCGGGCGGGGACACGCGTGTCCAGGAGAGTCGTTCCTCGCGGCAGGAGAGCAGAGCGGGGAGGCTGCAGACATTGCTTCTGCCAGCACCCGCTCTGCAAGAACGGCAGGATCCCCCTGCCGCGACGAACGACTCCGGAGGGACACGCGTGTCCCCGCCCGGCTGTGCCCATAAAGAGGAGAGAGAGAGGCGGGGGGGGGGGGGGGAGGAGAGAGAGGCAGAGGAAAAAGCCGGGTGGCTTAATGCCATTGAATAAAGTAAAGATGTGTGATACATTTTGCCCTGCTGCGCTGCGGCCACAACATCACATTAAACCTTACAGGAATTGTTTCATTTCTCACATTGGCCGCAGCGCAGCGGCCAGTTCGCGCATTGGCCGGCCAGAACCCGAAGTGGCCGGCCACTTCTAGTTCTGGCCAAACTTCGGGTTCTGGCCGTAACATATACACCAAATGCTTCATACACACTTGAGATAAAAGTCTTTGGAAAAGGCAAGATCAGACCAATTTTACCCCATTCCATGTAGTATGAGAGCCATACTCTACAGTCTATTCTATGGAGCTGAACTCCCCATCAGATAAAATCTTTGCAAGATGCTGCACACAAAGATGCCCGTACACACTCAAAAGATCATTATCTGCAAAAGATCTGTTCCTGCAAATGATCCATTCCTGCAAAATGCATTCATAGTCTATATCTGCAGATCATACACACTTGGTTTAGCAGACTTCATCTGCATATCTGGCAATCATCTGCAGATCTGAAAATCCATCCTGGTGGATCTGATCTGCAGATGATGGTCTGTTAAACCAAGTGTGTATGATGATCTGCAGATATCATAGACTATGAATGCATTTTGCAGGAACGGATCTTTTACAGGAACAGATCTTTTGCAGATGATGATCTTTTGAATGTGTACAGCATCTTTGTGTGCAGCATCCTGCAAAGATTTTATTTGATGGGGAGTGCAGCTCCATAGAATAGACTGTATAGAGTATGGCTCTCATACTACATGGAAGGGGGTAAAATTGGTCTGTGATCGTGCCTTTTCCAAAGACTTTAATCTCAAGTGTATGAACCATAAGGGTGTAATGTTAATGTATGGGTCAAGAGGCATTAAAGGCTGCTACTACTACTCTTAATAAGCTCAGGCTTTCATAAGGGATACTTTCCAAAATGTTGCATTACTGTTACCGAATATAAATCTCTTAAGCCTGGAAGTATGTATATCTATCTATCTATCTATCTATCCGGTCTAGTTACCTTCCTAGGGCTTTAAGACTAAACAAGGCCTACTCTAATGGCAATTGGTTGTCAGATCTGACAATGTCAAACTGTTCTGCATATGCTTGTTCAGGGTCTATTGGTAAACGTTAGAGGCAGAGGATTAGCAGGATAGCCGGGCAACTGGTATTAAAATGAAATCCATATGGCAGCTTCCACATCCGCTCTTCAGTCCTTTAAGTAGCAGTCTTTCTATTTTCCTTTTCCTCTCCCCCATGATTGCTGTCTACTTATTACTCAGCGCTGTACAGGGTATATTTTCTTGTTGCTGTCCCTCTGAGGGTCTCACAATCTACTACCTACAATCCTATCTGCCTTCCATGCTCCTTTAAGAGCCAGAAATCACTTCATCTTGGCTATTAAAATGATGGAGCCATTTTGAATTCTACATCTTTCTGATGTAGCTGCAGCCTATATACATGGTAGCCAATTTCTGCAGGATCCCAATAGATATCTAGGTTTCCTGTTTTATGAAGCTGATGCTGTGAATTATTTCCGGGACTGAAATTCTTGCCTCCATATTGTCACATTACATTTGCAGTCTTGAACAGTTTGTACCTGTAGAATATGAACAATCTGTCACACTTTTTACAACCCTTCTAGACTATAGAATCATCAAGCATAGGCTGCAAGCTAACGGTTTATTTAAAAATTTGTTTTGAAAATGACTGTTCTGTAAAGAAAATGGCACTTTTGTGGTTGCGTAGCTACAGATTCCTAAAGCTATACGAAGACTTTACATTTTTAGGGCACTTTTCCACTCGCTGCGATCTGCTTCAAAAAGTGTATTCTCATTGCACTCTGCTCCGGGGGCTATATGACGTAATCATGGGTAGTGGAAAAGTGCACAGGATCCACAACTGTATTCTACCAAGCTATTAATGTGGAATTTGGACTTTGCTTGGGCACAGAACTCCTTATAGGAACCATGCACCATGCCACTCCATTAGTAAGGTACACTTTTACTGTTGCATGACTTAGATTTGTTTGCAATTTTTGTTTATCCCACAGGTTCTTGGCCGCCCAGGCTTCAGCATTGCCGACAAAAAGCGCAAGACTGGAGTAATTGGTGCAAAGCATCGTATTGGAAAAGAGGAGGCTATGCGTTGGTTCCAGCAGAAGGTAACTAGACAGTGGTTTTTGTTTGTTTGGTAAGACTTGGAAAAAGCAAGATTTAGAGAATGTTTCATCTTTGGTTTAGAATAACTTTACTGCACTTTGAAATTGAAAAAGTACAAAAAAAGTAGGTGAAAAAGTGCTGTCAAAACTATTGCATATTTTCTTGCTGGTGATAGTTTACATCAACAAATTTTAAAATGGCACCTAGGAGAAAACGCAGGAGAAAGTGAATTGCAAGTGGACCCGTATCTCAAACTTCTTCCTTCCGCAAAAAATGCAGATTTAATTGAACAAGCTCAACACCCTGTGGTAAATAGGAAAACATTGGATTTGATATTAAAGGAGTTATCCGGGCAATTTTAATAAAATAAATGCTACTTACTGGGGGCTTCCTCCAGCCCCAAGCTCCCAGGACCTCCCTCGCACATCTCTGCTCTCAGCCGTTCGCTGGAGCGCCGACCCGGTCCCCGGCGATGACGTCAGAGCGACCTGGAGGTCGCTCTGTACTGCGCCTGCGCGATCGGCGCTGTCAATCACAGCCACGTGGGAACTACAGTCCTCAAGGGCTGAGGTCCTTGCACATTTTTGGCACAGCTCAAACGAATCGATGGCACTGAATCAAGAAAGGTGTGGTTCAGCAAGTAGAATCTTTCTCCATTTCTCAGTCCATCCTAAGCACTGGTATGGATATGGCCCTCAAGTACTGGAGTTGGACACCTGGGAAGCAAGGTGATGGTGTAATTTAATTTATAGTGCTGCATAATATGTTGGCGCTTTATAAATACAATAAATAAAATTTTTAATACTTCTACATTCAGGTTTGCTTTAAAACCTAGGATTTCTAATTGTATCACTGGAGGCACAACGCTGTAGTTAACAGGTGTCTAACTCAAGGCCCGCAGGCCGAATTTGGCCCTCCTAGCCATTTTGTGGCCCTCCAGAGCTTCAGATGTGCCGAATTGTAAACAGTAAAATGACCGCACTGCCTTGCCATCCAGAGGAGCACACCAGTAAGTGTTTCTCATTGAAACCATACCAGTTTGGGGGTGAAGCAACTGCCCCTGAGAAATTGGCATGGGGCCCCCTCCTTAGATCCAAATCCCCATGTGGCTGGTAAAACACACACCTACACACCTCAATCAACCCTCTGCATTCTGAACCCCCCCACTTCTTCAATCAGTGACATGCAGTGGGAGCTGGAGGCATGCAGCATAGAACAAGTGGTTATCAGGAAGAACAGAGGAACCCCAACACAGTATTAGAACAGGTAAACTGCTACTCTGCAGAGGATGGAGGGAACAGGGCCTCATCCACCTGAACAGCCCTTCTCCATGTAGGGTCACTATGGCTATGCCACATAGTTTAAGAGTTCAATAGATGTTAAGTCTTATTAAACAACTTTGCTTGAGACTATGCTGTAGATTTTGTCCCCATTTGTGATGGTTTGGCATCCCTGCTGTAGACAGTGCAGTTTTAAGTCTGGTGCACGCATCAGAATTTAGCCAATTTTACCACCTCTATGTAATATGAAAACTTGCCTACACAATGGCCTCAATTCTGGTAGTTATGTAGGTAAATATTTTTTTGTAGGTAAAATACCATGTGAGGGGTGTTCTTCCCTCCCCCTCCTCCATTTTGACATAAACCATGAGTGTCTTTCATAAGTTAGGATAGTCTTTGGGAGAGATGTGGGTTTTTTCTTGGGAGGGGGGGGGGGAGGTGTATTTGATTGTGTAGAAACCTATAAAGTATATTTGTAGGCATCCCTATAGAAATCCTGTAAATATTTGGAGTTTTATTTCTATTTTCTATTACACAGCCTGAATAGGAACAACCCTAAAACAGCAATAAGAACTCCACTAAACTGCAAAATGTATTAAAAAAAATTGACTTCAGGTAGCGGTGGGTCTTAAACTGATAAGTAAATTATGTGCGACCATGCCCCTAATTTCCATGAGTGGCTATTTTCGGTAAATTACCTCATGAATTACCTTAAAGAGAACCCGAGGTGGGTTTGAAGAATGTTATCTGTATACAGAGGCTGAATCTGCCTATACAGCCCAGCCTCTGTTGCTATCCCAAACCCCCCTAAGGTCCCCCTGCACTCTGCAATCCCTCATAAATCACAGCCACGCTGCTGACACACAGCTTGTCAGAGCTGGCTGTGTTTATCTCTATAGTGTCAGTCTGCTGCTCTCCCCGCCTCCTGCAGAACTCTGGTCCCTGCCTGCGTCACTTCCCTCCCCACTGATTGGAGGGAAGGGACGGGGGCAGGGACTGGAGCTATGCAGGAGGCAGGGGAGCAGCGGAGACTGACACTAAAGATGTAAACACAGCCTCACAGCACGGCTGTGATTTATGAGGGTTTGCAGAGTGCAGGGGGACCTTAGGGGGGTTTGGGATAGCAACAGAGGCTGGGCTGTATAGGCAGATCCAGCCTCTGTATGCAGATATGCAGATAACCTTCTTTAAACACACCTTGGGTTCTCTTTAAAATTTACATCATGAGGTAAAATGTGACTACAAAACCTACAAGAATTGCTAAATTTCATTACCTCATAAGGTAAATTACCTCACATGAGGTAATTTGTTAACCCTACCAGAATTGAGGCCAATCTGTTGCTAGTATTCAAAAACTGATGGCCATTATGCTACTTGGAAAATTGGTCAGTGATTGGCCAATTAAAATTGAATGTGTAATCACACTTATGCTTGGTAAATGGTAAAGTGTGACAAGTTTGTTTTCAAACTAATCTGCAGCAGAGTATTTTTGTCTAGTGGGGAATATGTGCTTTGTGGTGTTGGTGAGCAGGCCGGTGCATTTGAAATTCTAAATTGCACTAGACCTTGAAATCCTGCAGGGCCACAGTACATGCCAAAAACCAAGTTCTGTAAACTGGGCAGGGGATGGCACCACCAGACATTCAAGATAGTCTTCAAGGAAGCTATCTTTATATAAGATTTGTATAGCCCTAATTTGGTATAACCTTTCAAAGCAACATAAGCCCAAATAGGAGCTTCAATATGTTTTAGTGATGTACAGTACTTGTGACTGGCTGCTGCATTTGGCACTTGCTAATCGAGAATTGAAACTCTTATGTAGGTATATGGTTGCTTTTACTCTATAAATGATCCTCTTTGTACCCTGAAATAGCATAAATTAATGAAACTGGTATTTAGAGGGCTTGCTGGAACAGTGCCTGAAGTACTATCCAAAGTAACATGTGTCCAGTCCTGGTTGCAGTTTATCCTTGCCGGTCCTTTTTAAAGCAGTAGGATTAGTCATACTATGCCAGGGAAAAGTGGACAAATACTTTATCTACTTAACACATGTATTGTACTGTCCATGTTTTGATTTCAGTGAATTGTATATAGTAAATGAAGAGCATTCTGTTCCTGGTGGGAACCATGTCTTTTTTTCCCACAGTTTAGGCTAAATCCTGATGTCATTTCTGCCCTTTTTTTTTTTCTCCTTCAATCGCTGAGTCCCCTCAGCCTTGTTTGTAAACACTAGTGAGCAGGGGATCGTGTTTCAGATAAGCAACTAGGCAGGGAAATGGAAGAGGAATATATTCTAGATAAAAACTCCCATCATGCTACTGTTTGGCACTGACTACTAAATGACCAATGTTCCTGTATGTGACTCCAAACCATAGCAGCAGAAAGTTTTGAATGCAGGATTAGCATCTTTATCACTTATTATACTCAGACCAGTTGCTGTTGAAATTTGATTTTTATGGTGACAATCCCACTTTAATCACCTTGTAGTGTAAACAAAAATGGAACTATGGCAACTTAAAAAATGTGTAACTTTTGCCTACTCAATCTAAACAGTTAAGGTAGAGCAAAACATTAAAACTACTTGCTTAGAGCTGTCGGCCATACTATCTCAACCCCCCACATATATTAGTAGATAAACCCCTATGCAAACTGGTATGTTTTTCTCCCAGGGCTGTGGAGTAGGTACAAAAACATCTGACTCAGTTTATGAAACCTCTGACTCCAGGTACCCAAAATTGCTCTGACTTTGACTCCGACTCCACAGCTCTGGTTGCTCAATGCCCAAAATGGTCTGATCATGCATGCATGTGCATGTTGACTAGCCCCTAGAGATTGGAACTCAATCACTGGAGCAACAGTTTGAGTACTGTACAGACATACCAGGTAATGCATTCTGTTAAAGGATTGATGGCATGCACACAATAGAATGGTTTCCTGTGTGCAGTTAAAGGGACAATTTATCTAAAGGTGCCCATACACTTATAGATTTGCAGCAGATTTGACCATCAGATTTCTGTCAGATGCCTATCAGGTCGAATCTGACAGGAATGTATCTGGTGTACGAATTGAATTTAAATAGATTTCAGAATGAAATCTATTGAAATTCGATCGAAATGCATTGTTGCACCATTCGATCCAATGCAACCCTGTGGGCCATCGATCGGCTGCCAGCAGCCAATCGACACAGATTTTCCGGACCGAACGATCAAATCGATCGAAATTGTCCGGAAATCAATTGTTCTGCCGATCGATCACTCTTTCTGCTGCATAGAGTTCTAGTCGATTTGATCAAAACGGTCAAATCGGCCATCGATCGCTAGCTAAAATTGACCAGTGTATGGGCCCCTTTAAGGTGCATACACATCCAATTTTGATTGGTCAGCTATTAACCAATTTTACCACTCCATGTAGTTTGAGGGCCAAAAGACTGAATACTATGAACAGATTGTGTAGATAAGCTCTTGTACTACAAGTGGTAAAATTGGATGTGTACCAGCCTGATGCAAACCAAGCAATTTTCTGTCAGATCATTGGGTCAAATGGCATTTCTGACAGGTCCATGTTGATTGTCCATTCTGTATTTCCAATCAAGTTTACCATCTTTTCTGTAGAAGTGATCGGCAAATTGATCGGACCTGTTGGAAATTATCAATTTGACCCACTGGTCTGATGGTATATTGCCTGGTGTATACCAGACATTGGATCTGGTACTCTGGATCTTTTTGGTACATTGGGGGAGTACACTGCATCCATAAATCTACTACTTAGACCATAGTTGGATGCTTGTAGATATTCATACAATGGCTCTTTGACCAGCAAATGTCTCAGTATAGGAAGGGCTTTGTCTGTGGTGAGGGCACAGCTGCAAATGCTGGTTGTGTAGAAGCTAACTTGTTGGGCTGTTTCAAATCTTTCAGCTTTATTTAAAAGTCTGGAGTTCAGTTATATGTATGCTGTAGTTTAATACTGTGTGGCATTCTGGTGTATCAGTTTAGAGTGGAATGATATGTTGTGCAGTGATACTGGTGCTGAAAATGCTTTTATTAACTTATATTTCATTTTCTCTTTCAGTACGATGGAATCATTCTTCCTGGAAAGTGAGCTGCTTCAATTTATAAAAAAAAATAAAAATTCCTTACGAAAATGATTGTCGTTGTTTATTGTGTATGCACTAATGTAGAACATGAAAATGCCATGGGCAGGCTTACTTTGAGACTACAGTCTAGCCTTCTGACTGGGTTGTACTTGGCATCTCTAACCACTACGCGACAGTTTCCACTTGGAAGTGCAATTGTGCTGCATTTGTGCAACCTGCTATTTTCATTTGCCACGATTGTGCCATGAAGCTTTTGAATTGCGCTAAGGGAAAATTAGCACCATGATTTTAAAGGATACATCTGGGGTTAGGGAAAAAATCTACTTGGGGCTTCCTCCAGCTTGTCTGTCCCTTAGCAGATGTCCCCTCCGTTGTAGATGCTGACCTCACCAGGTCGGCATCTTCTGTGTGAGGCTGCGCTTCCATGGCTGGGAGCATTCTGTGCAATACTTCTGCACCTGAGCAGAATGCTTCAGGCTATGTGAGCGGTGGGCTTGCACAGGTACAGAAGATGCCAACCTGGCGGGGTCAACTTCTGCAGCAGAGGGGACACCGGCTGGGAGCAGAGCTACAGGGAGGCTGCCGGGGCTGGAGGAAGCAGCAGGTAAGTAAACCCCCTTGATGTATCTTTTAAACTTAAAAGAGAACGAGATGACGATAGATTTATACATACCTGACGCTTTCTCCAGCTCCATAAGCCTGGATCGCTCCCACACCGCCATCCTCCGCTGCATCTGTCTGCCGGTACCGGGTCCTGTACTTTGGGCCAGTCAACGCAAGCGTAGTGCGTTCCCTCTGTACTACGCAGGCGCACACGTACAAATCCGGAGGGAGCCCCTGTGCATGCTTACAACTGGTCGCGTCTGGCGGAAGTGACGGTACCCGGCGTGGGAGCGATCCAGGCTTATGGAGCTAGAGGAAGCCCCAGGTATGTATAACCTCTTCAGTGTTCTCCCCAGAATTTTTTTCCAGCCGGGTGGCATGAAAAAGTAGCCGGGTGGCATGAAAAAGTAGCCGGGTGGGGAGAGTTGAAAATGCAGGGCAACTGTGCTTACAGCATAGGAGGGAGTGAGGAGGTGAGCCGATGACAGCCGGGTGGTCACAAAATCTAGCCGGGTGGAGCACCCGGCTAAAAGAGCCTGGGGAGAACACTTATCTTTTACCATTTTTAGGCTTGCCCTCGTCTCTAGTTCCCTTAAAAGTCAAATGCCTGTGCTACTATGATCTGCAAAAGAGCTTGGATATGCTTTTTGAATTGGATTGCAGCTAGTTGAAAAAAAGCCTATGGGCTCTTTCTGCTTAAAAGTGCGAATGCAGTGTTGCAATCACTATTTTTTGTGCACTGTTCTGTGCTTTAGCAGCACTTGCAATTGGCTGTTATAGCAGTGTATTGCAAGTGCATGGAAAACACAGCTTGCAGCGGTTTCCTGCACTGTAGGGATACGAAGTGCACTGGTGCAAAAAGGGCACTGCAATTTAACATGCTAATCTTGGCACCTTTTCAATAGGCCAAAAAAAAAACACGAGCGCTCTTATTGAATTGAGCACAGCTGGTGGAAAACAGCCCTTGGGGACTGTTTTCACTGAAGGTGCCCAGACATAGTACAATTTTTTTTTTATTTTAGTTTATTTCGTTCAAATATAAAGATCTTTTCCAATGTTGCAATTTTTATAGAAAAGGATAATTGTTCTGTTGATTGAAAAAATAGATTCTTCAACTTTCATTTGATTCTTTTGGTCAAAAAAGGAAACCAAATGTTTTTATTGTACTGTGTATAGATACCATAGGGCTGACTTTTTTTTACGATTTCATGCACACAAATAAGAATCTGGAATCTCACCCTATTTAAAAGGGTTCTGTGGATTGTTAAAAACAAAAACTGATACTTGGGCCTTTTATTGCCCCCCTGCAGCTGTCATGTCCTGCGCCCTCCGATCCACTGGTCCATTATTTTTCTAGACTAATAATGCTCGCTCATGTCTCCAGGAGCTTACTGCAAAGGCACAATAAGCTCCTGGAGATGCAGTGGGAGTGAGCACGCACACTCTTGCGCAGTTGTCTTACGGCTAAGTGGACAGGTGGTGGGGATAGAGTATCGTAGCACAGTGTGGGACATGACAGCTGCAGGGGGCTGATAGAATCCCCAGGTAAGTGTCAGTTTTTGTTTTTTACTCCACAGAACCCCTTTAAGGGTACCTGAGATAGGAGTAATGTTAGTATGTATACTCTACCTGGGGTTTCCTCCAGCACCCTGAGGTCTGTGGGCTCTTTTGCGGTCTTCCTTCTTGGCAACCCAGTAAAGTTGTAATTGCTCCCAGCATTGTCTGGTTAGGTTCTGCGTGGCAAGGACATGCTCCCGTGCAGTTGCTGAACATTCCAGAGCATGGGAGTGCAATGGGAGGTGTGTGTGGCTGGACAGAATACTGGGAGGGGAGCTATTACAATTGAGTGGAGCTGCCAGAGGGGACAGTGAAGGGGCCCTCAGAGCTCATGGGGTTGGAGGAAGTCCTAGGTAAGTACAAATACTGCAGTTTATCCCTGCTTCAGGTTGTTTGACTCAATAGGTGGCTTACAAACTTGCATGTAAAGATTTTGAAGCATAGCTTTAGCAATCTGGACAAAGGGTCTGAATTTTCTTAGCCATGCATGGTCCAGCAACATGGATTCATGGTAAAATGTCAGTGTCTGTCATGGAGATGGCTGGCTAGAGGAAAAAGGCCTTCAAACTACAAAATGAGACTTTAATGTAAAAGCAGGGAGGTAGGTATCCAGAGAAGTGTTACAGTTTGTAAAAATGTTTGCAATATCAGTTTTAGCAGTGGTGAGTTATATTGAAGAGTGAGCACACTTATTTTCTAGCGTAATTCTAAGTATTTCTTAGCAGGGGCGTAGCAATAGGGGGTGCAGAGGTAGCCACCGCATCGGGGCCCTTGGGCCAGAGGGGCCCCGAAGGGCCCTCTCTCAACTACAGTATTAGCTCTCTATTGGTCCTGTGCTGGTAATAATTACTTCTACAGATACTTTGAATGGTAGTGATCACTAACAAACTGTTTCCCATCCCCTTCTTGCACCTCTGACACTGTAGTTGCCATTGGCAGGTTTTGGTGCGACGTATCAATTGTTATGTATAGAGTGCTTGGGGGGCCCCATTGTAAAACTTGCATCGGGGCCCACAGCTCCTTAGCTACGCCACTGTTTCTCAGCATTGCTTTTTAGTAGGTCTTTTACTCTTATGATTTTGGGTCACCATGAGCTGTTTAGGTATTCTATTAAGCAATGCTTTGGGAATAAAGCACAATTAAGTTCTGCTCGCTATAGCAACCTCCTTCCCACCTGGGCAAGTGGGAGCTGGTAATTGTGGGTCTTAAAGCACTTCATGCTATTTCTGTCACCAACGCAGTGTACTGTTGCCAAGACAGTGCTTTCCCCAAGGAAACTATTGAACTGATGTACCGTAAAGGCACAAGTGTTTCACCTATAGGTGTTTTAATGGGAAGACATGCGCAGTAGATACGCTAATTGGCATGTTTTGATGAGTGAAGCTGCACGTGTGCAATTGTTAGATGTATAAAAGTGAATATTTGCCAGTAGTTAAGGTGGCAGCCGCTCGCGTGCGTGTGAGGTTGGCTTATAGCCACGTAAGGATCTAACATCCGGTAACCTTAACCAAGATGGCGATAGAAGCTAGTGGAAATGAAATAAAGTAACTTCCGGTTGCGCGTCTCCCAACACTAAAGATGGCGGAATCCGTGGTGGAAGTTGTGGGGAAGCTGCAATCCAGACTGTCGGCCAGTGCTGAACCGAAGAAGGTAGTTTACGTGAGCGATATATGCGAGTGAGTGAAGGCAGTGTAATGCGTGAGAGGAATGGGCGGCTTGTGTGAGCGATGCGGTGTGTGAGCAGGTGCCGCGCGGCTGCTTGGTGCATGGAGTCAGGCTGGCACTCTGGCGTGTCGCTACAGCTGTGTGCAAGGAGTATTGGAAGCTTGGCACTCATGAGGCCATTCATTTAGGCCTGCTGAGCCAACCATATACTAAATCTTACCTTCGTCATAAGGTCGCGGTTGTCTTGCTAGTTGCCTTTTTACAAATCTGTAGCACAACAAGCTTTTGGCAACTGAGACTCTGCGTGCAGCGGCTTACATTGGAATCTTATAACTCATTCATGGAAATTACAGCACAGCTCGTATAAGGGATTTATTACAAATGTGTAAATTGACATGTTGGTTAATGTAAATGTAATTAAACATTTTTGTGGTAGTTGATGAATTACAAGCACAGAACTAATTTGATTCAATCCCTATTCCGTTTAATACCTTTTGGCTTTTAATTTTAGGTTTTGTAGATGTTACAACTTCTTTCTGCCTGTGTGCTTATGTGGCTGAGCCTAGTACACACAAGGCAATTTTCTGTGACTTCTGCCTAGTCCTATTTGAGCCCAATCAATGCAATCGAATTTGGGTAGTTATCAACGGAAAACCTGTCCCTAGGAGTTTACCTCACAACATGCACATCTACAGTGCCAGTGAAGCATACTTTCATTAAACTGTATACTCGCATTGGACATCTAATGCTCAATGTGACTTTTGTTACTGTTGCAATCCCCTTGTGATGTGTAGTCTGTGAAAGGACCCTGGGGGTCTTTTTCCCACTACCTTGCGATTTGATTCCGATCACCAAACGCAAGGTACATTATACTAATGGAAATGGCAGCAGCAATGTCCATTAGTGCCACCTGACTGTGTTGCGATTTTGGTCCAAGCGCAATCATCCTGCCGCGTTTTAGATGTGATTGAGCTCTACTATACTGAGTATAGTATCGCAATTGCATGGTGGAAATTGAAATGTGCTCGCGTTTCATAGTGGAAAAGAGCCCTAAAGGTGTCCATACATCAGGTGGCCGATCAACCAACCAATTCGATTTATCAAATTGGTTGAAAATCTGTGCTGCCAAGTGCAGGCCCGACAGACGATGCGACCAATGTAGGGCTAAAATTGGTCGAGTTAGTTTATCGCACCTGATGCAAGATGTTGGGCTGAAGTTGGTTGATCGGGTGTGCGGCAGTATGGTGGCTGATTTTGGAACAAATGACGAAACCCCTGCCATTTCCCCCCTACTGTATAAGTGTGCCACCATGTGTGCATTTATACATTACCTGTCCTGTGTCAGCCTCCACGCAGTGTCCGTATCCTCCGGGTGTCTCCATGCACGCCACTGGCGCATACCGCTTGTCATGGATACTGCGTGGAGGGTGAAACAGGACAAGTAATGTATGAATGCACACAATGGGGAGGGGGGGGGGGTGGACAGTGGTGGGCTCAGCCGATTTCCTGAAGATTTCACGCTGAAATTGTGAAATTGTATGGGAATCGGCCTGCAGTATATGGCCAGCTTTGACAAAGAAACTAATCTTTAACCTCCCTGGCGGTATTGAGTTATACAAGTCAATTCAAAATATGCTGTGAACAGTATTGATGTGCATAAACATCTATACAATCCTGCACTGTATACTAGACCCTTGCTTGACACATTTTAGCAAGTTACAGGTAAAAAAAAAGTTTTGAAAGTTAATTCACTTTTTGCACAGAAATCCTGGGGAAATTGAACTCCTAGGGAGGTTGATCAGATTTGATTAGAGATAAATTTGTCTTTGAATCTGCCCATTATCTTCTGATGTATGTCCACTTTAATTCTTCAACTGTTCTGAGTTGATTCACTTGACCATGATAATTTCTTCTATGAACAAGATGACGTGCAGTAGAATGTTGCAATTTCTATTTACCGTGGTCATTATTGCAAATGTCTGTCCATATAAGCAATACATCTAGCCTCTGAGTGGCAAAAGAGTAATTCTAAAAACCATGCACCACTGCAATATGTCTCAAACAATAATACATTGTACTACTACGAGCCAAAGTAGCATTCATAAAGCAGGGAAGGGAAGAGGGCTAATGAGCAGGGTTCTCCCCAGGCTCTTTTAGCCGGATGGTCCACCCGGCTGTTATCTGCTCACCCCCTCCTCTGCTATAAGCAGAGAAGTGCCAGTCCTTCATTCTCTCATCTCGACCCACCCGGCTATTTTTTCATACCACCCGGCTGGAAAAAAATTCTGGGGAGAAAACTGAAGAGTATAATGTCGCATGATGGCCATAGTTGGTACACCTAGTATCTCAAAAGGTGACAGCCAAAACTGACCTTACTAAGTAAAATAGAATAATCCAAAAGTGGTATAGAAGTCTAGAGTGTGTACAACTGTGCATAGCAGAGACCCCCTTAGCAACATGGAAAGACTACCCAAAGCTAATAACCTTTATTGTTTCAAATCTAATATGAAGTGTGCACCAAGCTTGTCAGAAAAAAAATCCTAAAATGTTGCACTAAAAATTTCATTACTGCCTTTGAGGTTTGCTTCTGTGTCTTTTAGGCTTCTTTCTCAGTAGGGCGTTGTGTTTTGATGCAACGTTAAAGTCGCAAAGCAAATTACAACTCAATGCCCCCCAAAAGTCGCAACACAACTTAATGGCCTGTTATAGTCGCATACAGGCAATGAAAAGTATGCTTCCAAGTCATTACTGAGCATGTGCAAACAGTCCAACGCAGCTAATAACGTGTATAACGCACAGCATGCAGCACTTTCTAATAACTCTACACGTTACACACAATCCTAACGTGTGCACTGTGAATGTCGCATAGACTTGGTATTGCTGTGCGACTTTTAGGGGGCATTGTGTTGTAATTTGCGTTGTGACGTAAACGTCCCATCAAAACGCAATGTCCTACTGTGAAAGAGGCCTTAAAGAGAAACTCCGACCAAGAATTGAACTTTATCCCAATCAGTAGCTGATACTCCCTTTTACATGAGAAATCTATTCCTTCTCACAAACAGACCATCAGGGGGCGCTGTATGACTGATATTGTGGGCTGTGGAGTCGGTACAAAAATCCACAGACTCCGACTCCTCAGTTTAGGATTCCTCCAACTCCTCTAATTTGCATATTACAATCTTGTTGATTGAAAGTATGTAACCTGAAATTTGTCTCTTAACTGCCAACGCTTAGGAATTTTAAAAGGCAACTGAAGTGAGGATATGGAGACTGCCATATTTATTCCCTTTAGTCATAGACTAAAACTAGTCCTTGGTAAAAGTACTTGTAAAAGGTACAGACCAGAACAAAAACTTCTATCAGGCCCTAGGCAATGTAACTGTGGGTACATGTAAGAGTGATGTGCAGGAACTCTGCAGGGGGAATAAGGAGATTTTTCCTCTATTACACATTCTTCATGCACAATCTGAACCAGGTTTATGGGTGATAGACAACACCTCTGTGTTCAATGTGCACAACATTCTTAGTGGATTCCCTGCAGCTCTGTGGAGAGTGCATATGTAGAGTATAGTACTACTGTGTAACAAAGTAAACCTGAGACAGATAAAATTTTAGACATACCTGGGGCTTTGTCCAGCCCCCTTCAGGTTAATCAGTCCCTCGCTGTCCTCTTCCACCACCTGGATCTTCTGCTGTGAGTCCAGGTACTTGAGGCAGTCTGACGTAATGCGCATGCACACACTCTGCCGCCAGGAGCGTACTACACCTGCGCAGCACTATTGCGCAGGTGCAGACTGCTCCTGGCTGTGGAAGCGGCATGCGGCCGGACTGCGCTGACTGGCTGAATTACCAGGACTCATAGCAGAAGATCCAGGTGGTGGTGGTGGACAGCGAGGGACTGATTAACCTGAAGGGGGCTGGAAGAAGTCCTAGGTATGTATAAAACTTTTCTTTTCATCCTTCTCAGGTACCATTTAATTTGTACTCACCAAACCAAATTTTAACATATCAAATTGATTTCATGAGTAAAGAGAGTGCGTACATTTGCATAAATCAGAATCAACGCAGAATTATTTCCATCTCATTGACCATCTCTATTAGTGACACGGCTACACATCAGGCTTTATTCTTACAGCATAGATGTTATTTAGTGTATATGTTAAGGCCAGAAACCCCCCCCCCCCCCCCCCCCAAAGGCTCGCTACATGATAGCTGCTGCTCAGCGGCATCCCCCCCGCCCGCTTTGATCGCCTTCGGCGATCTCCGATCAGGAAATCATGTTCAAAGAACGAGATTTCCTGGAGGGCTTCCCCCGTCGCCATGGCGACGGGGCGGGATGACGTCACCGGCGTCGTGACGTCTTTGGGAGTCACGATCCACCCCTCAGTGCTGCCTGGCACTGATTGGCCAGGCAGCACTCGGGGGGGGGGGGGGGGGGGGCGTAGCGTATAGCGGCGATCGAGTGCGGGCCGGCAGCGATCGGTGTGCTGACGCAGCTAGCAAAGTGCTAGCTGCGTTCAGCGAAAAAAAAATAAATAAGCAAATCGGCCCAGCAGGGCCTGAGAGAACCTCCTGCGCAGCTTGCCAGGAAGGTTAAGCTCACTACACACATCCCGGTCTACATGGAAGTAGTAAAAATGACCAGAGTCTAAATACTGACTTTGAACAGATTAAGCATGATTCACAAAGCATTTTCACCTGTTTTCCTCTGTTTTCACCTATCTATGTTACTTAATGTAAGAAAGGTAATATTGGAATGAAGTTAATCAGGAACAACTTAATTTGAGTCATTATTTTGCTTGGAAATGTGTTGAAAGGTTATTTTCATAAATTAGGTGATAAGTCATTTATGAGATGTTTTGTGAATAGAGCTCGTGTAGGTATGCTCTCATACTGCATATAGGTGGTAAAATTGGCCAGTCAAGATAAGATGTGTGTACTTTGCTTTACTTGTAGCCACTGTAAGGCCAGAAACCCACTAGGAGCGTTTTTCTGAGCGCTTTGCAAATTTGAAAGCTCTTGCTAATGTAATGCTATGGGTGTGATCGCACTTGAGCGATATGATTTTATAAAAATCCCCCATAGCATTGCATTAGCAAGAGCTTTTTCAAATCGCTAGCGATTACAAATCACCCCTCGTGGGTTTCTGGCCTAAGGCCTTTTTTCCACCCACTGTTGAGCTGTGTGCTCAGCAAGCAGTTACCAGGCCGCAGTGAGCAGTTGTGAGAGTTTGAGAGGCATTTCACTGTCTGTCAACAGTCCATGGAAAAGAGGCCTAATGGTGCCCATACATGGTTCAATTTTTTTTCATCCAATCTTACCATTTCTATGTAGTATAAGGGTAAATTAAGTGAATATACTGAAAGGATAATATAGGCAGTTGCCTTATATTACATAGAATTGGTAAGATTGGATAAAAAAAATTGTACCATGTATGGGCACCATAAGGCTATGTGTCTATTTCGAATCAAGAAAAGTTTATTCGCCAACTACAGTGGTGCCATACTCTGAATTGCTTGTGGTGCACATGGCTTTGGTAGAAATACTCAACATTTAACCGTTATGGCTACAGTTTCACATACTAACAGTATCAACAAATAGCGTTATACATGTTACAGCTACAGTTTTGCAAATAACCATTCTGGCAATAAGACAATACAGTGACCTCTTTGCAGTAGTGTGTGTCAGATTAACACAAGAAAAACACCTGAGTCAAGTGTGGTGGGTGCAGGCAAGGAGGTAAGAGTCAGAAGTCAGTGGTATTGAGCAGTAGAACTGCCTGGGGGAAGAATGAGTTCCTGCGCCTGGTGGTTTTGGATGGGATAGTACGGCAGCGTTGGCCAGATGGGAGAAACTCAAAGAAGCAGTTGCTAGGATGAGAGGGGTCACATGAAATCCTGGAGGCCCTTTTCTTCATCCTAGCAGTGTGAAGGAGATCGAGAGGTGGCAGAGGCGATCCGATTTATCTTTTCTGCGTCCCTGATGATTCTTTGCAGCTTATGTCTGTCACTGGCTGTTGTGCCAGCATACCAGACGATGACTGAGGAGCAAAGTATAGACTCCGTAGTGGTGGTGTAGAAGCGGATCAGCAGCTCACGAGGCATACCAAACAAATTTTAGGAAAAATGGCCTCTGCTGTGCCTTATTCCTCCTAATGTTGATGGTCTTTTGCCCCCATCTAAGGTCAGTGGGTAAGGTTGTGCCAAGGAACCAGACAGATGGTACTCTAGAGACTTAGGTCCCTCCTATGTTGACTGGTGGGAGGGTTCTTCCTGAAATCAACAATTAGCTCAACAGTCTTTGTTGTGTTGAGGGCAAGGTGATTGTTCTTGCAACAGTTACAGATTCTCTCTATTTCACTACGATAATCATGCTCTCCGTTCCTGCCGATAAGAACGATGATTGTCGTGTCATATGCAAATTTGATGACCTTAACGGAGCCCCTAGAGGAGGTACAGTTATTGGTGTACATGGAGAATAGAAGCAGGGACAGTACACACCCTTGAGGTGCTCCTGTATTGGTGAATTTCATGCTGGAGGAGCAGTTGCCAAGCTTGACCTGTTGTGTTCTGTTTTGTGAGGAAACTCTTGACTCATGTGCATAGTGTGGGGTCAACACCGAGCTGCACCAGATTATAGATCAGGGCGCCCGGGCAGATCGTGTTGATGGCAGAGCTAAAGTCCAGGAACAGGATTCTGGCGTAAGTGGGGCTTGTGGAGGTGCTCCATTATGTATGCCAGGCTGACATTGATGGCATCCTCTATGGACCTGTTGGCCCTGTATGTGAATTTGAGTGGGTCAAGCAGTACATCGGTGGTGCATTTGAGGTGAGCAAGGACAAGCTGTTCTAGAACCTTCATGATAGTGGGTGTTAGGGCCATGGGTCTGAAGTTGTTAAGGTCTGTGCTGCCTGGCTTTTTGGGGACTGGTACAATTGTGGACCTCTTGAGACAGCAGGGGACAGAATCTTTATTTCTTTCAGTTTCCCCACATGCAAATTTGGTTGTGATATTACAGCTGAAATGAATAGGCTGCAATGAAATGAATAAATTGCATTCTTGCATTGCAACAAGTGGTGGTATTGTTTTGGGAACGCATGTCGGCACAAGTGGAACCTTGGCTTAAACCACCTGTCATTTGGATGTGGAAAAGGATTGTGTGCACACATTCACTTTTGATTGGGCAACGATTGGCCAATTTTACCTCTTCCATGCAGAATAAGGGCCAGCATATTTTGAATACTATGAACAGAGTGTGTAGGGTAAGTTCTTATACTACATAGAAGTGGTTAAATTGTCCCACAAGAAGTCTGGCACTTGGATGTAAGTAAATAAAGCAGATTCTTCACCCAATGTACTGACAGAATACGGTCATAATTCACTCTTTACAAATCCCAGCCAATCTGGTCTGAAGTGGCTGATGGTAAGTTTAGATCCTGTCAGTTGTTCTGAACTTGTACCATGAAATGGAATGTGACTAAATAGTGTTACTGTAAACTTTTATTTCTCAAAATGAAAACAATACAGTAGCAAGAAAAAAATATTTAAACTCTTTGGAATTATATGAACTTCTGCACAAATTGGTCATAAAATGTGACCTGATCTTCATCTAATGCTGCATACACACTTGAGATAAAAGTCTTTTGGAAAAGGCAAGATCACAGACCAATTTTACCCCATTCCATGTAGTATGAGAGCCATACTGTACACAGACTATTCTATGGAGCTGAACTCCCCATCAGCTAAAATCTTTGCAAGATGCTGCACACACAGATGCTGCACACATTCAAAAGATAATTATCTGCAAAAGATCTCTTCCTGCAAAATGCATTCATAGTCTATGAGATCTGCAGATCCTCATACACACCTTGTTTAGCAGACTTCATCTGCATATCTCGCAATCATCTGCAGATCTGAAAATCCATCCTGGTGGATCTGATCTGCAGATTGCCTGTTAAACAAGGTGTGTATAGGCAGGAACAGATCTTTTGCAGATAATGATCTTTTGAGTGTGTACAGCATCTTTGTGTGCAGCATCTTGCAAAGATTTTATCTGATGGGGAGTGTAGACTGTGTAGAGTATGCTTATATACTACATGGAATGGGGTAAAATTGGTCTGTGATCTTGCCTTTTCCAAAGACTTTTATCTCAAGTGTGTATGTAGCATAATGACATCTAGGGCTTATTGGAGTGAGATGTCAGCTAGCTGGAGTCCAATCGATGAGATGATATTGGAGGTGTTGGTTACAGCTGCCCTGCCATGTAAAAACACACACCAGTTTTGGTTTACTTTTCCCAAGATGCATTACCAGGCAACTGGTATTGTTTAAAAGGAAATAAGTATTACAGCCTCCCTATCATTCTCACCTCGAGTTCACAACTTGAAACACTTGTTGAGATAATACTTTAGTAGTAGCCTTTTGTACAGAATAATGAAGACTAGCACTTAAAGTGTAAATAATTGTCATAATCCAGCTACCTTCCAACAGGCTGTATACGTAGGAAATAATCTAATGTTTTGCCACTGAAAGCATAAGGGCCCTTTCACAGGAGCAGTTGATAGGCAGTGAAATGCCCATCAACCTCTCACAACTGCTCACTGCTGCCTGGTAAATGCTGGCTGAGCACACAGGTCAACTGCCCATGTGAAAGAGAACTAAGGATCTGATCCAAAGGCTGGTACACACACTAGAGTAATGATGGCAAACCTTTTTAAAACCTAGTGTTAAAACTGAAACCCAAAACCCATGTATTTATCACAAATTGCCAACACTGCAATTTCACATGAATAATGATGCATAGGTAGCTAGAGGTAGCCCTCCAGTATAAGGAAGCCCTAGATACCCAAATGGCCCCCAGTATAGCTAGCCCTCTCAATATAAGTAGCCAGAAGAGCCCCCCCCCCCCCCCCCCAGTATATGTAGCCTACCCAGTAAAGGTAAGGTGGTTGGGCCCCCAGTATAGGTTGCCTCCCCAGTGAAGGTAGAAAGAGGGTCCCCAGTATAAGTAGCCAGAAGTATTCCCCCAGTATAGGTAGTCTGAAGTTAGCCCCCCACTCAGGCTGCATTTCCACTTGTGCGGTGCGAATCCATGCGAATTTTCATGGATGACGATGTATGCGAATTTAACCATGGCAGTGCTGGTGTGCTTTTCCATTGTTTCTATGCAAATTCGCATGAAAATTCGCATACCCAAACCTCATGCGAATTTCCTATTAAATACATTGTATGCGATTCGCATAGCGGTATGCGAATTCTGATGGCTCTGCCATGCGAATTTTTTCTGCACAGAAAAACGCAAAGGAATCCTGACAAGTGGAAACAGTCCCATTCACTTGTATTGCTATGCGAATTCGCGATAGTGGAAATGGGCCCTAAAGGTAGAAAGATGGGCCTCCAGTATAAGTAGACAGTAGTCCCCCATCAGTATAGGTAGCTAGATTTGATGCCTCTACCCATATGCAGAGTTACAGAGTGCAGGAGAGGTGTGGCATACCTCCCAGGGTTCCACTGATAATCTACTTTTCCATGTATCGCCATCTCTCCATACACCGCAGGTGGAGGTGGTATGTCACTTATCTCCTGCACTCCGCTCACTACTCTGCACTTCAGTGGGAACATTGTAGGTGGGCCTGCTGTGAAACCCCCTATCACTTGATCCCTATGCGCTGGCTAGGTTGATGACATGCATACCAACATAAGGGTTCATATGCAATTAACTTTTACTCCCGAGTTATTGCCTAAAAGTTAATTTTTATCTCTTTCAAATAACTTTAAATGATTTTACAAATAAAAAAGTACTATTATTGTACTACACAGGGATATGTGAGGGAGCAGGCTGGTGTTGTACTTTTTCTGGTTGAACTCGATGGACGTGTCTTTTTTTCAACCCAAATAACTGTCATTATTTTGAGTATTTTCTTGCTTGCTGGTGGTTTAAAAGGCATTTTATGTCAAGATGTGGAAATATCACCTAGGAGAAAATGCAGGAAAAATGAATTGCATGTGGGCCAAGGTGTTTTGAGCATCCCCTCTGGCATGCATGCCATATGTTTGCCAACACTACACTATAGTGCTCTCTGCTGAGGTGGTCGGTAAGGGCTGTCTTGGTCGAGGATCTAGTGTTAGTACAGTTGTTCTCTGAGGTCCACCAATCTTACTTAGGCCTTTTTTCCACGGACTGTTGATAGGCAGTTTAATGCCTCTCAAACTCTCACAACTGCGGCCTGGTAACTGCTTGCTGAGCACACAGTTCAACAATCCGTGGAAAAGAGGCCTTAATGATCTGGCATGCTATATCTTATACCTTGTGCACACCATGCAATTTCCCTTAAGATCAATGGGTCTAATCGATCATTTTTTTTTTATAGATCTGCTCGGATTTCCAATTTTTTATTTTTTTTATATCGAGTTTCTGATCACTTGTATACAAAATCAATTGGAAATCGGATCGGACCTTTCGGAAGTTATCAATTCAAACCTGTTGATCTAATGGGAAAATGCATACTGTGTGCCAGACTGGACTCACCAGGTGAGAGCCCTGTCTGCTGGGCCTGGTCTCTTGCAAACTGGGAACTCTTTATGCTCAAATGGTTACTTTTCTGTACTGTACCTGCTGATGTCTGTTACTGGGGAGCTGCCTTCATGCTTCCCTGCCTCCCACCATCTGCACCGCTGAGGGCAACTTGAACTCGATGGCTTCTAGGCGTATGCTACATGCTCCTTGTCTTTCCTGCTGCTACTGTTTGGTACTACAGGGGGGTCATATAATTTGAACTGTGTGGCACTGTTACTGTGGCTGGGTCACAATATGCACTGTGTTGCGCTAGTACTGACGGTGGGGGTCACAAAAAGGACTGTGCTGCGCTACTACCACATGGAGGGTCACAAAATGGTCTGTGGCGTATTGTTGCAGTAGCAATGTCACAATATGGACTGTGTTGCACCGTTACAAAAGGGCTGTGTAGCACTGTTACTGTAGCGGGGTCATACGATGAACTGTGATTTTGTTGGCCTGAATTTGGATTGTTGCATTCCTACTGCAGGGGGTCACAATATGGACTGTTTTGCACTGTTACTGCACTGGGGTCATACGTTGGACTGTGTGGCCAGATGTTGGTGTATGTTGCACTGTTGAACAATTATTGCACTATGCCTCAGCGACAGTGAGGCGGCTCCTCACTCATGCCACTCTACCCCCCACGTATCAAATACACCAGGTCACAGCTCCTAAAATGGGAACCAAGCACAGCCCTGCACCCAGAGTGAAGGCTCCTGTTTGACTCCGTCTGGAGGCATGTCCAAAAAAAATCACTGCCCCTGTGTCAGTTCCCCGCATAGGCCATCGACGGAGGAGCTGTCGAGCTGGCATCCGTGTGAGGCTAAGAAGGATAGGACTGCGATCAGCCATCCCCTCGGTCTTCCTGGCAAATGTCCCCTCCCTCCCAAACAAGTTGCACGAAATGCGGCTCCTCGGCAACAAGAGAGAACTTGGCAACAACACCCCAGTATTCTGCTTCACAGAAACGTGGCTGCACAACGGCATCCCTGACAACGCCCTTCATCTCCCAGGTTTCAGTATCATCCGGGCAGACTGGGACAGCATACTTTCCGGAAAAAGGAAAGGGGGCGGCATCTGCTTCTACATAATTTCCGTCTGGTCCCCCAACACCTCTGCTCTTACTCAGAAATGTTCTCCGGATCTTGAACTTCTTCTTGTAAACTGCAGACCTATATACTCACCCAGAGAATTTTCCTCCTATGTCCTTGTTGGTATGTACATTCCTCCTGATGCTGTCACCAAAACGGCCCTGCGCGGGTCCAGCGATGCTGTCAACAGTGGGAGACATCCCTCCCGGACTCGTTCATTATCTTGGGGGATTTCAACAGGGGCAATGTTTGCCAAGAGCTGCCGCGCTTCCACCAGCATGTCACCTGCCCCACAAGGAACGCTTACACTCTGGACCACTGCTATACGGTCCTGAAAGATGCATACAAGGCCACCCCATGGGCAGCACCACCACTGCTTCACCATTCCACCACTGCGTCATTCACCTGATACCCTCCTACAGGCGACACCTGGAAACTGCAAAACCAGTCCTAAACTCCAGCAGAGTATGGTCAAATTATGCCAAATTACAACTTCAGGCCTGCTTCGACTGTATGGACTGGAAGACTCTGGAAGCATCGAACTTAGACGAGTGGGCGGACATTGTATCTTCATACATCAGCTTTTATGAGGACCAGAGTGTACCAACAAAAACCCGCAAACACTACCTGAATGACAAACCATGGTTCTCCAATAAAGTACGGCAACTGCGCAGGAGCAAGGAATTGACGTACAAGTCTGGCAACCAGGATGACAACAGGAGGGCAAAAAACACCCTCAATAGGGAACTGAGGTCCGCCAAAAAGAACTATGTGGAAAAACTGCAACAGAACCTCTTCTTGAGAGACACACGGGCTGTCTGGAAGGGGCTTAAGGCTGCCACGACCTTCAAGGCCCACTCCCCCCGCCTGGTCCCCCAACACCTCTGTTCTTACTCAGAAATGTATCACAAGGAACCCTAACACTCTGGACCCCCCCCCCCCCCCCCCAACAGCATGCAAGTCCCAGCACCGAGCTCTCCAAGGGCCTCAGTGAGTTCTATTGCAGATTTGAGAACCAGGCGCTACCAGCAAGATCCCCAGAGCCTGCTGCTCCCTCCTCTGATTTAGTTGTCCCGCATCCAAGCCTACCCCCTCTGACTATGAACGAGGGTGATGTCTGGCAGCGCCTGTCAAGGATAAATGCAAGGAAAGCCTCAGGCCCAGACAGAGTGTCACCAGCCTGTCTGAAAACTTGCGCACAGCAGCTTGCTCCTATACTGTCCTCCCATCTTCACCAAATCCATTCAGGAACGCAAGGTCCCCGCTTGCTTCAAGAGGTCCACCATCATCCCTGTCCCCAAAAAACAGGGTGTCTCTGACCTCAACAACTTCAGGCCGGTGGCTCTCACATCTGTTATCACAAAAGCCCTTGAAAGCATGGTTTTGCCCCTCAAACTATCCACTGAGGCCCTGTTGGATCCATTCCAGTTTGCGTATAGAGTGAACAGGTCCACTGACGACGCCATAAACATCTGCCTGGAGCTTGTAAATGAACACCTGGATAGACCAGACTCCTACGCCAGGATCCACCTACTTGACTTTAGCTCGGCGTTTAACACCATCAGCCCCCAAATACTTCAAAAGATTCTTGCTGCCCTCAAGATCCACCCTACCCTTCGCCTGTGGCTTACGGACTTCCTAAGTAACAGATCTAAGACAGTCAAGCTGGGCACTATCGACTCGCAAACAAGGACCATCAACACGGGGGCCCCTCAAGGATGTGTATTGTCTCCGTTCCTATTCTCTTCCCTATAAACAAACAACTGCAGTTCCACTGCAAACTCTGTCAAAGTTATCAAGTGATGACCCCACCATAGTTGGCCTCATCTCCGGGAATGAGCAGGAGTACCGCCACCAGGTTGACAGAATCTGCAACTGGTGTAAGGGGAACGTCCTGGTCCTCAACACCGCAAAAATGGTAGAGATGGTTGTTGACTTTAGAAAGCACGCTCGCACTCTCCACCAATCAGCATTGATGGCACGGAAGTTGAAAGCGTTCCATGCGCACGCCTCTTAGGCACGACAATCTCCAAGGACCTCACTTGGAAAGCCAACACAACCTCCACGCAAAGAAAATCCCAGCAGAGCCTATTTTTCCTACGCCAACTGATGAAGTTCGGTATGGCCTGGGAGCTTCTGACGAGCTTCTACACAGCCACAATTGAATCTGTCCTCTGCTCCTCCATCCTGTTCTGGTATGCTGACTGCTCCACCAGCAACAGACACAATCTACAGAGGGTCATCAAATCAGCAGAAAATCATTGGGAAATCACTTTCCTCACTAGATCAAATCTTCAACTCAAAACTGCGCTCCAGAGCTCTGAGGATAGCAAATGATCCGTCTCACCCGGGATTCCGCTTCTTCAGTCGGCTTCCCTTGAGCTGGACATTCTGGTCCATCTACACCAAGACCACAAGACACAGGAACAACTTTTTCCCCTCAGCTGTAAATTCTCTGAACTCAATGAACTCTCGATGAACCTCCCCTGACAAGCGGATACTGGTAGCACCTGACTGCGCTGCTGCAGCACACTGTACAACATTTTAGGGTCAAATGTTTTAATGACCTGTTCAAATTGCTGTATCTATATCTTCATTTTGTATTGTATGTATTGTATGTACTGTATGGATTGTATTGTATGTCCTGTTTCACACTAGCCCTGTACTTGCCAAACCCAATTCAGGGCACAACCCAGTCGTACTTTGCGAAATAAGTTTCTGATTTTAAAAGGGACAGTTGATGGCCATTGTTTTCTACCTTAACCTGTCCACAGAAGATGCTCTGATGGCCCTCTTTTCCACCATCTTAGATGCAGAATGTGTTGGTTGTTGCCTAGCAGGTGTATGCTGGTGCTGAGTGTCACATTTAGCAGATGTATGCTAGTGCTGACTGGCACATTTAATTGGTGCTAGCTGACCCTTTTAAAAGGTACTTGTTGGTTCTGGATGGAACATTTAACAGGTGCTTTTCAAGATATAAACCGTGGCGCCCCAAATGGAATTGGAGTAGGTTGCTGCTGTGTGGAGGATGAAATCTCACATCCAGAAAGTCAATATTATAAAAGTAACACAGCGCAGATATACTCTTCTCCTTAGATGTGTATCTCTCCACTTGTATGCACTCAGTGTGCGAACAGAATAAACAGGGATACTTTCAGTGGAGTATATGTGTTCTCTTTAATACTGGATAAAAGGCAATACAGGCAATTCGAGATAGGGCACTTACTTCAAGAGGGTCCCAATCCACTTAGGACCCTCCCTGGCTAGTTGTGCTTCCCACCCAATGTGGTACTAGAGGCCCCTCCACTCGATCCTGTGTCCGTGCTGCCCGCTCCTGTCCCGACCAGTTTCGGCTATTGCCGTCCTTAGGGGATAAACCTTATCCCCTGAGGACGGCAATAGCCGAAACTAGTCGGGACAGGAGTGGGCAGCACGGACACAGGATCGAGTGGAGGGGCCTCTAGTACCACATTGGGTGGGAAGCGCAACTAGCCAGGGAGGGTCCTAAGTGGATTGGGACCCTCTTGAAGTAAGTGCCCTATCTCGAATTGCCTGTATTGCCTTTTATCCAGTATTAAAGAGAACACATATACTCCACTGTATAAACAGTATCCCTATTTATTCTGTTTGCACACTGAGTGCATACAGGTGGAGAAGTGGAGAGATACACATCTAAGGAGAAGAGTATATCTGCGTTGTTACTTTTTTATAATATTTAACAGGTGCTGGTAGTTATGTGGTAGGTTCTTGTTCTGACTAGCATACTTAGCAGGTGCAGACATGCGTTTGGCAGGTGCTGGTTGGTGCCGACTGGCACATTTAGTTTGTGCTTACTGGTGCGTCAGGTGTCTGGGAAGTGCTGGTTGGAAGTATTAACTGAAGTACTAACTGAAGCAGACATGTTGTTTACAGCCTGTGCTTTCAAATGGGCTTATCTGCCATAGGTAGTCGTGGCAAAAGGAAGGATCAAATTACAACTTGTGATTAGACACAAATGAGGAGTAATTAAACAGGCTAAACTCTCTAAATACATTCAGGGTGCATTTCTCTACGCTTTCCCTCTGTCCTGTGCAAGAGTTCAGGTCCACTTTAAAAACAAAACCCTGAGAAGCCCCATGAGGAGGTGGACTGGCCCAAAACCTGTCGGTCATTTTAACTGCTTACATTTTTTTGCTTTATTTTAACTGCATACATTCATTTTAACTGCTTACTCTTTTCTGCTTACGTATTTTACAGCGAAAAAAGTAAGCAGTTAAAATCTGACAGAATCGACTGGATTTGGACTAGTCCGTCTCCTCATGAGTTATTTCCAGGCATTTCCTAAATGGCACTTGCAAAGTCTAACTGACAAAATAGTGTTCAAGTGAGTTAGGGAAGCTGGCTGGTATCTTACTATTTTGGTAGTTACCCTCCTGGCAGTCTATTAAAAACTGCCAGGGGGCAGCGCAGCAGTTTTTTCTTTTCTTTTTATTTTTTTAAATCATGTAGCGAGCCAAGGGCTCGCTACATGATAGTCGATGTGCAGCGGCATCCCCCCACCTGCTCCGATCAGGAAATCCCGTTCACCCCTCAGGAGTACCGATCCACCCCTCAGCGCTGCCTGCCGCTGATAGGCCAGGCTGCGCAAGGGGTCTGGGGGGGGCGGCGCGGCGGGTAGCGGCGAATCGGAGCGGCAGCGATCGGTGTGCACACAGAGCGAGCAAAGTGCTAGCTGCGTGTAGCAAAAAAAAATTATGCAAATCTGCCCAGCAGAGCCTGAGAAATCCTCCTGCGTGGCTTTTACTGCCAGGAAGGGTAAACTGTTCAGGAAAAGAAAATCCTGAGAAACCCCCATTAAGGGCCCTTTCCCATTGCTGAAGCAATGTGAATGCTGCTACCTCGTCGCATCGCATCACTTCCACTGCCATTCGCGTTACTTCCACATCGAAGATGCGGAAGTGCATGGAGGGGACGGCGGGCAGATGCCGCTGTGCTTGAATCTGCAGCATGCTGCAGATTCTCGGAACGCTCCACGCTATGCATGCAATGAAAACTATTCCATTGCTGTGCAATGGTTTCAGGACACCTGCGCCGCGATGCGACTATGTAGCCGCATTCCCCCGCATGTAATGGAAACGGGTCCTAAGAGATGGATGAGTCCAAAACCTGTCGGTTCTGTCAGGTTTTAACTGCTTTAACTTGCATTTCAACTAGTAGTAAAACTGTCTCATAAGTTTAGCCAGGCATATACACGCAGCCCGGAGTACAGCCTCCGTTGGTAAGCTCCTCTCACATTCGCGCTGTCATGAATGTGTGAACAGCAGGGTGATTTAGTTTTAACTAATTCTTAACCCTTCACGATCCCTTCTACTAGGTTTCTACTAGCGTTCTCTTCAGTATAAATTTTCTTTTTCTTTTATTTTTTTATTTAAGTTTTGCAATAGTGGTCCTTTAAAGTGTGCCAGAGACAGGTCTAACTAAAAGATTTATAGACCTAGACTTTTCTGCAGCCTTTGATACAGTTGACCATGACATCTTGATAAACGGGCTACAGGAATACTGTGGCATTGATGGCATAGTTCTTCAGTGGTTCCAATCCTTCTTGAGTGGCAGAACCCAAAAAGTGTCTATGGGGCCCTTCCTGTCCACACCTGTACCTCTTAAGTATGGGGTGCCCCAGGGCTCAATCCTCTCTGCCCTGCTTTTCACGATTTACATGTTACCGCTTGGAAAACTAATCCAAAAACATGGCCTGACATACCACTGCTATGCAGACGACACCCAACTATATCTTTCCTTCAAGCCTGGTGTGACAGACCCGACTCTAACTATAAACGCCTGCTTAGGTGAACTACAGCAATGGATGAATGACAACTGGCTGAAACTGAATGCAGACAAAACTGAAGTCCTTCTGATCGGATGGCAGCACGTGACAACAAAACAACTTAACTTTGCAGTCTTCACCACTGGGAATTGGAGGCACGGATCTACGCAGCTCTGATCATGTGCGTAGCCTGGGAGTTCTAATTGATGGGGATTTAAACCTCAGAACTCGCATCTCTGCTGTGGTGAAATAATCCTATTTTCACCTTAAAGGAATACTGTAGGGGGTCGGGGGAAAATGAGTTGAACTTATCCGTGGCGTCTAATGGTCCCCCGCAGACATCCTGTGCCCGTGCAGCCACTCACAGGTGCTCCGGCCCTCCAGTTCACTTCTGGAATTTCAGACTTTAAAGTCTGAAAACCACTGTGCCTGCGTTGCCGTGTCCTATCTCCCGCTGATGTCACCAGGAGCGTACTTCACAGGCCCAGTATGGTCCGTGCCTGCGCAGTACGCTCCTGGTGACATCAGCAGGAGCGAGGACACGGCAACGCAGGCACAGTGGTTTTCAGACTTTAAAGTCTGAAATTCCAGAAGTGACCTGGAGGCGGGGCTGGAGCATCGTTGAGTGGCTGCGCGGGCACAGGATATCTGCAAGGGACCATTAGAAGCCACGGGTAAGTTCAACTCATTTTCCCCCGACCCTCTTACAGTATCCCTTTAAGAACATCGCAAAAATCAAGCACCTCATGCCCCCCAGAAGATCTACCAACTTTAGTTCATGCTTCATTACCTCCCGACTGGACTACTGCAATGCTCTCTACACTGGCCTTCCAAAAAAGGTTTTGTACCGCCTACAGCTGATACAGAATACTGCTGCCAGACTGCTAACCAACCAACCCAGTCACTGCCACATAACGCCAGTCATGCACTCCCTTCACTGGCTACCTATAGAATGCAGGGTCCTATTCAAGATTGGCCTACTGACATTTAAATCCCTGAATAATCTGGGCCCTGGATACATGAAAGATACGTTGCAGCTGTGTAGCATTCCCCGCATTCTCAGATCCACAGGTTCTAATAATCTAGTCATACCCAGAGTCCACTTTGAAACTTTTGGTCCCAGAGCCTTCTGTCATGCTGCCCCTACGTTTTGGAACGCCTTACCTCAATAGATCAGGACAGCTCCATCCCTGGACGTGTTTAAATCCAGACTGAAAACCCACCTGTTCAGTTTGGCATTTGCAGAAATATACGGTAACTTTTGTTGTGTGAATACTTCATCCTACTACCAATTACTGAAACTGCGAGAGCCTAAGCGCTTTGAGTCCTATGGGAGAAAAGCGCTATAGAAATGTTATTGTATTATACATACCTGGTGCTTTCTCCAGCCCCATGCGCATGGATCACTCCCAGACTGCTGTCCTCAGTCTTCTCCCTCTTTTGATACCGGGTCCCGTAACTTCAGCCAGTCGCGGCCAGTCTGCGCAAGAGCATTCCACCCTCTACGTATCTCTCCAGCAGCTGCCGGAGAGATGTGTAGTTTTCCTGACATTTTAAATACCAGGGAGTGGATGTGGAAAAAGTTGTCCACCTTGTGTATCACAATAGGTATCGTATATTAACTGTTCGAAAAGCCTAAAACTTATATTGAAAATAATTTATTAGTATCAAAAAATAACTATAAAAAAAATTAGAAAATAAAAGCGCATGGGAGGGCCACCCCACCATAAACACAGCAAATCTCTCATGCACACCATAATGACCAATCTGCCAAACAAGTTTAAAGTCCTGGGAGACCTAGAATCCAGGCAATAGCATAGCTTTCAGGGATCTTCAGTGTTCTCCCTGGAAATTTTTTTCGAGCCGGGTGGCATGAAAAAGTAGCTGGGTGGGTGACACGGGAGAATACAGGGTCGGTGCTTATCGCATAGGAGGAGGCAGGCCGATGACAGCCGAGCTCTCACCAAAATTAGCCGGGTGCTCCCCAAAGAGCCTGGGGAGAACACTGATCTTGTGTTTGCTTGAAGCAATATTGCTACCAAATGCAGACTCCATTCAACAAGCTCAGTGTGTTATTAGCCTTTGAAGCAAAGCAGGAGCTACACTGCAATATGCAGACAAGTAGCAGAACAAAGTTAGTCACCACAGTTCAGCAGCAGGTAATAAATACATGAGCACTGCATGTGCATATGAAATTGGCAAGATCATTTCTAATAGACCAGATAATGTATCAAATGTGCAGGTTCAAGAACATTTGGGAAATAGTGATCACAACATAACGTTTGATCTGGTGACTGATAGGCCACGGGGCAGCGGGACCACTAAAACTATGAATTTTAGAAAAGCAAAGTTCAATCAACTCAGGCAGGCACTAAGTTTGGTGAACTGGGATAATGTACTACAAGGGGTGGACACTGAAGGGAAATGGCAAGCTTTTAAACTTACTCTCAATCAATATTGAAGTATGTGTATCCCATATGGAAACAAAATATCTAGGAATAAAAAAAGGCCTCTATGGATGAATAGAAAGGTTAGAGATAAAATGAAGAGGAAAAAGAATGCCTATAAGGTCCTAAAACAGGAGGGGACCGAGGCTGCATTAAACATTTATAAGGAGTGCAATAAAAATTGTAAAAAAGGAATTAGGCTGGCAAAGATTGAAGCTGAAAATATAATCGCTAGGGGTATCAAATCTAATCCCCAAAAACTTTTACAAGTACATCAACTCTAAAAAAAAAAAAAAAAAAAAAGGTTGACTGTATTGGACCCCTAAAGGATGAGGGTAGGAACTCAATGGTGGATGACCAAGGTACGGCGAAGTTATTAAATGCTTTCTTTGCTTCTGTCTTCACAAGGGAAACATCACGGTTGCAAATTACAGAGGCAGAAGAGTCTCAATCTTCCAACTGTAATATTAAATACTTAACGCAGGAAGAAATAAAGGCAAGAGTAAATAAATTAAACATAGACAAGGCACCTGGCCCAGGTGGCATGCATCCTCGGGTCCTAAGGGAATTAAGTTCAGTTATAGATAAACCCCTTTATATTATCTTTTGTGACTCTCTTTCAACTGTCCAAGTGGATTGGCGTACAGCCCACGTTTTCCCATTATTTAGGAAGGGCAAAAAATCAGATCCAGGAAAATATAGACCTGTAAGCTTAACATCAGTTCTATGCAAACTATTTGAGGGGTTACTAAAAGATACTATACATGACGTCATAGTAGAAAACAATCTTATTTCTCAGCATTAACATGGGTTCGCTAAAGACAGGTCCTGTTTGACTAACATGCTCAGCTTTTATGAGGTAGTGAACGCTAATGTGGATATTGGGAATGCTGTAGATGTGATATACTTGGACTTTGCAAAGGCCTTCAACACTGTTCCCCACAAAAGTCTGGTGCAAAAGTTGAGGATGCAAGGACTAGGGAAGAGTCTGTGTGCATGGATAGGGAACTGGCTAATGCACAGAAAAAAAAAGAGCTGTGGTCAATGGATCATACTCAAAATGGGAGACTTAGCAGTGGGGTCCCACAGGGGTATGTACTGGGTTCAGTGCTCTTCAATTTATTTATTAATGACCTAGTAGATGCAGTAGTGAGCAATGTTGCTATTTTTGCAGATGATAGGAAAATTGTGCAGAATCATCAACTCTCAGGAAGATGGGGACATATTGCAACAGGATCTGGATAGGATGGCTATATGGGCACATAAATGGCAGATGAAATTCAATGTTGAAAAATGTAAAGTCATGCATTTTGGTCGTACCAATGGTCTAGCACCATACAAAATAAATGGGATACAGTTGGGGACATCAAACTTGGAGAAGGACTTAGGAGTACTCATCGACAACAAGTTAAATAATCGCACTCAATGCCAAGCCACTGCAGCTAAAACTAACAAAATTTTGGGATGCATTAAAAGGGAAATAAAAACTTGAGATGCTAGCATAATATTGCCCCCGTTTAACTCTCTAGTAAGGCCACTTCTGGAATATGGAATTCAGTTCTGGGCACCACATTACAGGAAAGATATTGCAGCTTTAGAGCAGGTGCAGAGACGAGCTACAAAATTGATACGTGGGATGGAAGGCCTCACTTACCAAGAAGGGTTAGATAAACTGGGTTTATTTAGTCTAGAGAAAAGACGCCTTAGACGGGATCTAATTAACGTATAAATACATCAGAGGGCAATAGAAAAGCTTGGCGGATGAGCTTTTTGTCCCTAGGCCTTCTCAAAGGACTAGAGGACATGATCTGCGCATGGAGGAAAAACGTTTTAGCATTTATTTAGGAAAGGGTTCTTTACAGTAAGAGTGATTAAGATGTGGAATGCATTGCCACAGGAAGTCGTTATGGCAAACTCTATACCTGCATTTAAAGGGGGCTTAGATGCTTTCCTTGCGTTGAAAGACATCCATGGCTACAATTACTAGGTAATGCCTAATGATGTTAAACCAGGGATTTTATCTGATTGCCATCTGAAGTCGGGAAGGAATTTTTTCCCTTTTGGGGCTAATTGGACCATACCTTGTAAGGGTTTTTCGCCTTCCTCTGGATCAACAGGGATATGTGAGGGAGCAGTCTGGTGTTGTACTTTGTTCTCTGGTTGAACTCGATGGACGTATGTCTTTTTTCAACCCAAATAACTATGTAACTGTCCCACCAGAGTCCCGCAGATCATAAGATGAATTGTCTAGATCAGTACTGTAGTAGCTGTAGAGGGCGCACAGAATGGCCCATCTGTTTAAGTGGATTGTTTCAGGCAGCTAGATGGTGCGAGGAATCCACAGTAAGGCCTGGAACCCACTACAAAGCGCGTTTTGTACGCAATTTCATGAGTGTTTTCACTATTTTGGTAGCGATTTTAAAAAGTGTAAGTGTTTTGCCAGTGAGTGTGTAACGATTTGCGATTAGCGTTTTTGATTCTGATTGGTCCTTTCATTTAATTTTTTTGGCAGTGTGCAGTAATTTTAAAAACGCTAGCAAAATTAATCTGTATAGAGATTCATGAGCGATTATGCCGGCGTTTATATACTTTATATTGCAGAAACGCTAACTCAAACCGCTAACGCTCAAAAATGCTGCATGTCTTGTGTTTGCAATTTTGCTAATCGCAATCGCTACAGTGGAATTTGGCCCATCCATTGACATTAGCTGAGCGTTTAGGGAAATCGCTAGCACTTTGATTCGCTCCCTAAACGCTCAAAAAATCGCTTTAGTGGGTTCCAGCCCTTAGGGTGTTTAGCCAGGGACACAGGGAATTGCAGTGTCGGCCTGAGTATGCAACCACAAGCGGCACGACCGACTGGATGGTGAGAGTCATTATACATCCTTGTTCCACAATGAGGTAGTAGGGCGGCATGGCATCCCAAGAGAGTGCGGCTCCCAACAGTTTTGCCGGCTTCTTCCGGGGGGATGGGGGGGGGTTGAACATTTTTCTCAAACTTTTATTTTAAAATTTATTATTTTGTAAAATGTTTGATATTATTACTAATTTTCTTTTTTTTCTTTTCTTTAAGCAATATAGACCTAAGCTTTATATCACCCCAGGGTACAAGTTCAATTCTTGCAAAGAAATTATGTGCATCGAGTTTGTATGTTTTCGGTTTCTGTATGGGGTTCCCTTTTTTTTGTCCCAAAAACATATTGGTAGGTTAACTTTTGTAGGGATTGTGAAACTGAGAGGGACAGTTAGTGACAAGAATTTAACAATTTACTCTTTGTATTTTTTTTTTAATCTTTTGTTATTTATATCTCTGACAACTTTTACAGAATTGCAAAGAAGTCACATAGTCCTGGTTGTGACGGGCATGACACACACTTTACACTTTCTTTGGGGGTAGTGTTTTCCAGGGTTAGGGGGCAGTGGGGCTGGAAATGTTTGTTGCAAAGTCTCATTACCTCTTCTGGATCCCGTTGGTCTGTGCTCTGTGATGTATGGCCCAATTCATAAAAGAGAGATGTTATCAGTTCTCGCTGGTATGTGAAGAATGAGAGTCCATTGCCAGATGTTTTTTATAAATTACAAAAGAATTATGCATGGCCATCTGAAAAAGGTACAGTATATGGCCACCTTCTTGTACCCTTTCTTTCTTTCTTTCTTTCTTTCTTTCTTTCTTTCTTTCTTTCTTTCTTTCTTTCTTTCTTTCCCCTGAGACCGAGCACACAAATGAATTCCCCCCTCCCCTTCTGCCCACCAACACAGCTTTCGGTTGGTGGGCTCTGATCGTTGCTGCAGCTTGTTTTTTTTTATTACTATTAATTTAATTATGATTACATTTTTATTAAATTTCTATAATTTTCTTTACATTTTTCTCTAATCCCTCCCTCCTCCCACCAGCCAATCACAGTGATCAGCTCTCATAGACATCAGCCTATGAGAGCTCTCTGAGCCTCCCCAGGGGACAGCCAAGTGACACGGCAGTCCCCAGTAGAGCGCTGCCATAGATCGCAGCGCTGCACAATGTGAATAGTTGGCGATCGTTGCTGGTAGACTGATGTTAGAGCGGATCCCCTGCAAAACCCCGACCCAGGACTTGATGCCTTTTGGCGTTAGGTGGTCCTGGGGCTGCCACCTTCCCGACGCCTATCTGCGTTAGGCGGTCGGAAAGGAGTTACATTTTTGAGGTTTATATTCACTTATCATCCTTATTGCTATTAGTATACCTCATTTACTGTATTTGTATTCAAATGGTATGGAGCAGGACAGGGAGACATAAATACAAATGGCTACAGATATGGCAAAAACTTCACAATCACATTGATGTTTATAAAAAGCATTTGCTAGCGTGATAAGCACTTTTTCTTTTTTTACCAATAAAGTTTATTAAGCATATAATACATGTACAGGCAAGTACTGCAATCACAAGAAGAATAATTAATAAAAGGAGCAGTTATAAATGTAAACATAGGCACAGACCAAGTATAGAGGCCACATATCTAACACTCAAATTCTACATACCAAGAAATGTCAACAGGTAAGGCATTTTCATTAATAACAACAAAGTATAGCATGAAGGAGTGAGTAAACCTGTCAGATGCAGTTTTAAGTACAATAGGAAGCAGTAAGGGAGAAATATCACTTAAGGTAGCCATACACTGGTCGATTAGCCATTAGATCGACCAACTGATAGATCCCTATCTGATCGAATCAGATCAGAGAGGGATCGTATGGCTGCCTTTACTGCAAACAGATTGTGAATCGATTTCAGCCTGAAACCCTCCCCCCCCCCCCCCCCCCCCCCCCCCCCGTATACATTACCTGAAGCTGGCTCCGGGTCCTCTTCTCTGCGCTGCACCACATCCCAGCATCCTGCACCGCATCCCGGCGTACACTGTGTCACTCCGTGACCAGGAAGTTCAGATAGAGCGCCCTCTATTTGAACTTCCTGGTCACTGGAGTGACACAGGAAGTTAATGTACGCTGGGATGGAAGCAGGAACAGAGCGGTGCAGCGCGGAGAAGATGCCCGGGAGCCAGCGTCAGGTAATGTATACCTGTATCGGATCGGCCGCCGCTAGCGACGCGCTTCCTACCCGCGGGCGATCGACTGTAATTTCCCACACGGCGCGATCGACAGACCGATCCGATTTCGGGAGGAAATCGGATCGGCGGGTGCGTTTAGCGCCCAGTGATCGAATCTGCTGTCGAAACGGCGGCAAATCGGGCCAGTGTATGGCCAGCTTTAGAGTATGACAGTGAGTGACTCATAAATTGCAGGTGCTGTTGTATAACCGCAATTTAGGATATAAAGTGTCACGTCACTGACATGCAATGGTGAAGTAGGCATATTAGATTAAAAGGCTGGAGTTTATTTACGTTTTTTCCACTGATCCCAAATAAGGTGAAACTGGGGGATTTGACCCCTGTGTGTATAGACCAATTTTTTTTATAGGCCAACTCATCAGCCAGCGTGATAAGCACTTTAAGGCTTTTGAACATAATGCAAATTTTCTGTCAGATTGACTGTTCAATCGATTGAAAACTTCCAGCATGTCTAATCTGTTTCCGAACAATGCTTCATGCTGAAATCTGTTGAAAACCTGTGCACTGTGTGTGTGGAGGGATTCCGCCAGAAAGATCCCTCGTTTATCAGATAATGATAGAAGAGGCATCTGTCTGTTGGCCACATCGACCAGTGTATTACCGCCGTTAGGCCTCTTGCACACGGCATGCATTTCCGATTCCGCTTTTTAATCGGTTTTTACCAGGGCTGTGGAGTCGGAGTCAGAGCAATTTTGGGTGCCTGGAGTCGGAGTCGGGAAAAAATACTCCGACTCCAACTCCTAATGAATTTGTAACTGTAATTAAAATAGAAAATATGATAAAATGTTTTATTTCTCAGATAATAGTAATTAAAAATAATGTATATATACAGTAGTAGCTGTTCTCAGTCCACAAAAATGAAATAAACCAATCAAAATGAGTTACTTGTGCTGCTTCAATAAAGCAGTCCCCGTATTTTTAAAGTCAGATTTACATATCTGATTGTGACTGTACAGTATATATGATGTGTACACAGGAATCTCTTATATATACTAAATAATGTCTATGCTGTAAGAATAAAGCCTGATGTGTAGCCGTGTCACTAATAGAGATGGTCAATGAGATGGAAATAATTCTGCATTGATGCTGGTTTATGCAAATTTATGCACTCTCTTTGCTCATGAAATCAAATAATTTGATATGTTGTTAAAGTTTGGTTTGGTGACTACAAATTAAAGGGTACCTGAGACGGATGAAAAGAAGAGTGTTATACATACCTGGGGCTTCCTCCAGCCCCCTTCAGGCTAATCAGTCCCTCGCTGTCCACCTCCACCACCTGGATCTTCTGTTATGAGTCCCGGTAATTCAGCCAGTCAGAGCAGTCTGGCTATGTGCCGCTTCCACAGCCAGGAGCATTCTGCACCTGCGCAATAGTGCTGCGCAGGTGTAGTATGCCCCCAGCAGCAGAGTGTGTGCATGCGCACTACACCAGACTAGCTCAAGTACCTGGACTCATAGCAGAAGATCCAGGTGGCGAAGGAGGACAGCGAGGGACTGACTAGCCTGAAGGGGGCTGGAGGAAGCCCCAGGTATGTATAAAACTTTAATTTTATCTGTCTCAGGTTTACTTTGGTACACAGTAGTACTATACTCTACATTTGCACTCTCCACAGAGCTGCAGCGAATCCACTGAGAATGTTGTGCACATTGAACACAGAGGTGTTGTCTATCACCCATAAACCTGGTTCAGATTGTGCATGAAGAATGTGTAATAGAGGAAGAATCCCCTCCTTCCCCTGCAGAGTACCTGCACATCATTCTTACATGTACCCACAGTTACATTGCCTAGGGCCTGATAGATGTTCTTTGTTCCGGTCTGTACCTTTTACAAGTACTCTTACTAAGGACTAGTTTTAGTCTAAAGGGAATAAATATAGTAGTCTACATATCCTTCTCACTTTAGTTGTCTTGTAAAATTCCTAAGCATTGGCAGTTAAGAGACGAATGTCACGTTACATACTGTTAATCAACAAAATTGTAATATGCGAATTAGAGGAGTCGGAGTCGAGGAGTCGAGTCGGTGGAATCCTAAACTGAGGAGTCGGAGTCGGTGGATTTTTGGACCGACTCCACAGCCTTGGTTTTTACCTCCACTTCCGATTCAGATTTTTAATCTTTACTGTATGCTGGGTTTTTTGATCCGTTTTTCAGTTGAATGTATGCAGGTAAAATCGTAATTGAAAATCGGAAACAGAATCAGAATCAGAAAACGGATTTGCAGTGTGCAGGGAGCCTTAGACTGGAGAGGTTGAACTTGATGAATGTGGCTTTTTCATACTAGATCGCTATGTAATCTTCTTCACTGGCGTATTCAGATGGGGCTTCCGGATGTATGGAACACCCCCCTGAGACTCCTGTACCTTTAAAAAAAATTCCCTGAAATCGCTGAAGCGGGTAAGCTGGTAAAGGCTTGCCTCCTGCAGGGACTGTGAGAAAAACTCAGCTCTTTCACTATTGTAAAGACTGCATGTAGACAGCTACAAAAGGTATTTCACAGGTTGAAAAGTTTTGACAGGCCCTAAACTCCAGGAGGGCTGCCTGCAGCTTGTGTGAGAGGCTGACCATCCCTTACATCCTCCACACCCCTATGGACGGTATACCTATATCATTCCCCTATTCCCACAATCCCCCCCACTATGTTGTTAATGTTTTGTTTTTGCTTTGGCAATGCTAAATGTATTTGGTCCTGCCAACAAAGCTTTTTTGGATATGGCTGGCAGGGACAGGAGACACATTACATGCAAGTAGCCTGTGTGATGTGGGACTGCAATACAGATACTCTGCATTCACCATTGTTTTCCTCCTTCCCCTAGTGCTGGCTGGAAGGGGGGCAATCTCCCCCCAGACAGCCTTTCATTCAGAGATTTGTGTCTGGTGTATTCAGGTGAAACACTAGGCTAGCTGTAAAAAGTGCAATTAGAGGGCAGGCAAGCTGGTAAATATACACAGCATGATGCAGAGCTTGCCTGGAGGGTCCGTGAACAAACATCTGTCTGGTCTCTCCTCATTGTTATAATGACTGCATGTGTGGATAAGGTGTTAAACAAGGTGAAAAGTTTTTGACAGTCCCAAGACTCCAGGAGGGCTGCTTTCTGACTTGTGTGAGAGACTGGCAGGGACATGAGTCCTATTACAGGCAAGTAGCCTCAGTGTGATGTGGGACTGCAATACAGATAAGCTCTCTGCTCCATCTCAGGCTATTCTCAGTCTCTCTCCACTCCTCCTCTTACTGGGCTAATGCACGCCAAAATCACAATAGCAATTGCTAGCAATTAGTGAGTGCAATTTTGTGAAATGATTTTCAGAGTGATTTCTGAATGAATTGCTCAAAAAAATGCTACATGCAGTATACTTGTGATTTTGAAAAAATCACAACGCTGCTGTGAGAACACTGTCATAGGGTAACATTAGCCAAGCGCTTTTCAAATCACTGTTGATTTGAAAAACGCTCAGAAGCCCTCTTGGTGTGCACCAGCCTCCTTCATTCACCTTTGTTTCCCTCTTCCCCTAGAGCTGGCTGTGTCTTCTTGTCATACAGGAAAGCTAAATAAAAGTGCAATCCTGGTGAGGCAAATTAATATTATTTAGTATTTATATAGCGCCGCCATCTTCCGCAGATGCATATATCCCTGCATCATATGGGTATTGCTTGCGCTATGTGACGCTACGTGGCATATTCCACTGAATTGTCCAAACTAAGTCTATCTCCCGTTCCTCTCTCGGGGAGTTGTGCCAGCGCTGTCCCCCGTTCAAATTTGCTGCTACCAGAAGCCCTCAGAAACACTCGTGTCTTTGAGTACTTCCAAAGATAGGCAGCTCCGTAATACGCCAGCGCACTTTTGTGAATAGGCAGTATGGAGCCACCTGTATTCAGAAGCACTCGAGGACATAAGTGCTTCTGGACCTTTCAGGAATCCGCCCCTTAAAAATCCTGCGTTTGCCCCTGTTCTTCTCTATTGCTGTTTTAATTAGTGATGATATCCCAACATGTGTAACATTTACTTCTGTGTTTTTCTTCTGCAGCTTCTGAAGACCCTGAGGAGATTAGCAGAGTTGCCCATTACTTTTAATATACTGGTGGTAAGGCTACCATGATTGTACATTCTGAAAATGCCATGCTTTATAGAATTGCATAATATGTTATATGCCATGCCTACAGGAGGTTGCATAATTTGACAAAAGCTGCTTCTGTTCTGTTATTTCCTGAAAAAATTATAGATAAGTGGTACTACTCCCTTAGATTTATGAGCCTTTGATATGGATGTATTCTGTTTGAACAGTTATAAGATAACATCACATACAGTATATACACTATATACAGATAGTCCCCTACTTACAAACCACTCTAGTTACAATGTTTCAGAGATGCAAAGTTGTCTTCCTGTATAAAACATTCAGTACTGTTTTTTTATTACACAATTTTATTAATGTTACTGTATTGTATACATGGTTCTAAGTAATTTAAAACACATGAGGGGAGCCAAAGATTCAGTTTGGATGATGCAACCATGATTCTGCTGACTAAAAGGGATCTCTTCTTGTCATAAATGCCTGCATGTTTCCTCCTCTTTGGCCAGAATATACTCATACACAGTCTGTCGGTAAGAAGACTTGCCATTGGACTTCATTTTCAATTTATACATTTTAAAGGGAAGGTTCAAGCAAAATAAAAAAAACGAGTTTCACTTACCTGGGGCTTCTACCAGCCCCATGCAGCCATCCTGTGCCCTCGTAGTCACTCACTGCTGCTCCAGTCCCCTGCTGGCAGCTTCCCGACCTCGGAGGTCGGCGGGCCGCATTGCGTACATTTTTACGCATTCCCGCTAGTGCAGGAACATTAACACATACATTTTTACGCATTACTGGTTCAATGCGTAAATTCCCCCAGCGGGGGACTGAAGCAGCAGTGAGTGACTACGAGGGCACAGGATGGCAAAACACATTATTTTTTAACTTTATCTTGAATCATTACTATTCTCACTACTTCATTACGGTATAGTATGGTTGTTTTTTTAATTAAACTCCTTTAATGGTGCCTTCCCAGCAGGGCTGTGGAGTGGGTACACAAATCATCCAACTCAAACTCCGACTCCTCATTTTATAAAACCACCGACTCCAACTCCAAGTTCAGGTACCCATAATAGCTCCGACTCCTTAGTCTAATACTTACCAGGGCTGTGCATTTGGTACAAAGATCATCCGATTCTTGACTCCTCTGTTTATGAAACTTCAAACTACCCAAAATTGCCCCGACTCCACAGCTCTGCTTCCTAGATGTGAAAGCTGCTCATTTGCATTAATGCTCCCCCATACAATCACAAATTCTGTATTTTTAACTGTGCACTAATGACAAGCTGAATGATTCTCCTTTTAAGGCTGGAAGAAGCGAGATCCATGATTTCCATAAAAGAATTTCAGTTTTCTTTCAGACCATAGGACAGTTTTCCAGTTCACTTTAGTACATCATAAATGTGTGGGGACTGGATTACTTGTCAGTTCATGTGAATTCATACTTGTCAGTCTGTTTCTGATCCCTCCCCCCTCAGTCTAATGCTGAATACACACGGTTCGTTCCCGCATCGAACGCGCCGCTCGATTCCCGACGAATCGATTATTCCCGAACATTTCCGAGCGCATCTCCCATGATTTTTAGGTCGATTGCCATGTAAAGTATGGCAAATCGACCTAACGATCCATCGAACCGAATCGAGCGGCGCATTGACGGGAATCAAGCGCGGGAACAAACCGTGTGTATCCAGCATTACAGCTAAGTTTTGTCAGAAAGAGAATACTGTTGAGCTGGAGGACTAGCCATAAAGAGGTAATATCTCAGCAGCACAGGAGGGAGGTGAGCTCTGTGCACACAAGCAGAGTCTGGCTGCTGCCCCCTCCTATCTCCTCACTGACTACTTATTTCTGATCACTTCTGCTAAGTGCCCTCTGACTAACAGGATACAATTAGCTGCGACTGGACAATGTGATGAATTTTTTTTTATGTTATGTTTTTGTGAATTGAAATTATCATACATTACTTATTTGATAGTTATCTCTTGAAAACAATTTAGATAGTTGATATTTATCAAAGGGTAAATTTACCAAATGGTGAATGTGAATCAGGCGGAAATAAAGGCTTTTGCATAAAACATCCTTTGTGAATTGAACACAGTGCTGACTCATCAAAAATCACCAGATACCCATTAACTTTTATTTAAGTTTTAAAACAGAAACTATTATTCACCATAGTTGTATTTTAGTTACTAGTTTAAACAACAGTTTGACCCCTTCCTACCAGGCTTCATTGTTTTCCTTAAAGGATACCACAGCCCAAAGGCTGTGGTAAAATCAAAGTTGCAATGTGGAGGGAAAGAAAGATACATACTTACTGCTTCCCTCGTTCCCTGCCGATGGGTCCCGCTCATCTGTTACAGCTCCCGGTACCGACCCGACTCTCCTGACCCTTCACCCGGACATACTGTGCTGCGCATGCGCAGTATGTCACTATACTCTTCGCTTCTGCCGTCGCATCGTGACGGCAGAAGTACGGACACTCCCCCGCCTCCTCCTCTCCCAGCGTGTGCGCTCCAATCTAAAGCTAGCGTGACATGCTAGCTGGAGTTCACACTGGGACAATCGATGTGGAGAGAGCGGAATAAGTTAAAAAAAAACACACTGCCGGCTGGAGGGAGGGAGCGAGTGAGGAAGGGAGCGAGTGAGTGGGCGGGCGAGTGGGCGGGCAGGCAGCGAGTGGGCGGCGAGCAGGCAGCGGCAGTACAGCCCAAGCATTCTGTACATAGATGCAATGACATCTATGGTACAGCAAGAAAATTATCCCCACATTTATCTCTGCATATGTGCATGTATATACATGTGTGTGTATATACACACATGTATATACATGCACATATGCAGAGATAAATGTGGGGATAATTTTCTTGCTGTACCATAGATGTCATTGCATCTATGTACAGAATGCTTGGGCTGTACTGCCGCTGCCTGCTCGCCGCCCACTCGCTGCCTGCCCGCCCACTCGCCCGCCCACTCACTCGCTCCCTCCAGCCGGCAGTGTGTTTTTTTTTTAACTTATTCCCCCCTCCGCTCTCTCCACATCGATTGTCCCAGTGCGAACTCCAGCTAGCATGTCACGCTAGCTTTAGATTGGAGCGCACACGCTGGGAGAGGAGGAGGCGGGGGAGTGTCCGTACTTCTGCCGTCACGATGCGACGGCAGAAGCGAAGAGTATAGTGACATACTGCGCATGCGCAGCACAGTATGTCCGGGTGAAGGGTCAGGAGAGTCGGGTCGGTACCGGGAGCTGTAACAGATGAGCGGGACCCATCGGCAGGGAACGAGGGAAGCGGTAAGTATGTATCTTTCTTTCCCTCCACATTGCAACTTTGATTTTACCACAGCCTTTGGGCTGTGGTATCCTTTAAAGAGGTAAATTTAAAACACATACAAATAAGAAGCACATTTCTTCCTGAGTAAAAAAACCCATACATTAATTCTCTCCTATGTTGCTGTCACTTACAGTGAGTAGTAGAAATCTTACATTACCGACAGGTTTATGCTAGTCCATCTCTCCATAGGGGATTCTCAGCATGGCCTTTATACTTTATAAAGACACTCCCTGAAAAAGATTTATACAAAGATGCAGACTAGCCTCCCTGCTTACCATACACTTTTTTTGGCAGTTGGACGGAGCAACTGCCATTCACTAACTGCATTTTGAAAATAAAGAAAACCCTGTGAACCTCCCATGAGAAGATGGGCTAGTCCAAAACCTGTCAGTTCTGTCAGATCTCGACTACCTACTGTAAGTGACAGCAACATAGGAGAAAAGTAATTTATGGCTCATTTTACTCTGGAAGAAACTTACTTCTTAATTGTATAAGTTTACATATATTTTACATTTTAAGATTTTCGTGACAGAGGTCCTTTAACCACTTAAGGACTGCAGTCATAAAACCCCTTAAGGACCAGACACTTTTTTTCCATTCAGACCACTGCAGCTTTAACGGTTTATTGCTCGGTCATACAACCAACTATCTAAATGAATTTTCCCTCCTTTTCTTGTCACTAATACAGCTTTCTTTTGGTGCTATTTGATTGCTGCTGTGATTTTTTTATTTTTTATTATATTCATCAAAAAAGACATGAATTTTGTAAAAAATAAATAAAAATATTTAATTTTCTGTGCTGACATTTTTCAAATAAAGTAAAATTTCTATATACATTTTTGTCCAAATTTATTGTGCTACATGTCTTTGATAAAAAAAAAATCCAATAAGTGTATATTTATTGGTTTTGGTAAAAGTTATAGCGTTTACAAAGTACGGTGCAAAAAGAGAATTTTCCCATTTTGAAGCATCTATGACTTTTCTGAGCACCTGTCATGTTTCATGAGGTGCTAGAATTCCAGGATAGTATAAATACCCCCCAAATGACCCCATTTTGGAAAGAAGACATCCCAAAGTATTCACTGAGAGGCATGGTGAGTTCATAGAAGATTTAATTTTTTTGTCACAAGTTAGTGGAAAATGACACTTTGTGACAAAAAAAAAATTAAAAAAAGTTTTCATTTCTGCTAACTTGTGACAAAAAAAAAAAAATGAAATCTGCCACGGACTCACCATGCCCCTCGCTGAATACTTTGGGATGTCTACTTTCCAAAATGGGGTCATTTGTGGGGTGTGTTTACTGTCCTGGCATTTTGGGGGTGCTAAATTGTAAGCACCCCTGTAAAGCCTACAGGTGCTCATAGGACTTTGGGCCCCTTAGCGCACCTAGGCTGCAAAAAAAAGTGTCACACCCAAGTGGTATCGCCGTACTCAGGAGAAGTAGTATAATGTGTTTTGGGGTGTATTTTTAAACATACCCATGCTGGGTGGAAGAAATATCTCTGCAAATTAGATTTTTTTTAATTTTTTTTCAACACACAATTGTCCATTTACAGAGATATGTTGTGCACAGTGGCATCCTCCATTAAAAGGGCACTATGGCGAAAAATTGTAAAATTTTAAATATGTGCAAACATAAACAAATAAGTACGTTTTTCCAGAGTAAAATGAGCCATAAATTACTTTTCTTCTATGTTGCTGTCACTTACAGTAGGTAGTAGAAATCTGACAGAAGCGACAGGTTTTGGACTAGTCCATATCTTCATAGGGGATTCTCAGCAAGGCTTTTAATCTTTATAAAGATATTCCCTAAAAAGGATTTAAACAATGATGCTGGCCAGCTTCCCTGCTCCCTACAGTTTTTTGGCAGTTGGACAGAGCAACTGCCATTCACTAAGTGCTTTTGAAAATAAATGAATCCCCCCATGAAGAGATGGACTAGTTCAAAACCTGTCACTTCTGTCAGATTTCTACTACCTACTGTAAGGGACAGCAACATGGGAGAAAGGTAATTTATGGCTCATTTTACTCTGGAAAAAATGTATTTCTTATTTGTATATGTTTGCACATTTTTACAGTTTTTCGCCATAGTGCCCCTTTAAGCACTGACAAGGGTAGAGGAGTCCCCATTCTGCCATTGATTACCAAAGAATATGTAGGCTCCTTAGAAACATAGGGCTTGATTCACAAAGCGGTGCTAACCCAGTTAGCACGCCATAACCATTGTACCACGCTGGTGAAAAGCCAGTTTAGGCGTGATAAGTTTAGATAAGTTTAGATCGTGCGCAAAGTCCCGCTCGCAAAGCAGCGCCATTAAACTCTATGCGAAGTGCACCAGACTTTGCTAGCTAGCAGTTGGTGCTTAAACTTATCATGCCTAAACTTATCATGCCTAAACTTACCACACCTAAACTGAGTTTAGGCGTGATAAAGGGCTTTTCACCAGGGTGCTAACTGTTAGCACCGCTTTGTGAATCAAGCCTATAGTGTTTTGAAATAATGACGTTGTTTTGGTCTCATCCTCTTAGACTACCTGACCTTTTTTTTTCTCCCAGAAAATTAAGCCAAAAGTTAAAGATTGTCTTATTCACATATGAAGGCAAGAATACAGGGGGGCCTCTTGCTAAGTGCACAATGAAAGTGTGCCTGTAACCATAGTTACATCTCCTGGTTTCGGGAGCCATCCTTAAAGGACCACCTTTGGGGTAGCTGAAAATTAAGTGATTCGAGGGAGTGGTCCTTTAAGGCTGCTTTCACAGTGGGACGTTACAGGTGCACGTTAGTACAGCCTGTAACGCTCCTCCAACGCACAGCAATGTAACACAAGTGGGCTGTTCACACTGCCCACGTTGCATTACATGTAACGCTGCACGTTGTAGTGAGAGTGCAGCATGCTGTGCGTTCGTTAGACTGTTTGCACATGCTCAGTGGGGGGCGGAGAGGAGGCGGGGAGATGCCGCTACAGTAGCCGCGCACATGGCTACTTAATATGCACTGCACTGGCGGCCGCTGATTGGCCGGCGGGACCACGTGATGCGGAGTGTCTGGCTCCGCATCACGTGGTCCCGCCGGCCAATCAGCGCCACTCTGGGAGACCTTATGTGGATAGAGCCGCCTAACGCGGCTCACTCGAACGTCCTCTCCCGCACCACCATGCGTTGCATTAGGGGCACGTTATGCGACCATAACGTCCCCTAAAACGCAACGTCTTAGTGTGTAAGTAGCCTAAATCTCACCTACAGGTTTTATCTTCCCCCATGTGCTCCAGGGCTTCACTGCGGTCACACGGCGGCAAACTCCAGAGCTCTAGCATTCTAAACTGTAAGGGACACTGTTGCTGGATAGGTAACTATTGATACAGGCATGCTTTCAACGTGCTCTGCAGCTAATTCATGCGTCCAATGCATGCTCTGCATGGGGGCAAGAGCAAGGCATTGGGGCTGAGCTCATCTTAGGGTCACACATATTTCCAGATTATTATTTTTTTATGGAAAATATTGCATATGGGCATTTCTGAGAGTATATACAGTACCCTATAATGGTTGTCTTCTTCATTGGGAGACCAATTCTTTTATATATACTTCACCACTGACTTATTAGTGTTTTCCCATTTGGGTGTCTTTTTTTTTTTTCTTTCATTGCTCTATGTATAGACTTTTAATCTGCAGCAGGAAGCAGCTATTTTTTCATAGTGTCCAGCCTTCTGGCCTTATAGCACAGCAGTCATACTATGTCCCCCAGTGAATTCAAGGAGAAAATAGTTTAATGTAAAGATAATAAACCATACTCTGCTTTGTTTTTATCCACAGCAAACTTTACACTTTTATATGTATCATGAAAAAGCCAATGTTTGAGCTGAGTAATATAACATACGTGTATGTATATATTTTTTTTTAAATGTAGGACACTGGAATAGGCAAGACGGTTAATGCATTGCGAAAGCATGAAGTGGTAGGAGAACTAGCCAAAAACTTGGTTGCACAATGGAAGAAATTAGTCCCACAGGAGATCCCAAAGTAAGAAAGATTTTATATAGAAATAACTGGTAGCTGCTGCAATGTTATGTAGGTTTCTACAACCAGACCAGTGTTTTATTTCTACTTTCCTGTATATTTGTCCATGTAGAACCAACGAACCCGAGGAGCATGAGCACGATAAAAGCAGTTTTAGAAAAAGGCTTAGATCTCCATCACCTGAGGAAGACCATATTGAATATGAAGATGAGCTTGAAGAGAGTTATAGGTCCTATGGAGAATCCGGAAAAGAGCAATTTTCAGATAATGGGGATTCTGAAGACGGCAGAGGATATTCTCCTACACCTACTTATAGCCCACCAAGTATATCCAGGGACAGAAGCCTCCACAAGCTTAGCAAAGAGCAGAAGTCATCCCATAAAGAAAAACACAGATCTGAGACTAAAGCTCATAACACAGAAAAAAGGAAAGACAAAATGTCCTCAAAGGAAACCGAGGATTTTCCAAGCTATTCTGGAAGCAGCCGGGAGAAGCTTTCTCCTCCAGAGAACAGAGAGCACTCCCATAAAAAGGAAAAACACAGGCACAATGTTTCAAAAAGTGAACTAGAAAATGCATTAGAAACTAAAAAACAAAAACATCATGACAAACTTAAATCCGACAAATCTAAAATAGATATGCCGTCCTCAGAGAGACGAAAACCATCGGAAAAAGATCAAGAGTCCTCACACAGGGACAAACCAGAGAAAAAAAAAGCTAAAATAAAACCAGGAGAAACAGAGGCAACTGAAAAAAAATCGATCAAACTCTCCCTTCCTCCAGTAGACCCTGACTTGGAAGATGTATATGAGAAACCAACTATGTCTTTTGAATCTTATCTGAGTTATGACCAGAACCAGGTCAAAAGGAAGAAACCAGCTCCAAAGCCGGTAGCAAGCGTACCTGAAAAGAAGAACAACAAAAAGAGTGAGAGCAAATCAGAGAGAAAAGAGGTTTCCAAACACAAATCTAAGTCAGAATCTGACAAAAGGAGCAAAAAAGAAGCCACATCAACCATTTTCAGCAAGGTGAGATCATTAATGTTACAATATTGCTGTTCTACTTTGATTTGCCTGTGAGGGCCCGTTTCCACTAGGCCGGAAACCGCCGCAATTCCGCAGAGTTTCCCCGCACATGAATCGCACGGGGAAACTCTGCCATAGGGGAGAATGGCGCCGCCGGCGGAATCGCTTGCTGTAGCGATTCGGCCGGAGCCCCCTGCAGAATTCGCAGCGGAGGATGCGAATCCCATAGCCGTGCATGGCACAGCTGATGGGATTTGCCTGCGATCCCGCCCACCCGCTCAGTGCCGGCGTGCGTCTCGCAGACGCACGCCGCACTAGTGGAAACGAGCCCAAAAAGTATAGGTAGTCCCCAACTTATGAATGTCTGACAATACGAATGGCCTGAAAATGTGAAATGTTATTCTGTGGGAACAAGTGAATTTTTTTTCCCAAAAAAGTGTAGTGTTTTTTTAATAAAATGAAAAAAAAAATCAAGCAACAAAAATGTTTTTTAAACCGGTAAAATGACATTTTTCTGAAGTACACTGAGCACACGGGGACAGAGGGGGAGACTGAAGGCATGGGGGACCAGAGGTGACACAGAAGGTACAGTGGACAGAGATGACACAGTGTTTCGACTTAAAGAGAACCTGTACTGAGTAAAAATATTTAAAATAAACACATGAGGTAACTTCAAATGAACATTACATAGTTACCTTGCCATCAGTTCCTCTCAGAAGCGCACCATTTTCTTCTGACAATAATCCCTTCCACTTCTGACAATATTTTGTCAGATCTGAAATATATCAGTTGCTGTCAGTAAAATATCAGTTGCTGTCAGTTATAGCTGAGAGGAAAACTGATGTACCAGGTAATGTCCATTTTTCCCTATGGCCCAAGTGGGCAATGTTACAGTTTAACTGTGTGCTGACCAGAAAGCTGTTATGGGTAATGCCCATTTTCAAAATGGAGGACGGAAAATTCCCTTGATCGCAGTGAACAAACAGGACGTGGGACAGGAGAAAGACACTGAGGAGTAGACTACATGGAAGGTAAGTATGACTTGTGTATGCTTATTTTGATTTAAATTTTCAGTTCAGGTTTTCTTTAAGAACAGATTCAGGTTAAGAACAAACCTATAATCCCTATCTCGATCATTAACTGGGGATTACCTGTACACATTTATCAATCAGATATCCTACTATATTAGTCCTGACTGTTCAATGTGAACTTAGGGCATCATTTAACAACTGTTTCAAGTTCATAGCATACAGTCATGGTTTGCTGTTAACCTACACTCACTGTGAGGACCATTTTGTGGGAGTTGTGTGGCATTCAACATATTTACTTGATCTTTTCCACGTAGGATCAGCTGACCGTGGCCATGACCTTGTAGCGGGAGGTGTGCAGGGTCATGGGTGGGATCAAGTGTACATGAACTTAGCAGTGGTGTAACTTAAATACCATAAATACACAGCATTTCACATATTTAGGAATAGTCCTCTCACATGGCTTCTGTCTTATCCTCGACTGGCCTGCGGTGGTGATGCTATGGTGGCATGGCTGGCAGTGATGCTGAGGCCTGGCTGGTGGTAATATTGTGCTAACCTGGCTGGCAGTTATGCTGCAGTGATGCTGGCCTGGCGTTGATTCTGCGCTCAGGGCTGACTGGCATGCTATGTAAGGATCCACAAGTGCCCACCAGCAGCAGGGTCAGATTTGTACATTTTACCACCCACGGCCCACTATCACCAGTCACCGCCTAACAGCAGCGTGCTGCAGAGGATGTCTGTGCTATATTAATACATAATAATAATAATAATAATAAGGTAGGGTATAAGACTATGACTATGGTAGGGATTAGATTCTGAGCACAGTCTGTGACATGGCTATGTACTCTGTAAAGTGCTGCAGAGGATGTCAGTGCTATAGAAATACAAAGTAATAATGTGGTAGGATATTATGCTGGGCATGCACGGTACATTTTGTACCGTGTAATCGAGCATCTGGCTCGATTCCAGCACGTCCCCGCGGGTGGCTTCTTATCTTCCGCTCGTTTATTCTTTTGTCCTGTCCGCCGGTATCGAGCGCGGAACCGATCCGGCGGGGCATCGGACACGCCGGAAATTATCAATCGAGCCATCAGCGGCTCGATTACACGGTACAAAACGTACCGTGTATGCCCAGCAGAAGACTATGACAATGGTAGGATTAGATTGTGAGCTCCACAGAGGACAGTCAGTGACATGACTATGTACTCTTTAAAGTGCTGCAGAAGATGCCAGTGCTATATACACTCACCTAAAGGATTATTAGGAACACCATATTAATACGGTGTTTGACCCCCTTTTGCCTTCAGAACTGCCTTCATTCTACGTGGCATTGATTCAACAAAGTGCTGAAAGCATTCTTTAGAAATGTTGGCCCATGTTAATAGGATAGCATCTTGCAGCTGATGGAGATTTGTGGGATGCACATCCAGGGCACGAAGCTACCGTTCCACCACATCCCAAAGGTGCTCTATTGGGTTGAGATCTGGTGACTGTGGGGGCCATTTTACTACAGTAAACCTATTGTCATGTTCAAGAAACCATTTTGAAATGATTCAAGCTTTGTGACATGGTGCATTATCCTGCTTGAAGTAGCAATCAAAGGATGGGTACATGGTGGTCATGAAGGGATGGACATGGTCAGAAACAATGCGCAAGTAGCCCGTGGCATTTAAACTATTCCCAATTGGCACTAAGGGGCCTAAAGTGTGCCAAGAAAACATCCCCCACACCATTACACCACCACCACCCGCCTGCACAGTGGTAACAAGGCATGATGGATCCATGTTCTCATTCTGTTTACGCCAAATTCTGACTATCGAGACTCATCAGACCAGGCAACATTTTTCCAGTCTTCAACTGGTGAATTTTGGTGAGCTCGTGCAAATTGTAGCCTCTTTTACCTATTTGTAGTGGAGATGAGTGGTACCCGGTGGGGTCTTCTGCTATTGTAGCCCACAGCCTCAAGGTAGTGCGTGTTGTGGCTTCACAAATTCCTTGCTGCATACCTGGGTTGTAACTAGTGGTTATTTCAGTCAACGTTGCTCTTCTATCAGCTTGAATCTGTCGGCCCATTCTCCTCTGACCTCTAGCATCAACAAGGCATTTTTCGCCCACAGGACTGCCGCATACTGGATGTTTTTCCTTTTTCACACCATTTTTTGTAAACCCTAGAAATGGTTGTGCATCAAAAGCCCAGTAACTGAGCAGATTGTGAAATACTCAGACCGGCAAATTGCTTTAAAGAGACTCTGAAGCGAAAATAAATCTCGCTTCAGAGCTCATAGCCCCTGCTAAACCGCCGCTATAGCGCCGCTAAACGGGGGTCCCTTCACCCCCAAATGCGACACTTGGTCGCAGACTTGGTCGCTCCTGGAGGCAGGGCTAACGGCTGCAGCCCTGCCTCAAGTCACGTCTATCAGCGGCGCATCGCCGCCTCTCCCCCGCCCCCCGCCCCTCTCAGTGAAGGAAGACTGAGAGGGGCGGGGGAGAGGCGGAGATACGCGTTGACAGACGCGCGTGGGGCAGGGCTGCGGCGGTTAGCCCTGCCCCAACCAGGAAGCGCTCCCCCGCTGAAACGAGGGGATTTGGGGGATCAGGGACCCCCGTTAAGCCGCGGGATAGCGGCGGTTTAGCAGGGGCACACGTGCCCCTGCTATCTATGAGGTCTGAAGCGAGATTTATTCTCGCTTCAGACTCTCTTTAATCACCTTTTTTTTCCCATTCTGACATTCAGTTTGGAGTTCAGGAGATTGTCTTGACCAGGACCACACCCCTAAATGCATTGAAGCAATTGCCATGTGATTGGTTGATTAGATAATTGCATTAATGAGAAATTGAACAGGTGTTCCTAATAATCCTTTAGGTGAGTGTAAATACATAATAATAATATGGTAGGACATTAGACTATGGTAGGATTAGATTGTGAGCTCCTCTGAGGATAGTCAGTAACTTGACTATGTACTCTGTAAAGTGCTGCAGGAGATGTCAGGGCTATATAAGTACATATTAATAATATGGTAGGACATTACAGTATGGCTATGGTAGGGATAAGAAAATTGTTGCTATGGGGCCTGGAGGACTGTAGATAAGCTCCTGGAGAGTGAAGGGGAGAAGTGGAAGATATGAGAGAAAAGAGAGGGAGAGAGAGCACAAGAGGGAAGGGGGAGAGCACAAAATGGAGGAGGTATATGAAAATGGGGAGCAAAAGAAGGGAGGGTATGAAAACAGAGGGGGGTACAAGAAGGAAGGAAGGCATAGAAAAACAGAGAGGGGGACAGCTCAAGATGGTAGGGGGGGACAGTTTTACCTCCAGGCATGTGGGATGTACACAGGATTCAGCACAGCAGTCTGCCTGTGCATGCTGAATGTCCCTCCAGCAGGAAGCTCCTCTCTGGCCGGTGTCCTCTTCCCGGGATCTGTGTCTCTTTGCGGGGGGGGGGGGGGGTGTCCAATGTTACAGCAGAGGGAAGAGATGACAGAAAAGCCATGGAAGCAGCATCACAGCTCCAGCTGAAATGGAGGTTTTACATTCAAATAAGGAGCTGCACATGGCAGGAGAGGTTCTCCTCCCACATTGGCTGCCTGGCCCCATGTGACTCCCATTGGCTTGAAGCATCCATCCTCTGCACGCTGCAGCCATGGCAATAGCAGGGACGCTGCTGACCCCCGAACATCCAGACCACTGCCAGCTCCGTGGGCACACTGAACCCCCATATCCGGAGCACTCCCAAAAAATTACTGGGCCTAAGCCCCTAGCGATGCGCATGCTTGATATATATCTCCCATGCTTCTTTTGGTCCTTCCTTAACCGTAACTCTTCTGTGGGATTGGGCCAGGCTGGTGCTTCTTGCATGTATCAGTGACCCTTGAGCGCCAATGACCCTGTCACAAACTCAACAGTTGTCCTTCCTCCTTTTGCTAGGTATTAACCACTACATATTGGGAAGTCTTTGTAAACCTGTTGGTTTGGAGATGCTCTGACCCAGTCATATAACCTTCATAATTTGGCTCTTGACAAATTTATTGAGAGTACTACCTTTGCCCAATTCCCCTCCTTACGAAACATCACCTTCAAGATCTGACTGTTTAATTCCTGCCTAATATCTCCCATCCTTTAATAGACAGGTTCCATTATAGTAAGTTAATTAATGTTTTAAAGGACCATTTAAAATACATGTGAACACATGCAAATAAGAAATAATGTTTCTTCCAGTGTAAAATGAGCTATAAATTACTTTTCTCCTCTGTTGCTGTTGCTTACAGTAGTAGTGCTATGGACTAATTATTCTCTTCATGGGGATTCTCAGCATGGCCTTTATTCTTTATACACTACCTCTAAACCATCTAAACTTTAGATAATATATATAGACAAGTTACTTGTTCGTTTTTCATCTCGGATACGCTTTAAAGGTCTTTATATGCTTTAAAGATCTTTAAGTAACAAGTGCAGCATCCTCCCTGATGGAGGTGTGTTTTGAACAGAATATTGCACAATAGCTAAATAATGCTTGTGGACTAGGATACAGGAATAATTAACCCTAATAGGATACGAGGGGGACTTTTATGTATCTGAAGAGTGAAGTGCAATAGATGTTGTTGCGTTTTCTTTTCCAGGTTTTTTTTAGAAAGGAATTTTTTATATATATCCATTGCATTTTCCATCATTTTTTCTACCTAAAAGGGGACACCAGGGGCTCATTTTGCATGAAAGGTATTATGAATGAAGGAATGAATGGGTACACATGTGAAATAGATGGTTGAATATCTATTAAGAGTTACATAAACCCATAGAAAGTGATTTTTTTTAATCAATAAAGGAATCTGTATTATACTGAGTGCTCCCTAATAGTTATTTTATTTTTAGTGTAGTAAAATGTTTCATGTTCAGTCAATTATGCCTGTGCTGTACATGAGTTATAGGAATGCAACAATGTAAATAGGAATAGACCAAGTGTGCACACTTTTCGTTAGTGACTTTTATTAATTTCAGCATTACATGAGATATTTTAACAATGCATGAAATAAATACTATCTATCCTAAGCCATGAGATGAGGAATTGACTGTAGTGATTGGATTTCACAACTTAAATCATGTTGTCTTATGTTTATATATGTAAGCTACAAGCTACAAACTGTGTTGGGTGGATTCTTAATAGACTCTGTCACAGGAGCCCTGGTGGTCAGACCGCAAATGGCCTTCCAAACGGTGCCAGCGCACGGATCGTGCGAACTCTGGTCGCAGTCAATGCGCAGGAACCGTTGGGACAAACCGCAGACAAACCAGAAGGGAGCCTGTGAGATGTGGGTAATTACAACTCACACACGATTCAGGGTATAACTGCCACCACCACGGGTAGAAGCCCGTGGACCCGACTGCCTGACTGATCCTGCGAATAAAAACGGTTAAAACACGCTGTATTCTGTCTAGCCAAAAACAACCAATAGTAACGTCTCTTCAGAGGTCTGGTTCAGTTGTGTGCGTGCTGAATAGTAGGGTAGCTAGAACAACAACTGACGATAGCGTCGGTTTATTGAAAGCAATATAAATAATTAATATATACAGACAATTATTAAAATCAACAATTATTAAAACAGTAGTAGCCAGTATAAAAAAGTAAAAGGGAGAAAATACTTAGGGTTTGTGGAAATATGTCCTTTTGTGGGAAGAATCATAAAGTCCAAGCAAAACGGTTTCAAGTTCTGCAAAGTTCTTTGTTCCAGAGATACATTCAAAGTTCAGCAAGTTTTAAAATCCAAACAAAATGGAGGATGTCCTTTGTTTCAATTCAGACAAGATGGCCGCCAACCATGTGTCCTCTGGCTGGCAGCATGCTCTCAGGAAGATGGAATGGGAGGACTAATTTGCCCGGGCAGCTCATTCACTTTTAATGGAGCTGAGTTCAGAGGCGGGCTTCCAGGGTCGGCCCCCAGGCCGGACTATGGTAATCACATCTGGGGCAGGGGCCTCTACAAGCCCTCATAACCCTGACACTTCTCTAGACAGACCTGCGCGGCCGGCACACAAATAATAATTACATATTCTCGATCCCTAGAACCTACCGATTAATATGATATCAAACTTGGGCATGTTTGCATGCCCGGTTAAAAAATGGTGGAATTCCCAGAGTTCTGGTTATTCCAGTGGCCCAAATTTAATATCAAAATACTCACAAGATCCGGACCAGCAGAATGATATAACTTTCACATTTCTCACCTGAACGGTATTGCTTAAACATGCTCAAAATCCTAAACTCCATGCTTTCTTATTCTGCCTATATGGCTCCGGCCAGTCTAGGGCAAAGCAGGTTTTTGAATAGCCCCCTGCTGTGAGCTCATCCTGTCTTTTCCCAAAAGGCAGAGTGGGCTCTTTGCTGGCTAATTAACATCTAGGTGTCACCTGGTTCCCAGAACAGAAAGGGGAATTCATGCCTCCATGTTATTCTGCCTTCCACAGGGAATATGTCCAAGCTAATTAACACCTCCCCCCAGGCTCTTACTCAGTTAAGACAAATCCCCCAGCTGTTCCTAGGCAGAGGGAGACTGCTTTGGCTCACGGGAACAGATCTCTGGATTTAGAACACCTCCAGGCTTGGGTCGCTTTGTAGTACTGCTGTGAGGACGCTGTCAGTTTCAGCCAACTTGCTCATGTCACACGAGGCCAGCGGCTGAAAGGTCTCGTCCCTGCGGTCAGAGGAGGGGGAGGAGGCCGGAACCCCCTCCACCTGTTCTGAGCTCGGGTTCTGAGCGGTACTGCTAGCACAGGTACACCTTCAGAAGGGCACAGACGGGCATTACTCAAATCATCGTTGCATGCATTAATGACATTGACAGGTATAGACATTTTTTCATTACAGACAGGTTGTACAGTAAACTCAGGTACAGTTACATCATAATCACAACAGACAGTCTGTACATCAAACTCAGGTGCCTTTGAAGCAGGCACTATTGAACCGGGTACCCTTGAACTGGGCACATTCGACCCACCTCCCCCTGGTGCTCCCCCAAGTGTATAAAGTACCTGGTGGTGGGTGGAGAGTCCGTCTCCTTCCGTGAGCGACAAGGCTGTCGTGGCAGGTTCGTAGTAGGACACAAGCTTGCCCAAATCAGTCCCCAGCAACACAGGGACTGAGAGATCCTTCACAACCCCAACAACCCTTTCTTGGACCCCTCCTCCCCAATCCAGCTTCACTCTCGCGTGGGCTATGTGAAAAAGGGTGCCCTCTACTCCAGTAAGGGCAAGGGATCGGCTGGAGCTGATGCTCTCCTTTGGCACAAGGTGTGAGTGAACTAACGTGATGTCAGCTCCGGTGTCCCGGAATCCGGTGACAACTTTATCGTTCACTCTAACAAGTTGCTGCTGGTCGGTTCGGTCGCGGATTTCCTTTCCGCGGGCAAACAGGACAAAATCTGATGATCCAGGCTGTGGTTCGCTGGCTGGTTGCCTCTGCTGTGGGTGAGGTACAGGTGCTGCAGGTGCTGGTGGTGTCTGTCTCCGCTCCGGACAGTCGAATTTCATGTGTCCGGGCTGGCGGCAGTAGTGACAGGTGACCTCTCCAGGGGCTGCAGGCCTGGGTGCAGCAGCTGCGCTGAGTGGCCTCTGTGGCTGATGGCTCACAGGGGCAGGAGAGTCTGCCGAGGTATTGGACTGACCTCCCCTCCAGCTGGATGGTGCGGTTCTGCGTGCATCAGGCACCCGGGTAGTCGCAAAAGTCTCAGCAAGGTCTGCAGCGACAGTTGCTGACGCCGGCTTGCGCTCTAACACAAACTGTCGTACATCAGCAGGGCAAATGTTCAGAAATTGTTCGAGGACTATCAAGTCCTCCAGGACGCCATAAGACCCTTTGGTGAGGCCTAGAGTCCACTGGCGGAGTGTGGTGAGCAAGCTGCTGACCACATCTCGGTACGAATCAGAAGACTTTTTCTGCCAGGCTCTGAACTTTTTGCGATAGGCTTCTGGCGTCAGCTGGTACTTAGTAATGATAGCGTCTTTTATAGCGGCATAATCATTATCTTTCTCCATAGGCAATTCTGCGAAAGCATCAAGCGCTTTGTAGTGCAGCAAAGGTGTCAGATGTCTGGCCCACTGGTCTTGAGACAGACGATACTGACGGCAGGCCTTTTCAAAAGACCGCAAAAACAAGTCAATGTCTGTATCTTTCTCAATATTAGCGAATTTTAATTTTGCACTTACGGGTGGTGCAGCTCCTTCAGCAGGGAGGCTGGGCGAAGAACTCCGGCTGGCCTGTTTTAGCTCATGCTGTCGTTGGCACTCCCGTTCTCGCTCAGCGGCATCCCTCTCCGCGTGGTGTTCTGCAGCAGCAGCCTTGCGTTCTGCAGATTGGCGTTCCCGCTCCTCACGGGCTTCCATGTACTGCATGTACTTTTCCAGGTCAGTCTCCATCAGCTTTCGTAATGCCTGCTGCATTACCGGGTCAGCACCCATGGACAGTCCCGTACTGGCCAGTTCCGGGCGAGTACTTTCAGAAACTCTGGGATTGGGGACCACACTGACAGCCTCCTGTGTAACTGTTAATGCAGGGCCCTCAGGATGCACAACCTCTGTACGGTCAGGATTCTCAGTCTCTGGTTCCCCTCCATTTGAGTCAGATGGGTCGGCGTCTACCTCAGCAGACACGTCCAGCCCCCGCGGTTGCTGGGTATCCCATTGAAACAAGTCATTTACCATGTCCTGTTTGTTCTTGTGAAGGGTGTCAATGCCCCGCAGCTGACAAAGATTTTCCAGGTCTGATACGGCCATGAGCTTGTAGTTCCCGGACATTTCCATGCCAAATAAAATAAAACTTTTGGGGAGGGGTACTGGCTACACAGTCTCTCTGTATATATAAAAAATATATTGCCTTCCAGCTACACCAACGAATTAGTTCGTTTCTGGATAGCGCTAGCGCTATCTTAGATACTTTTCAGCACAACACAGGTCCCAACCGCTGCCTAACACTGTCACAGGAGCCCTGGTGGTCAGACCGCAAATGGCCTTCCAAACGGTGCCAGCGCACGGATCGTGCGAACTCTGGTCGCAGTCAATGCGCAGGAACCGTTGGGACAAACCGCAGACAAACCAGAAGGGAGCCTGTGAGATATGGGTAATTACAACTCACACACGATTCAGGGTATAACTGCCACCACCACGGGTAGGGGCCCGTGGACCCGACTGCCTGACTGATCCTGCGAGTTAAAACACGCTGTATTCTGTCTAGCCAAAAACAACCAATAGTAACGTCTCTTCAGAGGTCTGGTTCAGTTGTGTGCGTGCTGAATAGTAGGGTAGCTAGAACAACAACTGACGATAGCGTCGGTTTATTGAAAGCAATATAAATAATATATACAGATAATTATTAAAATCAACAATTATTAAAACAGTAATAGCCAGTATAAAAAAATAAAAGGGAGAAAATACTTAGGGTTTGTGGAAATATGTCCTTTTGTGGGAAGAATCATAAAGTCCAAGCAAAACGGTTTCAAGTTCTGCAAAGTTCTTTGTTCCAGAGATACATTCAAAGTTCAGCAAGTTTTAAAATCCAAACAAAATGGAGGATGTCCTTTGTTTCAATTCAGACAAGATGGCCGCCAATCATGTGTCCTCTGGCTGGCAGCATGCTCTCAGGAAGATGGAATGGGAGGACTAATTTGCCCGGGCAGCTCATTCACTTTTAATGGAGCTGAGTTCAGAGGCGGGCTTCCAGAGTCGGCCCCCAGGCCGGACTATGGTAATCACATCTGGGGCAGGTCCCTCCACAAGCCCTCATAACCCTGACACTTCTCTAGACAGACCTGCGCGGCCGGCACACAAATAATAATTACATATTCTCGATCCCTAGAACCTACCGATTAATATGATATCAAACTTGGGCATGTTTGCATGCCCGGTTAAAAAACTGTGGAATTCCCAGAGTTCTGGTTATGCCAGTGGCCCAAATTTAATATCAAAATACTCACAAGATCCGGACCAGCAGAATGATATAACTTTCACGTTTCTCACCTGAACGGTATTGCTTAAACATGCTCAAAATCCTAAACTCCATGCTTTCTTATTCTGCCTATATGGCTCCGGCCAGTCTAGGGCAAAGCAGGTTTTTGAATAGCCCCCTGCTGTGAGCTCATCCTTCTTTTCCCAAAAGGCAGAGTGGGCTCTTTGCTGGCTAATTAACATCTAGGTGTCACCTGGTTCCCAGAACAGAAAGGGGAATTCATGCCTCCATGTTATTCTGCCTTCCACAGGGAATATGTCCAAGCTAATTAACACCTCCCCCCAGGCTCTTACTCAGTTAAGACAAATCCCCCAGCTGTTCCTAGGCAGAGGGAGACTGCTTTGGCTCACAGGGGAACAGATCTCTGGATTTAGAACAACACAAAAATGTCATTGTCGGATCGCTTGCACGACTGCTCAGATCCGACAGGGAGCGAGCAGGAAAGCGACTGTGAATTCTCTAGATTCACCTGCGTTTCTCACGGCTATTCCGTGACAGACTCGGTCACTCATCAGCTTTTAATCATTTGGAAATGTGATACTGCAGTTCTCATTTTATCCGTACGAAAAATCCAGTAGTAGAATACTGACCATATGTGTTCATGGACTCCATGCTATGCAGCCTTTAGCATCTATATTCATCTGCAGGGCAGAGTGTCTTGTGAGTTATAGATTGACAGGTAGAGAGTCACAAGTAACCATTTTTTGGTTGAATAGCAGAATCCTGTAAATGTACGTATTTTAGCTTATGCTGATATTTTAATGTATCATTTTATGATACTGAATTGCAAGAACATTGATTTTTTTTTGTGTGTGTTACCGTTATCCAGCTAGATGAGGTTCCTGTCTTACCCGACATTCCACTTCCTGCAATCCAGCCTAATTATCGTCCACTTCCTTCAATTGAACCTGTTCAGTTTTCTCCTCTCAAAAGGAAAGGTAACAACATTATATAAATGCAGATGAATTTGTTTTTCAGATGTATTAGTTCATTCTAACTAGTTTTTGGTGTTTCCTCCAGCTCCACTTTTATCCTTTCAAGAGGAAGATGAAGGTGCTGGATTCACTGGTCGTAGATTTAACTCCAAAATGCTGGTGTACTCTGGATCTAAGACTGCCTACTTGCCCAAGATGATGTCCCTTTATGAACAGTGTATTCGTGTTCTGGCTAATAACATAGACTGTAAGTACTGGAGGCACACTGCACACATTATACACTATACTGGAGCATTAAAGGAGTACATGAGTTGCCATTTTGCTAATGCTCATTATCAAAGTCTGGGGAACAGAAATTTTGCAGATCATAAAAAAGTTTTATTTTTAAATAAATTAGAAGTAACAACCAGCTATTCTGTTTCACGTTGCTAGTAAGTAGGATGAATTTGATCCCACAGTGGATGCAAGTTTATGTTTATACTTTTCCTTTTCAGCTATCTATGAAGTAGGAGGAGTACCGTATTCAGTGCTTGAACCAGTGTTAGAAAAGTGTACCCCAGAGCAGCTGTACCGAATTGAAGAGTATAATCATGTGAGTGTTTTTACATGTAGAGTGGCTTTGTTGTTAGTATGTCTGTGTTATATCACTAGAGTGTCTTGACTCAACCTCAGTCGGAACACTGTCCACTTAATTCATTCCAACTTTAACAATTAAGCCCATTGTAGGCAGAAACAAGAGAGACTGTTATATTACCTCTACTAAATAAATTACAAAGCTGAGAATAATCAGAGCTTAGACTACAAACCATACGCGGTAGGAGACTCGACTCCTAATATAATGAACTAGCGGTATATGATAACTAGATAAACTTAGAGAAATATAGTCTTAATATGCACTCCCTCCACCCTTCAAAGAACAGGTGTAATCTAGAGTTAAAAATATGATTCTTTTCTAAAGACTTTGCCTTTAGTATAGTTGTCTACGTGCATCGGGACTCCAATGCATCATGCTAACATCACAATAGGTTACAAGTGCCGTTTGGATCCAGGCAATCTTCTCTTGGGAAGCTTTTTGGATTCATCTAACTTGTTGCATAACTGGCACCATATTTGCTCAAGTTGCCACACTAGGGCTGCAAAACAGCAGGAATGCTTTTCTGGGAGTATGACATTAAATTATCAGGTTGTTTAGTATTCTGTTTTGGTGTGCTCACTTGCCCCATAGTTTTAGCTCAATAGGTGTATATGTTTTAGTGTATATGTTTTAGTGGATATTTTTAGGCTTCTGTATATGTAAAATTTTCAGCTTCCGGATAAGAAGAAAAATCAATCTAATATCCCTTGGGGTATACTAAGTTCAGCTGAGGGAGATAAATGTTGAAGTGCTGCAAATCTAGTCTCTCCAGATCTGTTCCATAATGTCTTGGTGAAAATGTCACCCAGTGTGGGTCTCCAGCATCTTCCTCTATTGCTCGGCTCACCAAGGCTATCAGAGTAGTCTACTGATGTGATGCTGTCTAGCTGCAAATTAGAAGCATGGGCTTTTATTTTTTAATGTGGCTGAAATCACTGCTGGATCCAGGCAGAGCTTTTATATTAGCTCCTTCAAACCTGGTGAACGAGCTACTTTGGAGAAGGCGGTAACTGTGCGGCCACCTTACCTGATATCCCGTTGGTCATAAGTAGTGCAGGATATGCAGAGTGGTTGCAGTGCCTTGGAGTGCAGCCCGTTCAACCATAGCTCCCAACTTTCCCTTTTTCTGAGGAATACTCCTTCTTTATGATCCAGATTCCTCTGTCTCTCATCATTTGTCCTTCTTTCAGGATTGATGTACAGATCTATGTATTTTTATACAGGTACTCTGTTGGAGGTGCCCTAATAATTCTAATAACAGGTTGGTATATCTTGGAGTGTATGGCTCTTACCTTCTTAAGGACAAACCACAAAGGTAAGAGTACTTTTTTTATTCGTGCACATAAGACAGACAAAGCGTTTAACGGGTGCAAAAAGTGCCTTAGCTGCAGTATAACACGAACGTGAGTACCTCTCTAAGTTAGGCGCTCACATCTGTGCTATACTGCTGCTAAGGCACTTTTGTATTGACCTGAGGAAGCGGGCCAGTACCCATAAAATGCTTTGTCTGTGTTGTGTGCATGAATAAAATGTACACTTACCTTTGTGGTTTGTCCTTAAGGAGGTAAGATCCATACACTCCGAGATATACCAATCTATTAATTGAATTATTAGGGCATCTACAACAATCTTAAAGCGGTTTAAAACTCTGACAAAATTTTCAACAAAAATGTGTTTTCCTACTTTTTATAACCCATACAATTATCATATTTGCTTTTGTGCACAAGTATTAATATTCATTTAGATATTATAACTTCCCAAAGTTCAGTTAATTTACTTTGAAAGCTGCCGGTGCATTTTATTTATAACTGTTGTCGTTCTGCTGTAAATGCTGCCAGCAGTTATTTCTGATCTGTTTTTCACTTCAGCACTCAGCAGCTGAAGTCCTGCACAGCCAGAGAATGTTTACATAAATGTATCAAGTAAAGAATTTGTACACAAGATAAGATTATAAGCAGTTGGGATGCGGGTTCTCCCTGCAGAAGAAAGAGTCAGCCCTGTGATGTAATCCTTTGAATGCTGTTTTACTTAAAAAAAAAAATATTGTGTTAGTATATTATATGCTGTAAATAATCTTTTAGAGCAAAGAAGAAATTCTGGGTTATATTCCGCTTTAAATTAGCCTAACCCTTTGGGGTTTCACATTGCAAGCACTAGTGTATGCAACAAAATCCAAGGAGTGTGACTGACCAGAGCATGCTCAGTGGACTTGGAATACCGAGAGGGAACGGTTATTTTCTCGTAGGCCTGAATGTGGTTGCAGATTGTTGCATCCTACCCTGGTGAGTATAACGCTTACATTGTTATATACCAACTCTTAAAAAATGATACTGCACCATTGGGCTCCTGACCCTGGGAGACCAGTGCAGAGGCTCGTCATGTGGGTGACAGAGGCCAGTCGTGTAGTGGATGAGTCCCGGAGTGCTGGGGCTCTCACAAAGTGCAGCTGCCAGCTATTACAGCTAGAATATGCTCCTGAACATACTTGATTGACAAGCAGCATGATTTTCTCTATACAAATGCCTGATTTTTGCCACAACCTCGATTGACAAATGCCTTCACCTAACTGGTTTCGTCATAGGTTTTAGTGGAAGACACAGACTTGTTATGGAAGAACCATTGTCAGCGAGACTTCAAAAAAGAGTCTCCAGCGGAGTACGAGTCATGGAGGGAACTTTACCTTCGTCTACAAGATGCCAGAGAAAGGAGACTGCAAGCCTTGACTGAGAACATTCGCTCATCTCATGCAAACAAACCAAAAGGTAAAATTTTTGATCAGTGCAAACATTTCAAATGGGAAAGTACGCATCATGCACTGCCAGAATATCTAGCCAAACAAGCCAGCTCCTGCTTATTTTGCTCGACATTTTGGCACTGTGTGACCTGAGGAAGTTGGGAAAAAGCCACAAAAATAGTTTTATTCTGTGCACAGTAATTGTAGCCATATTGCCAAGTAAGTTCTCTTTACTTTCGCATTTTAAAGGTTTATTGACAAGACAAGACGCAGAACATTTATATCACACTTTTTTCCTGACGGATTCAACGTGCTACCAGGATCATCAGGGAGTCATTGCCAAATACTCCTTACTGTTTTACATATTGGCTTGAACTGGGATTCTAACCCTGGTCAAAGGCTCAAATCCCAAATCGAAGGCCACAGCCTTACTATCCAGTGTATAGTTGTGATCCCCAACGTTTTATATGCATCTGTACAGGCTGATACATTGATTGGCACCTGTACTCACGGAGATCCCTGTAGCACTTTGAGCACATCCAGCGTGTCAGCTAGATAAGAGCTAATGGTGTATAGAAAAGGCTGCAGGAGGCGGTTTAGGTACTGATAGATATCCTCTTTGACTGCTTGCCGACCGCTTCACGCCAACAGGCGTGAACGCGGCGGCAGCCCCAGGCCCACTCCACGCTGATTGGCGTGAATGGCCTGGAATGGTGATTGCAGGAGAGGGCGGCGCACTGATGTGCATGCATCTCTATTTGGAAGGCGGAGCTCCATTCCGCCTTCAGTCCCCCAGCGGCAATCGCCACCGTCTTTTAACATTGTACAGCACTGCGATCTACAGCAGTGCTATACCGGGGACAGCCGTGTGAAACGGCTGTCCCCCTGGCAGGCACAAAAGTGATCGGCTGTCATAGGCATGAAGCCGATCACGCTGATTGGCTGGTGGCGAGAGGGATATAAAATAAATTAAAAAAAATAAGCAAATTTATGAAGAGAAAAAAAAAATCAAATATTTATGGAAAGAAAATAAACATTGGGGGAGCGATCAGACCCCACTAACAGAGAGCTCTGTTGGTGGGGAGAAAAGGGGGGGGGGATTACTTGTGTGCTGAGTTGTGCGGCCCTGCAGCCTTAAAGCTGCATTGGCCTATTTGGTAAAAAATGGCCTTGTCACTAGGGGGATTAACACCACGCTCCTCAAGTGGTTAAATCAGCAGGGTCAGCCATACTATGCCAGGAAAAAGAACACATATATAAGCAGATAATCTACTTGTTCTACTTACATAACAGATGTATTGTACTGTCCAAGCTTTGATTGAATTGTGAATTTTATATAGTATATAAAGATAATTGTTCCTGGCATTTGCCATTCTGGTTCCCTCTTAATGAAGCCCATCCTGATGTTATTTCCTCCCTTATTTGTCCCCCCCCCCCCCCCCCCCCCCCAGAATCTGCACTAGCTCGCTTGCTTTGTAAACATGTGAGCACAGCAAGATCAGATTCCAGCCTCATGTCACACTGAACTGCCCTTAGCCAATCAGTGAGGAGCTGGAACGTTGGAGGGGTGATGACAAGCTTCCTTCTTGGCCACAATGTACCAAATAGAACCAGGCTGACAGATGAGATTTATTACAGAAGAAACTTTTCTGAATAGATTTACTAGGATGTGTAACAGAGGCGCCAATGTAGTATAAGAACAGTTTAAAAAGACAGAAGTACTTGGCTTTTCTACTGACCCTATATGCTATTACTCCGTTGTTATTGCCTGATGAAGTGGGAACAAACCTGCAAAACGGGTTGCACTTTTGGAGTATTGTGAATAAATTGATGTTTACCATAAACCAACAAGTTTTGGTGTCTTCCTGGAGGAGGTAAGTCCACCACTACCTCCTCTTTTAAACTGTTTTTAAACGTTTTTATACTACGTTGGCGCCTCTGTTATACATCCTAGTATATTGACTAGTCCACCCTTGGTGGGGGGGGGGGGGGGTGTTGCCCCATCTTTCCGATCTACAGAGAGCGACTTCTTAACCTGAGTGGGGTCAGGTCTAATCTCCCCACCTGCTATTGCAGTGGGTGCCTTTTTGGTAACGCTGGTTTGAGAGTAAACTGGTATCAAGACGTACTACGTGATATATTGGGCTCTCGGTGTCCTTCTCTTTATTTCTGAATAGATAGGAGTGTTTGTGATGCATGGCGAGGTTCCAGGCTGCAAAATGAACACAGAGCAGTGGGTAGATGGAATTTGATTTCATGGCTGACAATCCCTCTTCAGTTGAATCTAGGCCCAGCATTATAGGCTGTCTGGAGCTATTGATCCGGGTCTTGTTTTCTTTCCCCAGGAAATACATAACAGGGTAACATGGTGTAGAGGGGAGCATATGTCCTCACCCCAATTTATGGTTTAATCTTGCCTGTTTATTGTCAAAGGGAACTTCAGCTTTCATACCCCCTGTTCGGTCTAGTTATTGCCACCTCCTTTTGGATCCTGAAGTGGGAATGAGCTATTGTCCATAACATTGCTGCCTCCTTTTTGCACAGTACCCCCCCCCCCCCCCCCCCAAATGTTATTGACCTTGTGGGATTGTAGTGCTCATGAGGTGGGAAATGGTCTTTTTGATTTTATTTTGATTAAACAAGGAGAGGTGGAATTTTTAATAACTTGTTTTCAATTCAGATGTGTACAGCGTGAAAACATCTAAACAGCACGTTGTGCTGTAATTTAGCAGGTGACCGCTGCTGTCCTTAGTTAAAGGTAACCGAAGCTTTAGATATTTGCTCTATTGCTTTATTTCTAACCTGGTCCGAAACCTTCTGCTAGGTTGCAGCTATATTTTTCAGTTTAGTAACACTAAATTTGATTTGAAATACAAACTTGGCATGACCTAAATCTACTGGTGCAGCCTAATAACATGGTTCAGGTGTGCATCGGCCCAGCGTTAATATTACTGCCTGACAAATTTAGCAGTTTAAGTTGCTGTAAAACATTTCCTGTTCTTTTTAATACAGTTAGACAAGCAAAAATGGCATTTGTAAATACAGCAGTGAAACCCCCAAGAGATGTTCGCAGAAGACAAGAAAAGTTTGGAACAGGAGCAGCAGCAGTAAATGAAAAGATCAGGTATCAGCATAAAGCATTGAGGTTCTTTTTAGACATTATTCTGTTAAGTTACCTGATAAGATATGTATTTTACAGTGAACATTTCAGTTGATTACACTGACATATTTATCTCAATATAGGATTAAGCCATTTACACCAGTCAGTAGCAGCAGCAGCAGTAACCATTTATCCCCTGAAGAGCCACATTCATATGAAGGTCCAAGCACCAGCTGTACAGTAACTCCACCAAGCACCACTCACTCTGGACATCATGACCCACGTAAACCACAAATCAAGAGTAAGTTGCTATCAGCTGTGACAACACAAATACAATTTACAGCATGCGGTAAAACACTGTAACATGTTTGATCAGTAACAGTTGCTCTCCTCTGTCGGAAACCAGCTTTGAATGCCTTCCGTCTGGATATCCCCATGAGTGGCAGGAGCAGGGAGCCAATAGAAACAGCACTTGTCCCCTGCAATTCCCGTTGATAGGATCTGCAGGCTTCTTGAGAGACAAACTTTTCTACCCCCCAGGGCAGTGAGCAGAGAGAACACGGAACAAAACAGATTTCCCCTGAAGCCCTTCAGCAGTTTAACCCATTAAGTTCCTGTTTAAAGATGCAGAGGAACTAGTGGGGAAATCTCCTAACCAGGGCATGTTTAACCACTTTACCCCTCGTGGTACGAATTTCTCTGACCCTTTTTTCCCCCCTAAAAAACCAAGGGACGGAGAAATCTGTACCTTCCGCGCTCCCGCCGCTCATGCACGCCACCGCCTGCTTGCCCGGAGATCAATGAACGGGAAAATCCATTCCCGTTTGTTTATCTAAGACCCCGCCATGATCCGCTGCTTCTATTAGAAACAGCGCGATCATTGTGATGTTCCCAGCCTCGTACTGCTTCCTGTAAGCGTCCTTCCGGACGCTTACAGGTCGCATGTAAACAAACTCACTGTGGCCATCTTGTGGTCAAATAGTAAAACTACACCCTAAAGCATTTTACATATACAAATACATTAGTTTTCCACAATAAATTAACTAATTACCTCCCACACTCCCCATTTTTTTTTTTTGTAATTAAAAAAAATAAGAAATTATATATATATAAAATATATATATAAAAAAACATGAATAGTTACCTTAGGGATTGAACTTCTTAAATATTTATGTCAAGAGGGTATACTACTGTTACTTTATAAACTACGGGCTTGTAATTAGGGATGGATGCAAAACTGAAAAAAATGCACCTTTATTTCCAAATAAAATATTGGTGCCATACATTGTGATAGGGACATAATTTAAACTGTTTTATAACCGGGACAAATGGGCAAATACATTTCATGGGTTTTAACTACAGTAGCATGCATTATTCAAAAACTATAATGGCCGAAAACTGAAAAATAATAATTTTTTCCCACATGTTTTCCTATTTTCCCATTAAAACACATTTAGAATACAATAATTCTTGGCATAATGTCCCACCTAAAGAAAGCCTAATTGGTGGCGGAAAAAGATATAGTTCATTTCATTGAGATAAGTAATAATAAAGTTATAGACGAATGAATGGAAGGAGCGCTGAAAGGTGAAAATTGCTCTGGTGTTCAAGGGGTAAAACCCCTCAGTGGTGAAGTGGTTAAAGTCTCCTGGAAGATCATCTAAGCTGTGGCTATTAAATGAAATATTAAAAAGACTAATAGACAGATTCAAAGCGAGCAGAGGCAGTATAACAAGCATGTACATCTAAAGTAATGTTGGGAGGCCTCTTACTATTGTAATGCTGTCTCTGCACAAAGAACAGCATATAACAGAGTCTTATCTGCTTTTACTGAACAGGTTTTTGTCAATGGGCTTCGGTAAATTACCGAACTTCTTCAGTACCTGTGAAAATATTGATCAATTAGCAAAAAAGACTAAAATACCGAATATGGTATTTTAAAGCTAATGGGAACCGTTTTTTAAAAAAAGTCAGATACTCACCTAAGGAGAGGGAAGCTCTGGGTCCCATAGAGCACTCCCTCTCCCGGTGCCCGCTGCTGTCCTGGCTCCCCCGTAGCGGTATTCGACAGTTTCGGTCAAATACCGCTGTCTCCCAGCCGAAGGGAGGCTTCGGAAATGCTTCGGGAGCCCAAGTGCTCCAGAAGACAGGCCTCTCTACACTGCGCACGCGCGCGCCCCCTCTATGACGCACTCGCGTGTGCGCCGCCTGTCTTTGGGAGGACTCGGCTCCCGAAGACTTCCGAAGTCCCCTCGGCGTGGGATGAGAACGGAGGAGCCAGCGCAGTACCGGGGGCCCTGGGAGAGGAGAGGGATGGCTCATTAGGACTGAGCCTTCCCTCTCCTTAGGTGAGTATCTGCCATTTTTTTTTTTTTTTAAACCTGGGGTTACATTAGCTTTAACCTGCTGAGCGGTCTGGACGAGCTCAGCTCGTCCAACACCGCCAGAGGCTGCCGCTCAGGCCCTGCTGGGCCGATTTTTGTGAAATAAAAAGCAGCACACGCAGCCGGCATTTTGCCAGCCGCGTGTGCTGCCTGATCGCCGCCGCTCTGCGGCGATTCGCCGCGAGCAGCGGCGAAAGAGGGTCCCCCCAGCCGCCTGAGCCCAGCGTAGCCGGAACAAAAAGTTCCGGCCAGCGCTAAGGGCTGGATCGGAGGCGGCTGACGTCAGGACGTCGGCTGACGTCGATGACGTCACTCCGCTCGTCGCTATGGCGACGATCTAAGCAAAACAAGGAAGGCCGCTCATTGCGGCCTTCCTTGTTTATTCTGGGCGCCGGAGGCGATCGGAAGAACGCCTCCGGAGCGCCCTCTAGTGGGCTTTCATGCAGCCAACTTTCAGTTGGCTGCATGAAATAGTTTTTTTTTTATTTAAAAAAAACCCTCCCGCAGCCACCCTGGCGATTTAATCAGAACGCCAGGGTGGTTAAGGACTTTTTTTTTTCTATTTATTTTTTATCGTACAGCCTTTGATGAATTGAAGCCTTAGTCCTGAGGACAAGCCTTATCTAAGAACAATATAAAGTATACTTTATTCACTAAAAACTTAGAGTGGAACTGAAAAAAAAATTTCACTTACCTGGGGCTTCTGCCAGCAAACTGCAGCCGACCCGCTGTGGCTCACTTTTCTTCTCGTAGTGGAAGCCGACTTCTAAATTGACCTCCACTGCGCCCTGGCCATGCGTATCTTCATGGCCAGGATTGTCCGGCGCAGTACGTTAAAATCTCTCGGTGCAGTATGATCCTGACGACGAGCACGTGAATGAGGATGCGCGCTGCCAGGGCCGGGCAGGTGCAGTGGACACTCACTGCGCTAAGTGAAAGTGATCTGCTGCATCGGAATGGAAGAACAGTATGTCAGGTCGGCTACAGGGGGCTGGCAGTAGCCCCAGGTAAGTGAAACTGTAGAAGAATGCAGTGCCGACATAAGCAGGGATGGGCTTTTGAGTAGTTTACAACTCAAAATCGGAATTCAAATGAAGTCTTATGACTTCTCCTGTGACCGTGGGGTGGGGGAGGTTAACTTACCCTGAAGTCTTCAGGGATGTCTGAGTTGCATTACGTGTCATAGGCGTACGGAAAGCCACGTTCCAAGACTCACTACTACCGTGCTTTCTCTTTCAAGCCGAAAGGAGGAAGCGCAGAAGTGAGTCTTGGAACACGGCTTTCATTACGCCTATGACGCATAATGAAACACAGACGTCCCCAAAGACTTCTGGGTAAGTTAACCCCCCATCCCGCAGTCACAGGTGAAGTCATTAGACTTCATTTGAATTCCGATTTCGAGTAGTAAACTACTTGAAAGCCCATGCCTGAACATAAGTATCATCCAGCAACTGCTACGATCACATGTGGAGGGTGTTAAGGCTAATCACCTGCATAACATACCAGTGGGTGGTCTTTTCTTTACCGTTGCTTTATTGAGCCGCGTGAAGTACAGTGTACCCGTATATCGCAAAGCTGTACTGTTAACTGTTTTTGTGTATATAAAACACAGTGTTATTTGTGGGTGATAGCTACACCCCTACTCATATGACAAACGGAGGAGGTGGGGATCAGCAAAGACCCCTCCAGATGTGATGGTAGCAGTTGCTGGATGATACTTATTTCAGCACTACATTCTTTTACTTTGGTGACCATACCATTTGGCTTTTAGTGAATAAAGTATACTTTATACCATACTTAGAAAGGGCTGTCCCTAGGACTACGCATTGCAATGTTGTTTCCCTGGTACATTATTTGGAGGGGTTGCATATTCAGCCAGGTGTCAGCTGTGAAAAGTACATTGAAGGCAAAATTGTTTTATGTGGCTGGAAAAACCCAGCTGATGAGGTTTTACTGCTAAATAGTTCAAAGGGTCATTATTTCTATTTGTTTTGCAGCATAACGTAGCAGATTTTATATCATACTGTCATGGCTGTTTGTCACCCCTAAATATTGTCTGTAACCTAAATTAATGTCCAGCGCTGCGTAATATGTTGGCGCTTTATAAATACAATAAATAATAATAATAATAATGGCTATTGTTTAAAATGCAGTCTTAAAGATGAAGCCCTTAGACTGAAAATAAAAATTAGATTTTTGTTCTTCATACAATTAATTATCTCAAAAGTTTTTTTTCTGATCAGGTTTACTTTAAAGGGACTCCGAGCAGTGCAGAAACTATGGAAATATGCATATCATTTTAAAGCTCTCTTTCTCCTCTTTCCAATGATATATAAACCGCCGCCCTACGCCTTTTAGTTTTCGCTATTTTCGCGATTGAAATTGCCGCGGCCGCGATTTCAATCACGAAAATAAAGAAAACTAAAAGGCGTAGGGCGACGATTTAGGTGTCGCCAGAAAGAGGAGAGAGAGAGCTTTAAAATGATATCCATCTTTCTGTTGTTACATTGTATTACACAGGACGACACTTTCCCCAGTGTCAGCAGCTCCATTCAGCAGAAAAAGTCGTCCTGTGTAATACAAGTAACTATGGAAAGATGGATATCATTTTAAAGCTCTCTTTCTCCTCTTTCTGGCGACACCTAAATCGTTGCCCTATGCCTTTTGGATTTCTTTATTTTCGCGATTGAAATCGCGGCCGCGGCAATTTCAATCGCGAAAATAGCGAAAACTAAAAGGCGTAGGGCGGCGGTTTATATATCATTGGAAAGAGGAGAAAGAGAGCTTTAAAATGATATGCATCTTTCCATTGTTTCTGCACTGCTCGGAGTCCCTTTAAAGGAAAACTGTAAAGAGAAGGCTATGGAGGCTGCCATATTTATTTCCTTTTAACTTCTTAACGACCGCATCTCTCCGATAGGTGTGAACGCGGCTGCTCCCCTAGGACCGCGTATGCCAATTGGCGTTAAGTCCTGAGGGCAGAGATTGCAGGGGATCATCATTTATATTGTACAGAGCTGTGATCTACAGCAGCACTGTACTGGGGACAGCCGTGTCACTCGGCTGTCCCCTGGGGAGGCACAAGAGCGCTCGTCTCTCATATGATGATTCATAAGTGTGCATGGTTGTATGGCTCTGCAGTGAGCTCTTAAAGCTGCAGAGCCCTAAATTGTAAAAAAAAATAGCCTGGTCACTAGGAGGTGTAAGCCTATGGTCCTGAGGTGGTTTAACAATACCAGTTGCCTGGCTGTACTGCTGATCTGTTTGGCTGCAGTAGTGTCTGAATCACACCAGAAACAAGCATGCAGCTAATTTTGTTACTCTGACAATAATTGGTATTGTTTAACCTTCCTGGCGGTAAGCCCGAGCTGAGCTCGGGGTAAGCCGCCGGAAGGCACCGCTCAGGCCCCGCTGGGCCGATTTGCATAATTTTTTTTTTGCTGCACGCAGCTAGCACTTTGCTAGCTGCGTGCAGTGCCCGATCGCCGCCGCTACCCGCCGATCCGCCGCTATCCGTCGCGCCGCAGCCGCCCCCCCCCCCAGACCCCGTGCGCTGCCTGACCAATCAGTGCCAGGCGGCTCTATGGGGTGGATCGGAATCCCCTTTGACGTCACGACGTCGATGACGTCGGTGACGTCATCCCGCCCCGTCGCCATGGCGACGGGGGAAGCCCTCCGGGAGATCCCGTTCTTTGAACGGGATCTCCGATCGCCGGCGGCGATCGGAGGGGCTGGGGGAATGCCGCTGAGCAGCGGCTATCATGTAGCGAGACTTTGTCTCGCTACATGAAAAAAAAAAAAAAAAATTTAAAAAAAAAGATTTGCTGCCCCCTGGCGATTTTTTTGCAAACCGCCAGGAGGGTTAAAAGGACATAAATATGGCAGCCTCCATATTGCTCTCATTACAGTTGTCCTTTAACTACTTATGCCGTTTGCGGCAGTATATCTATGTCCCACAGGACTTCAGTTCCTGCACAAGGCCGTAGATATGCGTCTATTACTGCTCGCTCCTGCGTGGGTACTCACATGCAGTTCCCATTAATTGATCGCCAGCATCAATGAGATGCCTGCGGTCATTGTAATTACGGAAGTAACACGTCCACGCATTACGTCCAGTTTGCATACTGAAAGAGACACAAGCGGAAAAAAAAATATGATCTAATGAATTGGTTGTGTAGTACAATAGTCTCATATTTTTATTTTCAGTTATATGGGTTTTTTTTTCATAACATTGCATCATTCTCTAATATTTGCAGTTTACACACTACTCGGCATTCTAAATGTTTTTACAGAGCAGGCTAGTGAACTTTTGAACTGTCCTCTGCAGGGAAAAAAAAATAGTCACAGACACTTGAGATAATAAGCTTCAGAAGACAGAGCTCTCTGCGACTTTGAAAGTCGTAGAGCTCAATGGCTCTTTTGCATAGATAACAACTGGAGTTCAACTCTTTCCTGTACTGGAAACAATATTAGACTTATATCTCTGCTCTTATTGTTTTATTTCGTCACTGTACTACACATACAAATCATTATATCAGAATTTTTTTTTTGTTTCAGTGTCTCTTTAATGTACACTCGGGAGAGTGATGTGCGAAGACATCTTGTGGCTAAATAGTAAAATTAGACCTACATACATTTTTTTTAAAATAAAATGCACATATATCACATTAAAATTAACTCCTGACCTCCCATACTCTCCCATAGGTAACTTTTTTAATATGTATGTCAAGAGGGTATATTACAGTGAATTTCTAAAATATGGGCTTGTAATTAGTGATGGACGCAAAACTGAAAACTTGCACCTTTATTTCCAAATTAAATATTGGCACCATAAATTGTACTAGGGAAATATTTTAAACGTTGCAATAAATTGGACAAATTGGCAAATTAAATGTGTGGGTTTTTATTATGATAGCATGTATTATTTTAAAACTATAACAGCCAGAAACTAAGAAATAATGATTTTTTTCTGTTTGTTTCATAATTTTCCTGTTAAAATGCATTTACAATAAAATAATTCTTAGCAAAATGTACCACCCAAAGAAAGCCTAATTGGTGGCGAAAAAAAACAAGATATCGATTGTGTTGTGGTGATTAGTAGTGATAAAGTTATTAGCGAATTAATGGAAGGAGCACTGAAAAGTGAAAATTGCTCTGGTACAGAAGGTGAAAAACCTTCAGTACGGAAGTGGTTAAACAACTTTGGAGAAGATAACAAAGCAGAATTTTCACACTAAAGTTGTTTACTGTTAAAGAAAAATACACTGCAGTCATCTTAGAGACGCAGGGACTGGCACTGGCTGTGTTGTCACCTTTCACATAAAACACAGACTCTCCCCTCTGCTAATGGATCGTTCCAATGCAGCTAAAACTTACACACAGCAAAGAAGAGCTTTTGGCTTTGATACTTAAAGAGACTCTGAAGCGAGAATAAATCTCGCTTCAGAGCTCATAGTTAGCAGGGGCATGTGTGCCCCTGCTAAACCGCCGCTATCGCGCCGCTAAACGGGGGTCCCTTCACCCCCAAACCCCCCACTGCAACACTTGGTCACAGACTTGGTCGCTCCTGGAGGCAGGGCTAACGGCTGCAGCCCTGCCTCCAGTCGCGTCTATCAGCGGCGCCTCGCCGCCTCTCCCTCGCCCCTCTCAGTGAAGGAAGACTGAGAGGGGTGGGGGAGAGGCAGAGATACGCGCTGACAGAAGGGAAGGGACCCCCGTTTAGCACACATGCCCCTGCTATCTATGAGGTCTGAAGCGAGATTTATTCTCGCTTCAGACTCTCTTTAACAAGAAACATAGAAAAATGCTTAGACAGCTATTACATAATACTTAGACATTATTTGTACATTGTAATTTTATAACACTTGGCTATTTATAGATATCCTTTAAAGAGAACCAGAGAGGATCAAGAAAAGCTTTTATACATACCTGGGACTTCCTCCAGCCCCATACGCACGGATCGCTTCCATGCAGTTGTCCTCCGCTGCCTGGATCTGCCGATAAGAGGTCCCGTCATTACCGCCAGTCGACCGGCGGACGCGGCCAATTCTCCGCATCACAGGGGGCTCCCTCCATACAGTTACGCGTGTGGCTGACTACTGCGCAGCCGCATGCGTACGGGTATGGGGGGAGCCCCTGTGAAGCGGACAATTGGCCACGTCCGCTGGAAGTGACAGGCCGGGTACCGGCGGATCCAGGAAGCGGAGGATGGCGGCGTGGGAGCGATCCAGGCTTATGGGGCTGGAAGAAGCCCCAGGTATGTATAAAATCTTTTTCTATTTTAACAATGCATTCCTCTCTGGTTCCCTTTAAAGACTACTTGGTGTTCAAACTGTTTCTTGCATATGTTCAACAAAGCTTTGATATGGATTGACTTGCAAGATATCCAAAATGCGAAATAAGGCCTCTCATAGTAGCCATAAAACTGAAAATCAAGTAAGCGGGTAGTATTGTTTTTGGACGCATAAGGCGATGGTTTGTTATGTATGAGTGGTTTGAGACGGTAAGGGCCCTTTTACACTTAATCAGTTGCACTCAGTTAAAACGGAAAGAAAACTGATTTTCAAAGTAAGTCCCATGTTTTCCTATGGCACCTTTCACACTTAACGCGTTTTAACTGAAATCTTCTTCCCAATGCACTGCTATGGAAAAAACGCGCACTAACGCGTACTAATGCACACTAACACATACCAACTGATTCAGTGTAAAAGAGCCCTAATAGGCTCACAACCATTGTTCATCCATGATAAGCTTGTACTAGAGGTATCTCCTCACCCAGTCATTAGACTTTCCTCTGATTGGTCTATGCATGCCATTCCTTGGTCTCACAGGGGAAATAGCTGTCTCCTTGTGCTTAGTGGTAGGACACAATAAAACTGTGGGTATAAACACTGCTTGTAAGTGGTTAGGTACAAGGGAGCCATTTTACTGCTGTTTCAGGTTTATTCAAGCAATGGCAGCTTAAAAGAACTACTAAATAAACTATTTCATCTTTGTTATTTATTTGTTAAATGCATCACGTGTGTCTATCTTTTGTTTTTCAGAAGTTGCTCCAATGATGGCCAAGACAATAAAAGCTTTTAAAAATCGTTTTTCCCGACGATAAAGTGCAGGAAGAGTATGGACTGTGTTGTTGTGACAGAGAGATAATGCAGCTGAGGAACTTTACTGAGTTTCACAAGATGGAGGATCCAGAAACACGTCTTCCCTCTACCTTACGATTTCCTGTCCCCAGCTGCTAAATATTTCATGTCTTGCCGACATTCTCATGTTTTAATACACCTTTTGTTCGTCGTGATTATAGTTCCGTGGAATACCTAGTTATTTCAGTGTATCTGTTCATGTTCAGACAGTGACTTCATCCATTGCTGTATACCACCTGGCAATAGATTCTGTCTTTACTGGACTGTTTAAGAACATAATACAAAGATCAATTGTGTGCTGATACCATTAGCTTCCAATGTGAAACTGGTCTTCATTAGTTTGCCTATTCAAAGCTGCTGAAACCCGGTTGCTGTGGTGTGCCGCACACAATTTCCCTTTTTGGGTTTAAAAACTAGATCACTGTAGTTAACACTTACCAGTGCATGGGGCACACAGCTGGCAAAGTGTTTGCGGAAACGAGTCCATAAAATAGCAAGGATATTGCAGAAACGTTCTCGTTTTGCACTGATTACAAGAAACAAAACTGTAAACTGTTTTATATGTTTAAAATGGCACCATCTATTCTGCATATAGTAAGTTGGCCCTTAGATTCTTCTCATTTTGTATAAAGTTGGCAGGTCAAATAATAAGTACCCTATGAAATGCCCATGTACAAAGAACAGTTGTCATGGTGCTGATGTCTTCGAGTTGCAGTGTCATGTAATGTTGTAAATTAATTTGCAGAGATATTCGATGACCTAGGATTTTAATGACATGGTACACATACATGAATACTCTTCTCCTTCCTAAGGTTTGTCGTTTAACTATCTAATATTTTTTTCTGAATTCTAAAAAAAAAATTGATACCATATGTAATTTATTTTTTTCTTAAATTTGTTCAAAACATTTTTGTAGTTTGCATCCATTGGACGGTTGTTCCAAGAGATTTATGTAGGCTGCCAATGCTTAGCTTTAAGAATTGCTTCTTACCTGGCTGCCATGTTGGTTTTAAGTTGGTGCAAATTGTATGTACATTTTCTGCACAGCTTGGAAGTAGACCAATCAAACGTGGCTTTTGATTGGCCCATTTCCAAGCTGCATATATTTGCAGGAAATGAACTCTGAATTATTAGCATCTCACTGACCATACTTAATTATGAGATGTAACTGTTTAGATGATGGTTGCAAAAATCTGCTGCACGCAACTCCTATGTAATACTCAGAACCTAACTATTGCTTCCAACTATAGCTTTTGAATGAGCAGATCAGAGAAACACATATTTAAAGGCAGCAGGGCTGGTTTTCACTATTCCCGACTGCTGAGAAAGCTCATATACAGTGCTGCCCATAATTATTCATACCCCTGGCAAATTTTGACTTACAGTTACTTTTATTCAACCAGCAAGTCATTTTTGGATGGGAAATTACATAGGTGTCTCCCAAACAATAATAAGACGATGTACAAGATACATTATTGTGGGGGAAAAAACACATTTCTCAGGTTTTTTTACATTTGAGCAAAAAGTGTCCAGTCCAAAATTAGTCATACCATTCTCAATAATTAATAGAAAAGCCTTTGTTGGCTATTACAGCAATCAAACGCTTCCTATAATTGCAGACCAGCTTTTTGCATGTCTTCACAGGTATTTTTGCCCTTTCATCTTTAGCAATGAGTTCCAAATCTTTCAGGTTGGAGGGTCTTGCCATCACCCTGATCTTTAGCTCCCTTCACAGATTCTCAATTGGATTCAAGTCAGGACACCAAAACGTTAATGTTGTTGTCTGTTTACCATTTCTTCGCCACTTTGCTGAGTGTTTTGGGTCTTTGTCATGCTGAAATGTCCAAGGCAAAGTTTCTCTGCAGACTGCCTGATGTTGTCGTTGAGAATCTTCATGTATTGCTCTTTTTTCATGGTGCCGTTTTACTGTGATTAGGTTCCCTGGTCCATTGGCTGGAAAACACCCCCAAAACATTAGGTTCCCACCACCATGTGTGACAGTGGGGATGGTGTTCTTAGGGTTGTAGGCAACCCGAAGTTGTCTTCTTTGTCCAGATGAGCATTTGCAAAGGCCAAGCGAGCTTTTGTGTGCTTTATCTGGAGAATTGATCTTCTCTTTGGTCTGCATCCATGGAATCCAGCAGTGTGCAGTGTCCGTTGGATTATCTGCCTTGAGACATTGCCACCAGCAGAGCCCAGATTCACCACATTTGCCAGGATGGCATTGGTGGTGACCTTGGATTCTTTTTCACCTCTCTCACTATCCTCCTCGTGAGCAGATGTCATTTTTGCCTTCTGACCACGTCCTCTGAAATTTTCCAGAGTGTGGAACATCTTGTTTTTAATAATACTTTGCACTGTAGCCACTGGAACTTGAAAACATTTAGAAATGGCCTTGTAGCCCTTTCCTGACTTGTAAGCAGCCACAATGCATAGCCGCAGGTCCTCACTGAGCTCCTTTGTCTTAGCAATAACTGTCCACAAACCAACTGCAGATAGATGCTGTTTCTTTACCTTTTGAGTTGATTGAAACAGCTGTTTCCAATTAAGCAGGGTAATTAGGATGCTTTAGAACAGCTTGGACTTTTTGGAGTGGTATAAAAATGTTCCCACAGACTGTGACAGTTTGTGAAGGGTATGAATCATTTTGGACTGGACACTTGGGTTGGATCACATTCTGCAGTCACCTATATGCTATTAGTCGGGACCTTCCCTTGGTAGCTACAGTATATTCAGTGATTTGAAAAACCTGTACACAGGTAACACAACCAATAGTTTCAGGCAACTAAAAGACATTTGGGCTTTATTATTTTTGGCAAATGGGCACTTTGCACCTTTGTGTGGGGGAAGGAAGCAATATGCAAATGATATAATGGGTATCTGGGATTGCACTTTAGAGCACTTTAAACCTAACCCTGAACATGGCAAATTGTAATAGGAAGTAGGGTGAATAGAAATGGTGTACTGAGGCAAAGTGCTGGACTAAATACCCGTTTCATGGGCCAGATATGCCCATGACTCCCCTCTGACTGCAGCTGGTGGGCAGGTCATTTAGGTGTTATATGACACCCAAACTAGGAAGATTACTACCTTTCCCAGCAACCTTGCATTACAGTAAAATATATGATTGTCTCTGACAATTTGTCTTGTTTATTGTTGCGTTTGGATAACTGAACTAGGTTGAGAACTGGGGAACTAGTATTTCTGGGGAGAAAGTATGCATTGGTAGCTTATATATTTTTCTCTGCATGGGGTTTGTTTACTCATAGTTTACATAATATTGAACAGATTTAATAAACAAAAAACCACAGCCAAAAATGCTTTCAAGCAAATGCAATGGCAACTACCTACTCAATTTTCATTCTTTTTTTTTTTTTAAATTGAGCAGCTAGTCTTGTCCCTTTGTTGGTATTTTTTATGGTCCTAATACTGCTTTCTTGCACAAACCTGTATGTAGTCTGCTGCCTACACCCACCATTTTTTTACCTTTGAAACTGGACTACGAGGACTTCCAGTGGCTCAGTCCTATCACTTTGCTAAGCATGATCTACTTAGCAAGAACTGGCTAATGTGCACTGCCTTGTGATGGCTGCAAATACCTGTGATAAATCGTACATCAATTTCATTGCACCTGGATCCCTTGGTGCCCTACTTGCCAGAGGACCCAGACTTTTTCAAGCAGAGCTACTATTAGAATTTCTCCAGTAGATTAGCCACAGGATTATAAAAACCCATACACACGTCGGATTTTAGCGAACGACCCGTCGTTTGAACGTTCCGTCGTTCGGACGTTTTCGCGTCAAATCCGACGTGTGTACAGACTATCGTTCGGGTGATAAGACTGGTTACCAACGATCCGCCGGGCGGATCGCTGGTAACCAGTCTTATCACCCGAACGATAGTCTGTGTACACGTCGGATTTGACGCGAAAACGTCCGAACGACGGAACGTTCAAACGACGGGTCGTTCGCTAAAATCCGACGTGTGTATGGGCCTTAAGTTCCATAACAAGCTTCTTGTCAGACAGGGTTAATAGGTTTATTTTTACACTAGTAGACCTAAGCCCGTTTAAAAACGGGCTCTAGGTCTGTGTTTCTGGGTGCGCGCCCGCCTATCGCTGCTACGCACGCCCGCCCCCGCTCACCCACCGCGCATCCGGCCGCCCGCTCGCACGCCGCACACCTGGCCGCCCGCTCACACGCCGCCCGCTCGGCTCCCTGGCCCCGTCCCCGGCCTCCTGTCTCTGGGTCCGTGCTGCGCACATGCGCAGTAGCTAAAAGCACGGACAGCGCTACACAGAGACAGGAGGCACACGCACGGACACGGGTTTTATTATAGAGGATTCTTTATTTGGAGCCTTATCAGTGTGCCTCTCTAAAGCTACATACGCACATTACATAAAACTCGGCTGGGGCAGACTGCCTCGGGTTGGAATATTAGCTGGTATCTAGCTTGTGTGCAGCGGCCCCTGACATTGCTTAAAGATCCAGCATGGTGTATCTTAAGCAAGGCTCCAAACACCCTTGAGTGCATTGTTTTCCATCATGCACCACGTATTGTCTCTTCTCCTCCAGTAACAGATACTTTATTAGCCTCCTGGCTAGCAAAACATCTGTACAGTCTCAACCTGGTACTGTCACTCAAGGTATTGACTTCTGATATCTGCTGGTCAACAGTCTGTATATGTATGTGTGTATGTGGTTTATGCCACAGTGGTCTCTCAAGGGATAGATTGCTGTTTTATCACTGACTGAAGGAAATAGGGGATGATTTTTATTAGAGAGCTTCTGTATAAACCAATAGATGTGCATTCAGGAAAATTGCTGTGTTGCACTTTAACATGGCTATTTCATTATTATGTAAGATGGCTGCTTTGACCAGGATGGGAAACAGATTTTCATACAGATGACATTACTTTGGTTCTATGGCAGTTAGGAGGATAACAATTGAATCAACAAGGAGTTGTAAGACTTTTTTTATGTTATGCTACCTGCTTTAGGTTTTAAGGTGAGCCCATGGCCCCAGTCACTTAAGGTGACCATACACTTAGATTTGCTACAGATTAGACCATCAGATAGATTCCTGTCAGGTTGAATCTGACAGGAATCTATCAGATGTGTGCCACACACTAGGAACAGATTTCCAGTAGAGTTCAGAATTAAATCTATTAAAAATCGATCAAAATGCATTATTGCACTATTCGATCCAATGCAACTCTATGGGCCATCAATCTGCTGCCAGCAGCCGATCGACCTAGATTTTCCATCCGGACCGATTGATTAAATCGATTGATCATGCTTCCTGCTGCATCGATTTCTAGCCAATTTGATCAGAGCGGTTGAATCAGCCATCGATCGATGGCAGAAATCGACCAGTGTATGGGCCCCTTTAGAGTAAAATACTGCTCTTGCATAGATAAGAAAAAGATGAATTGCAAGGATTTACAGCCATTCCCATTTTACACATGTATAGTTAACACATATTTAAAACAACACAGTGTTATATCAACCATTTTGTTTTATTTACATTAGTTATGCATGTGCAGCGAGGATTAGTGATGGTTATGTCTGAGATGTCATGGAGAAGTGTGATCAGTTTGGTTGGGTTATAGATATGTAAGTCTCTGATTTGCTAGTCAAGATCATGTGTTAAGATCATGTGCTAAAGCAGGGTGTGATCACAGCAAATCAGAGCTTAGCAAATCTATCAGCTGATCAAACAGATCACATGCTTCTCCGTTGGTTCTCCTAGACATGGCCATCATTACTGAGGATGCTTGCATATGGGGAAAGTGAGGAGTTGCCTGTAGCAGTGGCTCTGTCTGTTACCTATTCATTTTTCTTCTTCATTTTACCTGCTGGAGCAGCTTTCCCAAGCAAAGATCTAGCATGTGTATGGGAGGCCCCAACCTCACTAAAAGATGCGGCAGGCCGGATCTTTAGTGATAGAAATGTCTGACAACCCGAGCACATTGTTCTCCTTACCCAGCCTGCTGGAAGTCGCTCCTTTTGTATGCCAGTTGTTGTCCCTTCTCCATAGCAACAGATGCATAACTAACCTCTGTGTCTACAGGCAGTATTTGTGCCTGTGTATGTTATGTTTTAGTGCCCTGCATAGATCTATTACAGGGACTCTTTCTACCATCAGATCTGTACTTTGACCTGTGTTAGTAAGCACTGTTGAACTAGTGTAAGCAGACCTCAAAATTCACCTGCATGTGGAAATTACCATTGAATGCAGTGAAAATGTGTTATATAAATAATGCAAATGCAAAGTACAAATGAGGACCATGTGTAATGAGAACTGTGCAGAAAGACACCGTTCATTAATTCTTATAGTATGTTAAAGGAGTCAAAATGTGAATATAAAGCAGATACACCTATTATTAGAGAATGTCATGGAAACTAGAACATAACACTTAGTGAGAAAATGGTTTTAAAGGAATTTTTAAATAAAAGTGAAATCACACATTCAGTGAGTGAGCATTACACGTTCAGTAATGTATAAAGGCGGTTGGAGGACTAGAAATAAACTTAGTTGTTTGAGGCGGTGTTTAAAGTACATCCCTGGACACAGGTGTTCCTCAGATGCATAGACATCCAAGGATTAATGTATGTACTCACAAGGACCTTAGAAAGTCAGAACATTGCTTTTATTGCTTGATTGGTTGCAGTTTGTAATGCAACCTAATTGTTTTAACTATACAAGGAAATGTCAGGGACTAAATGAGTTCATAATTCCAGCTTTCTACCTTCCCTCTCGCCTTCAAGCAGCTAGTGCAGGCACTTCCCCTTTGCAATGGAAGCTGATGTGCAGAGGCTGATGAGTATTTATGATACTCAGTTACTAGACCAGTACAATGGTCTGGGAAGTATTATTTCCTGTATTCATAGAACACTGAACTGCTTTACAGAGTGTAGTTATTTACATCTGTCCCTTGTGCCAAAGGAACTCGCAGTTTAAGACGCCTAGTTACAAACATGAATGTGGTCTGTAGGTACCACTCCTCTTCCTGGCAATGTACACCTGGTTTATGGGGGAAACTATGTAAACACGGAAATATACAAACTCCATAAAGTCAGAGCTTGAATTACCCACGTTGTTTCTTAATTGGAGACTGGTGAACAACATACAGTAACTATATAAGATGATGAGGTGGTAGCAGTGGAGTTGCTTAAACAAGGATAGTAAATAAGTGCTTGTGCGTTTGCAATATTGTCCATGCCTTCACAGTGAGAATAAGTCTAAGATGACCTAAATTTATGAAAATAAAACAGTGTGCACAGTGGATAAGTGCATGTAAATAAATCGCAAAACCACTAACTTCACTCATGTTTCACCTACTCTTAAAATTGCATATTATAACCCAAGTGAAGGCTGCAGACTCACAGGTGATTTCGGCAAGACCCAGGCCAGTTCTACAGGATCTCTAGTATTCTTAAGTGGTCTTCGGCCCAAAAGAACCTTAATAAATCAGGAGTAGCCATGTTTCTCTCATAACAGGTATACTTTAAAGCAAACTTGAAGGCAATTACTACTTTTGCGGTGAATTCAGAAGCCTGCGGTAGGCTGGTAATTTGGGTGACAATGTTAATTGTGGTTAAAGCAGTGTCCAGTGTATAATATGGGCACCGGGTTAGGCTATTGTATTGCTGGATTCCAGCTAACATCATTGGGAGCATCCAGCGGCCCTATATAGCCAAACTCCAGATTGCGACAGCAGTGCACAGAGTTTGACTACCATGTAGCCGAACTCCAAATAGCAAAAAGTTGGTCTAAGTGATGCCAGGGGTTCAAGTAGTCCAACCCCTGATATTGGGGGTGGGAGTCAGAAAGCGGTGCATGGAGTTGAGCTACTGTGTAGCCAAACTCCAAATATCAATGGGGTAAGTGATAGGGCTATTATGGAGCTGTAACCCACACCACTGTTTGTGTTGGGAGGGAGGTACTTAGTGCTTGAGATAAGATAGGTCAGGCAATAGTAGAATATCAGTAGAATTACTAATATTCTACTATCCGCATTATCAAGCGCCCTCCTGTCAAGCAGCAATTGCTATAAAGACTTGAGCTTCCTGTTTGTTAGTGCAAAACATCCCTTGTGCTCTCATGCCGTACAACAGTGCAAATTACTAAAGGGACCATTTAAAAGGAGGAAAACTTCCTGTTCAGCAGAAAAATACCATTATTTTTTTAAATGGCATTTTTTCCAGACTGTACTGTTTGTAAAAGTGGTTATCAGCTAAATGTGTCTCTTCATCATGATCACTTTTAATATGATTTACTATTCAAATGCACTTTTGTGCCAATTGCCACATTTCTAAAGTGACACCAAACCTGATTGCTACTTTCTAAGGGCCCAACGTTAATACTGATGGTCTGCATATGGAATAATGGAAAACAAAGGTGTTTCTTTCAAATACCTGTTTGCCACTTTTGCCATTATTAGCACTTTGCCAATAACAGTATGTATATGAAGAGGCGATCTGTAAGTGGACAGCCAATAGTTAGTCATTTTTGAATGCAAGTGAATTAGGCTTCTGATGACTTATTAATGCTAAATTCTCTCCTATCCAATGGCTCATCTCTGGAGAAAAAAACTTTTCTCAACTTTTTTTTTTTTGATATATAAATGTTATGTTATAAAAGTGGAAATTAGAATTTGTGGATAGCAAAAAAGGAAAGATCCTCTAATCACCACTTTTTGTAACTAGGCCCATAAAAGGTTCAGTTATTGTGTTGTGCAGGCGGCCAGTGCATACTACAACCCAGAGACAGGTTAGCCTGTTAACCTTTAGGAAGCAGTGATTTTAAAAGCTCTTGCTAATATAAAGTTATGGGGGATTTTGTAAAAAAATCACATTGCTCGAGTGAGAACACACAAAGGATAATATTAGCAAGAGCTTTTAAAATCTCAAGCACTTAGAAAAGCAATCGCGATGGGAACCAAGCCTTAAAGTGTACCAGAGCTTGTGAAAAGTAAAGATTTATACATACCTGGGGCTTCCTCCAGCCCCATAAGCTCTGATCGCTCCCACACCGCCTTCCTCCGCTGTCTGTAGCTTCGGGAACCGGGTCCCGTCACTTCTGTCAGTCTGGGCCAGTCTGATGTAAGAGAAGTGCGCGGTTTGCATTATGCGTTTCATATTATACGTAGAGGGCGCACTTCTGCGTAGACTGGCTGACGTGACGGGACCAGGTTCCCGGAGCTGCAGACAGCGGAGGAAGGCGGCGTGGGAGAGATCAGAGCTTGTGGGGCTGGAGGAAGCCCCAGGTATGTATAACACTTTTTCTTTTCACAAGCTCTGGTACACTTTAAGGAACTGGAGTGCAGGCACACAGCGATTATAGAGGTAGGTCATTAACACCATATGGTGCCTGCTGATAGTAAGTAGTACTGTTGGATAGATCACCTGCATACAGGTTTACCTAAATATATACATACGGTTTACAAGCAACTGCACAAGACATTTTAAAAGTATGATTTGGTCTAAGTTGATGGATTCATTCATTATTCATTTGTCTATAGTTCCTGTTTAGTACAGTACATATCCTTAAGATTCATATTTTCCACTTGGGGAATCATCAGTATTTTCCTATCCACTGCAGATTTTTCTCATTGTGGTTCTTAGCAGTGTCCAATATATACCAATACATACCTGCTATATTAGCATAGGTCATTTGTGAAGCTAGTCTGTAGATTCTGCAGATTACTCATTATTATACTTATGTCAGTGGGGAGGGGCTGTAGCGGACTCTTGCATTTCTTGTGAGCTTTTGCTTTATGTAAATAAATAAAAAAAAAACAGAAAAAAAACTTTTGTGGTTTCAAGAAGATTAAATATTTTAATTAGACTTCTATATGCATATAATTTTATTTGGCTCTTAATAAAATGTGAATACTGCGAAATGTCTGTTTTCTTTATTACAGATTTGTATTGCTTTTACATAGATAATGTTACATTAACCTCTTGAGGACCACATGCTTACACCCCCCTAGAGACCAGGCCATTTTTTACCATATAGGCCACTGCAGCTTTGAATGAGTTGACCGGGAAAATGGACAAAATGAGGTTTACTCACCTGGGGCTTTCTCTAGCCCCTTGCAGCTGACTGTCCCACGCCGACCTCTCTGCTCCCCACCACGGTCCCGGTCTCCGTGCACGGTGCAAAGGTCGACCGTGGGGTCGGCCTTTTTGCGCCTGTGCAAACCGCCACTGTCAATCATCGCCACGTGGTCGGCGGCGCACTGCACAGACGCAGAACGTTCTGCGTCTGTGCAGTGCGCCACGGACCACGTGGCGATGATTGACGGCGGCGGTTCGCACAGGCGCAGTAAGGCCGACCCCGCGGTGGGCCTCTGCACCGTGCGGTTAGCGGAGAGGTCGGCATGGGACAGTCGGCTGCAAGGGGCTGGAGAAAGCCCCAAGTGAGTAAACCTCATTGTGTCCATTTTCCCTGACAACTCCTTTAAGGCTGCTTCCACACAGGGACGTTACAGGCGCACGTTAGTGCAGCCTGTAACGCTCCCCAACTCAGCAATACAAAGTCAATGGGGACTGCCCACGTTGCGTTACATGTAACGCTGCATGTTCTTCAGAACGTGCAGCATACTATAGCGTTCCAGCGGCTTAAGCCGCGTTCGACTGTTTGCACATGCTCAGTGTTGGGGCGGGGAGAGGCCGCTACGTAGCCGCGCACATGGCTACTCAATATGCACTGCACTGGTGGCTGCTGATTGGCTGGCGGTACCACGTGATGCGGAGTGTTTCACTCCGCATCACGTGGTCCCGCCGGCCAATCAGCACCACTCTCACTGCCCTAATGCGGAAAGAGCCGCTTAACGCGGCTCACTCAACGTCCTCTACCAACACCGGCAGGCGTTGTGTTAGGGGACGTTATGCGACCATAACGTCCACTATAACGCAACGTCCCGGTGTGTAACTAGCCTTAGGCCTCGCTGCAGGGCTGTACAACTCAGCACACAAGTGATCTCCCCTTTTCTGCCCACCAACAGAGATTTCTGTTGGTGGGCTGTAATCACTCCCGGGATGTTTTTTTTTTTTTTTTAATATACTACCCTCCCCCCGTCAGCCAATCAGCGCGATCTTCTGTCATAGACATCAGCCTATGACAGCCGATCATCCTCTTGCCTCCCCGCCTTAGATTGCAGCACTGTATAGTGTTATTAGACGCGTCTAACAGTCTCCCAGCGGCGATTGCCGCTGGGAGACTGATGACGGAGCGGAGCTCCATCATTCAAAAGGAAATGCGCGCGTGATCTCCTGCAAAACCCCGCCCCAGGACATGGTGCCAATTGGCGTTAGGCAGTTCTGGACCTGGCGCCGCGATCACGCACATCGGCTTGACGCGGTCGTCACATTTTTAAGGGCCCTTTCACACTGTGGAAGTTGTATTCTCATCAAAACGCAACATAGCCGAAATGTAGCATTGCAGTGCGACTATATAGTACAAATGAAGTATGAATCAGTCCCACCGTAAACTCACATGTCCTGTGATAATGTTATAATATAATATGTAATAATAATATGTAATAATTTAGTAATGCTGTGCATTACTGTGTCTGAACCCACTGTACTAGGGGCTTGATTCACTGAACCGTGATAACTCAAATATTACACCTTATGAAAAGATATCACACCTTATCAAAGATATCACACCTTATCAAAGTTAACGCGTCTTATCAGAGTAGCATAGCAAGTGCTACGAACCCGCAGGGGCTCAGGGCAGGACGAGTGCCATTGCCAATTAGCAGGCATACGTTCGTAGCACTCGTTATGCTACTCTGATAAGGCATGTTAACTTTGATAAGGTGTGATATCTTTGATAAGGTGCGGTATCTTTTCATAAGGTGTTATCTTTGATAAGGTGTGATATTTCAGCTATCACAGTTTAGTGAATAAAGCCCCAGATGTGAAAACCCCATAGAAATATCACTGCATCGCAGTGTGATAGTATTTTATATTGCGACACAACAGACTTAAGCCGCATCTACACGCGTAGATGCGGCCGCGATGTTCCTCATCAATCGAGCTGCTGATGCGGCTCGATTGATAAGATCCGACAGGATGGATCTCCCCACCGCCGATTCCCTGCTCGTTCCCCGCGAGGGGACAATGGCAGGGAATCGAGCGGAAGATAAGCGGCGCTGGCGGGGACGAGTGGGGAATCGAATGCGGGGACGCGGCGGGCACGCGGAAGAGGCGCCGGTGGCTAATCGAGCCGCCGGATCGCAGCCTCATCTACACGTGTAGATGAGCCTTTTGTGTGGAAGGTCCCTAATTGCACAAAACTAGTTGTGGTATAGAGATGCAGATGGAGTCAGAACAGACGTGCCATTTTGTGACTGACAAGTAGGGTTGATCAGGAATGTATTATGCTCAATTGATTCTACCATTATAGGTCTATCAGGGCTACTGTAGAGAATCCTCTCACATGCTTCTTGCTGGCGATGATAACATATATCACAGTGTTGAGGTGCCCATTAGGGACAGTCAGAGGGCTACTAATAATTCCACATTTTATGAAAAGGTATGCAGCTTAGAAATAATAAATATTGACACAGCAGCTGCAGCATTTCATTAGTCACACATTGATCGGACCTGCAAAAGTAGCCTTAAAGGACTACTGCCCATGCTAGTGATATATTGCTTCATGCAACACTATGCTGCTCTTCCTCCCAACTGCTCAAAGGAAAAATTACTAAAAGCGGACCCAAACCAAACATTTTTTAAATAAAAAAACATTTAGTTGCACCTCTCTGACACATACAAAGATAAACACTCCTTTAAGCCTATGAACATTTCAGTGCATACTTTTCACCCTTCTTTTTTCATAACTAGGGTTATACAGGTGGCAGCCATTAGCAATTCTCTCCTTTGCCAGACACCATCTACTTCACCAGTTTAAATTCCATATGAATAAATACGGGGCTTTAAATTAACAATTTGGTCTTTTATTCTTCTTCAAAATTTCTTCAAGATTGCGGACACATGTAAACACAATTTCGGATTCCAGATCACAAAAACGACTGCCTGACACGTGTTTCACGGTCAAAGACCGCTTCCTCAGAGGCACGCAGTATACACACACATCAACTGTCGACCCTCACACGATATGAGACCGCAATCTGTATAGAATCAAAGACTGGTAATCACCCACGGATCCTGGACACCATAGCAAGTCCAGGAAAAGCAAGAGACGGGCAGTCGTTTTTGTGATTTGGAATCCGAAATTGTGTTTACATGTGTGTCCGCAATTTTGAAGAAATTTTTAAGAAGAATAAGACCAAATTGTTCATTTAAAGCCCTGTATTTATTCATATGGAATTTGTACTAGACCGTGGAACTACACTTCTTTATTTTTATTGTGTTTGTATTGCTACTCCACCAGTTTGCCGGATTCTGTCCCGGCAATATGAAAGGAAGGGAGGGGTTCCTCCAATAAATGTAAAATCTTTTATATTTGTCATCATGCAGCTGAAAAAAAGGCTGAAAAAAATATCTAATTTCAACCGGCAGAGGTCAGCCTTTCATAACAAATAACAAACAGTATTAATAATGTGGTGGCATCATGGAGTCATGTTTAACTAATTGGGAAAACCCCTTGTTTTATATTTTATATCTTCCATGTTTTGACTTTCTCTGTCTGGGAAATGTTTTGCTGGCTTTGGCCTTCAAGCTAAGAAACATGTCAACATCTTCTAAAACTAAAACAATCTCACAAGAAGGTTTCACAGACCCAAATCATCACTAGCTTTTAAATATATTTTAAAGTAATAGATTCTATTATATAGGGTTTAACAATAACTATTTCTTTCTTTAACCTCCCTGCCGGTTATCCCGAGCTCAGCTCGGGGTAACCTGCCGCGGAGGATTCCTCAGGCCCTGCTGGGCCGATTTGCATAATTTTTTTTTTGTTACACGCAGCTAGCACTTTGCTAGCTGCGTGTAACTTACGATCGCCGCCGCTCCGCGCCGATTCGCCGCAACCCGCCGCATCAGAGGGTGCCCCCCCGAGACCCGTGCGCTGCCTGGCCAATCAGTGCCAGGCAGCGTCGAGGGGTGGTTCGGGACTCCCTCTGACGTCACGACGTCGATGACGTCATCGCGCTCGTCGCCATGGCGACGGGGGAAGCCCTCCTGGAAATCCCGTTCAGAACGGGATTTCCGGATGGGTAAATGCGCCGGCGGCGATCGGCGCATTCGGGGGGACGCCGCAGGGAGGGGGGAAGCATGTAGCTAGCGCTAGGCTAGCTACATGCTAAACAAAAAAAAAATGCCAAAAAACACCCTCCCTGCCGTGCGCAGCAATTTTTTGTAACGGCAGGGAGGTTAAAGGGTCTGTATTGATCATTTATATTTAGATTAATAATATCTGTGTGTAATAATTATGTGCATTTATAATTACTGCAGTAATGTAAGTTTAACTTGCTTTTCTGTCTTCACACAGAAGCCTCTTTAAATATCAAGGCCACGCACTAGCATAAACAAGAATGCTCTAACTTTTTGTAACTAGAATAATCTTATAGGCCTCACAGCCTGGAATATGCTATGTCACAGAGCAATATAAAGTACTCTAAACTTTTCACTTTAAGATGAAATTTTGCATAGAACATTAAAACTTAACACATATACATATGACATCTTTTCCTGCATAAATAAAACCGCTAGAATTCTGACATGCTATTTATTATTATAATTTAGAAAATAGATTTTATTTCTGAAATCTTGTATTTTTTATTTGGGTCTACTTTAATAAAGTGTCCAAAACTGACTGGAAGTTTATTGATTGGATATACTGGAGTGAATACATCAGTCACACAGGGGTGTCTTAATGCGTTGCATCAGACAATATAATCACATTGCTTACGTGATGCAGTTATATTGTAATGGTACTTTTACATCAGCGTGTTAGCGGTGCATTGTGATGGAATCCGTTATGCTGGATACACACGGTGCGTTCCCGCACTTGTTGCGTCGCTGGATTCCCGCCAATTTGCGCCCGCTCGATTATTTCCGGCATGTCCGATTTGCGTTTCGATGGATCGTTAGGTCGATTTGGCATACTTTACATGAGAGACCTAACAATCATCGAAATGCGCTTGGAAATGCTAGGAAATAATCGAGCGGCTGGGAATCGAGCGGCGCATCAGGTGCGGGAACGCACCGTGTGTATCAGGATGCAAGTCATGCTGTGCGCTACCATATAACGTCGCATTACAATTAAATGCATTGCTTCACATGCGTACCGTGCAATTTAAAGCCCCAGTGTGAAAGAGAGAGTGAGTGGAGCAAGGTGGTGATACACTGATGGTTTAACACCTGAATGTTTTCTTAAAGAGGAGTGATAGATTACCGGTAATTGCCAGATCCAGCCTAGATTGAAACATGTATAGACCAAAAACTTCTTTTTAGCCTCATCAGACTATAGACCTTTCTTCTGACTTCAGAGTCTCCCACATACCTTCTGGTAAACTGAAGGCGAAAGGTCATGTGAATTCTGGGGTCCAATCACATGGATCTCCAGCCAGCACCTCTGTCACATGACAACAGCCAGCACCAACTGCTTGTGTGGTTTCCACATTTGATCATAGCATTTATACAACTGTTAATATGCATTTGAGCATCCATTAAGCATCAGTTGGACAGCAGAAATGCTTTGTGCTTGGAGTGGCTTTCTCTGACTTTCTAAGTTACTAGTAACCCTGGACTGAACATAAATTAATGAGAAGATTAATTGTATGTGTGGTAGAAATAATATTTAGAACCCTCCCTCTTTTAACTCTGATGTCTGCACAGCAGCCATTTCAGTGTGACATACTATCTGTTTCATTCAGGTACGAAAAAAAAAGAAATTGGGAACATTTAGGCCCCTTTCACACCCAAGCGTTGCGTTACCCTGTTTTGCCACAGGGTAACACTACACCAATAAAAGTCTGTGGCATTTCATACCTGGTGTGGTGCGATCCACTGGAATTCATTAATTTGATACACGGGCAACAGCACGTAGTTGGGCTACATATGCAGCAATCGGAAGTCCTGCAAGTCTATAGTGACAGGTTGGTTTTTTTTGGCGTTCATGTTGCAGCGCAGAAGCATATTTTTAATACACTTCCGTGCAAATTTCAGCCACAGGAAGTGAGAACTAGAAAGCCTCATTTCCTGCTTGGCCTGCAGCCAGAAGGTAGATTACCACACATTGCTGTGGTAGTCCCCGAAGGCTGTCTTTAGCGTTGCGGTGAGATTGATACAGAATAAATAAAAGTGGAAAAAAGTGGCAAGTTTGGAGCTACTATGGTTTAGGTGGCCAGCAGGAAATCTCTTAAAGGGGAACTGAAGAGAGAGGTATATGGAGGCTGCCATGTTTCTTTCCTTTTAAGCAATACCAGTTGCCTGGCAGCCTTGCTGATCCTCTGCCTCTAATACTATTAGCCATAGCCCCTGAACAAGCATGCAGCAGATCAGGTGTTTCAGACTTTAAAGGAAACCTTAAGTCTACAAAAAAAATGACTTTTACTCACCTGGGGCTCCCCTCAGCCGCCTGCAGCTGAACGGTGCCCTCGCCGTGTCCCTCCGATGCGCCTGGTCTCGCCAGCGGCCACTTCCGGTTTGGCCGTCACCGGCCGACAGGCTGGGAACGCGGCTGATTACCCGCGTTCCCGGCCGCAATAGCGCCCTCTATAACGCCATTGCGGCCGGGGACGCAGATAATCAGCTGCGTTCCCAGCCTGTCGGCCGGTGACGGCCAAACCGGAAGTGGCCGCCGGCGAGACCAGGCGCATCGGAGGTACTCGGCGAGGGCACCGTTCAGCTGCAGGGGGCTGAGGAGAGCCCCAGGTGAGTAAAAGTCATTTTTTTTGTAGACTTAAGTATCACTTTAAAGTCAGATCTGACAAGACCAGCTGGATGCTTGTTTCTGGTATTATTCAGATACTTCTGCAGAGAAATAGACCAGCAGGGCTGCCAGGCAACTGGTATTGATTAAAAGGAAATAAATATGGCAGCCTCCGTATACCTCTTACTACAGTTCCCTTTTAAGGAATAGTTTCCTTTATTTAAGCTAATAGGCAAATCAATACAGAACAATGTTCATCTCAAAGACTGGTGACTATCTCGAACTGGAGAATTGTGCAAAGAATCGTATTGTTACTGGCCACTGGTATCATCGCCCAAAAACAAAACCCTTTTTTAGTATAAATTCTGTAGTCCCAGTGTTACCTGATTGTTTATTGTCACCTGATCTTTTAACAAGCTGTTTGTATTTTTTTCTTTTTTTTTTGTACTTATTAAGGGCCCATTTCCACTATGAAGTCAGGGGCAAACCGAGGATTTTCAAGGGGAGGATTCATGAATGGTCTACCTCAGCTGCGCACAATACAGTGTAATAATATGGTAGGACATCATGCTGGGTACACATAATCCCATCTGACTGACAGCAGGATCTGACATTTCCGAAATGTTCAATCTGCTACCGATCGACAACTGGATTGATCAGGAGCAGTTTGGATACAGATAATGAGGACAGCCGACAATGGTAATGAATGGGAAAGTGAAGCATTCACACAGCAAGGCACATGTGCTTATACCTGACTGTTAAGTTCCCAAGAGCTGCTCCATGTTCTGTACACACACTGCTGCTCCATCCAAAGTCAACTATAGCAGGGACAGAAAGGGGCCAGGACTGTCAGCTGCAGGATGCCTGCAGATATCCTGGTGTCTCAACTTGTGCCTTTCCCCAGACACTGCACCAACCCTGGTCTGAGGGGGGATTCTGGGCAGCTGTAATCCCCACCCCTGCGTTTGCCTATGGAAGTGATGCGAGTGCGGCTACCTAGCCGCATCACTTCTGCTGCTGTTTGCGTCACTTCCGCATTGGGAGATGCGGAAGTGTATGGAGGGGATGGCGGGCGGATGCGGATGTGCAAGAATCTGCAGTATGTTGCAGATTCTCGGATCGCTCTGCACACAATGCACACAATGGAAACTGTTCCATTGCTGTGCATTGGTTTCAGGCCACCCGCTGTGCGATGCAGCTAGCTATGAAGCCGCACCACACTGCATGTAATGGAAATGGGCCTTTATTAAGCACAGGATCAAGCTGACTGTCACAAATCAGCTGATATACAATCAGTGTTAAAAATTATAACTCATATAAATAATCCTGAATAAGTATGTTACTTAAAACCATAAAGCATTGTTTAAAAAGAATTTGTACACAACTATTGAATATATATGTATTTACAATAAGTGGTATTTAGGTTTTGTAAAGTGATATTTGTTGAAAACACAGCTCATTGGTTTCCTCACAGAGTACTTTCTTACATCACGAAGTTCAAAAGCACCATCTGGTGGCAACTTGTGGGAACTGCAGCCCTTTCCCCTTCTGTTGCCTTGTTTATGAAGATTATAACGAGCAAAAGGTCTTTTCCATACTGTCTGAACACCGTCCAGGGCTTATACGCAAATCACCTTTTCTCCTAGGTTATTTTCATATTCTCTATAATATAAATTTTAAGCATTTAAAAAGAAAAAAAGTACCCAAAAGTTGGTGAAAAATTACTATCATAATTATTTTCAGTGTTTTCTTGCTTGCTGGTGGTATTAATATGCAATTAACTTTTTCTCCTGAGTTTTCTCCTAGGAGATCTTTTTCATGTTCTATTTAAAATAACTCTCCAGCACTTTTCAACTGAAAAAGTACTGAGAGAAGTAAGTACAAAAATACTATCAAAATTATTTTGACTATTTTCTTGATTTCTGATGGGTTGAAAGGCATTTTATTGACAAGTTTAAAAATATCACGTTGGAGAAAACTCAGGCAAAAAACTTTATTGTATATGGGCCCTGGGGTTCTCTCCTAGGAGATAATTTTTCATCTTCAATTTAAAATAACTTTTTAGCACTTTGCAATGGAAAAAGTACCAAAAAGCAGGTGAAAAAGTACTGTCAAAATTATTTTGAATATTAGTTTGCTTGCTGGTGGTTTAAAAGGCAATTGATTTACAAATTGTGAAAATATCATCTAGGAGAAAACTCAGGTGGAAAAGTGAATTACATATGGCCCCAGGTGTATCAACTTCTTGCCGACCGCCTCATGCCAATTGGACCCCCAGGACCGCCTAACGCCAATTGGCATAAAGTCCTGGGGGCGTGTTTTGCAGGAGAACGTGCCTATTTACATTGTACAGTGCTGCGATCTACGGCAGCGTTGTATTGGGGACAGCCGTGACACTCGGCCGTCCCCTGGAGAGGCACAAGACCGATCGGCTCTCATAGGCTGATGCCTATGACAGCCGATCGCTGTCACTGGCTGGCAGGGGAATAAATAAATAGATAGATAGATATAGATATATATATATATATATATATATATATATATATATATATATATAGATATATATATATATATATATATATATATATATATATATATATATATATATATATATATATATATATATCAGGAGCAATCAGAGCCCACCAACAGAAATCTCTGTTTGGTGGGCAGAAAAGGGGTGGGGGAATCACTTGTGTGCTGAGTTGTACGGCCCTGCAGCGAGGCCTTAAAACTGCAGTGGCCTGAATTGTAAAAGATAGCCTGGTCACTAGGAGGGTTTAAGCCTATGGTCCTGAAGCGGTTAAAGGACACCTGAAGCGAAAATAAACGATTGTATCTATCTTACTTCTCCTAAAAATGACTTTTTTAAAAATTGTTTTTGATCAATGACTCATTCATTGAAGTACGCCAGAGCTAAAATCTATGAACCATTGAACCTTTTTATCTCTTTCCTGCTCTCAGAAGCCATTTTCTGCTAGGAAAGTGTTTTATAGTTGTAGTCACTTACTGTCTGAGTCAGCCAATTACATACGTGATATTTAACTTTTTCGGGCAGAGAAAGAAAAAAAGGAACACAGCATAGTTATTAGTGTGCTTGCCACTGTACATACCCATGTCTATCTCATCATGTCACACGTCACTTCAAGTATTATGTGAAAACTCCAGCTTGATAAGGCTTGGATTATTGTTTAGGACTTCCTATTATCAAACCCAGCTTTTCTATTCTTTGCTGATACCACCTTGTCCGCTAATTGGGGTGGGTGACTATGCAGGGCTGGCGCTGCCATAGATGCAAAGGGAGCAATTGCCCCAGGGCCCCCGACCTCTGCAGGCGCTCCTGCGCTGCCAGACCTTGTGCCTGGCAACTTTTTTTTATTTCTTTTTTTTTTAAAATATATATTCCTGCCACTGAAAAGACTACTGTACTGTATTTTTGCAAAAGTCTGAGCAAGATAATAAGTGTCTCAGACATTGTTATAAGTGTCAAAATCGCAGTTAGGGCTCATTTCCACGTACAGTTGAACTGTGTGCTCAGCAAGCAGTTACCAGGCAGCAGTGAGCAGTTGCCAGGCAGCAGTGAGCAGTTATGAGAGTTTGAGAGGCATTTCCCTCTCAAACTCTCATAACTGCTCAAACTCGCGGCCCGCGGGTCATTTGCGGCCCTCGATACAATATTTTGTGGCCCGCGCCGGCAAAAGCTTCCTTATAGTTCGCTTCAGTGCTCCCAAGTAATCTGCCGCATCCCCGCCACTAAACGAGGGCTGCAGAGCCCCCAAATCGCCTGGGGGCAATCCGCCGGCATTTCCTGGAAGGGGCAGAGCTTTCAGCTTCAGCTCTGCCCCTCCTGACGTCAATCGCGGTGCATCACCGCCTCTGCCCGCCCCTCTCACGCTTCCTTCACAGAGAGGGGCGGGGAGAGGCGGCGATGTGCCGCGATTGACGTCAGGAGCAGCTCTGCCCCTACAGGAAATGCCGGCGGATTGCCCCCCGGGCGATTTGGGGGCTCTGCAGCCCTTGTTTTGCGGCTGGGACACGGCGGATTACTTGTAATGGGAGCACTGAAGCGAACTATAAGTAAAATAGGCAAAATAGTTTGCTTCAGTATTTTGTGAAATTCCTTATGCGGCCCAGCCTCATCCTGACTTTGCCTCCTGCGGCCCCCAGGTAAATTGAGTTTGAGACCCCTGTTCTAACTGAAATACATGTGGTGGCAAATGTGTGAGCTTTTTGCCAAGGGTTAACAATTTAATCACCATTGTTCTTAGATGGCCACCTCTGTAAGCTAGTGTAAAGTAACCCTGCATTGAGAGAAAAAAATTACTGAATGAAGCTCATGAAGGGCTACATTTGAGTCAGGCAAAAATGGCGCAGGAGATTTGGGTGCACGACGCACAGCCATAGGACGTAATAGGAATTACCACTTAAGCTGCGCTCAGGCAGTAATTTGGGAGCCATTAAGTCCCTGCCGCTGCACATCTATTCAGTGGAGGGGGCACGGAGAGGAACCGAGGAGAGGGAGGAGTCGGGTCCGTCTCCCAGCGGCTGAGTTACATTGTACCGCTGCTCCCCCTTCTCTATATTGCTACAGTCTGCGGGGGGGGGGGGGGAGACCTATGGCTGAATAACCTATACTGGGGGCACCTATGGCTGACTAACCTATACTGGAGGCACCATTGGCTGACTAACCTATACTGGAGACAACTATGGCTAACTAACCTATACTGGAGGCACCATTGGCTGACTAACCTATACTGGAGGCACCTATGGCTGACTAACCTACATTGGGGGCACCTATGGCTGACTAACCTATACTGGGGGCACCTATGGCTGACTAACCTATACTGGGGGCACCTATGGCTGACTAACCTATACTGGAGGCACCTATGCCTGATTAACCTATACTAGAGGCACCTATGGCTGACTAACCTATACTGGGAGCACCTATGGTTGACTAACCTATACTGGGGGCACCTATGGCTGATTAACCTATACTGGAGGCACCTATGGCTGACTAACCTATACTGGGGGCACCTATGGCTGACTAACCTATACTGGGGGCACCTATGGCTGACTAACCTATATTGGGGGCACCTATGGCTGACTAACCTATATTGGAGGCACCTATGGCTGACTAACCTATACTGGGGGCACCTATGGCTGACTAACCTATACTGGGGGCACCTATGCCTGATTAACCTATACTAGAGGCACCTATGGCTGACTAACCTATACTGGGGGCACCTATGGCTGACTAACCTATACTGGGGGCACCTATGGCTGATTAACCTATACTGGAGGCACCTATGGCTGACTAACCAATACTGGGGGCACCTATGGCTGACTAACCTACTGGAGGCACCTATCGCTGGCTAACCTATACTGCCTATACTGGAGGCACCTATGGCTGACTAACCTATGGCTGGCTAACCTCTACTGGAGGCACTTATGATTGATTTTATTAATCTGATCAGATTGGTTAGGAGAGTTCTCTCCATTAATGGTCCCAAAAGATAATTTCTGATCATTCATAGAATAATCAATTATAAATGATTGTTTGGCAAATTGCATCATAAGTGGCCACCTTTAGCTAAACGTGTGCAATATCTTCCATAACGTCATCAACTTCTGCTTCAAATAGCCTAATTTTCCAACAGCAGAAACGGAAGAAATAAAAAGTAATATGTTTCTTAACCAATCCTTACTTGTCAGCTCTGCTATCAATTGTAAAATTGGTCGGTGATTGGCAATAATAATTGAAAGCGTGTATGTAGCAAGCTTTACAGCCAGCACTGTTACACCATGTAAAAGTACAATGTTAAGTAATTTTACAAGAAAAGAATCCTAGACCTGTGAGAATCCCTTTTGACTGATTAGAAGCCGCTTTTCCGAATGAGAGCAGTAAGATGGCGGGGTGGCACGTGAGTCGGTATAGACGTATCGGGAGCAGCAAGATGGCCGCGCCGTGGCTGGCAGGCAGACATGTCACACGGGCACAGTCATGGAGGGGGCTGCTCTTGCTCCGCTGAGAGGTCTGATGCACCTGAGCGCGGTGTGGAGTACGGGCTGTACCAGAAGATTGACCTGGAAAAACTTCAGTGCCTGAATGAAAACCGGGAGGGGAGCGGCAGGACAGTGTTTAGAGCCTGGGAGGAGCGGGGAGACCGAACTCGGGTAACTGCAATGCTCCTCATTGTTACGGGGTGCTGAGTCATTGTACTATGGTGACTTTTATGCCGTTAATATGAATATCCCCCCCCCCCTGTGTGGAATACTAAAGTGTCTATTCACAGCGATGTGGTTTGTTGTTTGCAACACAAAGTTTCATCAAACATACATACATACATGCATGCTGTAGCAGTCGCTTAGTATTGAATTAACATTAGTATTGGATTAACATAGTGTAGTTCTTCTCAGGGTGACCATTATTATGTATTATTACTTATATAGTGCCAAGTTGCCAACATCTTCTGCAGCACTGTATTGAGTATATAGCCTTGTTCCTCAGAGGGACTCACAATCTAATCCCTGCCATTGCCATAGGAACATATTAGTCTTGGGCTAATTTTAGAGGGAAGTCAAATAACTTATCTGCATGTTTTTGGAGTGCCCGAAGGATAATATACAAACTCCGTGCAGATAGCGCCCTAATGGGGACCCAACGCCACCATGCTGACGAAGCAGTGTTCTTGTGTCCAGTCCCATTGATATTTTACAGCAGATCCTCAAAGTGTTTTTTGGGGGGGGGGGGTTAGGGGAGGTCAGATGGCTTTCTGGCCACTGGCTCCTTTTATTATGGTCAAATGCTTTTTTGCTACCTAGCAGAAAACGTTTGGGAGCGTTTCTTGTTGGTTCAACGTTGCATTGCGTTTGAGTCCCTAGGAGGTTGTGGAGCTGCATGTGCAGCTAGCGCTAGACGGAGCAGTGCTTTTGAGCGCTGCTAGATTTGGGTGCAGCCGGCGCCACCATAGACTATAAAAGGAATCACAACTGAGCGACGCTCAGTGAGTAATGTTGGCGCCGTTAGAAGACGGAGCCGAAGTTGCTTAAAAAACACAATAATTTGGCCTCCAGCGATCGCTGGAAGCCAAATTATATAATCCCCCACTATCCATGGCAGCCTGGAGGGGGAATAGTAATTAACACGGCCCGGACTTGTGCAGAAGCAGGATCAGCCATATACCGGCTGTGTCCTGTGCCCAAGTCTACCGGCGCCGATTTCAAATGTATGCGCGCTAGAAGCTATGTGCGGTATTGTGGAAAATTTTATTGACCCTGGTGTGAGTGCAATTGATGGTAAATGCATTGTGAATGCTTCCATTCATTTCAATGCAGGGCGCAGTGGATCATGGCATTAAACGATGAGCCAGATTTTTCTGGATGGACACCGAAAAGTGGGCATGGCCATGACGTAATGATGTAACAGCGAGGCATAAGAAAGCAGTGTTTCCGCCATGATGTGGTGAAACGAGGATTCTCATCATTGGTGTGCAGAAACTGTGTGATGCTATTTATTAGTATACCGTAACCCCAAAGCAGCAAATATAGCCAACTATGACCATTACATAATAAATGCAGCAACAGTTACCCCAGACACCAGAAAATAATGCAATGTGGGCAACATGACAGCAGAAAATAACGCAATGTGGGCAACATGTCAGCAGAAAATAACGCAATGTGGGCAACATTTCACCTGCAAAAAAAAAAAAATGTACTCACCTGACAGAAGTCTCCTCTCCCGGCGGCGGCGCGCAGCTCCACGATTACCTTCCTGCAGCCAGCCGAAAGTCCCGTGCTGACATCTGACCAGGTGCCCCTGTGAGCAGAGCGGGGTGGGGGCAGAGCTTCGGCTATTCCCTCGGCAGGCATCGGCTCCTCTTGTTCGCTGAAGAGAATCGGCTCTTAGAGCCGGCTCGTTCGTGAACGAGATGGCATGCGGAGTTCTCGGCGGCAGGGGTTGTTAATTAGTGATGGTGGCGGACACCGCACGCGTGCCCACAGAGACGGCTCCACGTGCCGCCTCGGGCACGTGTGCCATAGGTTCGCCATCACTCGTATAGGGGGATAAAAGAGACTGAAAAGCCCTCCTACTAATAAGCAAAGCTTGGTGAAATTTGCCTTCTTAAAGCAGAAGGAAATTTGCAATAATTCAGCTATAAGTGAACATTTGTGGTTACCCACAATGCTCCACTACTGAATATGCAAATTATCCCTTTTTGCCCTTGTAAATACTGGTCCAAGCCCTATCCCATACAGCCATATCAATCCTTGCCATGTACTGATGAGGGCCAAAAGCCTGAAACAGGCTGTCTACATGTGGGGTTGATGTGGCTGTGTAATATTTAAAGCTATAGGCTTGCTATACACCAGCGGTTATGGATGCTTACAGGGGCGAAAAGGGATAATTTGCATATTTATAACCACAAATGTTCACTTATAGCTGAATTATTACAGTTAACAGCAAAGCGCTAGGGGACCCAGAAGGAAACCTCATAGGGAACACTTCGGCAGTCACATCATCCTCTACAGCCCGAATTGTTGTGATTGGGCAATTAATGTGGAAATTGTTTACTACAACCTATCTGAAACCCAGTAGTTTGAGATGGTGCTGTCCATCCACCAAGTCACGTTAGTCTAATTTCCCTATGAGTTTTCCTGCTGGGTTTCCTAAACTAGACTAGCAGTAACAAACAATACAGCCATCTGTCAAATGTTCTTGTGAAACTGCCAGGTGTTCTGCGAGAACTTTGCATGGGCAGTTGGGTGATGCCTTTCTGTGCCCTGCAAGTGCATTGATGCGACGTGGGTGATCTCCTGTTGTGCAGTAAGTGTACAGTGTCAACTTCTGTTACACATGTGGTTACAAACACAGCCATTTAGTTGCATTGTGTAGCAATTAGTAGTGATGCTCGGATGTGCCTCATCCACGAATTCGGAAATCCGCGTGGTTGAAAAAAAAAATCCGCATTCAGCCTCGCCGCATGCGGATTTGCGGTCGCGTCCACGCAACCACGCGGATTTTTTTCCGTGAATGGCGTAATCACGTGTGGATTCACGCCCGGAGGCGGATTTTCTTTTAACGTTAATAACAAAGCCCCCATACATGCTACAGTCCCCCAAATAGCATGGATTATCGAGGTGATAAGGGGCAACATAACTTCAACATAAAAAATTCCCCCAAAATTTTTTTTTCTAGAGAAAATGGATTTTAAAGTGAAATCAACACTTTAAATGGGGCTATTAATTGGTAATAAGTGGTTTTAAAAAGGGATATACGCGTTAAGCAGTCAAAGAGGTGAAGGCGAGTTCCAATGGCACTTGGCGGCGAAGGTACCGCTGGAGGAGGATGAGTGGCTGACGGCAAAAAGGCTCCAGAGAGGTTTTTGTAATTTTTGTTTTTTTTTGCAGCAATTAGCAATGACATCGCAGCAGAGTTGCCAGTGGACACGGGCAGTGTGAACGCAGAGTGCAGTGGTGGTAGCGACTGAGTCAGGAGAAGGACTATGCGGGCGGTCAGTTCAGCAGCACAGAAGGACCACGGCAACATACTGGTGGTAGTAGTAGCAGCACAGCGTCATAGTGCTGGCCAAAAAAATTAAATGCACCCGGTGACCCGGGCAATGTGAACGCAGAGTGTAGTAGCGACTGAGTCAGGAGGACAAAGCGGGCGGTCAGTTCAGCAGCAGCAGCACAGTAGTAGTAGCACAGCATCATAGTGCTGGCCAAAAAATTAAATGCACCTGGTGACCCGGGCAGTGTGAACGCAGAGTGTAGTAGCGACTGAGTCAGGAGGACAAAGCGGGCGGTCAGTTCAGCAGCAGCAGCACAGTAGTAGTAGCACAGCGTCATAGTGCTGGCCCAAAAATTAAATGCACCCGGCGACCCGGGCAGTGTGAACGCAGAGTGTAGTAGCGACTGAGTCAGGAGGACAAAGCGGGCGGTCAGCTCAGCAGCAGCAGCACAGTAGTAGTAGCACAGCGTCATAGTGCTGGCCAAAAAATTAAATGCACCCGGCGACCCGGGCAGTGTGAACGCAGAGTGTAGTAGCGACTGAGTCAGGAGGACAAAGCGGGCGGTCAGTTCAGCAGCAGCAGCACAGTAGTAGTAGCACAGCGTCATAGTGCTGGCCAAAAAATTAAATGCACCCGGTGACCCGGGCAGTGTGAACGCAGAGTGTAGTAGCGACTGAGTCAGGAGGACAAAGCGGGCGGTCAGTTCAGCAGCTCAGGAGGACCATGGCAACTTACTGGTAGTAGTACCATAACACCAAAAAATTAACCAAGGTAGGCACTAGGCAGGTAGTAAATGTCTTTATAAAGGCAGGCATAGTTAACAACAGCACATGCAGCAGCCACTTCATGTCCCCCTGTGTCCGACAATAGGGGCCAGGAACTCACCTTCCACCCAAGCCTGGTTGATTTTCAGGAAGGTGAGTTTGTCCACAGAGGCGTGGGAGAGCCGAGAGCGCTTCTCTGTGACCACGCCACCGGCCGCACTAAAGCATCTCTCTGAGAGGACACTGGAAGGAGGGCAGGATAGGAGTTCCAGGGCGTACTGGGAAAGCTCGCTCCAGATGTCCAGTCTCTTGACCCAGTACTCCAAGGGGTCCACGGGGCTGTCGGTGTCATTGAGCCCGCTGGATGACCCCATATAGTCAGACACCATGGTGGTCAGTCGTTGCTTGTGCTGGTTGGTGGTGGATGCTGTGGCGGGCACCTCTGTTCTGGGCTGCTGCACTGCATACAGGCTCTTGCTTAGGCTCTTCAGGTCTCCGGGGCGCCAGTTGCTGCTGCTGCTGCTGCTGCTGTTGGTTGTTGTTGTGCTGCTAGTGGCAATGGCAGGCACCTCTTGCTGGCTTGGCAGAGCAGTTACAGTGGGGGTGGAAGGCTGGGGGAATGCTTCCAGTAGTCTGCGCACAAGGGCCTCCTTCAACTCCCTTGTGCGTTGCTCGGTGGTGGATGGCGTCATTAAGTCTCCCAGCTTCCCCTTCAGACGGGGATCAAGCATCAAGGTAATCCAGATGTCCTCCCTTGAACGCATCTGGATCACCCGGGGGTCCCTGCGAAGGCAGCACAACATGTGCACAGCCATGGGAAACAAGTGGGCCCTGCCAGCAAGATCTTCCTCGTCCTCGCCATTGTCCCATAACGCATGCCTGTCCTCTTCCTGTGCCATGTCGTTGTCCTCCTCAAACCGCCATCCACGTACAACGCCTGCTGCACTCTGCTCCTCCTCCTCATTCAGGTTAGGGACCTCCAACTCTTCCACTACCTGCTGTGAGCCCTCCTCTGAGCTGGACTGTGCTGCCATCTGCTCCTGTTCTTCCAACTGCCTCAGGGCTTCATCCCCACGCTCAATTAAATTGTCCATTGCCTGCTCCAGTAGACAAACCAAGGGCACCCACTGGCACACAGAGGCCCGCTCCTCACTGACCATCTTGGTTGCCTCCAGGAAGGGACTCAGCACCAGGCATACTTGCTGCATCAGTGTCCACTGAGTGGCAGTAATCATGGGGACTTGCTGGTTGCTGGGGACACTTGGGTCTAGCATGTAGGCCCTAAGAGCCAGCCTGTGCTGACACAGCCGCTCCAACATGGCCAGAGTCGAATTCCAGCGAACTGGCATGTCGATGATCAGCCGGTGTTGTGGCCTTCCAGTTGGCTGATGGTGTAATGGTTAAGGGCTCTGCCTCTGACACAGGAGACCAGGGTTCGAATCTCGGCTCTGCCTGTTCAGTAAGCCAGCACTAATTCAGTAGGAGACCTTTGGCAAGTCTCCCTTACACTGCTACTGCCAATAGAGCGCGCCCTAGTGGCTGCAGCTCTGGCGCTTTGAGTCCGCAAGGAGAAAAGCGCAATATAAATGTTATTTGTCTTGTCTTGTCTTGTCTTCCATACTGCTGCTGTAAGGTGGACAAGAGTGCAGAGGCAGTGGCTGACAGGCGGAAAAAGCGTACCACCGCCCGGGCATCCTGCAGCAGCTCGCTCATCCCCTGGTAGGTGCGCAAGAAGCGCTGCACCACAAGATTGAGCACGTGGGCCAAGCAGGCGATGTGCTGGAGGTTTCCCTGCTGCACTGCTGCCACCAGGTTGGCCCCGTTATCGGCTGCCACATACCCCACTTCCAGGCCTCTGGGGGTCGGCCACCTCCGCTCCTGCTTCCTGAGGGCGGCCAGGACGTTGGTGGCCGTAAGCCTCTCCTTCCCCAGGGTCACCAATTTTAAAAGGGCTTGGCAGTGCCGAGGTTTGGCGCTGCTGCTGCCGAGGCGAGCTTGCTTTCCGGGTGCTGAGGGAGTGTCGTGACAGGACCCTTCTGCATCCCCCCTGATCCCGCGTGGTGGCACCACTAGCTGGGCTGATGCGCTCTTGTCCTCCCTCCCTTCCATCAGTGTCACCCAGTGGGCCGTAAAGGACAGGTAGCGACCTGTCCCAAATCTGCTACTCCACGAGTCCATGGTCACGTGGACCCGCTTGCCCACAGAGTAGTCCAGGGAACGGGCCACGTTTTCCACCGCAAACTTGTGGAGTGCTGGGATCGCGCTCCTGCTGAAATAGTGGCGACTGGGGACTTGCCACTCGGGGATGCCAAATTGGAGCAGCGTCCGCATGGCGCTCCCCTCCTGCACCAGGGAGTAGGGAAGCAGCTGTGATGCCATGGCCCGGGCCAGCAAGCCATTTAGTTTGCGGATCCGCCTGTGGCTTGGAGGCAGAGGCTTGGTCAGACCCTGAAAGGTGTCGCTCAGCAGGGTCTGACGACGCTGGGATGACTTACTAAGTACTCTATTGTCTTCCGGTACTACTATTGCCTATCTGTTAGCCTACATTACTGTATATCTTGTCTTGTGTACTACTTGAGCTTGTATGTGCTAAAAATAATTCCAGGTACAAACCCCTGTACTTGGCCATTAAACTTGATTCTGATTCTGATTCTGATGCAGGGGAGACAGAGGAGAGAGACGAACACTGGCTGCCAGCCTCAATGTCTGTGTCCTGAGCAGCCGAGGTGGAAGAGCGCTTGCGTGCTACTACTGCTGCTGCTGTGGAGGATTCACGACTCTGAGGGAGGGAGGATGCTGCTGCGCTGGTGGGCCTTCTGCTCTCAGGAACCCCTGCCAGCAGTGCCTGCTTCCTCTTAAAGTCCGCATACTCGCGGCAGTGGCGGCTTCTCAGGTGGCCCTGGAGGGATGAGGTACCCATCTTGCTCAGACTTTTCCCACGGCTCAATCTTTTGCTGCATAACCTGCACACCGCATACCTTTTGTCATCAGTACATTCCTCAAAGCAATCCCACACTGGTGACTTTAATTTACTGCGGTCCCCACTAGCAGAGGGTGCAGAGGAGCAATGTGTGGTAGTAGTTGCCGGGGGTTGCATGGTGGTGGTGCCGGCTGAAGCAGTGTCCTGTCTACTTCCTCCACGCCCACTGCTGCCGATGCCCCTGCCTGACATATGGCGATATCCTTGCCTAGGCCGAGGTGACTCGTCATCCTGCTCTGCCTCTGACCATTCTTCCACGGACTCAGCAGGCTGCACATAGTTAGGGTCCACAACGTCGTCATCATCAGCAGCATCATCATAATCCAGCTCTTCCTCTGACTCCCCCGCCTCCTCTTCTGTCCCTACATCCCCAGACACAGACCCCTCTTCTTCATCACCAGAACTCAACAACGCTTGTGATTGTGGCCCGATCTCAATCTCTGCCACATCAGTCCCCAGTAAGTCCTGAGCTTCTTGCATCAGCAGGTTCCCAGATGCCGGACTGAGGGACAGAACGCTGTCATCCTGGGAGGGCTGCTGACCAGTGGGTGCTGGGGTGGATGTCACAAGCGTGGGATGTTGGCTGCTGCTGCTACTGCTTGGAGTGGTGCTCACAGTAGAGGTCTGGGAGGAAGTCATGATGTCCATGAGTACGTCAGGTTCCATTTGCTCAACCACCACACGGGGACCAGAAACTTTAAAATATTTGGACAATGGCGTCCGCTGACTCGGCCCAGGCTTTGCTGCCCCCCTTTCTGCTGCATCACGACCACGTACAGCTGGGCGTCCTCTCCCTGGACGTGGAGCAGTCCCAGAAGTGGCTGAGGCAATTGAACTCCCTTTCCTCTCACCCTGCGAAACCCTGCCAGACATGTTGCTAGTAATGAATCACTGGATGCAGTGGGCACAGTACAAGGTCACTGAAGGATGCAGTGGGCACAGTACAAGGTCACTGAAGGATGCAGTGGGCACTGGATATACAACTAGGTCACTGAAGGATGCAGTGGGCACAGTACAAGGTCACTGAAGGATGCAGTGGGCACAGTACAAGGTCACTGAAGGATGCACTGGGCACAGCAGTGGGCACTGGATATACAACTAGGTCACTGAAGGATGCAGTGGGCACAGTACAAGGTCACTGAAGGATGCAGTGGGCACAGTACAAGGTCACTGAAGGATGCAGTGGGCACAGCAGTGGGCACTGGATATACAACTAGGTCACTGAAGGATGCAGTGGCCACAGTACAAGGTCACTGAAGGATGCACTGGGCACAGCAGTGGGCACTGGATATACAACTAGGTCACTGAAGGATGCAGTGGGCACAGTACAAGGTCACTGAAGGATGCAGTGGGCACAGCAGTGGGCACTGGATATACAACTAGGTCACTGAAGGATGCAGTGGCCACAGTACAAGGTCACTGAAGGATGCAGTGGGCACAGCAGTGGGCACTGGATATACAACTAGGTCACTGAAGGATGCAGTGGGCACACAAGGATGTCACACTGTGTAATGAGATGCTCATATGCGAGCGAGCGAGCAGTGGGCACTGGGCACGGCACAAGGTCACTGACAGAATGAATGAACAGCGCTGGCAGAGAGTGGCGGCGCCGGCGGTGTGACTGGCTGCCTGCAAATAGTACAAGTGTATAACTGTCACTGGAATATACAAGTGAACACTGCAGCTGCACTAACCTGCCTGCCTGCACTCTACACACAGATAATCCCCACTCCCACTACACTGCAGCACTGAACCTGCCTGCACAGCACTACACACAGTTAAATAATCACTAGACTCCCACACTCCCACTACACTACACTGACTACAACTAACTACAGCAATCACTCACTGACTAGCTAACTGTGTACAGTATAAGAGCAGTGTTAGCAAAAAAAACGCTTTGTTTTTAACACAATAAATGCACTTGCTCAAAGAACAATGGCCTGGAGATAATCCTCTCAGCACCACAGTCTAGCAAGGACAGAGCTTTTCCATCATGGCCGCCGCTTTATATTCAGGAGGGGAGGGCATAGCTCCCCTCCTGTGATTGGTTGCTAGGGCCTGGCTGGGGCACTCTGATTGGCCTGCAATGTGTCACTTCCGCATAGTTTGACACATTTCCGCAAACCATGACTTCAGCACCGGGTTTCACGAGCGTGAATGCGGATTTCTGTCCGCATTCACGCGAAGCCGAAGTAGATTTTCGTGGTTGAAAATCTATTCACGGATTTTCGTGTCCGAGGCGGAATGCGTCAAAATGGTCGTGAATCCACGCGTAAGCGTGATCACGACTTGGCGGTGAGCACCACTGGCAATTAGATGGCACACATTGCTCGACAAGCTTACCTTTCAGACATGAACTAATAGTTCCAATTTCTAACAGCACTTTATAAATAGTAGGCAGGCTAACTTATAAATTCTAACAGGCTGTTGTACAGAGAATGTGACCACTAGTGCAAATTTTTCTGACTTGTTTGCACATTGGACCAAATGTGCTTCCTGCAGAGCTTGATTGCTACAGTTCCCAGCTGCATACAATCGTGCATGTAAGATGGTCCGTGTCAGATAGTGCTTTATCATTCTGTGTCATCACAGGCATGTGTAACTGAAACTCATTGTTTCAGAACCATGCATGGAGGACATTTTTGTCAGACAGTGCTGCTCTTAGCCCCCTGTCAATGCTCACGCTCAGAACCCTGGGCAGCTCAAATAATGTTGCCCAGAATTCTGGGCATGCACATTGGGTAGAAATTTTCTATACTGTACTACATCACCATGGGTCACCATGAGCTTGCTGGTTAGTCTGTACCTCTCGGTTTACAAGCCCTACTCCATAGAGCCAAATTAATCCATGCCATGCACTGATGAGGATCAAACAATCCGAAACAGTCTGTATGCATGTTGGATTATTATGGCTCTGTACAATTTAACAAGCTGACACATCATTGCAATCCAGCGGTTCTGGAGGTGTGTTTAGCTTCTAAGGGTACAATGGTTAATTTGCATATATTCAGCAGTGGTGCTCTGGGAGACATCTCGAGCTCACTCCAACCTGAATTATCGCAAATTCTGTTTTAGGAAAGCAAATTTTTGTTTTTCTTAACATCTTAGTAAGGGGGCTTTTAGGAGCATTGTAGTCCCTTACACACTCCAATGAGTTCTGGGTCACCATGAGCTTGCTGGTTAGTCTGTACCTCTCGGTTTACAAGCCCTACTCCATAGAGCCAAATTAATCCATGCCATGCACTGATGAGGATCAAACAATCCGAAACAGTCTGTATGCATGTTGGATTATTATGGCTCTGTACAATTTAACAAGCTGACACATCATTGCAATCCAGCGGTACTGGAGGTGTGTTTAGCTTCTAAGGGTACAATGGTTAATTTGCATATATTCAGCAGTGGTGCTCTGGGAGACATCTCGAGCTCACTCCAACCTGAATTATCGCAAATTCTTTCTGTTTTAGGAAAGCAAATTTTTGTTGTACTACATCATACTGTGGGTAGCGCAAAAATGTGCTCCTTGGGAAGGGGAAACCTCTGGATCCTTAAGAGGCTTCTCTCATCCTCCTCCAGAGGTGCATTAGCTGGGTCAGATCGGTCTGAGCAGCGGGACGGTGCTAGTGTGCATGCGCTGGAAGCCCACTTTTTGAGGTCCCTGGAACGAGGTGATGTATGAGACGTGAAAGCCTCTTTAGGATCTAGAGGCTTCTGCCTCCTGAGGTAAGGATCTAAATTTGCCAGTAGGAAACCTCACATGTTTGCTGACTGTAAAGATGCCCACAAATTCATTACATTTAACTCTTGATAACTTTGCAGCCTTTTACAGACCCCAAATTTCCAGGGTAAGAAGGGAACTCCCAAGGTTAATTTAAGTTTTTTTAATAAACAGTCCCCAAGCCCCACTGCTTCCTGAGATAAAGTTAAGGGGGCCCATACCCTGGTCGATTTCAACCATCCATCGATCAATCGATTTTATAGAAGCGATCGATCAGAAATTGATTCTTTGGAATCAGCCAATCGATCGATTTGATCTATCTGACAGGATGGAAAATGCATCTGACAGAAACCTATCTGATGGTCGAATCTGCTGCAAATCTATAAGTGTATGGCCACCTTTAATATACCATCCCCATGGGTGGGAATGGGTATCTGAAGGTCCCCCTTATTATAAAGGGAGCTTTCTACTATTCCCCACCGCAATATGGAGTGCTCTTGAATCCTACCAAGGGTCCCTTAACCACTTGAGGACCCAGCCTTTACCCCCCCCCCCCCCTTTAAGGACCAGCGCTGTTTTAGAAGATCTGTGCTGGGTGGGCTCTGTAGCCCCCAGCACAGATCAAACAACAGGCAGAGCGACCAGATTGCCCCCCTTTTTTCCCCACTAGGGGGATGATGTGCTGGGGGGGTCTGATCGCTCCTCCCTGCGTGTGGCTGGCGGGGGGGGGGGGCACCTCAAAGACCCCTCCACCACAGGATTCCCCCCCTCCCTCTCCTCCCTCCCTGCCCCGGAGATCGGAGGCTGCACAGGAACGGATCTGTCTTGTGCAGCCTCTAACAGGCTCCTGCCTGTCATGTGACAGCGATCCCCGGCCGCTGATTGGCCTGGGATCGCTGATCTGGTACAACGCTGCTACTGTTAGTAGCGTTGTAAAAATGTAAACAAAGCGTATTACTTCCGCTTGTGTTTACATTTAGTCTGCGAGCCGCGATCGGCGGCCCGCAGGCTATTCACGGAGCCCCCCGCCGTGAATTGACAGGAAGCAGCCGCTCGCGCAAGCGGCTGTTTCCTGATTAAGTAGCCTGCAGCCGGCGACGCAGATTTGCGTCGATGGTCCTGCAGCTACCACTTTGCAGACGCGCATTATGAGTGCGCGGTCGGCAAGTGGTTAAGGCACATTTGACCAGTTGGTCAAATCCATGGAACAGGGATGACAGTGCAGGAACAAGGGGACAGGAAGGCTCAATAGAATACAGAGCCTTCCCTTTCCATAGGTAAGTATCAGATTTGTATTTTTTATTTTTGCTTTAGATTTACTTTAATGTTGAAAACACCATTCAAATTAATAAAAATATCTACCGTATATTAGCAAGACAAGCAGTAGGTGATAAGTGATATGGCTAAATCTAGCCTGCCAAATAATAATTGCCCACCAATTTTACACTTCAAATCACCATCCTACGACACGTGACAAAGATTAAATGTGGAGAAAGATTTATTGCAGTGAGATCAGTACTAATAGTAGTTATTGAATCAGGGAGCATACACAGTGCAGATCAAATACTGTAATAATGGCCCTCATTGTATATATAAAACATGAAAACTTTGACTTGGTTTCACTAAAACTGTTCCTTTGATTCTACCTTTCTTCCTCAGTTTGTAGAAAGCGATGATGATGAGGAACTACTTTTCAACATTCCGTGAGTATTTCTTCTGTACAGTTGCAATCTCCTAGTTAGTTATTTACATTGTTCTGTGTGGCCCATTGTATAATGTGCTATTTTGCATCTTGTTAGGTTCACAGGGAATGTAAAACTGAAAGGTATTATAGTGATTGGGGAGGACAGTGATGCACACCCTTCGGAAATGAGATTGTGAGTATGTTATTCTGTCCCTTAAGAACTGCACTTGAACAACCTGTTTTGGACTTAATAAACGTTTTTCTTTTTCAACTTTCTTTTAGTTACATTATTTTTTATCACAACAATAGATCAAAAACAAATAAGTACTGCATGTAGGAAATTGGGTTAGAAAATGGAATGTCATGAATTTTGAAGGACATGATCACGCAATAAACTTAGGCTGAGTAAAGGGATCAAAAAATCTTAAGTTCAGGGTCTTGCCCATAAAGTACACATAGTCTCACTACCTGGAAAACTCAGAGGACCAGGGACCCCAGTTGCTAAGGAACTTATCACGTTTGTTAAACTCATTATTTTAAAGCCTACGTAAATCTCGGCAGCAAAATTGTTTCTGTATAGCAGGTGTTTTAGAGGTGCACCCCCCAATGCAGAGTGAGCATTGTGTATAACTTTCCCATTTACTTATGGTTTATAAACATTGAAGGTACTTGAAGTAGTATTGAAGGAAGGTGGGGCTTATAGATGATTTAATAAACATTATTAGTAAAATGTACTAAAAAAATAGTATTGACTATTACTAGCCTGAACCCTAAATCAAAGTATAAACACCCCATTACTATAAATCTACATATTTCTGCCTTTTTGGGGGTAGTACAATAGGAACAAGAGGATCATGACTGGTCAAGGAGGGGTCAATACATGTCAGGGCTCTGTTGATATCAGCACCAAAGGTTGGTGTGGGTGCTCCCAGGGCATGGGATTAAGTGACATGGCTCTTCACCAGAGCACCCCACAAGGAGTGATGGGCCATCACTGCTAGGAGGTGATGGACGGCTTTGCTGGCTAGTGGCCACCAGAACACAACCCCAGGACTGTCCCACCGGTGATGTGAAAAACAGGAGGGCAAATCCTGCATTGTGGGAAGGTCAGGCTGGATGAACAGAAGGGAAGTACTGGCAGGAGTGGCAGGCAGTACAGATCAATCGGGATTTTATTATTTTTTAAGTCCCCATTTCTCCCCTTGTTTCTGTTAAGATTCATGCTCTGTGGGTAATATGATGCTAAAATCACTGAAACTAAACTGGACTTCTTTACCCGGGGTCACTTACTCACTGTCCTCCACTGCCTTCATTTTCCTTTCTGCCCCATCTGTCTCCATGGCATCTTCTCTTCTGGATTGCTGTGAGCCTGCGTTGTCCATCCGTGCTTCACTCGCTGTCACACAAGCCCGGGTTCATCTCCGGCACAATTTCTACTCTCACCTGCCAACTTCTGTTTAAATTGCATGGTGCTCACTTCAGCTGGCATATAGGAGAGCTTAGTGATGCGCCGTGGATAAAATCAATCTGCTGGTCGCATCAATAGAGGACTATTTTGTTGCACGAAAATGTGGAATCAGGGCTATTTAGTCCCCCAGAAGTGGTAAATTGCCACAGAACCCCTGAAGGCTCTCATGGAACCTTAGGGTTCCGCAGAACCCCAGTTGAGAAAGACTAGAGGGAAACACTAGAAGGGGTGGCTTGCAGGACGAACTAGACTGATTGGAGGGAAGTAATGGCAAGACTGCAGGGAAGTACTGACAGGACAGATCGGGGTAAGGGGCTGACTGGAAAGTACTGGCAGGTCGGATTAGACTGATAATACTGACTGACAGGCAGCAGGACTGACTGCGTAGCGAACCTGACAGGACTGCGACTAACAAGACTGGCAGGGCTGTGACTGACAATACTTACTAACAAATGACAGACTGACAGGGCTATAACAGACTGACGGGAGGAATGGTGTGGAAACACGTCAGTCATAAAAACAGAGCAGCACTGCACACTGTCTGGCTAGGGTTTAAAGGGGAACTGAAGAGAGAGGTATATGGAGGCTGTCATGTTTATTTCCTTTTAGACAATACCAGTTGCCTGGCAGCCCTGCTGATCCTCTGCCTCTAATACTATTAGCCATAGCCCCTGAACAAGCATGCAGCAGATCAGGTGTTTCAGTGGATCAGACTTATAAGTCTGATCTGACAAGACTAGCTGCATGCTTGTTTCTGGTTTTAATCAGATACTACTGCAGAGAAATAGACCAGCAGGGCTGCCAGGCAACTGGTATTGATTAAAAGGAAATAAACATGACAGCCTCCATATACCTCTCTCTTCAGTTCCCCTTTAAGTAATCTCCACCTGCCCCTCCTACACATAAAAAGGTCAAAAAGGCCTCGATTGTGTGCGCCGTGGTAACTGTTTTAGATTTCCTGATGACAGCCGGACCCCTGGTCAGCCTCCCCCAAATGTATGTGTACCCCAACCCCGGGCCCTTGGTGAGTGTTGCAGGCTCACCTGTCACGCCGGCGTGATTTCCAGCCTCCTTCTGTGACTGGCGGGGTTTTGGGTTTTTTTTTTTTTTTTTGCCACTGCAAGCATTTATACCATGTGACACTGCCGTATATACTGAAGTCGCTACATAAGCCTGCAACACTCACCAAGGACCTGGACGGATGACCACACACCCACACATTACATGTGGTGGCAGTACGATTTTGAATAGATTTAACTGTGAAATCTATTTGAAATCGGTGTGCAGAGTGTGTGCGCGCGATTCAGTAAGAGAGGAAGCTACATGATGTCAGATCAAGAGGTGTATGGAAACCTTTAGCTGAATTCCAGTCACCAGGTTAGCAGTAGTGGATTTGGCAAGGAGGATTGCTATGGAACAGACTTTGTTTATAGGTAAACAGAAGATGGATTAAAGCTGGCCGTACATCAATCAATATATGGTCAGATTGACCATTATTAAGACACATCCCGCTCTGATTGCATCTGATCAGAGAGGGATCTATTGCCTGTTCACACACAGTGCATACCAATTTCCATGAAATTTATTGGAAATCGCCCTGTCGCCGCATGTGATGTGTGCATGTGTCTGGGCCAGGCTGCCTCCAAAGTGTTAGCGTGCCCCCCACATCACCCCCCCCCCCCCCTCCTTCCTGTCCTGGCTCAGTGTTATGGCCCATACTCACGGGCTAAAATTGTCGCCGCAACACGCGGCGCGCGCGTGTTGCGGCGACAGGCCGCCCGTGAGTATGCGGCGTTGCACGGGCGCGCACCCCGAACTGTCGCTCATCGCTGATGTCGCCAGGCGATTGAACCGCTCAATCGCCTGGCAACAGTCGCCGCCGCAACTCCGCCGCAACTGTCGCTAGTCCGCGTGAGTATGGGGACTAGCGACAGCAACAAGATAGAAATACATTGGGTTTCCGGCGGGGGGAGGAGCAACAGCGACAGCTTCCGCCGCATCAGTTGCCAGGTCCCTCCGCCGTGTGTATGCGGAGGGACCTGGCGACGAGCTGTCGCCGGCCTGTCGCGCACATGCTCACGTGTGCTGGCGACAGGCCAAAACAGTTGCCCGTGAGTATGGGCCATTAAAGTCTCGCCTCTCTGCCAGCATGACTCCCCGCCTCCCCAGGTGTATGTCATTATTACAAGCGCCTGTACCGCATGACTAAGCATGTGGTGTAAAGTCACAACATGCACCAGTGTCACGGGTGCTCATGGTGATGGTGGACATTGGAGGAAACCAGGAGTGTCGGATAGGTGAGCCTTTAACCACTTGAGGAATACAGTCTTTTCGCCTTTTAAAGGGACACTTAAGTCAAACAAAAAAAAGTTTTACTCACTTGGGGCTTCCAATAGCCCCCTGCAGCTGTCCGGTGCCCTCGCCATCTCTCTCCAATCCTCCTGGCCCCGCCGGCAGCCACTTCCTGTTTCGGTGACAGGAGCTGACAGGCTGGGGACGCGAGTGATTCTTCGCATTCCTGGCCACAATAGCGCCATCTATGCTGCTATAGCATATATCATATACCATATAGCAGCATAGAGGGTGCTAATGTGTCTGGGAACGCGAAGAATCACTCGCGTCCCCAGCCTGTCAGCTCCTGTCACCGAAACAGGAAGTGGCTGCTGGCGGGGCCAGGAGGATCGGAGGGAGACGACGAGGGCACCGGACAGCTGCAGGGGGCTATTGGAAGCCCTAGGTGAGTAAAACTCATTTTTTTTGTTTGACTTAAGTGTCCCTTTTAAGGACCAGAGCCTTTTTTTCCATTCAGACTGCAGCTTTCACGGTTTATTGCTCGGTCATACAACCTACCACCTAAATGAATTTTACCTCTTTTTCTTGTCACTAATACAGCTTTGATTGCTGCTGCGAGTTTTAGTTTTTATTATATTCATCAAAAAAGACATGAATTTTGTCAAAAAAATTACTTTTTTAACTTTCTGTGCTGAAATTTTTCAAATAAAGTAAAATTTCCTATACATTTAGGTGCGAAAGTTATTCTGCTACATGTCTTTGATTAAAAAAAAAAAAAAACCATTCAGTGTATATTTATTGGATTGGGTAAAAGTTATAGCGTTTACAAACTATGGTGCCAAAAGTGAATTTTCCCATTTTGAAGCATCTCTGACTTTCTGACCATCTGTCATGTTTCATGAGGTGCTAAAATTCCAGGATAGTATAAATACCCCCCAAATGACCCCATTTTGGAAAGAAGACATCCCAAAGTATTCACTGAGAGGCATGGTGAGTTCATAGATTTTATTTTTTGTCACAAGTTAGCGGAAAATGACACTTTGTGACCCAAAAAAAAGTTTCCATTTCTTCTAACTTGCGACAAAAAAAAATGAAATCTGCCACGGACTCACCATGCCCCTCTCTGAATACTTTGAAGTGTCTACTTTCCAAAATGGGGTCATTTGTGGGGTGTGTTCACTGTCCTGGCATTTTTGGGGGGTGCCTAATTGTAAGCACCCCTGTAAAGCCTAAAGATTCTCATTGGACTTTGGGCCCCTTAGCGCAGTTAAGCTGCAAAAAAGTGCCACACATGTGGTATTGCCGTACTCAGGAGAAGTAGTATGTGTTTTGGGGTTTATTTTTACACATACCCATGCTGGGTGGGAGAAATATCTCCGTAAATGACAATTTTTTATTTTTTTTTACACACAATTGTCTATTTACAGAGATATTTCTCCCACTCAGCATGGGTATGTGTAAAAATACACCCCGAAACACATTACGCTACTTCTCCTGAGTACGGCAATACCACATGTGTGGCACTTTTTTGCACCCTAACTGCGCTAAGGGGCCCAAAGTCCAATGAGTACCTTTAGGATTTCACAGGCCATTTTGCGACATTTGGTTTCAAGACTACTCCTCACGGTTTAGGGCCCCTAAAATGCCAGGGCAGTATAGGAACCTCACAAATGACCCCATTTTAGAAAGAAGACACCCCAAGGTATTCCATTAGGAGTATGGTGAGTTCATAGATTTTTTTTTTTTTTGGTCACAAGTTAGCGGAAATTGATTTTAATTGTGTTTTTTCACAAAGTGTCATTTTCCGCTAACTTGTGACAAAAAATAAAAGCTTCTATGAACTCCTCATACTCCTAACGGAATACCTTGGGGTGTCTTCTTTCTAAAATGGGGTCATTTGTGGGGTTCCTATACTGCCCTGGCATTTTAGGGGCCCTAAACCGTGAGGAGTAGTCTGGAAACCAAATGCCGCAAAATGACCCTTGAAATCCTAAAGGTACTCATTGGACTTTGGGCCCCTTAGCGCAGTTAGGGTGCAAAAAAGTGTCACACATGTGGTATTGCCGTACTCAGGAGAAGTAGTATAATGTGTTTTGTGGTGTATTTTTACATATAACGATGCTGGGTGGGAGAAATATCTCTGTAAATGACACATTTTTGATTTTTTTTTTAAACACAATTGTCCATTTACAGAGAGATTTCTCCCACCCAGCATGGGTATGTGTAAAAATACACCACAAAACACATTATACTACTTCTCCTGAGTACGGCGATACCACATGTGTGACACTTTTTTGCAGCCTAGGTGTGCTAAGGGGCCCAACGTCCTATTCACAGGTCATTTTGAGGCATTTGTTTTCTAGACTACTCCTCACGGTTTAGGGCCCCTAAAATGCCAGGGCAGTATAGGAACCCCACAAGTGACCCCATTTTAGAAAGAAGACACCCCAAGGTATTCCTTTAGGGGTGCTATGGGTGATCAGAGGGAAGGGGGGGGCAGGATCAGTGTGCTTGGTGCAGACTAGGGTGGCTGCAGCCTGCCCTGGTGGTCCCTCGGACACTGGGACCACCAGGGCAGGAGGCAGCCAGTATAATAGGCTTTGTATACATTACAAAGCCTATTATACTAAGTACATGGGGCGATCCGGGTGCTAGTAACCCGCCGGCGCTTCCGAACGGCCGGCAGGTTACAGCGCGAGGGGGGCGGAGCCAGTCGCCGGCGGCTGATCGCGCCACAAATGACGCGATCGCCGCATAACCACGCCTGCCGCCGCCGATGGGCGTATTGCGGTCGTTTAGGCCCAGTCTTTGCCGCCGCCCATCGGCTGGGGGCGGTCGGCGAGTGGTTAAAGGGAACTAAGCACCCTTTCTTTCACTGGAGTTTATCCTGGCTATCGGAGCTGCCATGTCCCCAATAGCCCCCCCCCCCCCCCCCCCGGATCTGTTGCGGTAAGGGGGCCACACTTCTGTATTCAGTGCTGAAAAGTTTTCTTCTTGCTGTGGCTAGACAACTCTTTCTCATTAAATGCATGCAAATGAAAATAGGCTAGTTAGGTATGGACTGTCAAGTTATGATTTTGGCCTTGAGTTCATAATGCAGTTGTTATATTGCCCATATACTTTTAGAGATGTTTCATAAGCTCGTCTTGTTGCTGAACCAGTTGGTGCATGTTTCTAGAATCTGTTGTTTGCTTAGCAAAGTGTCATCCTTTTACCCTAAAGTAATGCGGTGGACAAAAAGTGAATCAGTTTTGCACAACAGAAATACTTGTAGAGCAAATGTATGAAGTTGTTTTCCAACTGCGAATCCTGATACCACCCTGGCAGTCCAGAAAACACCTATGTAAACTGAATAGATTAATTGCAGAATTGTGCTAATTTTCATGTGCAAGCTTGAACAAGAATTACCGCCATTACTTCATATGATTGTCCCATCTTCAAGCTGCATGAATACCATTAAAAGTGTGCATAATTCTGCATCAACTTTAGTCAAACTGCATCTCATTTACCTTCCCCGGTATACAGGTATTAGGCAGTGTGTCATCCTGAGACATCCCTACCTCTTTGAGCTGGGAGGGTTTAAGTGTAAATCTGGTTAAAATGACTTAAGAGATAAGTAATCAAAAGCAGCATATATCAAATGTTGAAACTGAGAAGTTTTGTGAAAACTGCATTCTCATTTTGAATTTAGTGACAGTAGCACATTTCAAAAATGTTAGACACTTGCAGCAAAGACAGGTGTAATGGTAAAAAAACAAAACCAGGGCTGTGGAGTCGGTCCAAACATCATCTGACTCCTCAGTTTATGAAATCACTGACTCAGACTCAGTGCCCAAAATAGCTTTGACTTCGACTCCTTAGGCTAAAACTTACTAGGGCTGTGGATTTGATACAAAAATCATCCGATTCCCGACTCCGACTCCTCAGTTTATTACACCACCAACTCCGACTCCTGGTACCCAAAATTGCTCCTACTCCTCAATCACGACTCCGACTCCACAGCCCTGAAAAACCCAAAGAAAACATGCTTGGACTCACCATCTTTACATGCTTATGTAGGCAAGAGAGAGATTGACCTTAAAGGATACCTGAAGTGAGAGGGATATAGAGGCTGCCATATTTTTCCATTTAAGCAATGCCAGTTGCCTGGCTGTCCTGCTGATCCTCTGCTTCTAATACTTTTAGTAATATACCCCTGAACAAGCATATGAAAATTGGGTGTTTCTGACATTGTCAGATCTGACAACATTAGCTGCATGCTTGTTTCTGGTGTTATTCAAACTCTACTGCAGCCAAATAGATTAGCCAGCCTGCCAGGGCAACTAGTATTGTTCAAAAGGAAACAAATATGGCTGCCTCCATATGTCATTTTAATGGACATGAAAGTAAAGATGAATGGATAAGCATTTGGAATCGGGTCCCCAAATGCTCAAACACTCTCCATACAATGGAGGCAGCATATAAGGTGCTGACCAGATGGTATTTGGTCCCTGTCAGGGTTGCCAAGTTACATGTGGGAGCCAACCCCTACTGTTTCAGCGGCTGTAGAGCACATATTCACCCGCTGCATATTCAGTGGAACTTCCTTTGGCTAAACAGATTTCACAGCAAGGTCTACAGGCTCCTCACTTCCCTGTTTGGGGCTGCTATTCCCAAAATCTCCTAGCAGCCTCTACTTGAGAAAATGAAGGCCTTAACGGAGGCTCAAAATAAACTTGCTGTCCTGGTGCTTCTTATGCCATCCATGACTATCACCAAAAATTGGTAAAAGCACTCAATCATATTTTTGCCTTCAGAAATGTTTATAAATTCCTTCATGATAAATAATTGACCAACATTTGAAAAGATTCTTATGGTAAATTTCGGAAGATTTGGGATCCCTGGATTAAGCTTGAACACTCTTCCATTGATGAGCACTTATTGACCAGGCTATAGGTGCTCCCCTTCTTCTTTCTTTCCTGTTCTGATTTTCTTTTTTTCCCCTCTTTGTTATTCTTAACATGTTGCAATTATTTACAGTCTGTTGATATGTTGTATTCATGTTTTTAAAATTTTGCATAGAAAAAAATAACTTTGAAACACAAAACAACCCAGAGAAGCGTCTCACAACTAAATAGGTTTGTTGGCAACAGGTCAGTAACATGACTGGATATAAAACATACATGTCAAACTCTGGCCCACGAGCCAGACTTGGCCCTTAGAGCCATTCAAATTGGCTTTCAAATGGTTTCCCCACTTTGCATTATGTTTGGCCCACTCTAGACCACCAGGGAAGCTATATTGGAATGAAGCCCTAGATCACCAGGGGAGCCATATAAGGAAGGGGAAAGTACTAAACACTAGGGAACTGTAACTGTATAAGAGAGGACGGGGCCCGGAATTGTATAGGGGTTGGAGGGGAGCCATTAGACACCAGGGAACATTATAAGGGAGGAAGGAGGCCAGTAGACATTGAGGTTGGCCCGCGACTAGGTCCCAGTGTACGATTTCGGCCCACTTTTTATTTGAGTTTGACAACCCTGATATAAAAGGAGCATACGAGGGAGGCTAATTATTTTAGGAGTAAAGATGAGGAGAGGTACATCATTATTAACCACATCACAGTCAAATGCTGGACAAAATATTGCTCAATGTAAAATGAGTTAAGAATTTCATCATTCATAACACATTCAAAAATCTGAATCCAGAGAAGGAACAAGGCTGAAAGCTATTAATGAAGGTTGCAATCTTTGGGCCCTCAGGCGGCACTACATTCAAAAACAGACACAGTTCTATAGTATAACTCACTGCACAGGCTCAGGAACACTTCTGAAATCCATTGTCGAACATAATGCACTGCTGCATCCACAAGTGCAAGTTAAACTATCGTTTTCTGTGCAAAGAACAAACCAGATATAAAAATGATCCAGAAACACTGCTGCCTTCTTAGAGCCCACATTCATTTAAAATGGACTGAGGTAAATTGGAAAACTGCCTGGTGGTTTGACTAATCAAAACTGGAAATTCTTTTTGAAAATCATTGATGGTACATACTCCAGGCTTAACCTTCCTGGCGGTAAGCCCGAGCTGAGCTCGGGCTATGCCGCGCAGGAAGATATCTCAGCCCCTAGTGGGGCGATTTGCTCCATTTAAAATGCTGTACGCGCAGCTAGCACTTTGCTAGCTGCGCCCCCCTGCCAGAGCCCTGCGCTGCCCGGACCAATGAGTTCCGGACAGCGCTATGGGCTGGATCAGAGGCGTCGGACGTCGGCTGACGTCCATGACGTCATTCCGATCGTCGCCATGGCGACAGGAGAAGCCAAACAGGGGAGCGCGTTATATACGCGTTCCCCTGTTTGCTATTGATGCCGGCGACGATCGCACTAGAGGGACACATGCGCACTCTAGTGGTGTTTCATGTAGCTACCACTCTGGTAGCTTTACATGAAACAAAACAAAAAAAAAAATTTTAAAAAAGTATTTTTGCCTATTTGGCAAAAAAAATTTACCGCCAGGGAGGTTGAGAAGCATTATCTGGCTAGCTATCAGCAATAAACTGTGGTTCAGAAGTCAGCATCTGTGATGTATTGGGATGCAAAGCATACATGGCATGGTTAGCTTTAGAGATTGGGAGTGGGGGACACTGTTAGGCCTGGTGCACACCAGAGTAGTTTTTCTGAGCGTTTTGAGTTTTTAAATCTGCTGCTAATGTTATCCTATGTGTCTGTGCACACTGGAGCAATGAGGTTTTGTAAAAAAAACCCCATAGCATTACATTGGGAAGAGCTTTTAGAGGTTTCAAAAGCTCTTCCCAATGTAATGCTATGGGGTTTTTTACAAAACCTCATTGCTCCAGTGTGCACAGACACATAGGATAACATTAGCAGCAGATTTAAAAACTCAAAACGCTCAGAAAAACTCCTCTGCTGTGCACCAGGCCTTAATGCTGAAAGATTCTACTTTGTATACAGGTAGACAATCCTAAATTGGATTCTGGAAGTGCTACAACAGCATGGCTGTGTAGTAAAGAGTCCAGGTACTAAACTGGCCTGCCTGCAATCCACATCTATCACGTTCCAGTGCTGGGGCCCCCTGAACCTCTTCAACAAGGGCTTGTCAAAGAGTGTGTATGGCCACTCTCATTCCTGTCCTTGAATGAGCGTGGCCCCACTGTGCAGAATGCCTTGTGTGCCTGTGCAGTAGCACAGAGCCACTCGGTCATCTGGTTTTCCTGCCAAGCACGAGCTGCTCCGCGCTATTGCATAGAGCGGCTCTGTGCTACTGCATAGGCACAAGGCGTTTTGCACTCTTTCACATTAGGGAGCACGGCCACAATTTCAGAGGGTCCCAGTAAGAAGTGGTGGTCTGGAGGAGGATGTGCGCCAGAGGCTTCCCTCTTCTGAGGAAGGTTTGCTTTAAAAAACTACTGAAGCAAAAGAGATATGGAGGCTGCCATATTTATTTCCTTTTAAGCAATACCAGTTACCTGGCTATACTGCTGATCCTTTGCCTCTTAGGGCTCGTTTCCACTAGTGCGAGACGCACGCCGGCACTGAGCGGGTGGGCGGGATCGCATGCGAATCCCATGAGCCGTGCCATGCACGGCTATGGGATTCGCAGCCTCCGCCGCAAATTCTGCGGGGGGTTCCGGCCGAATCGCTCCCGCAAGCGATTCTGCTGCGGCGCCGTCATCCCCTATGGCAGAGTTTCCCCGTGTGATTCATGTGCGGGGAAACTCTGTGGAATCGCGGCGGAAACCGCGATAGTGGAAGCGGGCCCTAATACTTTTATCCATAGACCCTTAACCTCCTTAGCGGTCTGGACGAGCTCAGCTCGTCCATTACCGCCGGAGGGTGCCGCTCAGGCCCTGCTGGGCCGATTTGTTTCAAATAAAAAGGAGCACACGCAGCCGCCACTTTGCCAGTCGCGTGTGCTACCTGATCGCCGCCGCAGCACGGCGATCCGCCGCGTGCAGCGGCGAAAGAGGGTCCCCCCAGCCGCCCGAGCCCAGCGCAGCCGGAACAAACCGTTCCGGCCAGCGCTAAGGGCTGGATCGGAGGCGGCAGACATCAGGACGTCCATGACGTCACTCCGCTCGTCGCCATGGCGACGAGGAAAGCGAAACAAGGAAGGCTGCTCATTGCGGCCTTCCTTGTTACTTCTAATCGCCGGAGGCGATCAGAAGTACGCATTAGGAGCGCCCTCTAGTGGGCTTTCATGCAGCCAACGTTTAGTTGGCTGCATGTAATAGTTTTTTTTTTTTTTTATAAAAAAAAAACCTCCCGCAGCCGCCCTGGCGATCTTAATAGAACGCCAGGGAGGTTAACAAGCATGCAGCATATCGGGTGTTTCTGACATTCTTGTCAGATCTGACAAGATTAGCTGCATGTTTGTTTCTGGTGTGATTCAGACACTACAGCAGCCAAATAGATCAGCAGGGCTGCCAGTTAACTGGTATTGTTTAAAAGGAAATAAATATGGCAGCCTCTATATTTATCTCCCTACACGTGTCCTTTTAAGCCAAATTCAAATTTTGTCCTATTATCTAGCTTCAATAAGGGATTGACTTACCTTCTTCAATCCAAATTCATTGAGAACAGTTTTTATATAAACACATGTCATTTGTTATTCCTTGGTTTCTCATAGGTTTAAGAACATTCCTCACATGAGCTTTGATGATACTGAAAGGGAACCAGACCAGGTTTTTAATCTAAACATTGACACCACAGGAGAACTGGAGTATCAGACAAAGTATGTATCCTCCTTCAGTATGTTTTGCTCTGTGAAGCGATGTAATGCGAATAGTTTGCACAAAGGCTACTCAATAGCCAAAGACTATTTAATATTGCAATGGGGGGAGGGGGGTGTAACCAGAGCCGGGACAAGGTCCTCCAGCACCCAAAGCTGAGACACCAAAGTGCGCCCCTCCATCCCTGCCTCCCCAGCCATCACACACTGATTGCTATTAGACTAAGAGGTGCCACAGGGCCCACAACCTCCCCAACGCCTTAATATCTAGTTATATGGCTTGCAGTCACTGCCATGTATCCCCTTTTCTTATTTCTTTCTGCTTCAAACACAATTAGGAATGACAGCTGAATGAATTCTGCGCCCCCTCCTACACTGCGCCCTGAGGCTGGAGCCTCTCCAGCCTATGCCTCGGCCCGGCCCTGGGTGTAACATGTAGTCAAACAAAGACCACCAGATTCTGATGTGTCCGGGGAGAGCGTTCCTAAAACTGTTTCCAAAAGTGATCTGCCTATACACTGAACCTGACAGTAAATTAGCTGCGGGGTTTGTGCTGAACCCTTAGAAGTGCTGTTTTTACTATTCCCAAGTAGGGGATTTATTCCTGTTTAGCATTGCATTGAATGATGCTGCAGCTTCATTTTCTTCCAATACAATGACTATACCGTCTACTGACTAATACCATATTTTTTTCTTTTCAGAATATCTCGCTTTACAAATGTATCATATCTCTCTATTCATATCTCTAAGAACTTTGGAGCTGAGAACACAAAGATTTTCTACATTGGCTTAAGGGGAGAATGGACAGAGGTAAAATAAACGGTTTGCCGGAATTTTTTGGTCAATCCTGCGGTATGCTAGGTTATTTTGAGCAAGTAATTCTGGTGATGCCCAGATACTAAATACTAAACCCGGCATGTCACCATCATTTGCACTTAGTAATAGAATTGGTGGAGATGCTAATTTTGGCTTGCTTGCAAATTTAGTGCAGATTTGTAAGCAGCATTGAATTGGACTAGTCAAATTCACTTCCTGTTGATTTTTGACTGAACAAGTTCTAAGCTGATCAAACCTGCAGACAAGACAGAATGATTAGCATCTCATTGACTATTCCATCTCCGTGCATGCCCATCTCACACATGGAATGTCTGGCCAACAGTCACAGCCGGTTTTAATGAAGGTGTAAGGCCTCATTTTGCGTTTTTGTCCGTGATTTTTTTTTTTTGTGCCTCCCAGCACTTACCTGCGTGTTAGAGATTTTTGAAAAGCGATTTCCTAAGCACTTTTGCAGAGCGATTCGTGTTTTCACTTCCTGATGTCAGTCAGGAAGTGGACTCTTTGACCTGGAAAAGAATAAATACAATGTATATATTCTTAAAAGCGCTCGGGAAATAACTATACAAAGCACTTTTTCAAGCGCTTAGCGATTTCCCTATACCTTCCATTGAGCCAAAACGCTCAGAAAATGGTACAGGCAGCACTTTGGTCAGCGGAAAGCAATCAAAACGCGCAGGTGTGAACACTCTCATAGGGAATCATTGCACAAGCACTTTTGGGGCAATTTTTCAAAATCGCCAGCGCTTCAAAAAAAAACTCAAAAGCGCCTAGGTGTGAACAAGCCCTAAGATACTTTCCCTCTGTCTGGGAGCACACTTTGCAGAATTGCATGCGCTTTTCAAGAGTGCACTCCTGAAAGATGTATGCAGTTCTGCAAAGTGTGCTCCAAGCCTCATCTCATTGCAAACTAATGGACAGAGCGCTAGTGGGACAGGCAGATCAAGCATTTTTACAGGTGTCCCACGAGTTAGTTCAAAGATCAGAACCACATCCACAGCGCTTAGCCCCCGAACTACAACCAGAACGATAAAGTCACAATCCTTTTGGACAGCCACCATTGAAGGTGTGTGCGCACCTTAAAGGGAACCTGAACTGAGTAAAATTATTTAAAATAAACACATGATGTAGCTGCAAATGAATATTACATACTAACCTCACCGTCAGTTCTTTTCAGAAACTCACCATTTGCTTCTTACAGTGATCCCTTCGAGTTCTGACAATTGTCAGTACTGAAATATACCAGTTGCTGTCAGTTATATATCAGCTGCTGTCAGTTACAACTGAATGTGTATGGTAATGTCCATGTTTCCCTATGGCTCAAGTGGGTGATACTACACTGTAACAGTGTGCTGTCCAGGAAGCTGTTATGGGGATAATGGCCATTTTAAAATGGACGGAGAATTCAATTGATCAGTGGACAAACTGGACGCAGGAGAGGAGAAAGATTGATGAGTAGACTACACAGGAGGTAAGTATGACGTGTTTGTTTATTTTGACTTTTAATTTTCAGTTCAGGTTCTCTTTAAAGGGACTCTGAGCAGTGATTAAAAACAAAATCCAAACTTACCTGGGGCTTTCTCCAGCCCACCGTAGGTCGGGAGGTCCCTCGACGTCCTTCTGGCTCCTCTCCTGGTCCCTCCGCAGAAGACACCCGGCAGCACTGGGACCGAGTGTCTGGCTCTCTCCTCCTGAAAGATGACGTTAGTCGTCATCACGGCGGCCGGCGTGACCGTACTGCACATGCGCGGTTTAATTGCGCATGTGTAGTACTGTCACGCCGGCCGCCAGGATGACGCAAGGCGGCCGGCGTGATGACGACTAAGGTCATCTTTCAGGAAGAAAGAGCCCGACACTCTGTCCCAGTGCTGCCGGGTGTCTTTTCTGCGGAGGGCCTGGGATAGGAGCCAGAAGGATGCCGAGGGACCTCCCGACCTACGGTGGGCTGGAGAAAGCCTCAGGTAAGTTCAGATTTTGTTTTTAATCACTGCTCGGAGTAACTTTTAAGCTCCTATATTGTGGCATCTAGTGGGATAGAACTGTATAGTAATAAATAAATTCCAATGAAAAGTGAGTACATTTGTAAGCATATGATTACATGTAATTAAACCACAGGGTTCAGATTTTAAAAACCTAATGAATATCATGTCTCATCAATTACTGTGTCAGTTTGACCTCTGAGAAACTTTGGGGAAATAGATAAAAATACAGTTTCTTAAGGCTGCCATACACTGGTCTATTGCCAACAGATGGATCCCTCTCTGATCAAATCTGATCAGAGAGTGATCTAAAGGCTGCCCATACATGGCAAATAGATTTTGAATTGATTTCAGCATAAAACCGAATCACAACCTGTGGAGCTGCCGCTGCTGCCTGCTCGCCACCCCTGCGCCCCTGGCCAGCCGCATTACATTACCTGTCCACCAGCGCGAGTCCACCAGTCCTCACAGTCTCCTTTCTTCCAGAGTACTCTTCCATCTTCGCTCCACTTCCTGTCCCATTCTGTCATAAGCAGAAAGTTCAAACAGTAGAGCGCCCTCTACTTTTTGAACTTCTTTCTCACAGGACAGGACAGGAAGTGAAGACGCCGGAAGAAGTGAGAGACTGCGGGGACTCGCGCCAGCTTGACAGGTGATGTATTGCTGCGTTGGTCGTTGTTGTATCTAACGACGCACTCCCGACCCGCTGGCGTGGATGGAAATCGGTCGATCAGTCCGCGTTTGCGTTATTGATTTTACAGCAGATTCAATCACTGTGATCGAATCTCTATTGGCGGGAAATCGTGTTAGTGTATGGGCACCTTTAGTGTATCACCTTCTACTGCAGAACATCATTTCTCAGTCTCATATTTGTTAATATGCATATGAAGAAGCTAGCACATCCAAGAATTATCTTATCTTGCAAATAAGCCAATGTTTCGGAGCCACGCAGGGCTGGATGAACATCACATCTTTGAGTGCGAAGAGGAGCAGAAGCTCCCCATCTAACCTTTAAGGTTTACCCTGAAGTTGCAGACAGATTGTTGCTTAGAGCAACATGTGCCTTGATAAAGGGGCCGTGTGGCTCCAAAACACTGGCTTATTTGCAAGATAACAATAAAGATGATTTCTGGATGTGCTAGCTTCATCATATGCATATGTTCAACAAGGGGCGTCATCCCCTTTTTTCAGCTTTAGCACTACCTGTATGAACTTGGTGGAATCCCTAAGGCAGGGAACACACTTGGCAGAATCACATGTGTTTTCCCCATACCATATTGAGGAAAACGTAGGAGATTGTGTTAAGTGTATTCCCAGCCTAGAGAAAACCAGAGCTGTTAGAATACAAATTGATACTTAGAGTTAAGAAACAGTGGGGGAAAGACTGCACATCCCTAAACACATGCTGCAATTGAATGGTTAATCGCACAGGCATACACCGCCTCTGCTAGACTGAAAAATGCATGCCCTGCATCCAAAACAAGTGCTAACATTTATTACGCTAGGAGGAACTTTAGCTTCCAATATGGTTTGCATGCAAAGTATAATGTACTAGACACTTGCGCCACGGTGAGGCAATCCTCCGGGCAAGTGACCTAACCTAAATTTAAAACCTTGGGAGCAGCTAAGCAAAAAAAATGTGTAACTTACAAATTGCATATGATTTGCATCTGAATTGAATGCGAAGTGTGTAGAAAGTCTATTTAGGTGCTGCACACATGAGCTGGTGGTCATTTCAGATGCAGCCTCAGTGGTATGCGCTGGCGTTCTCCTCACAAATTGATACCTGGGGCTTCATCCAGCCCCTTAAAGAGTCTCAGAGCTGAGACTTCCTTCTGTTTTTTTACTTAACCGGGGCTTCCTCCAGCCCCATAAGCATGGATGTGTCCCTCGCCATCCTCCAACGCCTCCGGTCAGCCGCAATCTTCCCCGGTAAGCGGCTCAGTGACGTCAGCGGCGGACCTTCTGCACGTGCGGACCTTCTGCACAAGCGCAGAAGGCCCCGGCTGACATCACTCAGTAAGTCTGACTGAGCCACATACTGGAAGTTGACTGCAGCTGAGCAGAGGACAGCGGCGGTCACATCCATGCTTATGGGGCTGGAGGAAACCCCAGGTAAGTAAAAAAAAAAAAACAGCAGGAAGACTAATCTCGGAGTCTCTTTAAGCACGTCTGAGTCCCTCGCCGCCGTCCTGCAGTCTGCCCTCAGCTGCAATCAGCCCCAGTTACTGGTTCAGTCACGGCAGTCTGTGTCTGTGCATGTATTCCAACAGCTCTGGGACATTACGTATGTGCAAGACATAAACTTTGTATATTGAGGATTCACATTAGTTAATAGCTGCTCAGTTGGATGTGCTATTGTAAACTTCAGGAAATATCCTATAAGGTTATGTTCACAGTGGTGATTTATGAAACCTGATTTTGCGTAACAATGACTGTTTACATTTCAGGCTCATCGACATGAAGTGACCATTTGTAACTATGAAGCCGCTGCTAATCCAGCAGATCACAAAATATCACAAATCGCTCCTCAGTCCCATTTTATCTCTTAATATCATAACATATTCTAATAATATAACTGCACGTTTTTGCTGTACACTTATAAAATTGTTTAAATAAAACTGCTTTATCTTTTAATAGCTTTTACGGTATGTGTGTGCTTGGAGTCCACAAGCTCCAAAATTTCATCAATAGTCTTTTTTTTTTTTTTTTTTTTTTTTTACTCCAGTGTCTGCCAATGCTAAGTCCCATGTGTGCTAAAACCGGGTGAGTGGCAGCACTTATCATCAATGAGCAGGGGTGCAGCTAAGGTTTGGGTGGCCCCAATCAGTCCATAACTTGAGGCCCCCATCCACAAAAGAGAAGGATAGCTACACCTCAAAACAAGGCTAAAAATGGGCCTGGCCAAAAGATGATGTAGGTGGAGCCAAATACTAGTCGTTTCTAGGCTAATTTGCACTCAGGGCGAGGGCGTAAAATGCGCCCCCAACGTGGAGACAGGTATAGGTGCCCGCAGTATAGGTAGCCAGCTATCGGTCCCCCCCCCCCAGTATAGTTGCCCCCATATAGGTTAGATAGGTTGGTGCCCCCATATAGGTTAGATAGGTTGGTGCCCCCATATAGCTTAGATAGGTTGGTGCCCCCGTATAGGTTAGATAGGTAGGTGCTTCCAATATAGGTAGCCAGTATATTTTCCTCCAATATAGGTTAGATAGGTATATGCCCTCACTATAGATTAGATATGTATATGCCCCCAGTATAGGTTAGATTGGTGTATGCCCCCACTATAGATTAGATAGGTATATGCCCCCAGGATAGGTTAGATAGGTATATGCCCCCAGTATAGGTTAGATAGGTATATGCCCCCAGTATAGGTTAGATAGGTATATGCCCCCAGTATAGGTTAGATAGGTAGCTGCCCCCAGTATAGGTTAGATAGGTAGCTGCCCCCAGTATAGGTTAGATTAGGTAGGTGCCCCCCAGTGTAGGTTAGATTACGTAGGTGCCCCCCAGTATAGGTTAGATTAGGTAGGTGCCCCCCAGTATAGGTTAGATTAGGTAGGTGCCCCCCAGTATAGGTTAGATTAGGTAGGTGCCCCCCAGTATAGGTTAGATCGGTATATGCCCCCAGTATAGGTTAGATATGTATATGCCCCCAGTATAGGTTAGATATGTATATGCCCCCAGTATAGGTTAGATATGTATATGCCCCCAGTATAGGTTAGATATGTATATGCCCCCAGTATAGGTTAGATCGGCATATGCCACCAGTATAGGTTAGATCGGTATATGCCACCAGTATAGGTTAGATCGGTATATGCCACCAGTATAGGTTAGATCGGTATATGCCACCAGTATAGGTTAGATCGGTATATGCCCCCAGTATAGGTTAGATGGGTATCTGCCCCTCCCCTCCCCCCCCCCCCCCTCGTATAGGTTAGATAGGTAGCTGCCCCCATTATAGGTTAGATTAGGTAGGTGCCCTCCAGTATAGATTAGATATGTATATGCCACCACTATAGATTAGATATGTATATGCCCCCAGTATAGGTTAGATCGGTATATGCCCCCAGTATAGGTTAGATCGGTATACGCCCCCAGTATAGGTTAAATCGGTATATGCCCCTACTATTAGATCGGTATATTCCCCTATAGATTAGATAGGTACAGTATATGTCTCCAGTAGAGGGTGGGCGCAGCGGCGGGGGGAGTGGGCAGAAATAAGTTTCCACTTACCTGCCTGGATCTTGCACAGAGCTTCTATCTTCAGCCTCTCCCAGCGCGCGTTGCATCGGTAAGAGCTCCCCCTGTGATGATATGCGGTTACATCATCACAGGGGGGGCTGTTACCATAGCAACAGAAGCCGGGACAGGAAGTAGATAGAACCTGTCAGGATTGAGGAAGAGCCTGGTATCCCGCACGCCTGCCGCCAGCAGCAGAGTAAGGCCCCCTCCGGAGTGTGAGGCCCCAAGCAGGGGCTTGCCTTGCTTGTATGCTGGCGGCACCCCTGTCAATGAGCACTCCAGGGGGCAGTTGGATAACTGTATTTATTGTATATTTTTAAGTACAGCTATGCATTAAAAAAAAAACTGTAAAGGAAAAAAACCCTCTGGGGGTTACTTGCCTCAGGAGGGGGAAGCTTCTGGATCCTAACGAAGCTTCCCCTGTCCTCCTTCGTCCTGACACCCCCGAACAGCGGCGAGGTAAATATTTACCTACCGCAATCCAGTGCAGGCGCAGTAGTGGCTCTTCATTCGGGCTAAGGTGTATATAGCGGAGTCCAATCATATACACTCTATTGTGCAGGCGCGAGTCCTTTGTGCCTGCGCAGTAAAGCGGATTGATCAGCCTCTGCTATTTCCGCCTTAGCCCAAATGAAGAGCCGCTACTGCGCCTGTGCTGGATCACGTTAGGTAAATATTGCCGTGCCTGCGCAGTATTTCTCAGGCTTTGTCAAGGTAGTTTTGGGGGAGCCAGCGCTGGATTCCCCCAAGTTACAGAGGAAGGGAAAACCTAATTGGGACCCTTGGGCTTCCCCTCCCAAAGTAAGCATCTCCCAGAGGTAGATTTTTTTTTTTTATTTTTTTTGGTTACAGTCTCTTTAAAGGAAAGCTAAAGTGAGCTGGATATGGTGACTGCCATATTTGTTTCTTTTAAACACCAGTTGCCTGCCTGGCAGTCCTGCTGATGTCTGGCTACAGTAGTTTCTTAAATCACACACCTGATCCAAGCATGCCGCTGATCTAGTCAGACATCAGAGCACCTGCATGCTTGCTTAGGGTCTATGGCTACAATAATTTGAGGCAGCGGATTAGCAGGACTGCCAGGCAATGTCCATTGTTTAAAAGAAAATAAATATGGCAGCCTTAACCACTTCACCACTGAGGGGTTTTACCCCCTGAGCACCAGAGCAATTTTCACCTTTCAGCGCTCCTTCCATTCATTCGTCTATAACTTTATTATTACTTATCGCAATGAAATGAACTATATCTTGTTTTTTTCGCCACCAATTAGGCTTTCTTTAGGTGGGACATTATGCCAAGAATTATTTTTTTCTAAATGTGTTTTAATGGGAAAATAGGAAAAATGTGGGGAAAAAAATAATTATTTTTCAGTTTTCGGCCATTATAGTTTTTAAATAATGCATGCTACTGTAATTAAAACCCATGAAACGTATTTGCCCTTTTGTCCCGGTTATAAAACCATTTAAATTATGTCCCTATCACAATGTTTGGCGCCAATATTTTATTTGGAAATAAAGGTGCATTTTTTTCAGTTTTGCGTCCATCCCTAATTACAAGCCCATAGTTTATAAAGTAACAGTGTTATACCCTCTTGACATAAATATTTAAAAAGTTCAGTCCCTAAGGTAACTATTTATGTATTTTTTTTAATTGTAAATTTTTTATTTTTTTTTTAATTACAAAAAAAAAAAAATGGAGTGTGGGAGGTAATGAGTTAATTTTATGTGTAAAAGTCATTTATTTGTATGTGAAAAATGTGTAGGGTGTAGTTTACTATTTGGCCACAAGATGGCCACAGTAACTTTTTGTTTTAATGCGACCTCCAAGCTTCCTTCCGGAAGCTTGGAGGAAGAATAAGGAGGCTGGACACGTGAGTTTTTTCTCACAATGATCGCGCTGCCCATAGGAGAGCAGCTGATCATTGCGGGGCTTAGATCAACGAACGGGAATGGATTTTCCCGTTCATTGATCTCTGGGCGAGCGGGCGGCGGCGGTTTTACTAGCGGCGGGCGGCGTGTTTACGAGCGGGAGCGCGGGCAGCGTCGGGAACGCGGAAAGTACGTGTTTCTCCGTCCCTGGTTTTTAAAGGATGGAAAAAGGGGCGGAGAAATACGTACGCGCGGGGGTAAAGTGGCTAATATTCCTCTCACCTCAGTTGTCCTTTAAGCAGGGGTCCCCAACCTGTGGTCCGCGGCCCACTGCTGGTCCGTGGGGCGTTTGCAGTTGGGCCGCGGGACAGTCCTCTTGCCCCCTGCGGCCGCCGCTGCTGTTACTTTAGCCGGCGGCCGCTTGTTCCCCTCTCATGTCCGTGTAGTGAGTGACTCCCAGCAGCGTGCCCCGCGGCTGCTGTGAGGAGGCAGGAGAGCGGTTCCCATAGTATTGCCGTTACAGGAAGCTGCTCTCTCCTGCTTCCTGCCGCCTCCTCACAGCAGCCACGGGCGCGCTGCTGGGAATCGCTCACTACATGGACATGAGGGGAATAAGCGGCCGCCGACTAAGGGAACAGCAGCGGCGGCTGGGGTGGGGCACTATACTATCTATACTGGGCACTATACTATCTATACTGGGCACTATACTATCTATACTGGGCACTATACTAGCTGTACTGGGGCACTATACTAGCTGTACTGGGGCACTGTACTAGCTGTACTGGGGCACTGTACTAGCTGTACTGGGGCACTGTACTAGCTGTACTGGGGCACTGTACTAGCTGTACTGGGGCACTGTACTAGCTGTACTGGGGCACTGTACTAGCTGTACTGGGGCACTGTACTAGCTGTACTGGGGCACTGTACTAGCTGTACTGGGGCACTGTACTAGCTGTACTGGGGCACTGTACTAGCTGTACTGGGGCACTGTACTAGCTGTACTGGGGCACTGTACTAGCTGTACTGGGGCACTGTACTAGCTGTACTGGGGCACTGTACTAGCTGTACTGGGGCACTGTACTAGCTGTACTGGGGCACTGTACTAGCTGTACTGGGGCACTGTACTAGCTGTACTGGGGCACTGTACTAGCTGTACTGGGGCACTGTACTAGCTGTACTGGGGCACTGTACTAGCTGTACTGGGGCACTGTACTAGCTGTACTGGGGCACTGTACTAGCTGTACTGGGGCACTGTACTAGCTGTACTGGGGCACTGTACTAGCTGTACTGGGGCACTATACTAGCTGTACTGGGGCACTATACTAGCTGTACTGGGGCACTATACTAGCTGTACTGGGGCACTATACTAGCTGTACTGGGGCACTATACTAGCTGTACTGGGTCACTATACTAGCTGTACTGGGGCACTATACTAGCTGTACTGGGGCACTATACTAGCTGTACTGGGGCACTATACTAGCTATACTGGGGTAACTATGCTAGCTATGCCGCTGCACCCCCCCCCCCCTTCCCTGTAGCCCGCTGCGCACGACACTGTCCACCAGGCTGCGCGCACTCCGATGGTCAGAAAGTGGTCCCCGGCCCGGAAAAGGTTGGGGACCCCTGCATTAAAGCAAAACAAGATAACAAAAAAAAAAAAAAAACTTGATCTCCAGTCCCCTGGTCTGTGTTCATTTGATTTTCCATACAAGAAGTTGCTGATGCAGGTGCTTGCTTTCAAGGGTTCATTTCCATATGCATGCTTTCAGCCGCGCTTATGGAAACGCGATTGCAGGGACATCAGAGTGCATAGACTGCACTGTCTGCTGTTTCCATAAACGCATTTTTGGGTGCTTGCCCACGATCCCATGCATTAAAATGAATGCGATCGCAAGCGCCGCCACTTGGGGAGTCGCGTGCAATGCAGAGCTGCGTGGTGAGCACATGGGTCTGCATTGCATAATGGAAACGAGCCCTAAGCCCAAAGCCGTTGTCCGCTTTTCAGCATCTATAACAGAACTCTTTCACACTAGCAGTTGTTCCATCCGTTTTGACGGAACACATCTAGGATGCGGGTAAAAAGGTAACATGAAAGTCAAGACTTTCATGTTACCTTTCACATTAGTAGAAAAAGCATCCCAGAGCATTACGTTGTAATGCATCTAGGAGCTTTTAATGATCCGGTGCCAGTGGTTTCCCGTTGGGTGAATTAGAACTAGCGCTTTTGGTATCGAACCGCAACTTCCCGTCATGCCGTAATTCATAACGCGTGCCTGAAATCTGGTTCATGCACACGTTAGCTAATGTGAAAGAGCCCTTAAAAGTGTAACTAAAAAGCAGACCCAACTGCATCAATGGGCTCAGGCCCTAAATAAATCCAGTATTGACAGATGAAGTTCTTTCCCAGCTGATTTAGCAGTTTCCTGTATGTATTTTCATGTAAACAGATCCCAGAGAAGAAAAGCTACAAAACCAAAATTACTATCTGGTGATGCGTATACCTGTATAGCAGGTAACTGTGCATGTAGCACATCTGTCAATTTACAGTTTAACTTCTTTAGGACCTTAAAGGGACCTGAAGCGAGTAAAATTTAAAATAAACACATGAAGTAGCTGCAAATGAAGATTACTTATACTAACCTCACTGTCAGTTCCTCTCAGAAGCTCACCATTTTCTTCTTACAGTGATCCCTTCCAGTTTTGAGAATATTTTGTCAGAACTGAAATATAGCAGTTGCTGTCAGTTATATATCAGCAGCTGTCAGTTACAACTGAATGTGCAAGGTAATGTCCATGTTTCCCTATAGTTCAAGTGGGTGATATTACAGTTTAACAGTACGCTGGCCAGGAAGGTGTTATGGGGAAATGACCATTTTTAAAATGGAGGATGGAGAATTCCATTGATCACAGTGGACAAATGGGACGCAGGAGAGGAGAAAGAGATTGAGGAGTAGACTACACAGGAGGTAAGAATGACCTGTGTATGGTTATTTTGACTTTTTATTTTCGGTTCAGGTTCTCTTTAATGATTGAAATCTATGCCCTGGCCACCAGACAGCCATCAAAACAGGGCGTAGATTTCAATCAACCAATGCCGTGCATTCTCGCCGCTGTCCCCTTTACTCGGCTCACTTGCTCTGCCGTCTCTATAATGGCAGAGCCCTGTGACCAGGTCAGGAGCCAATTTCATTGTTGCTCCCATTGGCTTACATTGATAGGTAGGGTCAGGAGCCAATGAAAGCAACTCCTGACCGGCTCACAGGAACTCTGCCATCATAGAGACTGCAGGTTCCCGACCTGCAGTGGTGATGGCAATTGTGGCGGGTATGTGCGGCTAATTGTCAGTGTTCTGCCATTTCTGGTACCAGCGGTCTCTGGTACTTAAGTGGTTAAGTTACTCTCAACTCTCCAAAAATATGAATGACAAGCTGGGTCTACAGGGTTGCACACAAGCTTTGCCCACGCATTTACCAAAACAAGGCTTTTGTGATGCCCCCCGATTAAGTTGCATAAATGTAAGCACCCCAACGGAGATATCAAATCAATACATAGTTGAGCTCCCTTTTGTAATTATAATGGCCTCTAGACACCTCTCGTATAGAGATGATGAAATCCGGATATTTGTTCGGATTTCATCCGGGTAAATCAAATCACCTATGGGGGGGGGGGTGTTAATCTTATCATCATGACGTCTTCTTCGGTCCGTCCCTCGGTGCCTCACACGATGCGGTCTACACGCATCACCTGATTATAAACACTTTCTCCTTCAACCCGGAAGGAGGAAGTGTTTGTAATCGCGTGACCGCCGATTGGCCCGCATTGTGGGAGGTGCTGAGGGATGGACGAAGATGATGTCATGATGGTAAGATTAAACTCCCCCGCACAGCTGATTTGTTTTAACCGGATGAAATCTGAATAACGACTATTCGGATTTCATCTGGATCTGGAGTTGATCATCTCAACTCTCAAAGCTTTGAGTTTCTGGATGGAGGTATTTTTGACCATTCTTCCATACAAGATCTTTCCAGTTCAGGTAATTTGATGGGTGCTGAGCATGGACAATCTGCTTCAAATCATTCCATGGATTTAAGATGATCTTTAAGTCAGGGGACTGTGATAGCCGTTCCACAACTACTTCTCCATCTGCATGATTGCCTTTGTAGATTTCGATCTGTTTTGAGTAATTGTTTTGGTGGAATATCAAACGCTGGTGCAATGTCAACTCTGGAACTGATGATTGAACATCCTTAAAGGGAAGGTCCAAGCAAAAAAAAAAAATGAGTTTCACTTACCTGGGGCTTCTACCAGCCCCATGCAGCCATCCTGTGCCCTCGTAGTCACTCACTGCTGCTCCATTCCCCGCTGGCAGCTTTCTGACCTCGGAGGTCAGGGCCGAATTGCGTACATTTTTACACATTCCCGCTAGTGCAGGAACATTAACGCATACATTTTTACGCGTTAGTGGTGCAACGCGTAAATTTTTGTTCCTGTACTAGCTGGAATGCGTAAAAATGTATGCAATGTGTCCCTGACCTCCGAGGTCAGAAAGCTGCCAGCGGGGGACTGGAGCAGCAGTGAGTGACTACAAGGGCACAGGATGGCTACATGGGGCTGGTAGAAGCCCCAGGTAAGTTAAACTCATTTTTTTTTTTTTTGCTTGGACCTTCCCTTTAAGAATTTGTTGATATCGGGTTGAATTCATCAGAACCTCAACTTAAAGGGACTCCGAGCAGTGCAGAAACTATGGAAAGATGCATATCATTTGAAAGCTCTCTTTCTCCTCTTTCCAATGATATATAAACCGCCGCCCTACGCCTTTTAGTTTTCGCAATTTTCGCGATTGAAATTGCCGCGGCCGCGATTTCAATCGCGAAAATAGAGAAAACGAAAAGGCGTAGGGCGATGATTTAGGTGTCGCCAGAAAGAGGAGAAAGAGAGCTTTAAAATGATATCCATCTTTCCATAGTTACTTGTATTACACAGGGCGACTTTTTCCTAAAGTCAGCAGCTTCATTCTGCTGAATGGAGCTGCTGACACTGGGGAAAGTGTCGTCCTGTGTAATACAAGTAACTATGGAAAGATGGATATCATTTTAAAGCTCTTTCTCCTATTTCTGGCAACACCTAAATCGCCGTCCTACGCCTTTTAGTTTTCTCTATTTTCGCGATTGAAATCGCGGCCGAAGCAATTTCAATCGCAAAAATTGCGAAAACTAAAAGGCGTAGGGCGGCGGTTTATATATCATTGGAAAGAGGAGAAAGAGAGCTTTCAAATGATATGCATCTTTCCATAGTTTCTGCACTGCTCGGAGTCCCTTTAAGCAAGGGCCCTAGGCCCTGAATTAGACCCACAGCATCTTGGAACCTTCACCAAATCTGAGTGTGGGTAACAGGTGTTTTTCATGGAATACGGTGTCCTCCTTCTACCTTGTAAAGGTTTTTTTTGTTATGAACAAAATATATAAATTTGTGTCTCATCAGTCCAAAGCACTTTGCTCCAAAATGATTCTGGCTTGTCTAAATAAGCATTTGCATACAAGCAACTTTGTTTGTGGCATGAGTGCAGAAAAGGCTTTTCTCATCACCCTGCCATATATGGTAGATGTTCTTTTAGAACAGTGCAGAGATACACTATCACAGGCATGGGCAAACTTGGCCCTCCAGCTGTGCACAGTCCCACAATGCATTTGCCTTTGAGTCATGACTGTGGCTATAAGACTCCTGCAACGCATTGTGGGACTTGTAGTTCCTTAACAGTTGGAGGGCCAAGTTTGCCCATGCCTGCACGATCATCTTTAAGGCCCATACACATGCCTGACTTCAGTCGGCTGAGGCGGCCAATAACAACCCGCCTCAGCTGATAATGAGGGGTGTGTACGACAGCCACTGACCCCCAACCTGTGAGCAATCCGTTGGGCAGATCTACTCACTATCAGCGACGCCAATCCCAGTGTTCACGTCTCTCCCCTGCGTGATATTACGCAGGCGCCACTCATCATCCCTCCACCATCTCCCCATATAGCAACACAGTGTGTCGAACGCTACACAGCTGACACGTGTGTTTGAGGCCCTGCCCAGCGATGTCGCCCAAGGGGATCCGACCCTGATCCCCAACAGGTGACATCCATCAAAGGTGTGTATGCACCTTTAGAAGTGATCTGTGGGTTGTCTGTAACCATTCTCACAATCCCCTGCTTCTGTATGTTTCTTGGCCTGCCAGAACCGAGTAGCAACTGTGCCTGTGGCCACCTATTTCCTGATTACATTCCTTACAGTTGACAATGACAGTTTAAACCTCTGGCTGGATTCACATATGACAGCGTGAAAGTGAAAGGTAACTTTTTTGGCATGTGCATTGCGGTTTTTTGGAGCGTTCGCGTTTTTGATGCGCTTTGTGTGCATTTTTACACGTTTGAGGTTCGCTAATACAAAATGCATATGCGTTTTGTATGCGTTCTATTGCGTTTTATGCAAATCACTAGGAAGACAGTAGGAAGAGAAAATGCATCACAACAATTTAAGCAAAAACCCATTAAAAAAAGCATGTAAACCGCATACAATTGCGTTCACATTGACTTTCATTATGTGCGTTTTGGCAGCCATACTGCGTATTATGCAAGAAAACCTGCGTTTTGCAAAACGCATACTGTAAAATGCATAGAAAACGCATGTGTTTTTACATGCATTTTTTTCCTGCGGCCCATAGACCCTAGCGGCAAAAACGCAGCATTTCCCACTACACTAACGTTTCTGCCATGTGTGCACCCAGCCTTTGAGAGAGTTTTTTTTTTTTTTTTTTTTTTGCAACCTTCCCCTTTTATACTGAACAATCTGTGTTTTCAGATGTGTGGAGAGTTGCTTTGAGAATTCCATGCTGTCATTCTTCAGAGGAGATTCAAAGAGAAACACAAATTGCAATTAGCCACCTAATGAACCTTTTTTTTTTCATAATCTGATACCTGTTTATGAATATCAAAGCTTAACAAGTTA